>NC_086288.1:7344376-8082049 GCF_963924245.1 Chroicocephalus ridibundus
TGTGTAGGTGACGTGTGATTCCTGTTAAAATCCGATTGACACATAATGTCACCGCGAAAAACGTTTGGTACCGACCTCATTATCATCTACCCCGAGAGACCAATTACTCAAGCAGCTCGTATTTTTTTCACTTGAGTCCGTTCTCTCAGAGTACAAGACTCGCTCAGATCCAGACCCTGAACATAGACACCCAATATTTTTTAATTAATTTTTAAAAGTTTGTTTGCAGAACCTTGGAGGAGCGGTAATGAGGGTGTGGAGCTAGATAAAAAGCGTCCGAATGTCCCGTGCCTTTTACCTTACTACAAGGAGCTGGTAAACCAGGTTTAAACTAAGGCACATCTCTGTTTAGAGGCCCTAAAAACATTCCCACCCTTTTTCCTATATATGGGATGGTGAAAACACCTTTCCTTGCTTCAGTTCTTCACTGATAGGGCTCTGCCGGATTTTCCCTGAAGACCCAAGTGAAGATTTTCTTGTTATTTCACATGATTTATTTCTTTTTTTTTTTTTTTTTTTTTAATTTCTGCAGCTCCAGCTTCATGTTATTTGAAAAATTCCAGGGGACTGAAATATTTCCCCCCCGTGCAAATTCATAAAGGATGTTTTCTTGCTGGGTTTTGCCCTGAAGCAATCCTGTGGTAATCTGAGAAGGGCAGAAAAGACCCAAGTTCAGGGGAGGTGGCGCTTGGGAGTCTAATCCCTAAACTCCTGCGGATTAGAGTCGGGGCGCCGCGCCAAGGCGACCCAAGCTCTATTCCTGGCCTTTTAAACCCCCCTCCCGAGCTCCTTCGCATCCGCTCTGTGCAGGTTTCGGGGAAAGCGTGGGGCTTGCAATGTGTCATAAGCAGTTTTCCAGCCCTCTGCAGCTGGAAAATGCGGCCACTTAATGTGATAAAGGGATCCAAGGGAATAGAGGTGGGAGGGTGGGGGGGAAGCGTGGGGGAATTGGAGCAGAGATTTCACTGGGTGGAGGGCAGCCGGGGAAGTCATTCCTTTTTTCTTTCCTATTACTATAGGAATAGTGTGTAGGTGCTCACATACACACATGCCGAGGGCTCCGAATGTCTTGGTGCTCAGGGAGTGGAGGCAAATTCCGGGAAACACTGGGTGCGAAGCTGTAAGAATGGATTTTACAGAGTAATAAAGCGCGTGCGGTTTGTGTTTGGTCTGGAAATCCAGTCCCATCTGTTCCAGATGTTCTCAGTTGTGTTTATAGCAAGTAGCTACTGTGCTGCTTCGGCGGGGGGGAAATACAATAAAACAAAAGAAAATCAATTGGGGTGTGCCTTCCCAACCATTGCAAACGGGCAAGAGCATCCATGCAATATGTGCTCCCTCTTGTTCCCTTAGCAAAGATGCATAAATAGTCTCGAATAATTCAGTGAATCATAGAATCACAGGATGGTTTGGGTGGGAAGGGACCTTAAAGCCCACCCAGTGCCACCCCCTGCCCTGGGCAGGGACACCTCCCACCAGCCCAGGCTGCTCCAAGCCCCGTCCGACCTGGCCTTGAACCCCTCCAGGGATGGGGCAGCCACAGCTTCTCTGGGCAACCTGGGCCAGGGTCCCACCGCCCTCACAGCCAAGAATTTCTTCCTAACAGTAAAGAATTTCTTCCCAGGAAGAACTATGAAAGCTCCAGTTGTTCATAGAACTTCCGTGTGAGCACCTGAGCGGTGGCTTTATGTGTTTTGGTGGCAAGAGGCAGGTCCTACCCCTTTGCGCAGGGCAGCAGCTGCTGGGAAATGGGACCTTTCCCAAGTCGGAGAAACTGGTTTTTCAAATCCTCTGGCTTCTGGGTCCGGGGGAGGCGGCGTGGGCAGAACCGGCCTGTGAAGGGGAGGTGGTTTTATTCCAAATGCCCTGGTTGGACCTAAACTGAGGAGCTGATGCTCATCTTCGTTTCAGGGTACGGTGCTCTACTATTTCCTGCCATCCAATAATCCAAAGGAAAAATGCGTTTTTCCATACGCTTAGTTAGTGGTTTTGAATCTGGCCTATTTTGCTGTGTTCTTTTTTCTCCGTGACGTGTTTGAGACTTGTTGTGGGAGCTGAGCCGTGGACGAGGCACCAAGGCCGAGGCCGATGGTGTGTTAGTAAAGGGGCTCGAGGGGATGGAAAACTTGGCAAAGATGGGAGAATGGCTTTCAGAAAATGAGGCCTCTGCTCCTTTCTTTTGTGGCTGAAATAGGGTTTTTTGGGGTTATTTTTTTTGGTTCAGGTGGGCGTTGACATGCAAGGCGGATATCCTAAGCCATTTTCATTTCTTGGTATTCATCCACTCAGTTTTTACACTCCTAAATTTGAATATGCCCTTAAAAAAACTCTATAAAGTCTTCGCTGCGACTGTGCCTGGAGGATCTCGCGGGATCACAAGTGGAAGCGAGATGGATGTGAAGAGGTTTTGAGGGCTTTGTCTCTTTCTGTACCAAATTTATCCCTATTCCATCTAGGGAATATAAGGAAAAGGTATTGTTTTTTGATCGTCACCCACATACGCCCGTTTCTCGCCGTCGGTAGGCTACCGGCTCGCTCCCCGGTTGTATGAAGATAAAAAGCTTCCCCGGTGACTGCCCAGCAGCGAGCAGCACCTGTGCGCTTAGCCTCTAAGCGATATGAAAGGAGATTATTTAATACAGCTAGATTTTTCTTTTTTTTTTCCCTTTGTTATTTTAGCATTTCCTTGTCAAACGCACGTTTGCGGATGAACTCGGGGAAAGCCCGTGCAGGGTCCTACTTTGTGGGTGAAATACGGTTCTGTGGAGTTCTGGGGCGGAGGCGCGGAATTAGGAGAGGTAGAGAGAGAGCGAAGAAGTGGGTAAGCACACAGAGAGATAAGAATTGGAGAGAAAAGGGGAGGGGGAAGGCGGCAAACTCCTAAAAGCCGTCCCCAAACGGATGAATGAATGGGTGACACACATAAATGACTGCCGCCGTGGTCTGGCTGACTGTAGCTGGGTCTGCGGATAATCCGCGTATGCCAGATTTCTGTAAGGCCGGCATGTGACAGGCGGCTCGCCGCCCGCCAGACAAGTGTATTAAGAGGCTGGTCTCCCCCCGGGCATTTGCCCGCGTGTGTGTAGAGTGTGTGTTTGCTTGGGGACGCCGTTCTGCAGCCAGGGTCTTTTTGAAGCACTTCGAAAGCATCCTGGAGTTCCACAAACTCTTGGCTATTGCGTAGACAGCCCCAAACTTGCCTCTGTGTGTGCGTGTGTGTACGTCCTGTTTTAGAAAAAAAGGTGGAGGGGGGAAAAAAAACCCGACAAAAGCAACAAGAAACGGGAAAAAGAAAAAAATAAAAAAAAGCCCAAAGACTTCTAGCCGGGATTACCTTTCTCACACCTGTCACCACTGATGTCCTCTCAAGGTTAGAATTGGAGCGACGTGAGGCCAGCTTAAACCGAACGGCGTTTGAGAGGAGCTCTATGAAGGCACAGCAGGCGCTGGAAGGAGAGCAGGAGAGCCCAGAGGAACATGAACAACAGCTTGCAAGTTAACCTGCCCAGGACCTGGGCTGGTTCAAACACCTCGCTCCAGGAGAAGTCTGAGCATTCCTTTTTTCTTTTCTATTACTATAGGATGGAGGACGAGGCAGTACTGGATAGAGGGGCTTCCTTCCTTAAACATGTATGTGACGAAGAAGAAGTGGAAGGTAAGAGACCTTGGACTGCTGGGGAGAAAGGGTGCCTTGGCAATTTCTGTTTGTCTGTCACGCAGCAGAGAAAAAAGGCACCTTTGTTTTTACCGAGTGATTAATCCTAAAACTGACTCAAACGGCGGTAAGCTGGAGCGGGGCAAAACTGACTTTTTAAAGAAATCCTCTTTTTCAGTTCAGGAGGGAATGGTGTTGCGTGCTGCTGGCGCACATTCCCACAAAATCGTGTTTGCTGCGTTACACAGGCTGGCTGTGAAATATCGGGGCTATTGGGGTTTTTTACCTTGGTGAATACTGTTTTGGCAGCACTCGCGTGTCGCCACCACGCCTGGAAGTCCTGGAATTGGGTGGCAGGTGCCGCAGATGGAGAAACGAACTGGAAAAACCAACAGGATTTGTACCGAGGGTCCGTGGTGGACGTACAGCAGCGGGTGGATGTTTGCCTGGGTTATCCTTTTAGCGTAGGAGGCACAGGGAGAAGGTTTTTTTCCCCGTTGAGGAGGAACTTTTTAACTGAGCAAACAGTTTCTTCACTTTTTAAGAAAGGAGTCGGCTCCTTTGAAAGTGTTTTTGTTTTCTCTCTCACTAAAAATGTTGTGAAATCCCAAAGGTAAAAGGAATTTAAAGGAGTTTAGTGTAAGGTTGTTGGTGGAAGGTGATTAAGCTGATAGGAATGAATTATTTGCAGGAAATTCTGTTTTTCCTTGGTTTATGAGGATCAGTTCGACCGTGTGCTTGATAAACGAGTGGGGGAGGAGGAGGAAAGGACGATAGGGTACGTACTCTACCTAGAAGAGAAGAATTTCACCTCCCAGTGCTATCCTTCCCTCTTGATTTAGGTATTTAATTTTATTCAAATTTCTTTATTTGCAAACAAATGCCTGTGGCTTTGGGGTTTAAAATGTTTTGGAAGGCGCAGGGTTGCAGCCATGTCAGTGTTGCTGGTAGTGGACGGTGAAGGATCAAGCAGTAGGAAAGAAAATAATCTCCAAAAAGATGGATTTAGAACACTTCCAGCAAATCAAACCAGTCATTTCGACGGAAAAGGCTGTGTTTTCTTCTGCTCTTGTATGAAGTCATCTGTGCTCAGTAGCTATAAATCATGGCGTTGGGTTTAATTAAGCCATTTGATGTCTGCTGGCTTGGAATGAGCCTTCTGCTGGTAGGAAAATTGATACTTTGGCACAGCAGAAAGATTTGAGAGGGAGAAAACATTTATTTTACCGTCTTAAATGTTGCCACATGCTGTTGTGGTGTGCATTGCCCCATATGGGCCGCCCCAGGAATATAATAGAAAAATTGTTGATGGTGACGAGGGGTGCGGGAGCGTCCTTTCAGCGGTCCGCGGGTGCCGTGAAAAAGGCTGTGGTTAAAGCTTTAAGTCATATTGGTAGCTGCGGTGTGTTTATCTTGGTCTTTCAACGTAGACACCCTCCTTTGATTATAATTGGGCTAACAGAGCAGTTGCAGGTGCATCTCGCGGGGCTCAGGAGACGAGGAGGTGAAGCAAGTGTTTGTAATTGCACAGGACCAGCCTCTGAGAGCTGTGGCTGCTTGTCTGAGCCTCCGGGGAGACCCGGAGCTGCGTAACCGGCTCAGTCCCTCCTTCCTGCTGAAGGCAGCGCCTTGATTCTCGCCAGGCTTCCGCGAATGACCCAGCTAAATCCCAAAAGGAGCTGCCATCTGTGGCGGGGATGGGCCGACGGTGTAGCATCTGTCGGTGTCCCCGTGTATGTATGGTGCCTGTAGGATGCTCCACAGTTCTGGAGTGGGACAGCCTTAAACTCATAGCCTACTGGGCAAATTTGGGGCATTACCACAGTGCAAGTAATCATTAAAGGCTTTGGCACTTTGAAGAGGTCTTATTTGCCATAGAAGGGAAGACGCGTGTCCTCAGCTACACCTGATGCTCACACAGATCTGTGCCGTGTACGTGAGTACACTTAATGTATGTGTGTGTCTAATGTGCATCATCGTCTGCATGGATAGGATGAGCTGTACACTCACAGAATGGTTTGGGTTTGAAGGAACCTTTTAAAGATCGCCTGGTCCAACCCCCCTGCCTTGGGCAGGGACACCTCCCACCAGCCCAGGTTGCTCCAAGCTCCGTCCAACTTGGCCTTGAACCCCTCCAGGGATGGGGCAGCCACAGCTTCTCTGGGCAACCTGGGCCACTGTCCCACCGCCCTCACAGCAAAGAATTTCTTCCCAATATCTCATCTAAATCCCCCCTCTTTCAGTTTAATATCTGATGGAAGGGCTAAAACATCGGGTTGCAGACCTTTGGCGAACACTTGGTGCTTTTAAGTCTCTCTGCTGCGTTTCTGCACTGCAGGTGGAGTGGTTTCAAGGAGAAGGTTTGTCTGGAGACCTGAGGGTCTTAGCTCTGAAGTGCTCTCCATTACTTCAGCCACTTTTGGGGTATAGTTACAACTTGCTTTTCTAAAAGGCTTACAGTAGTTCTATCCTCTGTAGGAGAAGGTAACAGCGAGTGGGATTGTTACCTCCAGGTGTCTTTTATTTTTCTGGTAGCCTTTTTAGCCTGCTTTCATGAGGAAATACCATACGTATCATAAAGCTGTTTGCCTCTTTTGCCTATTCTCTCTATTCCTCTCCCAATAATTTGTTTCACCTAGCAGTCGATTTTGATGAAATTTCTCAGGAAGGCTCTTTAAAGCTGCCCTTAATTTCACCGAACTTGTAGGAAAGAAAAACAACTGGGCAGAGAGGAAAGGGGAATCGTAACCTTGACGAGCAGAGAGCCGGCAGTGTGATGGGCATTCCCCAGCTGCGGGAGTTTGCAGGAGAGAATGGGAAAACCCTACTGCGAAAGCCCGTAACACACTTAGAAAGCAGGCTGCTTTTGTTGGTTGTCAATCGGTTTGATATCAAACCCATGAAGACGGAATTTTCAAGTCGTCGTTTTGAGCATCCCTCTTTTGCACGAAGAGAGAAACGGCGTGGTGCCATTTTATCGGCAGCTGATGACCTGGCATCACGGCTCTGAGACGGAGATGGCAACTCTCAATTACCACGTCGCTCACTAATTTGATTAGGTAGCGGTGTGAGGGGGAGAGGGAAGGACTTTGTTTTTTAAGGAGTGGGGGGAAAAAACGGGCGTTTCTGCTCAGGAGGATGCTGAGACATTCTCAGCTTGGGGCAACTGTGGGTCGTGGCCTTGCTGAGTAAATGTAATGTTAATAGAAACCACACATACCTGACGGAAGTATGTCCCTTTGGCCTGCTTCCAGAGGCTGTTTAGTGCTTTTCTAAGATGGCACCTCAGCCTGGTCCTGCGCTGGAATGTGTTGCTATTTTATGAGTGATACCAGCTTTTGACATTGGAAAATTGTTCCATTGCAGCTCAGCCCCTACTGTCCTCAGCGGCGAGAGGGCTCCACTGATTAATTCAGTACGGGGCGGTTAGGAAGAGCCACAGGGATCCTGGGTCGGGGTCAGAGTGTGGAAGAGAAGCGTGGAAAGGTGAAAACGTAGGTTTTCTTGGGGGAGCTGAGGGAGAGGCGCTGCCCTAAGCTGAGCCCCCTGCGCGAGAAAGCCATTCCCATTCATTTCGAGCACCGCACGTTCCTTTCCTTGAAGGTAATGACATGCTGCTGTAATGCCACTGTGAGGAGGGCTGGTATGTGTGACATAAACAGATTACTTAATAACCGATTTTGCAAGAGGGGAAAAGTAAAGCTCCACCTTATCCTTTGAGATAAGGTATTCTTGGCTCTCTGCGCGTAACTTCCCCCCGGGCTTGCTGCCGCCCTGCCTCGGCACTGGGGAGGAGGATGCTTGGTTTCAGGTCTGACAAGTGTTGCTCCGGCTGTGGGTCGCAGGGCCCAGCGCTCCTCTCGGGGGTCTTGTCCCGCCGTTCAAAGCATCCCCGAAGTAAAGACCTCGAGAATATTTCAGATACAACCGTTGTAGGAGCAAAATCAGGAAAAAATGCTGTTACAATAGAAACTTTTTCATGGGTGCTCTTAGCATTATGGGATTTACTATATAGAGAGCCTAAAACAGGGGGTTTCTAACAAATTTCCATCACTGCTTTTCCCATTTTAGCTGCCTGCTCCCCACGCGATTCCCTCCTCTTTCCTTTCTGTTCTCGACCCTGTTGTGTCGCTGCACTTTGCTGGTGGAAGGCCGTGTGATGCCATAAGCCCAAGATAATTACTTAGAGAGAGGCTGAAAGGGCAGAGATAATGGTGAAAATCTTTACCTTTATTACCAGCAGGCAGAAGGTAGGACAAATGGGCTGTATTTTACCCTTTTACTTTGTTTTCTTTTTCTTCTCTCATCCCCGCCCTCGGTTTTTGATCGCCGGCTGTAGGCAGACTTTCCCCTTTTTCAGAAATAACCAGGAGACCTGTTTCATATCAGCTAGAGTTTTTAATTGCTTTTGAAATAAATATGATTAAAAACCTAATCAGATAAAATCTCAGCACAGAATGTACTTAATTAATTTCCTTTGGTACCTTTAATTTATATGCAAAGAATAGAGCAGGCTGAATTTTGCCTTGGTAAAACTGACTCAGGCTTTGCTCGTGCAAAAGCGGAGCGAGGAGGACTTTTTGCCTTTTTGCTCTATTTCTCTATAACTTGGAAACGGCAGGCACAGATTGGGACCCAAACGCTGCCCCACACAGCTTGTAAAAACAAGACGGGTGGTTTGGATCTTCCCAGCTTTGAAGTATCTGGATGACAGATTTCGGATGAGCTTCTCGCCGGCTTTAATCCTCTGTGGCACTTTGCAGGCTACTGAAATGTGCCATTAACTGGTTTGTCGTAAATGAAAAGGTCCAGGGCTAGGGCTTCGCTGCAGACTTTTGATAATACGGTAAATCCCTATGGAAAAGTTGGGAGCGGTTTTTATGCGTGTGGATTAATTAAGTCAGTAGTACAAATGCCGTGAGGTCTGTGAAACATGAGTCGCTCCTGAAGTTCAGACTTTTTTGTCATTAAGATAATATCACGTTTCAGTCATTTGTGAGCCTGCTGCTAGTCCATCTCGGAGCGTGCTTACATTGGCCATTCCCAGCAGGTGTCTGTGTTCCCCGTGGTCGCATGGGATGTTCTTCTGGTCGTTGCAGGTGTTTTTTGTCTGCTGTCAGGAGTCAGCGTTAGCTTTAAAGTTGCTGGGGTAGTGTGAGAAGGCGTGGATGCCCGCCTACTCCAAGCTCTGGGAGAAAAACTGCAATCCGAGTTGAGATACCGATAAACTGACTTTACATAAGGTAGCGATAAGTTGGCTGTGCAGGCAGGAGAAATCGGGAAAGTGTTGTAAGAACAGCTGAGTCAATATGTGGTGTGGTTTGCCCCTTGCGAAGGAAAGGTTGAGTTTTCTGTTAAGCCACGATAAGTTTTGCACTGCCACGTGCTGAGTGTAAGGTACGTGGCAGTGAAGGAAGGTGCTTCCATACCCATCTGACAACGACTGGCTTTTTCCATCGCTGATGGGTTTAGAAACAATCATCCATGCTCTGACCTGGCGGTGAAACGAATTTTGGTGAGGGCCGTGCTAATTAGAAAGGTGGCCCTCGCATGGCACCTTCGAGCCTTTGGTGGGAACAACTTCTCTGAGTGGATGTTTTCGGTTCCTGGAGCCATCCTGAAGCTGCTGGTCACTACCCAGAGAGAGCGGCCACTCGGATGGTGCCGAGCAGTCCAGTCCAGAGGCATGGCCCTCCGTTGGCTCAGTGTGCTCATGGTAACGACTCTATGGAGGTCGCTTTGTAAGCCTTCTCTTGTTTTGTGCTTCAGTTTCTGGAGATGCTGCCCAGCATGAGTGGGCACGCACGCCGGTGTTGTAGTTGAGCACCTGCTGGTTCCATGATGGTGTGGTCCTCTCCTGGGTCATTTCAGTTAGGATTCAAGTCTAGGCTTGTTTGACTGTCTTCTCCCACCCATTGTATGGACCTTCTGCCCAACAGCTCTTTTTTAAGGTACGATAATACTGGATATGACACTTCAGGGTGGAGACTGAAGAAGCGATACAGCCTTTGCTCAGTCTTCAGATGTCAGCCCCGGGTGTGCTGGTGACCCTCCCTGAATTTTTCTGGGACTTGTAAAATCAAAAGGTGACACAAAAATGTTTTGGGGAGGCTCGGTCGCAGTTGTAACGTCTGCGATGCCAGTGTTTGCTCTCTTTGGCAAACTTTTGCTCTCTTTTAGCAAACTCTGCCAGGGTTTTTGCCTGTTCACTGAAGTGACGGATTTTTAGGAGATGTACTCCATGATGTAAATCCAAGCATAGAAAAGTAGTGAAGGTAAGTGGCACAACCCACTCATCAAACAGGGAAAGATACTGAGGCAGAAAGTGGAAGATACCTGACTCCGTGACAGGGCTGGGTTCCTTCAGGCTTGCCATGTCCATCAGTCACAGCCTGAGTGTAGTTAGGGAACGCTGGAGTGTTCTTCCCTCTCTCATCTGGTGGAGCTGGGCTTAATCTGGAGACTGATCTGGTTGAACAACGCTGTGAGAACTCCCGTAGCAGTGAAAAGGGACCGAGAAGGGACATAGGAAACTCCGGTGCTTCCTCCAAGGAAGCATTGTGCCGCTGGAGAGGCATCCGGAGGCCTTTGTGTGAATGGGGCTCCCGCCGGCGAGCACCATGTTGTTTGCATTCCTTCGCGGTGCCCTGCTGCCTTTCATCACCGCGGCCTCTATGTGTTTAATTATAACTGCAGCCTTGGAGTCAAGGTTGGCTTGTAGCGGGGCTGGTTTCCTACTGATGAGGTGCCGCAGTCAAGCAGTTACGAGGACTTTCCGTGAGCTGCCTGGCAAGGCAAACCCAAGGAAACAGGATGATGGTTTAGTTAGGTCTCCACCTGGCAAGTTGCAGTGGTGTATCTGGTCCTGTTGCTGTGCCTATCCTTTGCTGTTTGCTCTTCAGGCTTTGGACAATGTGCGGCTCCACGCAGTCATCGGTGGGGATTAGGGGTTCAGGCTCTGGAAAGACCCAACGGTGTTTGCTTCAGAGTTTGGAGTGGGAATTTCATTGGCGTGCCCTCCTGCTGCACAAGCGGTGAAGGAGCAGCCCACCTCTTGTACCTGGAAAGCAATTTGAGGTTCTTTATCTGAAGCAGGGACAGTGATTGGATGCCTTGGTCAATACACCATTGCTCGCTCTTACACTGGAGGGCGGTCTAGAACCTACCAGCCTCTACGCATTCGGTACTGCCAAGTACAGCTTGGTATTCATGTGGTCAGCCTTGGTAATTAATGAGATGGAAATAGGGAAAACGAGGCCAAGATGGGCTATTTTGAGTGGTCGTTTGGGGCATTTCAGAAGGGGACATAATTTTAAAGAAATAATTTTTAAGAAACTGTGTCCAGTGCTCGAGGTAGATGCCAGAAGATTCAAAGTTACCATGCTGCCGAACAGCTTGGCCTAAAACTTAAATCAAGCGGTTCAGCACAGCTTCCCTCCTCTGCCCCTTTCCCCAGAGCTGTGCCTTCTTACAGTCTTCCTTTGCTTCCCGTGGAATCCGAGCGGTACTGGCCAGATTAGATCAGATCACCGCAGGACAGGTTCGGTGGCTTCTGTAACCTCTCACAGCTCCAAAGAAGAGAGAAAGAAAAGCAGCTTATGGCGTTGTGGGTAAGAGTCTCGCAATGGCTTATATAAAGCTCAGCGAGAATACCCCAAACACATGTTTATTGTTCTGTCTACACAATGTCTGCCCGTTAATTCATTGCCAACTTCCTTATATTTCCCTGTCATGGAGCAGTACCTTGTAGCCATCATCAACGTGTGTCTTCTGGGCTTCGTGTTCTGAACCTTTCCTAGCAGTTCCTGGTGTAGTTTGTGGTGTGCTCCTCCAAACAAACAGGGTTTGTAGGATCTTCAAAAAGTCAAATGAAGACCTCATTTCTTTTTGTTTCATTTTCTTTTCCTCTTTAGAGATTCTTGACTTGACTTTATGTGAGCTCCGACTTTTGGAGCCATCCCGTTCTTCGGGGCACCGTGCTAACTCACCTTTTAGACATGCTTCGCCGGAGCAGCCTCTGAATCTTGTTAGGAATCTGGCAGTTCAAGTCTGGGTCATCGATGGGTAGCGAGCGAGC
Source organism: Chroicocephalus ridibundus (assembly GCF_963924245.1). Taxonomy (NCBI): domain Eukaryota; kingdom Metazoa; phylum Chordata; class Aves; order Charadriiformes; family Laridae; genus Chroicocephalus; species Chroicocephalus ridibundus. The sequence goes on from NC_086288.1 coordinate 7,356,109, forward strand.
ACATGTTTGAAACTGAGAAGTGCAAGCTTTAGACAAACGGCCAGGAAGACTTTCCTTCTGGCTAACTATAGGGTTGTTACGTGGGAACCTTTTCAAGACTGCAGAGGTCACTTTACATAAAGATTAAACTGACCTTTTGAAGATGTTGAAGCTCTAGAAGCCAGATGTTAGAAAAGAAGAAAAAAAAAGAAAATCTCCAATTTACGTGCTGTCTTCCCCTACCCAGCTTGGTTCCGTGCCCCTGGTAGTGATTTTAGGAAGCGGCTGCGTATTAAGGTGTGACGTGCAGTAATCCAAATACGTAAAATGGTCTTTGGACAAGTTCCCTGCTCGATTAAGTAACTGCGTCTTCTTTGGTGACGCTGCGTCCTCTCTTGAGTACCTTCATCTCAGCCACGAATTGGGGGTTCTGGCGGAATTGAAGACAGCCCTGTTGTTGCTGATCTTGTCCTTTCCTATTTCATCTCCCCGTTGCATAGGAGCTTGGGTTTTGTCTCTCTCGGAGCCTCTGTTTTCTTTTTTGCCCTTAACTGCATCTCTCTGATTGCAGACTGTTCTGATGGCATTTGGTAGGTCATGAACCCCCTACTCAACATTATGCTTGTCCTTTTACAAGTATTTGGTCCCATCACCTGATGGGACTCCCTGACCCTTTTCTTTGGCCAATGGCCACATACCGTGGAAGTTAGTTGATCGCATACCACTGTTGTTTTAAAGGCCCTTCTGCCTGCGGGCCTTCCTGATCTTGGGTTTTTATCAGCTACCTGGTTACAGACTTGTGCTGCTTGATTCCAGTCTTCTCCATACAAACATGATTTCTTCTGCTTCTCCCAGCCAGTCCCTTACTGGCATCCTTTGTCCAGCTCCAGGCCTGCTATTGCTGGTCGTTTGGCAGTCTGCGCTCAGTCCCTCCAAAGACCTTGGGCTCCCTTCGTGGCAACCTCTTGCAGAGCGGTAATTTTGTGCCCAGCCATCACCACTGTAAGACTTACATGCAGGTTTCTGCACTAATTAAATCGTTACTGGGGCACAAGGCTCTCAGCCTGTTCCAGTTGTGCGGGCTGCCCTCTCTTTGGAAGGAAACGCATCTTTTCTGTGGTTCTGCTGCTTGACAGGGCTATTTCGCTGTGGGGAAAAGGAGGGATTTGGATCTGATTTATCTCCAACTGGTATCTTAGCTTGTTTAGGTGTCACCCAGATTTCAACAAACACAGCGCTCAATGAATCCTTCTGCTGTTTACCCGATGGAGAATTTTTTGCTCGCCTGGAAAATCAGTCCCTTGAACATCATGATGTTCTGAAAACCCTGTGGGGAGCGGGTGGTGACCCTGTGCGTGTGCCTGGTCAGAGGAGTGGTGATGGTTTGGTTCTGTTTTCTTCTGAGGCATGGTATCTTTGTCCATAGGCATGAGTGGAACAGGAACGGTGCTGGGGGAGATCATCACGTTCCTTCTTTCTACTGCAGGAACCAGCCGTGTTCACTGGCAGGTCGTGAACGTCCATGTCTTTTCTCCTACCCAGAATTTACATCATAGAAAATATTCCCTTTTGCCTGTTGTTTTTGTGGCCTGTCTTGTCATCTGTGTGGAAACGAATGCTCTTTAAGATCACTCCCGGGAAATTTTGAGGTGAAACGTGATGACTGTGCAGGAGGGACCGGGAGAGCCGTTCCCGTCCCCGTGGTGCCAACCGTTCCCTGGAGCGGGGTGTCAGGCGGGCAGTGGGTGCCATCCTCTGAGTGCCAGGGAGCCGGTCGGGGTGGAGAAGCCCGCACCTGCTCCTCTGCCACCGCCAGCACCTGCAGCCCCTTCGGAATCAGGTAGAGTTAAGGGCACTCGGCACGTGACGGCGTGGCCTTTTGTTCTTATTTCTTGAGCTGATTTGAAACTAAGCAGGGCTTAGTTTGGGACTTGCTTAGTGCTACTTTTAGTATCTCCCTTTTAAAATGGATCATCCCTGTGATTTATTTGTCCTTCTGGGCCATCAGCTTTTTCTGTCATTTCATTCCGTGGATTCTCCCACAGAAGTACCCTTCTGCCGCCGCCCCTGGGTTTGAAAAGCAGCTGCTAGAAGCTGGGCTAGCCTGGCTGCAATCCCAGCGGCGTGTGGGCTAGTACCACATCTCGCTGCGTGCCTGGCGGAACGCCGACACCTTCCTCTTGGCCACAGCGTGTGCCATACCATCTTCTGCTGACGAAGCACGTGGCGGGCTGCATCCCCTGCCTGTCTCGTGGGACCTCAGAGCTGTGGTAGGTGCGGGTTCCTCGATGTTTGACATCGCTACGGAGCAAGTTTTCATAAAGTTAGCAACTTGTTAGTGGTAGGAGTGAAAGCTCCTGGGGTGTGTCAAAAGCCACATCAACAAGTCAAGCTTCCCCGCCCGGGGGGGTGCTGTGTTTTAATCCCACCCAGGTAGGAGGCTGATCACTAGGTGATGGAGATGGGCAGAGAAGGGCTCGCCTCCACCTGCCTGTGTCCTGTTATAGGTCAGCCATGCCCCAAGGTGAAATGGCTGGGGCATCCATCCGGGCTACAAAGATGATCAATGGACTGGAGCACCTCTCTAATGAGGAAAGGCTGGGAGACCTGCGTCTGTTCAGCCTACAGAAGAGAAGGCTGAGAGGGGATCTCATCAATGCTCATCAATATCTAAATGGTGGGTGGCAAGGGGATGGGGTCAGGCTCTTCTCAGTCGTGCCTGGTGATAGGACAAGGAGCAACGGGCGCCAGCTGGAACACGGGAAATTCCATCTCAACATGAGGAAAACCTTCTTTACTTTGAGGGTGACAGAGTACTAGAACAGGCTGCCCAGAGAGGTTTTGGAGTCTCCTTCCCTGGAGATATTCCAAACCCACCTGGATGCGTTCCTGTCCAACCTGCTCTAGGTGACCTTGCTTTGGTAGGGGGGTTGGACTAGATGATCTCCAGAGGTCCCTCCAACTCCTAAAATTCTGTGATTCTGTGATTCTGAGCGAAGCCCTTGGTTTGAGCGGCCTGAGATACCTGCCCCACTGTTCTCGGAGAGCCTGGGCACGCACGGCTGCCCAGGGCAGGAGGCGCGAGTGGCCAGAGCTCGTGGAGAAGAGCTTGGCCGTGGAGACATGTCAGTTGTAACCACATGAGCCTGTCCAAGCCTGATTTGGTTTAATGTTTCTCTCTCTGTTCTCTCTCCTTGGGAAAGGCGCCTTGAAAGTAAAAAGAAGGGCCAGGTGAAAACTGCTAATACTCAGCTCGTTTTCAGTACTTTATACATTTTTAATGTTAGGTTTTGATCTTGTTTCCTTCTAAGGTGCCAGTCTGAGTTCTTTATGGGCCGGTTGGACCAGGCTCTAAGTCTCAACAACCCAGGTCATGTGTAAGGGATTCCTTCCTATTCTTAAAAAGAGTTAGTACTTAAAAATGGAGAGGATCATAAATAAAGTGATCTCTTTCTGTTTGTTTGCTTGGCTGTAGCTATCTGGAGCGAAAAAAGAGTTTGTTTTACGCAGTGTCAGGCTTAAAGTCTGCACTTGGGCACGGACTGAGATAGCAGAAAGCTGTAGACTCAGCTCAGAGTCCAGATGAATGCTGAGCCCTCAGGCACAAAAGGTACCAGCACATTTAGATAATCTAATCATATATGCTGATTTACCTTTTTTTGTTCCTTTTTCTTTTTTTTCCTCATGCTCAGGCTATGATTTCAGTTTGCATTTCCTGTAACGCAGGTTTTCTGGTAGTACCCTACATTTGGATCACTACCATGGCCACTGGTAATGTATTACGCGTTATGTGTTGAAATATGCAGTACCAAAGGCTTTGCAGAAAGACTGTTGTTGCAGAATGAAGCTCCCCAGAACCACCTAAATTCAAACTTCATGAGAAACCTGAGCTCTGCAGCTCTCCGTAGGGTGGGTCACACATCAGGTCTATTCTGGGTGAGTCTTCTGGGAGGAGCTGGTTTCTTACCAAGGGCATGGTAGGGAGTAATAATGCTCTTTAAGGCAGATGTGGTTCCAGAACTAGCTTGGGAAACAACACCTGAACTATGGATTTCTCTCGATGTAGGGCTTTTTTTGGTCATTTGCTGCCTGTATTGTAGCATGAGTAGATCCAGGTGTTTCAAACAATATAGCTGGCTTGTGCTTCACGGGCCTTGGGATGCCCAGTTTGGGGCTGACGTGATTGCAGAGAGAGTGAGCAATTCCCCCGCTCCCAGCACACTTCTCATGCAGGCAGATCCCAAGGTCTTTTCATCACGTACATTTAACCGTGCCTTGTGTGTACACCCTGCCTCTCGGTCTCTGAACGGCTGCCATCCTTTCTTCCTTGGACAGAAAAGGATCCCCATGGATGGACAGTTGAGGCTTCATTCCAGCCTTGTGCCACAGCAACTGCAAAAACACCTAGATGGAGTTATGGCTATAGAGGTTTAGGAACCTGATGTGTTTGATGCGGGTCTTGGCTTCTCTGAGAAACCCCTGTGAAGCTTTCCGCGGGCGGTGGGGTGCGAGCACCTGAGAGGAGAGCAGCTATGTGTGGGTACAGGTGATCAGGCCGTGCCAACGCACGGATTTGACTATGCAAACACCACACGAGAAACTAATGGGTCCCTGGACCTTTACCGGGTCAGAGAACTTCAAGCCTGAAGGTTTCTTACTGTTTTTATTTTTCAGTACACTTTCTTTCCTCCTACGTTTACATTTCTTTAACCCCCACGTTCCCTTAAATGGAATAACTCAGAAAAGAAATGGATGGGGCTTTGAGCAACCTGATCTAGGAGGAGGTGTCCCTGCCCGTGGCAGGGGGGTTGGAACTAGGTGGTCTTCAAGGTCCCTTCCACCCCAGACCATCCTATGATTGTATAAATAGCACGGCGTTGGACCGAGGTGGCGTGCTTGGGGTTCTGACTGATTGGGGCAGGGTGTCTGGAGCTGCTTGGATATTCTTGCAGGCAGGGAGGGAACGCTGCGTTTTACGGAACTTCAGTTGGGTAACACACGAGTGGCTTTTCACCAGTAAAACTGACTCAGAGAGTCTCCCGTGCCCAGACTCTAAATCCGGACTCTGAATCATGAGCTGCTCTTCTTTAATAGCTCTTAATAAAGCAAAAGCTGTGGTTTCAACCGAAATTTCTCTGGGGGAAAAATACCGCTCCGATCATGACTTGTTCTATTAATAATCAGATGGAACGGTTTTGCTCTGAATTTGGTGCACAGTAAAGTTTCTCCTCCGGCACAAAAGTTCAAAAGTTTTAGCTGCAGCAGTTGTAGGGTCAAGGAAGCCGCAACCCACGGCTGTCCTTCCGAACAGAGAAGGTGCCACTTGGACCCGCAGGTCTACGCCGTGCATCTCACCCGCCGCATTTTAGCGTTGGGAAATACATGCCTCTGGTCAACCGAAACGGCTTCCCATCCTCTGCCGAGCCGCAGGGTACGAGCGTGGTGCGTGTGTGCCACCTTCAATTTCTCAGGCCTTGCCATTTGTCACGGCTGGTTCTCATGGGAAAGGCGCCGTTACCCCGGCGAGGAGGAAGTGTCTCAGAAACCCCGTGCATTGAGAGTACGTGTCAATTGTTTCCTTCCAGGCGCTTTGGGAAGGGAGCCTAGAAGTTTATCTCAGCGTTTACAGCAATATAAACAGATGCCAAGCACTTCAAGTACGCAGAAAAGGAAAATGTCCTGCTCGGCCTCCCTGAACAGCCCAGGAGGCGGGGGGTGGGAAGAGGAAAAGCAGCATTAAGTAAGTCTGTCCCTGGCAGAATAGGGGAAAGCAGCTAAGTAATGCAGATGTTTGCCTGCGTATATACAATTTAGTTTCATGTTACCAAAATCTGTACTGTGCACACGTGGTCAAAAGATTAAAGAGATTGTCCGGTTCTGTTGGCAGCATATTAAAGTATTAAGACTACAGGCTTACTATGATGTGTTTCTATTATCGAGCTGGCCGCAGGATTGAAACGATTCAAAAAAAGACGCTGTTTTAATACAGACACGGGCATCGCCCCGTCCTTTTTCATCTGGCTTTTGGTTGGCATCTTGGCTGTAAGAACCTCGGGAAGGGCTGCCATTGCCCTCCCTGTCCCGGGGCCGCCCTGCAGCTCCTGCTTGGCTCAGATGAGATTTCCCCTCCTCGGTCCCTGTGCAGGGTTGATGCCATCTGCCACGTTAAAGCTGGTATTTCCAGTTGCTGGGGTAGCTTTCCTGGTTTCCCTTGACACGCTGGAGCTAAATGCTGTCTCCAGGTGTTGGTCTGTATGGACGGAGATGCCCGTGTAGCCGAGAACTTTTAATATCTCCGCCCAGATATCACTGGCTAAAAAGTAACTTCACCCGGAGAGATTTCCACTAACCCTTTATAGCTGTTAGTTTATATCTTGATATCACGGGCACTCCGTATCTTTATATCTGTGTATCCGTTTTGTTTATTCAGTGTGGTCTTCTGCATCGTTACCGCTCATACGTAACCTTGAGCTTGCTGTACTGCAGCGGCCACCAGAAACGATGGTGTGGTCCATGCCAGGGCCACCACCGGCGCTGTCACACTACCGCGTCTGGGAGCGAGGAGGGAATTTCTTCACCAGCCTCTGCTTTCTATTACAATTTCCGCCCCACAAATTACTTTGGAGCCCTTGAGGAGCTCCCCTTGGGGTTTTTGGAGCCTTGGAGTTCCCCTTGGGGAACTCACTTAGTGATTTTAAAGTTGCTGCCGAGGAGGGCCGCTCTGGTCAAGCAGCTTTTTAGAAGACCTCGGGTGCTTTCAGGATGAAAATTCACATGCAAAAAAGGTGAAGGACTCTAGGCTTCACAGCCGGCCTCAGGAGCCTGTGGAATTTCAAATGGCAATTTTCTCCCTAACTTACTTTCTCTAACTTTCTCAACCGCGTGACACTTGTATCAAGTGACGCCTGATTTCTTTTTTGTTACTCAGTTGACTTCGTTCTTATTCCTGAGCAGAAGGGAGTCCGGCTGCCGCTGAAGAGAGGTGTAAATGTCTGCACCCACAGAGAAATATATTTGTTCCTACCTGCGTTTGCGGCTCATCCATTAGATAAGTGTACCTCGGCCAGTAACGGGTCACACAGATTTATCTCTCTGCTTGGCTGCACCGAGACATTTGGTTAGGAAACCAAATTTGGTCAAAAGCGTAGAATGCAGCTATCATTTATCAGGAGTTAAATCTGCAGGAGCTGTTTTTAAAGCTTACAGTAAGATGTGTGCACCGTCTGGGCACGGAAAAAGACACGTGAAAGCTTTCTATAAGCACAAGGAGAGATATTTGTCCCGATTTGGTAGAAGCGCAGAAAGCCACGAAAATAAAACATTTCTATGAAACTCATCAGAAAGACCTAACGATTGGCAAATGCAGTTTAAGTGCTTTAGTTTGAAATGAAAGCCTATGGGAAAGGGAAAAGGCGTACTTGGCGTTTACAATCAGCATAGGAAATTTGGCGCTTGTTCTTTTATTACTTAATTTTTATTTTTGGAAAGTGTCAAGTACTTAGCAGTTTGCAGTACCTTACGTTAATCGTCCTTCCTCGTCAGCTGCGTTATAATAATACCCGAACGGTACTTTGATACGTGTTATACAAAGGGCTACAAAGCCAAGCGACGTGCATTTTATTGCTCTAAGCTCTTCAGTTAAGCTGGATCAGTTTGCGCAAGGTAGGTGTTAATCCAGCTAACGTATTTGGTAAAACAAATGGGAAAATTAACGTAGAATGTTTTTGAGGAGCACTGCGTACCGTATTCCGTACTGCAGAATTAGCACCATGGCCTTCTGTGGTTTTTGTTTTCATTTTCACATGAGTCACAAGGACAGAATAATTATCAGAGAGTCTGCGCTCGCAGAAACGATAGCACAAAAAATACTTTTCCAAATGGCAGCTAAAGAGCTCTGAGCTCGCATTTGCAGACAAGAAACGTAGTCCTAATTAACATTAGGCCAGCAAAGAAAGATACTTCGCTCGCCTGTTTGAATGAAATTTAATTTGAATGAACTCTACCAGCCAGGGAGGCACAAACGCTACGCAGTCGAAGTTAATATTTGCTGTGCTTGTCTTCCCCAGGTCATCACACTATTTACATTGGGGTCCACGTGCCGAAGAGCTACAGGAGAAGGAGGCGTCATAGAAGAAGACCCGGGCACAAAGAAAAGAAAGAAAAGGAGAAAATCTCTGAGAACTACTCCGACAAATCCGACGTAGAGAACGCTGATGAGACAAGCAGCAGCATCCTTAAGCCGCTCAGTAAGTACCGGTTTCGGTTGTCGCTCGCTACAATGGTCTGTTGTCTGGCGATCTGCTCCTGATCCGATCGTGGAGGGGGACACCGCATCCATGAAAACAGTCTCCTCGTGTTGCAGGGTCGCAGTAGCCTTCATCAGTTGCTGTGGCTGGGAGGAGGCACAGGCGGGAGCAGACATTTCATCCCTCTCTCTCACCTGAGTTTGCTCCTGAGCTGACGCCAGCCAGGAACAGGCCAAATTTTAAAAAGCAATTTGACCCTGTGCGTAAAGGGATAGCGGGGAAAGGCAAAGACCGAGTAGATGCCCAGGCGGATCTGTTGCAGCCCTGGCTCTCGGGATGTCTGCCCTCTCTCGAATTCAAGCACCCCGTGGTTTCAGCTCTCAGAGGAGCAGGTTGATGAGGAGCACCAAGACCACTGCTGTGGCCCGTGAGAAGCATACCCACTTGGGATTTGGCTTCCTTGTGTCAATAACTTGTGGTGCTAATAAGTCTTTTGCCTTCAGTAATTAACCAGTTTTAAGTTTTGCAAAAAAAAAAAAAAAAAAAAAAAAGAAGAATAAAATGTAGCATTACTGTATGCTCGAGTGTCTGTAGGGGCTGAATACCTGAATTTTGATAGGCAAATGAGGTCCGTTTTGGATGCTCTGCACCTCCGTTCTCTGGTTAACAGTTTCACTCTGGAGAGAGATCTTTATCAGGTGTCATCGCCGTGCTGTCACATTGGTACCATCGTAGGAGACTGTCCAAAAGTCCCATTCCTCTGTTGGCCACAAGCTTGTTGTGCAATGTGGGGGCTGGCTGCTTAAATAGAAGGGGGAGAGAGACGGTGACAGCCTGCTAAAATGGGAACGTGCGCCCAAGGTTCGAATATAGGAGAAGAGCCCAGGATGTGATATAGCTCCGATTATTGAGGCTCATTTGGGATGGTTGGAGTTTCCTTAACGAACTTGTTTGTAAGTGGGAAAATGCTTCCTGTGCGAGCGAGAGAGGAGCAAGCAGGGGTTGTATGACCTGATCTTTGATTGAAGAAATACGTGAATTTTTCGTTTTGAAGTAATGTTGCTGGGTAGTTGCTGCACGTAAAGACAGTAACATGGGATCAGATGAGTCGGGTCATTAGCCCAGGGCCTGTAACTCTCGGTGGCGCGGATACTTCAGAGAGCAGCAGCTGCAACGGAAGGCAAGTCCCAAAGCCCGTTTGCTCTTCGTAGCTGTAGTCGCCTGGTTGTCCCAAGGAAATTTTCTTGTCAACGCTCAGAAACCAGAAGTTAGTTTTACACCGAAAGACATCATTAGCTCTCTTCAAGAGCTCTAGGTATTTGAAGTTTAATTTTTATACTTACATCTCTGTTCTTTGGTGTGCAGGTGACCAGATGTATAGAAATTCCCTTTTGGCTTCTGGATGTATGGCTATCCCAGAGGAATCGTTTCCTCGGGCTAATTGTGCCAATGGTTGAAAACCTATTTCTTCCATCAGGTTTTGATTTTCTGCCTTTCGTTTTGTTCCTCATTGTTTCTGTTTTGTGTCATTTGAGAAAGGGTTAATGGTAGTTTTTTCCTCTGTTGTTTCTACACTTTAGTGTGTTCTTGTCTACTCTTTATCTGCGTGTAAAAATGCGCAGGCTTTTCATCTCTCTCTCTCTCTGAGAATTTTCCCATAGACTTTTCCGCCCTGGCCGCTTTGCATTACGTATTTTTGGCGTGGGATCGTTTAAATACTGCACAATATTCCAGGTGTTCCCATGCGATAGCATTAACGCTACATCATTTGTAGCTTTCTCTGTATCGTTCACCATCTCGTGTACCCAGATACTCGATCAGGTTCTCGCAGAGACCTGCTCTTTTGCGCTGGTGGCCAGATCCTTTTACGAGCTGGCGCAGTTAATTTAGAACGCTGTAAAGGATAGGAGTAGTTCAGATGACGGTCTTGAATTTCCAAACATTGAGCTACATGTTGCCTCGTATCCCCGGGTTTTTTTCCCTTCTGAAACTCTTGTCTTCATAGCTTGCTACCAACCCTTTCTTCTCTAGTTCCACGTATGTAGTAATGCCAGTTTTCCTTCAGAAATTTCTGCTGTTCCGCTTTTGACCTTCTCCATCATTTATAGACGGCTCTTTATTTCCATTTCGTTTTCTGTCTTTTCGGAGGTTGCCCATCTGAGACAGTTGTTGGACGTTCAGACCGTGCCAGCTTTAGGTGTCTCTCAGTGGCACTTTGATGAAGGCTTTTTGAGGGTCTGAATGGTTTGTGTGTGCCAGCGGCTGGGTTCGCTCTTAGGTATGGCAAGCGTGTCCAAGAGAAGGCCAGTTCTCTTCGGACAGAGAAAAGCTTAGTCCGATACTCATTACTGGCCATCATGGCAAGAAATCTCAGTTATAACCCTGTTTTTTTTAATCTTCATCTGTTAATTGTAAAAGAGTTAGGGGTACGTGGCTCAAATTCAGTTTCAAAAGAGCGCTAAGAATATTAGGGACAAAGAATTGGGGGATGTTGAGCTGGAATTTTGATGGAGTTGGGAAAAAGCTGAAATGAAATACCTTGCGTATATCTGAGACGCTTTGAGCAGAGAGGATGGGGCATAAGAAGCTGCGGTATCTGTGGTTCGGTGGAGCGTGGGGCAGAGGGAAGGCGTTTGCTCTGGAGAAGGGCTGCCAGGGGAGAAGTGGTGACACCATTGTGGCCGGGAAGTTTTGGATTTTGCTTTTCTCCTTCGAAGCGGGGCAGGAGGGGGAAATAGCAGGAACTGAGCGAGATGTGAAATGCGGAGCGTGGAGATAACCAGTGAGTGAGGTTCGTCTAACTTGCCTGAGGTCGTTTTAGAGGGACGGGTGGTTATAAAGGCCAGCTCCACAGGGCTTGCTGGACATGTGTGTGGGTGCACTGTGTTTCCATGTTGTCAGGAGATGTGGCAAAAAAAACCAGGAAGTTGCTAGACACCAAAGAAAGAGGAAATCCTGAGCCCACTGTGCCCTCTTATGTGGCTCAAAACCTTTGCAGGAACAGACGACCAAGGGCACTGCAGTCCCCAGGACGAAGGGCCGACTCTGCTAATGACCTTTGCGTAACACTGGCTCTGTTAATGACCTTTGCGTAACGGACACGGCTTGGCGTGATGGCCGGCTGTACCAGGGACTGTGCTCACCACTAAAAACCGGGATCGGATTCATGGACGCTTCAGGCGCCCATCAGCGACTGGGGCTGGATGAATATCGTGCTGTGAATATAACGTGTAGGAGGCTGCCTTCAGAAGGGCTGCAGGGGGGGCGGCGGGTGTGTTTTATGAGTTTCATGAGATAATAGAAAGAAAGTGCTGTTTATGTAGTTAATGATGAGGTGAAGGGACTGAGCTGGATGACATTTCGGTCTTTTCCTTAGAATTGGAAGATTTTGGATTCGTATATTCTGTTTTGTTAACCATGTTTTAAGACAAGCAAACCTCCATTTTACATGAAGAAAACCCAAACATCTTAAGGAAAGGTACAGTGCATCTCGGTCTATAAAAATGACAGTTTACATAGCTCCTTCTCTCTGTTGATTTTTTGCAGTTATTAACTTGGCCAAGTATTAGACGCCGTCAGTTCAACTTATATATAATCAGTAGTTTATTTCATCTTCAAATCAAATGGCAAGCATATAAAGTTAGATTTGCAAAATCTTTAGTAATATAGTTGTTAAAATAGTTGCTAGGAGTTTAGGAAACGGCTTGCTTGTCTCCATTATACAGAGAGCCATGTTTTTACTGAGTGGAGAGCTTAAGCCAGCTTTGGTTCGATACATCACTTCTATTTCTTGATCTCTCCCTAAGGACGGTGAAGCCTAAACGTAGGGATCTTGCCTGAAGACGAATTCTCAGCTTCTTTGGTGAAAACTGTGCAATCCGATTTTGACCAAATCTGGATTTGACTCACCGGGTCAAGCTGCTTGTCCCACAGCAAACGAACCTGATGGAACATGTCTGTGGATACAGGCAGGAGAGTAAACAGGTCCAGAAATGCAAACCTCCTTCCCTATAAACCGTTTGTTCCCGTTCAAAACCGGTCTGGCTGCGCTTCTGTATTTGGGAATTGGTGCAGTTTGGAAACGTCAGTCCTTTTTTTTTTTTTTTTTTTTTTAAAAAAAAAAAAATCTGTGTCCAGTTCAGTCAGACAAGCCAAACTCTAGTTTATAAACAACCTTCAGCTCTCCCATCTGGAGAGAGCTGGGGAAGCTGAACATGTACAGATACGTTTTATCCGAAGTAAATTATTGCTTGGGAAAGATGCCTCCTGCAAAAACCTAGACGGGGATGTTCTCTGATAGACCGAGGAGGAGGCTCGAAGGCGACGTTGCCTCTGCAGAGCCCTTTCAGTATATTCCAGGCCTGCAGGGCTGTCTCTGCGCTCGGGGAGAAAATTGGAGCTCACACCCTTGTTCTCAGGCAGGACTTGCTGACACCGGGCCTCATGGAACGTGCCTTCCTTCAACCGCAGACGATTACCAATCCCCCTTCCAGGTGAAGCGTACCAGCCCCTCGTTTCTAAAAGCACCTTCCTTTAACCGGCCTGGCCCTGGTTTCCACTCCAAACCAGTAAGAAGGAAACGCTTTTTATCAGTGGTTATTTGCACCGTCCAGGAAGCTGGCAGACAAGTATTTTTGAGGTTAAAAAAATATAATAAAATATTATTGCATTCCTAGTAAGTGGTCTTTCAACACCCTTTTCTTATCTGCCTAAAACACACGTAAGAGGTGGAAAACAGATGAAGATTCATGCTGTCAGAGCACTGCAGAAGGGGAAGGATGGCATATTGAGAGACGGTGAGGAAAATGGGGTTTACAGAGGGAAGGGTTAGTGATTTATTTATTTTTTTTAGTGCTAATGGCTGGAGTACTGACCCGCCAGTATTTTGGGCATATTCCATTGGTCTGTGATGAGCTCTGGCTAATGCGCTTAGTGGGGTGGACGCAAGACTCAGCTGGGCGGAAAGGAGAGCCCCATCCCTGGAGGGGTTCAAGGCCAGGTTGGACGGGGCTTGGAGCAGCCTGGGCTAGTGGGAGGTGTCCCTGCCCGGGGGTGGGGGGGGCGGCACTGGGTGGGCTTTACGGTCCCTTCCCACCCAAACCATTCTATGATGGTGGAAAGCCGCAGGAGGCTTCTCAGCTGGCATGGGCAGGGGTGTCAAGCCTGGTTCTGCCTTCTCAGGTCGGCCCATTGCTTGTCTCGGAGTGAAGCGGACAGTGTCGTTTGCTGTTACTTGCAAGGGATGAGACAAGGGAGGAACAAGGAAGGCAGACAGAAGGTTCTTCTTCGGGACAGGCTGTCATCTGAATCCATTTCCCTCTTCCTCATTCTTTACTACAGGCGTGGGGAGATTTTCCCATGAGGAGATGCATCTCCGCTTGATCTGGGAAGGGGTTTCTTCTCGTCGGCTGGTTGCCCTCCAAGTTAATTTGGCTCGCCTCCCTGGCTCAGACCCAGGGAAATCACGTCTCTCAGTAAGCGCTGCCGTAGCAGGCAGCGTGCAGGCACTGCGTTGACGTACGCAGCAGTACGAGGTGCCCAACGGAGGTCCCTCTGCTTGTGCAGAACTTGCTTGGGTTGTCCTTGGGCTGGCCCAGCTCTGTGCCCCGTAGACACACAGCATGTGCAGAAGGTACACGTTAACGAAGATGGGAATTTTGAAGCTCTGATAGCGTCTTTAGAACAGAAGTGCTTGGAATATGGGGTACGGGCTTGGGCCGATGTGAGCGATTGCCATGTCAGAAGAAACAGAAGTAGAAAAATGTATGGTTCTTTGGCAGAATGGAAGTTCTCATCTTCTTTTCGGTTGATCTGTGCATGGCCTGTGGTTTCTGGAAGTAAGAAACTGTGTTTTCGTGACTCTGAATCCAGTGGCTGGGGTAAAGGTCCTTCAATAGGCAAAGGTGATTCCAAGCAAATGGAGAGCGAGAAGCCCAAAATAGAAAATACCTGTCCCTTTCCAAACTGGCTTGGGGAATTTCATCTGTAGTCAAGGACTAGTATTATAAGCTATAAAGGAATGACTTGCAATGCTGCTCCTCAGTTCAAGCCCTAAGGCGTTTCACTCCAAGCAAGTCACAAAAATGATGCTAGAAAACAAAAGGTTGAAAATTCTCTGTTCTTTGGAGCGATTTTAAAGCTAGCTGGCAGTAAATGTCCCCAGACCTTGTTTTCATGAAGTTAACTAGAGGCATCACTTGCTTTTTAATGTTAGCTGCCTGCTGACGTTACTCTTCAGTTGTAAACACGGGACGTCTTCGTCCTCGTCCCAAGTATGGTGCTTTACATGCACATGAACACATATTTCTACATGTAAATGCCCTTTCTTTAAAGACCAAGAGGGAGTCTTTGGGACTTCCCTTTGCTGAAGGGCTGTACCATTAGGTTTTTCCTCTAATGATACTGCTTCGGGCCAAGTGTAAAGGTTTTATCCCACAAGTTGTGGGGCGTAGAGACTTGCAATACTATATGGTTTACCGACTGGTTTTGTTAAAACCGCTTGCAGGTCTGAAAAATCCTTGTTGACAAAGTGAAAGATTTGTCTAAACTCAGCGTAACGCTTGGGAAAATGGAGTGGGAGGAAAGGAAATTCCGTGTGCATCCTTTACTGGAAATGGGCATTCAGGGCGCTCTGCCGGGCTCCGGAAGGGACTGGGATACTTGGCTTTGGTTGTGGATTCCGCAGGGCACTGGGACCTGAAAGCAACAACAAGGCACCCATGAAACCAATGAACTGCATGTTGTAATAGAATTTTCGTAGCGCTTGCACCCGTGGAGAGAGTGAAACCTGATTTTGGGCAGGAGTCAAAACGTTGACAGGTGGATAAATAGAGCTGCAGAATCTAAAATTTGGAAAACCTTTAAAGGAGGGATAAGTGGCCGGGAGCTGAGGCCATCTCTCGTTTCACACTTTTGGTTGCAGCTCTTTTGCGCGTGGTCACGCGTGGGCTAAGCTTGCCGAAGGCTTTCTTTACCAGTTGAAGGGTGTAACTGTCATCCTGTTTACAGGACACAAAACCAGAAACGAGGAAAAGAGGTAGAAAATCTGGATCTGTCTGTTGGAGTGGTTTCGAGAGGACCCGTACAGCAAGAGAGAGGGACGGGATGGTATGTCATCCCATCAAAGGTTTGTAAAGATTTGCAGTTTGCTCCGAGAAATTCCTTTTCCACCCACCAGCAGTAGTTCTTGAAGGTTTTAGTTGAAAAAAAAAAAAACCCTCTCTTGAGCCCTCAGATGTGGGTTAGGAGGAGCATTTTGCTGAGAGAGAAACCGTTTGCAGCGGAGTCATTTCACTACGGCGCTGCTTGAGGCTTGTGCCGTCACTCTGGATGGAGCGCATCTCTCCCGCTGGAGGTGAGGTTGGCTCTGGATGGATCGGATTTGCCGTGGAGGCAACCCCTGCGTCCCTCTGCCGCCATCCCTCGCTACGGGTTAATAACAATTCTAATTTAAAATGCAGCCTTCTCTCAAAAGTAAGTTCTGTGTAATCTGGGGCCAGGAAAGCTGGGACTCTGGAGCCTCCTGCTTGCTTGAAGCTTGCTCTCAGTTTTGGGTATGTGTGCTAGGACTTTGCTGCTGAATACCTGCATTTAAGTGGTGCTCGGGAGGATGTGTGGTGTGGCGAGAGAACTGTGATTATCTCTAACAGATTGTCTGAACCTGAACCAGACATCCGTTGGCAGCGTTAGTTTTTTTTAAGGAAAACTGGATAATCAATGCTTGCTTTATCGAGATGCCTGGCGACATAAAGGGCGTCGTGGCGAGCAGTCTCGTAGCACGAATTCACCACGCTGATTTGTTTAAGTGGAGGCTTTTTAGTCCAGGTACCACAGTTTGTCTGTTGCTTCTGGTTGACGTGGGACACCCTGGAGTTGATGGCATTAATGTCCTTAGTTTCCTTTACGTTATGGTTTGCTTCTTGCATAACGAAGATGTTTTTTGGTCCTTTCAGGTTATTCTGGTCTTCCAGTGGGTCTGAGTGCCTAGGTAAGAGTGGGGCGGGGGGGGGTGTGTGTATAAAGAGTTTTCTAATGTCTGTCTGTGGAGTGCAGTACCCCTGAGGGATCCTAGACAGGTGTCCCTGCAGGCCAAGCTGCTCTGCTTTTTTGCAGAGTAGCTCACCAACGTCATCTTTATCAGCGAAGAAAGCCCACCGACGGGGCTGAAATGCCCGTTGATTCCATGATGCTCTTGTTTCTTCATCACATCCATAATTCCCGATGAAATCTAGAAGACCTGAGCATGCAGGCAGATGTTTCTGGGTCACTACCCGTCCCACCAGCAGCTACGTTCTGTTCACCTCATGCTCTGCACGTCTTGAGAACCATCGTATTTTGATGTGCGCCTGCCCCTTGGCTCACGATCAATGCTTGTGAACAGCTTGCTTACACAAGGCTTGAAATAACGTCTTGCATCTTAACCAGGGCAGGAAAGCGGGGAAGTCTCTGTCTCTCGTAAATGCAATAGGTGGAATCTCCAGAGCAGCGTACTGAGGGCTGCGCTGGGAAACATGCCTGGGGAGGGAGTCTCCCGTGGGGACAGAGTGTCGAGCCTTCATGGCCAGGGAGATCTTGGCATCAGGTGAGGAACAGGCAGAAGGTTCTGTCCCTGGCACTGCTTCCAAACAGAGACAAGGCTCTACAGGAACTCTTTGAGCCCACCAGTGTGGGAACCATCTCTTTCTAGTTCTCAGTGCCATCCGTTTGACATCGACAATGCATTTGGCGGGGTTTTCCCGGCTTTCTGTGGCTTTTCCTGTTCTTACCGAGAGCACAGAATTGCCTCTTCTCAGGAACACTTCTGCACGGAGTGGTGAGAGACTGCTGGCCAAAACGTCTGTGCCTGGGACGCTTCCAGAATGGCCCCCGTTTGTCCTCAAGTTGAGCGTGAGGTGGCTATTTCATCGTATGTCTCTTAAAAAATGCATTTGGGACCTTTTTGGCTGTTCTTAAAAGGTCTTCCTACCTTTTGATGCGCAGCGTGTGTTACTATGAAGTAAATTTCTGGTATTTCTTCCCAGTTCAGAGTGCCTGCCCTGCAGGAAGAGATCCTGTATCATGGAGATGGATTTCCAGCAAGGAGTGGAAGTTGCCAGTCCAACTGTGGACAGTCCACCCATAACGAGATCGAATTAATTCAGCAAGGATATTTAAACATCAGTTTAGGAGGGCTCAGCCTTGGTGTCTACCCTGAAAGTTCATTAAGCTAGCGGCTATAAATAGCAAGAGACAGCCACAGGATTGAAATAAATGTACCTACTTAGCAGAGCAGATGCAGCACGGTCGGGGTGTGCCAAGACTCCTCTTTCTATCAGTGTTGTGGGATTTTTTCAGCAATCCAATTTCTTTCCTGGCTCTTCAAGACATGGGGTGGCATTTTCCAAAGGCTTTTAGCTTCAGCTCCCCACGGTAAGAGCAACGGCAGACCAGCGTTGAGAGCCTTCGAAAAATACCAAGCGGGACAGCCAAATAGCTTAATTTTTTAACATGAATATTTTACGTAGGGATGATGGTCAGGGAGGCTTTCTCATAAATGTCGGAATCTTTGGGATTTTGGTCTTCAAGAACTGCATGGCCGGTTAGTGGATGGGTCCAAGGTGGTGGAGTCAGCTGAAGGATGCCCCTCCGATCTTCAGTGCAGCATATTTAGGTCACATGTATTTAGGACACATGTCCCGGCCCTGGATATTTGGTTAGGGACCTTCTTCTGGTGGGTCAGACTCCTCTAAGGCAGGAGGCCTTTCATCCCAGGCATGTTGCCTCATGTTGTGGGGTGAGGAAGAAGCTCTCTTGTCTTTCACCACAGGCGATACAAACGTGGAGTTGCGTTAGGGTTCAAGATAGATGTTTTTGGGTTTATGGTGGGTTCAGAGAAGAGGCTGTGACCTCAAACAACCCAGAGGGAAGGTGGGGAGATGGGAGAGGTTACTTGAAGATGCAGCTGGCTGGCAGTTAGGAGGACGACTTCTAGGTGTGGGAGGGACAGAGAAGAGACACAGGTAGGTGGGAGGTACTTCAAGCAGCAGCAAAACCCAGCTTCCTCTCACCCATGAATTACTCCAGCTCCCATCGGTGGGAGATGGTCTGGATGCTGTTCCTCTTGTTCCTGTGGCCCCGTTCAAACTGAAAGACTCACAGCTCCCGCTGAGGCACCTGGATAGGATGAAGGCACGTGGTGACATGAGGTTGGGTCTCCATCTGAACTGTCACCCTAGGCAAAGCTTTCCTTTTTTCTCCTTGGCAAGACTACAGGCTTTTTCTCAGACAGCTAATTAAAAAAATGGCTTTCTTTGCAACACCTCTTGACTGAAGTGTTGGGCTGGTTCTTTTTCAACTTGACTTGTGCGTACGCCGATCACGTACGGCCTTCTTATGGAAACTTAGCTTTGTTTAAAACAGTTTGCGCTTCCCTTACGCATAAAATCCACCTTGTTTAGGTAAATGTATGGCTGAAATTGGGTTTACGCCGCGGAACGGTGCTAATCTGCCTGCTGCTCTTGGTTTGCCTTTGCTGTGCAGCTCTTGCCTGCACCTCCCGTGTTACGCTTTCCCTTTTTCCCCCAGTCTGTATGTTTTATAAAATAATTATTGAAGTGTGTTTTTACTGCCTGACGTAGAGAAAAACCCTCGTACCTTTGCCAAGCTTTCATTCCTTGCTTGTGACAGCTGGGAATGGAGCAAAGTTGTTAGGGTTTTTTTTTTAATTCCCTTGCAAAGTCCAGATTTTGGATAAGCGCGATAAAAGGTAGGGCTAAACCGTTCCTCCCTCGGTAGGTGTGTACCGAGACGCCCATGCACAACAACAAAAAGTGATTTTTCCTGGCGGTGCTGGTTGTTAAGGCAAATACCGCATGCCTCTGGTGCAGAGGATGAGATCTTTTCCTGTCCAGAAAGGTACGGTCTTTGTGATTTATTTTTTTTTTTTCCCTTTAGGGTCATTTCTGACGTTGTTTTTGAGAGTAAAGG
Organism: Chroicocephalus ridibundus; assembly: GCF_963924245.1. NCBI lineage: Eukaryota > Metazoa > Chordata > Aves > Charadriiformes > Laridae > Chroicocephalus > Chroicocephalus ridibundus. The sequence goes on from NC_086288.1 coordinate 7,375,299, forward strand.
TTGGGGAAAAGAAGCGGTTGTCCCTGTATAAGTTGTGTGGATGGTAGGTCTGATGAAATTCGGAGGAGCCGTAGGAAGTGCGCGTGTGCATACCTGTTTGGACGCGACACGAGCTTTGCCCTGCCACCAGCTGCCCTCTGTGCCTTTGGCAAGTCCCGGAAGCCTGGTGTTGAAAGTCTTCAAAGGGGCAGTTATGTCAGGGATCTCGTGTGAGCGAAAATAAATCTCGCCCTGATGTAACAGCATTTCCCACGTTAGCCTCTCCGGCTGGCACTCTTCAGAGACACAACTTTGCATCTCGCTCTGGCAAGTCCTTCGCTTAGAGAAAGCCTAAGGGAAGCTCCAGACTCTGCGCCCTGCATTTTACCCGCTCTCTTCCTCCGCGGCGCCGTCTGAAGCGCTCCCCAAGGACGAGGCGCTGAAACCCAAGGGGATAAAAGCTCTATCACTTGCGTTTCCTCTGGCCCTGCGAGCCGTCAGGGTGCTGTGGGCACAAGGCTCTGTGCACCGAGTGCTTTCCTTGGGAGAACATCTCGGCTTGTTTCCGACATCCTTCTCCTTTCCCCAATAGCAGTAACTTTTTTTTTTTTTTCTTTCCACAGCAACATTTCTTTAAGTGTCTTTCCACGCGTTCCTCAGCCTCCAAAGTGCCACGGAACTGTCCTTACGGAACGAATGGCTGTTCAGCCACACAAACCAACCCAGCCACATCCTTGCCGTGGTGCGCGGTTCCTCAAAAGAAATTAGTCTGAAATTCCGTACTCAAACTTGACTTATTTCTTGCTTGTGTGTTGTGTTTCAGACAGTGGTAACGTCCTTTGGCATTTGTGTTAGTCGCCTTGAACTGCGTGGATGTGCTGCAGCGGAGTTTGCTGGCTTACGGAGGCTTATTGAAGGGACTTAGGGGGTTGTCCTGTAGGATTGAGAAAGCATCTTGCATTTCTAGGACTTCAGTGTTCCTTCGGTTGTGATGAGGTCAGGCTTGTGCAGAGAAGCAATTCCAGTTGGGGAAAAAAAAGAGTTTAAAAAAAACCCCAAACAATCAGCATCGTAATGTGCCCATGTGAAGCCATCACAAATGCCCGGGCCTGGAATAATGTGAATATACAGGAGACGATTTTCCAGGATAAAACTGTTTGGACCTGAATTTTGCTTTCAGAGATTTCTGGCTGCATCTGAAGGGAGCAGCCGCTGCCATGGAAGGAGGGAGGAAGGAACGTGATCGCTTTCTGCTCGAGAGAAATGATAATGTGCTTTTGATGAGGATTATGTCTAGGGGCGGTGCATTTAAAGGCACAGCCTCATCTCTTCAGGTGTATTTTTCAAACCTGGCCCCCACTGTTTTCCTTGTTAAAAAAGAAACCACAAAATGTGCCATGGTAGTAACACCGGTATAGATGGTAGAGCTGTTGAGCAGCTCCGCTTAGGTTATCGTCAACTTTAAGCGTTCAAAATCCATGACCCTGAGATAACAAAATTAATTGGAATATCAAGTACAAATACAAAAGTAGTGTTTCAGCTGGCCGCCTGGTTTTGGTACCCGAACGCTGTCGCGCTCCTGCCATACTTCTCAGTTTTCTCTACGATTTGAAGAGCTGATGCAAATATTTTTTGGTTAAGTGGAAGTTAAGCTGCTTCTATAACTTTAACTTCCCCTTGAGAGGGGACTTAGAACGATAAATTAAATATTGAATTATTTAATAGTGAATTCACCGATGCAAAGTTTGAGATCAAATAATAAGAATTGAGCGTTGTGCCTTGGGTAAATGTGGTCTGGGCAGAACAGAGAAAAAATGACCTGCCAAATGAAGTGCTGAATCAGTCTCAAAATACCTTGGTTTTGTGGTGGGTATGAGCGATATAAAGAATTTTCATTTACTGGTCACTTCTGCCCTAATTAACTGCATATTTGCCCGCAGCTTTACAAGTAAGCCATTCTTGATTAAAAATGGCTTTTGCTGCTTTTTTCTTTACCGGGCAGTTTTGATGAGCATCAGCCAAAGGTGACACAATTAGTCACGCCAGATGTAGAGGAAAATAATTCAATATAAACTTCACATTGGGTTTAGAGCCACAGGGTGGGTAGCTGTCTGCTTTGCGGATCTAAAGTGGTTCTTCAGCTTCGTCTTGAAACTTCCTAAGTTATTAAATACCAGAAAAAATGCCTCTGGGAAGTTTTGATGGGGTATCTCTTGCCACTTTGACATGGTACGCCGTTCATGTTTTAGACAACGCAAAAAAGAGGCCGGTTGTTCCTTTGACAGCACTGGGGAGAAGACCTCCTTTAACTGGAAGCTTCCCGCGCTAATCTTCTGTCTTGAACTGATAGCATGTGCCGCTATAATTACCTAAGCCACCTTAATTCTTTGCCTAATTCTGTTCTCTGCGTTCACGTGAAACTGCTAAGGGACAGAAAAGTCTAAGGAATTTACCATGTGGGGGAAAAAAAAATAAAATATCTCATTTAGAAGCATTTTGATTTTAAGCCGAAGATATTTCTGTAGCTGAGAAGGGCTGAATTGTGCAGATGATGGTTGGTACTGTAAAGCTGCCCATTTGGGATTAAACTCGATGCAAATCCGTCGGACAGTGTGGGAACAAGCCGTGCCAGGGCTCTGGGTTTCTCTCTGTGTATATGTAAACGAGAGCTTGAAGCGCTCCAAAGCATCTACGCTGGACCTGTCCGCGGAGCCTGGTGGCTCTTTCAACATTCCCCTCGGGTTTCATACACCACGTTTCGTACAGTGGGTTTCTGACACGTGTTTTAGCGGGAAGCACGGTTTTGTTCACATGAGCCTTACCCATTAAAATGTTGACCCTTAGTCTAATTATTCTTGAAGCTGAAGCGTCCTCTTTTTTATATATTTTTAAATTTTTCTTTTCATGCTCTGAAATCTGCTTATCCGTCAGCAGAGCTGATGTAGATTTGCCCATCACTTCTTGCTTCTGCGCTAGGAAAAGGCAGGTTAAGCCACTCTTGGAGGGACTGAAATGTGGATTGCAGCTGGGGTCGGCTGGCAGGAGAAGGGTTGGAGGGTAGGGATGGGTCAACCAGGGGCTCTCCGAGTGCTTGGAGCCGTGCCGTGGAGCCGAGTCTCTTCTCATCCCAGGAGGTTCAGAGAATTATGCCCGTGACCTACTAACCTCCTCCAGTTGGGATTGTGGGCTTGGGAAATGAGCGGACAGATGGCAGCAGATGCTGCTGATCTAATGAGTAGGATCAATGGACGTTTTAGCAAAATCGTGGTGAGCGGTGTAGGGATGTCTGTAGAACCGCAATGCTGCTCCCTTCTCCCTAATACCAACCATTTCTGGGCCCTTTTCCTTCTTCTCTTGGCATCCCCCCTCCTTATCTCCTCCTCCAGATCGGCCTGGCACAAAGATAATGCGGATAATTTTGATTGCACGAGGAAGCTGTTAGGGAATTAGATGATTAAGAAACGTGTGGAGGGCGAACCAGAGATCTTGAGGCCAAAAACCTGTTTTACTCGGATGCCAGTAGTTTGGTATGACAGAATGGGAGTGTTGATAAAAAGTAAAGCAGTCGTGTACAAAACAGCCCGCTGATAGCAGAGGTCTTTGTGCCTCCCTACGGAACGTCGCTCCGGCGTGTGCTTTGCTGGAGCTCTAGCTTGCATAAGTGGGAACCCTAAAATAAATACATTTCTGTCATCATTCACAAAAAACAAGCTTTGTTATACCCTTAGCAATGCTTTTGAGGAAAGACTTCTGTTCAGGCTGAGTCTTCTGCAGCTGTGGGTCTCATCCAAGGACCCACTCCTGGGTCCCTCTTTCCGCCCGGGTTATTTTAGGGATCGTGAATGGCCGTTGGAGCAGATGCTGGGTTGTGAATGTGTTCATGCCTTGAAGAAACAACAACTTATCGAGAGACAAGAACTGCCTTTCTTTTATCTCTTCTGACTCTCTCATTTCTTTGACTTTCTGATAAGCCAAAATGAAGTACTTCACCTGTGACCTGAAGGACTGGAAGCCAAACAACTGCCACCAAAGGAAGTGGAACGACACTAAAATTTCAATGTCATAAACCTGAAGAATAAACAAGATAGGGTGGAAAAGGCCTCAGCCCTGGTATGTTAATCGTTGCAAATGACTTCCTTTCTTCTTTGTTAGCCTCAGCCATTTCCCAGAAAAATGGTATATTCATTAAAATAAACCTGTGTGATATCTGAAATGAAAGCTTTGAGAGCGGTGAGCTATTCTGCTCAGCTTTAAATCCCGATCCAACATCTGTTCAAGCAGGGGAGAGTCTTTGTTTGGATTTATTTGCTGATTTCTTACCCACTGAGTGAACTTTAAAATAACGATATTAAGTACATGGAAAATTATGTGTCGGGAAGAGCTTGGTCATCTGAAAGCTGAAGAGGAAAGCAGATGTTAACTGAAATGTAAGCGATTCTTTATAGATGTGTTTGTACTTGTATCACCAGATTTATGTCTATAAAAAGGCAGATCCCTTTTGGTGCATTTTGCCTTATGGTTTGCGTGCTCCCTGGAAGAGTAGTGTAGACCTCAGCAGTTAAATGGAAATAAAACTATGCATAAATCAGCAGAGCCTGTCCTTCTGTTTGTAAAGAAACGTATGAATGGACTAGTCTCAACCTGAGCGCGGTGTCGGGCTTGCGTTCAAGTCTGGCTTCCAACTGCAGACCTTGATATTTAAATATAGTAATGGGAACTGAGTTCATCCAGCTGAGGAGGGGTGTTTGATTTAGCTCTGAGCTATGGGTATGTAATACCCTGTGAATCGCACGGCTGTGTATGAAAGGAGAGGTATTTTGAGCAGCCCGGTCTGTGGAGACCTCCAGCACTTACTCTCTGTTGTGTTCGTGCTCCAAGAGCAGTTTCGTAACGATATGAGTTACTCGGCTTGGATTTCAGGCTCTGATTAATAGCTTGGCTCCTCTCTGTTGAAGCTACGTGCGAGTTGTGGTTTTTTTTTTTTTTTTTTTTTGCTGGGTGAAGCGTGTGTCCTTATTTCGTACTTGCACTTCTGTGAGGGGAACCTGGCATCGGCAGCAGAAGCTGCGACTGCTAAATCTGCGCTTTCCCTTCCTTGGAACCAAAGAATTTTCCCGGTATCAAAGCGGTGGCAAGGGGAAGGATGCAGGAAGGTCCAAACGAAGCAGAAAGCATAGGTGTCAAAACCTGCTTGCACGCAGAAGGGAAGAGCCGGGCTCCACCGTGAGTCAGCTCTACGTTCAGCCAGAACACACAGAAGGACGGCTGAGGGTGCCTGGCCCTGGGGGAGCTGCGAAAATATGGTCTGGTGGGGGGAGAGATGGCAGAGATAACAGATTGTCTGCATGTACGCAACACAGACAATAATTATAAAAGTTTACAGTGCTACGGCGACAATTTGGTCCTTGGCTGGAGAGCACTGATAGCATTGTGGGTTTTGGGGGGGATACGTTTATTTTTGGGTTTGAAGCAGAGACGTAGCTCTTGTGATGTGAATCATCAGCCAGGACAAAAGAAGGTCACACACTGAGTGACACCACTGGCAGGGAAGAGTTGGCTGTAGGCGGAGAAACGGGGCGTGCATGGCTTTTTGGGCAGGGAGGTCAGGAAAGCTGTACTGTAAAACGGAAGATTTAGATATCCAGACAACTTACCAAGCGTCCTGCACCAAATCTGGGCAGAGATAGGTGTCACACAGAGCGGGAGAAGCTAAATTAAGGTTTTGCCGTGAGTCTGTCTCCACCAACTGTGGCGGAGTGGAGGAGGATGAGCCTGGGTGAATTCCCTGTTGGAAATAAAGATGGGCTTGAAGAGCTGGGGACGGGCAGCTCCATGGCACGTGTCCTTGCGGTGACGTTGCACCTTAATTCACACAAAAAGGGCTGAATGTGCGGGGTGACGGCTGGTGCCTCAGTGGGAGGCTGGTAACCGTGTCCTGTGGGAGCCGTTGTGTTTCGGAGCCAAACACTTGGTGGTTACCACAGTCTGTGGGTGATGGCGAGACTGGCAACCCAAGAGTAAAGCTGGGAGATGGCAAATGGTAGATCTAAAAGGTTTGGGAGGCGTTTGGGGGGCGGCTACGTGGTTGGGGTAGATCTGCTCCCGATGAGATGTGCTTCTAGAGGTTGGCCAAGTCCATGAAGGCAATGGAAACTTTGAGGCTGGGAAAGAGTTTTGTGGTCGTGGGAGGGTTTCGATGTGACTTTGGCCGTTTGGTCCTTGAGCCTCTCAGAGCTTTCTGGGGCATTTTGCCAATCTGTTGGGCTCCAGAGGCTGAAGGGAAGAGTTCTGCTTCCCGTTCCGTGCTTGCAGGCAGCTGCCAACTCGAGTACTCAGCCGGGCGCTGACTCTTCCTTGCGCTTTGGGTTTTCCTAGAGAACATGTCTGACCCCGTTTTGTTGGACTTGCTCTTATTTGGGTTTCCCTTTATCTGTCTGGGACTTGTTCTGCCTACTTTGTATATCATGGTTTTCTTGTTCCAGCCTGTCCCTATGTAAATTGCCTAGGATGGGAAACTTCAGAAGGATGAGTCTATAAGAAAAAAGAAATGTAGTCAAGTGACTTCATTCCAGCATGCATTTCATCGTGGGAATAAGAGCTCGCTCTGCAGAAAGAAAATGCTCACCACCGAACAGTATAAACTTATTTAATGGCAACAATTGTTCCTTTGGCAAAGCCTAGCTAAAGCTCTCCGGGGGGATTAGTCTCGGCTTTGCATTAAAGCTGGGCTGAAACATACTCCGCATTCCTAGTGGCAGGGAAGTAGTGCCATCCAGAACAGTTGTTTCATGTCTGCTTCAAGAAATGGGGATTATTTGGGGGTGGACTATTTCAGATAAATGACTGTTACGGCTTGTAGAATCCCATTTGCTAATCGGAGGCAAAAGAAACAGTGCTGTAACCACAGAATACGCTCATTTGAATTATTCACGTAGGTTTTTTTAGAGATAAATTTTGTCTGCTGTGTAGTTCATGTATCAACTTCAGGCTCTAAACTCCTACTTGAGGGAAATCACTCAAATATCCCATTTTGGTAGGACATTTCGGTGATTTTTCCTTTGTCCTGGCCACAGGGGTTTTGCAGGTTCTTGCAGCACTTGTATCACGCGGGGATGGCCTTAAAGCGGGGGTACGGGAAGGAGGAACAGGGTAACCACTGAAGATCTAGGGGATGAACCTTGGGGTCTATGCAAATAATTGCTGCTGTGGTCTTTTTTGGGGTTCATTCCAGCTGTGTTGCTGTGACTTATATTCAGTGGCGAAAAGGGAAGATTTCCAATTCTTTTACCCGGTCTACTTAAAGGATATATGCAGGTATATGGAAAACAGGCAGTGTTTTTTAATTAATTGTTTGCCTTGGAAATGAGATTGCTCTCTCTCTTGTGGGTTCCTTTAATGCTTTGGCAATAAATAAGAAGCTTCCAATTGCAGGCAAAACCACATCTGGGGTTAAATGTGAGCATTTTTTGCTCGTTGGACCTTTCGCTATGGAAAGAGGGATAAAATTCCAGCATCATCTTCTCGTGGGGTTCAGTCGTGCTGTCCCGTAATGATGGGAGGGACGGCAGTGGGACAGGGCCAGGCTGCCAGTACATCTTCTGCCAGCACCTTTAGGAACAGCGCAGGCAGAAACCGAGCTGTGATTCCGGACAGCACCCAGGAACAAATTTAACCCGAAGCATATATTTAGCCTGGCTGTTTTCAAGAAGATTTAAATCCATATTTAAAGCTAAGCATCTGTTGAAGTGCTGTGCAGATTGCTGATATAAATAGTTTGCTGAACTGGAGCTGCTCTATCAACGTGGGGAAGCCTAGAAGCAGGCTGGATTTCGGGAGAGCTGGGGTGCTGCACCATGATGCTCTGCAGCACAGGGATGCTGCACCCAGCGCTGGGATGATGCTCTGTAGCACTGGGATGCTGCTCTGTGGCGCTGGGGTGATGCTCTGCGGTGCTGGGATGCTGCACCCAGCGCTGGGGTGATGCACTGTGGCGCTGGGGTGATGCTCTGCAGCACTGGGCTACTGCTCTGCGGCACTGGGATGAAGTTCTGTAGCGCTGGGATGCTGCTCTGCGGCACTGCGATGCTGCACCCGGTGCTGGGATGCTGCTCTGCGGCACTGTGATGCTGCACCCGGTGCTGGGATGCTGCTCTGCGGCACTGGGATGCTGCTCTGCGGCACTGGGATGCTGCTCTGCGGCGCTGGGGTGATGCTCTGCAGCGCTGGGGTGATGCTCTGCGGCGCTGGGGTGATGTTCTGCAGCACTGGGATGCCGCATGCAGCAGCATCTGTTCCTGGTAGAGATTCTCCCTGTCCTTTCACCTTTTTAGTTCACTTCCGAATGAGCGCAGAGTTTCAGAACCAAAGAATTTCTTTTGTCACAAGCGGGGAGAAATGGGGCACGGAGGGGACTGTGGATTCCCTGCCTCCTCCCCACTGCCCCAGCCGACCCTGGAGTTGTGCGGGTTCCAGCAGCGTGGCTCTGCTGAGAGCTTTGCCCCCCTCGCGGGAATTTACTGTAAACTGATGCTGGGAGGATGAGCAGGGCTATCTCCTCGCTGGAAAATTGCCAGCGTGCTCTATTATAGCTCGCCGTGGTCTCCCTTTCGACGTAGAGTAATGGAAAAGGGTGTGTTTTCTCCTCCCAGCATTGCTAACGAGGAGCACTCTCATTTCCCCCTATTATTTTAACTTGTCTTAATGCCACTAAGCTGTCACCAAATGGATTGCGAGGTGTTTTCGTTGTTTCTCCCTGCAGTGGTGGAAAAAGGGGTTTGTAAAAAAGGGGAAACCTAATGGCCAGATGCCTGTGGGCTGGGATCTTTCTCCGGTGGGATGAAGTCAGGGCGATGAGTGGCTCCGAGTCCCCTTGGAAGCGGTGATGTAGTTGCTGACCTTCTCCGTGAGTCACAAACCATCCAGGCTTCTCCCCACCTGTTGCTGGCAGGTCCTGCACGGCAAATGCCCAGCAGGAGCTGGTGGTGGTCACTGCCACCCCGCTGGTTCCTTTTGGCCAGAGCTGCCTCGGACAGCTGGGTCCATCCTGCTCCAGCAAACATTTCCTCCGCCTTTAGTTTTCATTTCCAATCTCAAAATACACTCTTTTTCCATGTGAAAGTGGATTTTTGTCCAAAACCTGTGTCTGCAGAATATAAAGCCTTTTTTGCGCTTACGGAGTGAAAAGTGCTGCTTAATTATTGGAGGGTTAAATATTAAGAAGCTGATAAAGATGGCAGCTGCGCAAGGTTTGCTAGCGAAGGTCATGTTACCCAGCTTCTGCGCAACGTTCTTCAGTCACTAGAGCAAAATAGATTTTAGCAAACTGTATCCTTGTTAATTCCTTCCCGGGAAGCTTAATCCTGGGGAGGACGTGAACGCCGTTAACAGCCCCCAGCTGGTACCGGCCTCGGAAAGTGTTGACTTTCAGGACGGCCCATATTTCACAACAGTCGGAGCTGGAGGCTCGTCGCTGAAACTTGGCACTGGCTGGGAAGCAGTGGACGGGTTCTCTTTCCCTTCGTTTTCTGAAATTGGATATAATACCTGTTGATAAAGTAAGGGTTGGGTTGGGTTTTTTTTCCTTTCTGGAGAAGAGGATATAGATTTTAGCAGTATAAAAAACAAACCTCTGGTGGATCCCTTCCGAAGATTTTCCCAAACTGCCATTCTGCCCCAGAAGCAGGCGTTCCTTTAGGTGACTTAATTCCCTCTCCATGGCTAATTCTGAACATTTTGGAAGACAGTAAACATCCCTCAAGTGCAGCTGAATGTTATTTTGGGGTGGGGAGAATAATTCGTTTGGCTTCTTTACGTCTACAGCTAATCTAAGGTTTGTGACTTGACTCTTTTCAATACTGCCCCGTGACTAATCTCATAGTTTTGTCATTTGTTAGCGTAATGGTGCACTTTTTTTTAAAAATGGAAAAATACTAGGGTGTTTGCCTCATCATTCCGCAGCGGTTATTGCATACTTTTAATGGCTAAAAACCTATCGATCAAAGTTCCTGTGTTTATAGCCATTTTTTGCCAAGGAATTTGGCACAGAAGGGAGCGGGGCAGAGCGATGGAAGCTGTAATGCTTTGGGGAAGAACCTGTTCGTTCCTGTTGTCAAAAGGGAATGTGGCTGCTTTAATCAAATTGCAGGGCTTTGAAGATAGAAGGAGCCATCAGAAGGTGGAGTAATATTAATCCGCATGCGTAATGAGTTACGGACGGGCTGGGAGAGGAGAGGGATTGCCTGTTCGAAGATGGCGGGAATGTGGCGAGTGCTTCACCTAAGGAATGTATAAACACTCCATTGAGTCATGTTTATATCGGCTCTTTATTTTTGAACCCCTGGAAATGATTATTTTACAACAGTTTCTGGGTTGTGAGGCTGAGACTGACTAAAAAAGGTGTTTCTTTTCAGGCATTTTCATCAAATGGCGGAAGTGCAGTATTTGCTCTTGGGTTAGTTTGAAATTCGGAGCCCAAGGATGTTGATTTCCTTTTTGGCTGGAGCCTGATGGTCTTTGGCACTTTGTGGAAATCAGTATTTTGGTTTGCTCCGAGGTTTCAGCTGGAAAGGAGGTCTCACGGGGAGAGCTTTGGAAGCCCCGAGGGTTGGGGTCACCTCTGGTGTCGGTGGTGAGCATCTGAGTGACTGCAGAAATCAAATCACCAGCTCCGGGACTTCACTCAAGGCTTATGCTTGTCGTCATCGCCTTTGCTTTTGGTTGAACCGCTGGTACAAAAACCTAGCATGAACAGATGTCGCGTTGGAACAACCTGAGTTGTCCTACTTGTGAAACATTTAGTATCAAATGCAGCTTTTTAGAAGCACTTAAAGGTCCTTCTGGTTTTCACGGCAAGCAATTTTACTTTTTTTTTTTTTTTTAAGTCCTTTTTGTTGAGAATCACATTTATGAACTGGCTTGCACATTTAAAAATGGTGACTGTTTAAGTCTGAGATCATGGCGACGGCGTGCGTAGCCACAGGCCTCGCCTTTGATTATCTTGTGTAATTTTATGTCTTTTTTTTTTGGCTGTGGGTCTGTGTGGGTCAGGCTTGTGGTATTTAGTGCGAGCGGTTTCACTTGCTGCCTGTACTTGTCTGGAGCGTTTGGAAGTGGTGGTGACGCTGGGCTTTTTTGCAAGCGTTTCAACTCCGTGCTTGTGAGAAATGGCAAGACAGAAGGTTTTTGCCTGGTCAGCTTTCGTTTGGACGTGGCACGTGTAGGAGCCGCTGCTGTCAATGACTCCTTTCTGGCAGGGATTGGTCATTTGGACACCACTACCACCGTAGCTTCAGAGGAGAGACCCTAATTACAAGTTTGAAGAGATCTTGAGACCTTTGAATGGGTGTAGGACAGCGTTAGGTGGTGTTTGATGCCCTTGACGTAGAAGTGGTGGTATCCGTGAAAGAACATCCTCCCAAGATATTGTGCAAGAAGGGGTGCTGGTAGCTCCTGCCTTTCTTTCCATCATAAACGTGGATTCTGCAGGTGATCCATCTGCTGTGGACGCCACTGTGTGCCTTTGGGGAAAAGCGGAGAAGTAGTGCTCCTATGGAGGGTCTTAAGAGGGACTTCTGGTCTCTCTTGGGGTGGTCTGTGGGAGCAACAAAGAGGAGACAGCAATTCCATGAGGGGGTGCAGAGCCCAGCCTGTTGGCAAGGGAGATGTGGGGGTTTAGCCAAGAGCAAACAACACTTTGTTTGACAAATGGTATCTTGGAGACGAAATCCTAACACTAGTATTTCTGAACTTGGGAACTCTCCCAGCAGTAAGCCAGCACGCGGACTTGTTTATGTGCTTATCTAAGAGGGTTATCTGCCCACTTCAGGTTTTGCAGCAAGAAGCGTGTTATTTCTTAAGTAACATTTAAACCCAAGACATATCTATGCCGTGGAAAGCAAGGAAATTGGAATGGCCAGTCCTCTTTCGCAACTTCTCTGAAGACCAGGCCACGTTTGCCATGACTCGTGGGGGGAGCGGTGCCTCACCCGGCACACGGAGTCGGAGTGGTCCCGGGTTTCCCATGTGGAATTTCGCTGTAGGCACACGGGAATTAATCAGCTTTACGTATACGCTTCCCAGGCATTATGCTTGCAATTCATTTTCATGCTGCTCCGACGCATGAATGCGTTTTTGGATTAATCCGTTTTCTGCTGTCAGGCAGTCATTTGCAGAGTGCAATTCTGGGCTTTATTTTTTTCTTCCTTTTCCCCTTTGTTGTGGTAGTGATGTTTTGTTTTGTTTTGTTTTGTTTTTTAATGTCTCTGCAATCCCTTCTGGTGAGGGAAAAGTATTCATTGCAGGAAAAAAGGGGAAAGATATTTCCTTGAGTGTACCACCTGCGGTGTTAGGCACGGGCTGGAGGTGAGACGGATTTTCTGGCTCACACCAGAGCAGCTTCACGTGGGTCTCCTGTCTTGGGCCAGTGAAGTCTTTGGCTGTAGCCAAGTTCATTTTGAGCCAAACTTGGTGTTGCTGTAGGTACGTTGCTCTTGCAGTCGATGACAGCTTCGTTCTTAAGCTGACTGGGATGAGCTAGGACACTACCAGGGGGGTATCTAGTGGCCTCCTCGAGGTCTTGGGGCCATGGCTGACATGGCGAGCCAGAGGGTCCCTTGCACATCTGGCTGGTGATTTGGAACCATCCTCTTCCAACGCATGGAGGGCTCGGTGGAGCTTGTCCAAGTCCAACTGCAGTGGTGCCGTTCTCTGTCCTGACACTGGACAGGGGGAGCCTGTTAAAAGCCCACGCGGCAGAGACTCGGTGCAGAAGAGAAGGTGCTCTGTCCTTGGAAGCCCGTGGCTTCAGAAACATAAGGTCAGTGCTTAACTCGTTGTAAAAACATCCTCCTCCGATTAAATCCAGTGTGACATTTTTGCGAGCGATGTGGGTTTGGTGTCCTTCATTTAGGAAGAACAGACAGATTTTTACATAGCAAGAGGAAGAGTAAATGTTTTGCAAGAAATATTTTGCTTCCTATCAAGGTCACGTATTTTCTTTCAGTTATGCAAAGCATGTGCTGAAAATGGGAATCTCTAGTTGAGGACAGCTTTCAAATGCAGTAATCTTAGAAAAGAAATCCTTGAGGTTTATTGCTCACAATTTCCTGTCTCTCTGGGGGATAAAAAACAAACGTGTTTTGAAGAAAAGCTTTTTTTTTTTTATGGAGACCAGGTCCTCCTTTGTCTGTGACCCTGCAGTGAATCCAACCATTCCCATCTTTGACGTGATATTGTTGGCAGACGTTTGACTTCATCTCAACATCGAGCCGAAGAACCGGGGTTGTGGTTGAGGGAACAGGTATCTGAAAGAGCCGCCCGCTTCTCCGCGGCTTCTCGACTGCCACAAAGTTGAGAAACACCTGGAAAACAGCTTCTGACTTCTTTTTCCTACACGTTCTTTTCTTGCATTTGATGGAAACACGTAGCAAATAGTCCCATGTGATGGAGTTGTCCTTAGGGTGTTGGATGAGGTTGGGATATTGAGCAGTGGACAGTGTTTGTTGCAGCCCACGGGTGGAAGAGGTGCTGGTGTAGTCCAAGTACAGCAGTTAATGAACAGCAGATTGCTGGCAGGTTTATTTTATTATCTTTTTTTTTTTTTTTTTTTTTTCCCTCCTGAGTTTGCTGCTGCCTGAAATCCATTTACTAAAAACTCGGGGGAAGAGAACAGATCGATGTTGATGCATGAGCACATGTGCTGTCCTCAGTTTGACTTCACATGTGCTGCTGCATCAGTCGAGGTTTCCAAATTCTTTGAACTCTTCTTTGAAAAACAGAAAGCGCGGAAGACTCGGTAACGTTTCCTGTGTACAGATGAGTGCAGCCCTTCGCAAGAGATGATTTTCTTTTTCACTAATTGCTGTAGCAAGAGCCCGTCGGTTCGTTTGTGGCCCCAAACTGCTGGCCTTGGCTCGCTCTGAAAGAAATGAAGTCCCCCCCAAGAAGTTCATTTTCCTTCTTTGAAACTTCTTCAGGGTGAGGGACATGGCAAAGGGGATTTCAGTGACACGTATTTGTGTTGCTCTTCGCTGGATCCCTGGCAAGGTTGTCGTCGAGGGTTGGGGAAACGAGGAGATTCCTCCTCTCTCTGCAGCCGCTTGGATTTACATAGAGCTTGAAGCAAATACTTTGAACCGGGGGGCGGGGAGACGTTGGGGAATTTAATTTCCCTGAAAATCAACTATGGATTTTTAACACAATTTCCCGTCTCTTTTTAAAAGTTCAATAGGCTTTAAGCCAAGCTTTTTTTTTTGTTTAAAAAAAAAAAAAAAAATCCCTTCTCTCGGTGTGTATTTGCATACACAAATAAAACTGTTAAAATTCTGCTGTCTGAAATGGCCGAGATGGATCCGTGTGTGTCTTGGCACGTGCCTTACACATTCTCAACGAATTCCTTTCCCCTCCGCAGCTTCCGGGCTGCTCCTTCCCCTGTTGGCTGGGATGATGCTTCTTTTCTCCTGGAGCCATGCAAAAATGTGCACCTTGCTCTGGAGAAAAGTTAGTAGCCGAAGTAATGTGTGAGGCAGTTCGTCAGGGAGCCTGGTTTGCCTTAAAAAATAAAAGAAACTACAATCTTGGGTGCCATCAGTGGTTTGAATCAGCGAGCAGGAAGCTTTAATTTAAATAGTGGATTTTAATCTGGCTATATAGTTTTCATCATTTCCTAAAGGGAAGTTGATCCTCAATGATTGATTTGCTGTTACTCTGTCTTTCACGTGGAATCGATCATTCCATTTTGGTAGCCAAGTCACACTTAGAAATACTCGCTTTAATTCGAGAACGTAATCTACGGGTTCAGCGTCTGCAGGTTGTAATCGACAGGTTCAGTGTCTTAATTTTTGTGCAGTAGGAAGTAGGAACTCATGCATTTTTTTAATTGACTGGAGGCAGAACACAACCCCCTAGATTTAGGCTTCTCTGCGTGGGTGTTGGCGTACAGTATAGGCATTTAGAAATTGCCGTTTTGGTGGCTGGGGATGTAGATATCTTGCACCGTCAAGCCCGGGAGGGATTCGGCAGCCCCCGAAGCACCTTCTGGCTGCTCAGCCGAATTTCTCCCTCAACTCTGCCTTCACCTGGCTGGACTCTCCTAGGATACATGGAAACGCCACCTGAGGATGTCTGAGCTCAGGTGTCCACGCCGGTATGCGGCTGGAGATCGAGAGGGATACCTTTTCATATAACCTTTGTCAAACTCTATGTGGATGGAAACAAAAATATAAGTTAAACAATTAAAAATAGGGGAAGGGCGCCTTTGTTTGTATTGGTGCAACCACCTGGGGGTTTTGGTGTTTGGGGTTTTTTTCCCCCAGTTGAAATCACTTCAGGAATCAAGGGAAGTATTATCTGAGCTAATGAGGGAGTGGAGTTCCCCGTTCTCCTTAGATCTCATCTTCCTCCCCCTTTTTTAGCCCAGAATTCAGAACAAATAAACAACATCTTCTGCTTTGTCACCTCCCATTTAATTTCTTTAATGAGTTGAATCATTTAATACAGTAAACTGGCAGTAATGTTCTTTCTGCACTGTAGAAGATACCACTGTCAAAAACTGGTTTAGCACATTAGCATAGTGTCGGCTGGGATGACTAGTTAGTGATTCTGCCTAACTAGTCACGAGGGGGAACGATTTTAACCTGAAAGAGGGGAGATTGAGATGAGATCTGAGGAAGAAATTGTTTGCTGTGAGGGCGGTGGGACCCTGGCCCAGGTTGCCCAGAGAAGCTGCGGCTGCCCCATCCCTGGAGGGGTTCAAGGCCAGGTCGGACGGGGCTTGGAGCAGCCTGGGCTGGTGGGAGGTGTCCCTGCCCAGGGCAGGGGGGTGGCACTGCATGGGCTTTAAGGTCCCTTCCCACCCAAACCATTCTATGATTCTTCTGCATCTATGCAAGAAGAAAATAATTTTCCGACTTGCTGGAGTTGAGTTCTTGTCCTGTGAGTGTCCACTGCTTCTGTCACTGCCAAGGTGCGATTCTTCGTGCCTGCCCTGCTGCCAAAAGGAATAACCTGCCCATACGTGTCTTCAGAAGAGGAGATCCTGTAGGAAGACTGTTGTCATTCCCCATCATTTCCTGTAGCTCTTTGAAATGAAAGGGGAAGGTCAGAAGTCCAGCAAACTTTTCAGTACTGTTAAAACCACTTCTGTTTTTCATCCCTGTCCCTAAAATCACATGCTCTGCTTCAAAACGTAATTAACTTCCAAGAAAAGGACACAAATAGATAAAACACGAACTGCTTTCTTACCAACAGTCTAGGACATTGACAAACAAGAAAAAAAAAGATTTAAAATAATTGCAACTTCTTCCCTCTTTCCCACTACGTTCCATTTTTGCTCATCCTTAGCTCAGTAGGAGATGAATTCATTTTGGGCCCCGTGCTAAACTGGGCATGAGAAGAGGATCAAGCACACCACGGCTCTGTAATAGGCACTGTCATCTCACGGGGAGGACACTGCAGTGGAGTCGGGCAAGCCAAGTTGCATTTTTGGCTCTCTCTGTCGCTAACCCTCTGGGTGATCTTGGCCGGTTTACCGCTCCCGTTGTCCGCTTCCTTCCAAAATTGTGTGTTGGTCACAAGTCTATGAAAGAGCACCCTGGCCTTCTCCAGAGCTTCGCCAGCATCTCCCTTTTTTTCATCCCTCCGGTTGATTTTACTACAGGCATTCTGTGGACATCACGTGAAGATTACTTGAAAATGTTACTTGTTCTTTGCATTATTAATATTTTTTTTAATGCAGGGCTTATAAGGGTATGCTGAGACTTGCAGTGTAGAATTTGCATTGCTGCTATTTGCAAATGCTCCGTCAGCTCCAAGGGGATGAGAAAGAAACGGTGAACATTGGGAGTAGGGACCTGAAGAAAATAGGAACTGTCTGGTTGTCACGCTGGTGTCTTAGCAGCTACGGGAAGATAACTATGCTAGAAGTATAAAATGAATTGATAAGACTGAGGTCATTTGAAGGTTAAAAATTAGCCTGTATGCAAATTAGATACGTTTTATAAGCAAGTTCTGTTGAGGCAAGTTAAAACGAATGCGTGGAGTTGTCATCTGTACAAAACCCCAGCTGTATCGACGGCTGTGATGGGACAGCGTAATTGTGTTTCGGGTGGAGGACAGTCACCTGCATTTGAAAACAGGAGATGGTTTTCCTTCCTTTTATCTGTGTGTGTGTGTATATATATCTCAACAGCGTCGTTACTGCAGGAAAGGATCAGGTCTGTCCTTTTCCTGCAAGAGACAGCTGATGACGCGGTTATTCTCCCTTGGAAAGCCATGGGTGCTGACATCTCCCACCTGCACTTATGGTTGCTGGTGTTCCTCCACACGTGATGCTCGGCAGAGAGGACACACGCAGGGTGTTAGGTGGCCCGGGGTGCTGCCCTGGCCGCCGGCACTGTCTACAGGCAGAGAGGCTATTCATAGAGCTGAGAACCAGATGATTCCCGGTGTTACGTGAGTGCTGACTCCGGGGATTACGGCGGGGGGTGGTTTGAGGTAGCAGGAGATCAAGTCCACGGGACGTGCGTGCTGGCGAGAGAGCTGGGATTTCAAAAACTATCGTCTTGGAACTGAAGGATGCATTAACCTGAGGACATGTGATGGGGAGAGTTCGGGTTTGATGTACAAGCTCGTTTGCGGGTAGAGCAGAGCTTAGGCGTGCACTTGCTACTTCTCAGTATTTAATTAAACTCCTGCTTTGGGGACTTGGGGACCTGCTGGTATTCGCCAGGCACATAAAACACAGACCCGGCACGTCAGAGCTTGGAGGTTGGTAGTGCACGCTGTCAGTGCTGGTGTGGTTGTACCCGTGGTGTGAGCCATTGGTGAAGCGTCTCACCCCGCCTACGCTCTTAACGATGCTGTAGTGCCAAAAAAAGTCCAACGGAAGGGTTGTCAGGGGGCTGGTTTTAAGCATTTGTTTCTGGTAAGGCTTTATTGCTGCCATAGGGTAGAAAAGGTCGGTGCTGGCGGTCTCATCTGCGTTGACTTTTAAAGCCGTTACTGATGACTTTTGCAAAAATTCTGTCATACGTTCACCAAGTGCTTCAACTTCCAGAGTGTAACTTTCAGGGCAATAGGAAAAAAAATTCTGGAGGTTTGCTCTTTCCCTCCCCACAAGTTACATGATGTATGGGTTTAGAATTGTAAAGGAAGCTGAATGAAAGCAGCCGGTTTTAAGCTATTCGGGACTCAGGCAATTGAAGAAATTACTGCACAGAGGGCAGAACACGTATGTAATTAGAATTACATCTGTACTTGCTACTGCGTTTTTTTTCCTTGCTGCCTAAATCATGTTCTGATAGATCCAGGAAATTCCCTAAATTAATGGCATCCAATGAATTATGAATCACTAGTGCAGTACTCTTCTGCGAACAGGGAAGCCGCGCGCTCAGACACTCGTAGGGCCGTTGAAGATAAACTCAACGGGACCATAAAGTCGTAGCAAAGGCAGTCTGAATAGCGAAGCATTTGGGTGGTAGGTCACTCCCATCTTAGCCGTCTATACATTAAACGTTACACTAAAACGTTTTATTATCTCCTTTCTTACACTTGTGCGATAGCACGTAGACAGTTATAAAGGATAATCTAGGGTCCTGGCCTGTGTCTTTGCCAAAATGTAATTGTCAGGACTTGAAATTTCCATTTAGGTAT
The DNA here is from genome assembly GCF_963924245.1 of Chroicocephalus ridibundus. NCBI lineage: Eukaryota > Metazoa > Chordata > Aves > Charadriiformes > Laridae > Chroicocephalus > Chroicocephalus ridibundus. Next base: position 7,393,926 of record NC_086288.1, read on the forward strand.
CTACCTCGGGCTCACATTTCTTCTGGGGAAGAGGAGGAGGAAGGAAAGCAGGGATAAATTTCTATTTAAAATTCTAGAAACGGTTTCAGAGAACCTAACAAAAGCGATCCTTATCTCTGGAAACTTGTGTTTTACGTCGGGCGCTAGAAATGAAAACATGTATCCCGTGTGCTAGGGGCATCAGCAGAAACTTGTATAAAGCATTTTTTGGAGAGCTTTTAGCTTACCAGCAGCACCGTTTTTGTCAAAATCGATTGCATCGCTACTGAAATGGCTCATCAGCGGCTCCGTACTTGAGAAACGGGCCTCAGGAACTGTACGGAAGGCAGTTGTATGGTGCTTTGCTGTCGATGGTGAGAATTCCCTCCTGACCGGGCTGTGACCTGAGGGTTTCATCTGGAGCTCAGCCTTCTGGGGGACGTCCCTCCCCTGCTCTGGCAGAAGGGTTTCCTTGGCGTGCTGCTCCCCAGCAGTACTTGCCGGACTGGCCTTCCTGAGCCCAGACAGCAGGGAGGGAAGTGTCAGCAGCAGCGTTTGGGCCAGGGTTTTCATAAACCTGGGCAGAAGATGGGTGGAAGCCTGTGTGCTTGCATTTCCATGCCCTCAAGACGGGGTGTAGGTAGGATTGTCTCTTAATGACATCTTACCCATTCAAATCTCCTGCAGTTGTAGGTATTACCTGTCTGAGCAATGTGCTGTTTATTGTCGTTATTCCAGCACCTTCAGCTTTTCCCTCTGCCACCATCTGATCTCGAACGTGAAGCTTCTGCACCTGCTTTTCCTGTAGATTCCCTTTGGAAGGGCCAGGGTAGCCTGTTACGGAAAGCTTCAACTTACTTTCAGGGTCACGTTTCAGTGGGAATAACTTGGTGAGCACGACTTTGTCTCTCCTTATTGCCATCAAGCTGACAAGTTTGTCGTTAGCTTATCTTAAAGCAGTCTTGTGCTTTGCTTGGCTCCTGTGGGAAGCGCAGGGCGTAGGTGAACGGCTGGTTGGGGAGTTCAGCACGTCTTTGGCCATAATGTCGTTTTCTTCGCTGTCGCCGCAGATATAATCTGTTGTTAATCCCCCAGGTCTTAAACCTGTGACTCCCCAGAGAGGACCCGAAGCCTTTTGTTGATTTTGATTTGCAGCCTTATTACAGACAAATTAATGTACATGAGTGACAGCACGCCAACGAGAGACGAGAAGAAAATGAGTAATTAACATATATTGGGTATTACTGATTGCTTTTATGATTATCTGGATTTTAAGGTATTAGCTGGAAAAATAACTCCTAATCCCTTATTAAAGATAAAAGGCAAGTCATTAAAAGTAGAAGGTTGTTTTCAGTCCTGAGAAGCACTGGAAATATGTCTTGGCTCCAGCAGCAAACTAACCTTGAAAGCCTGTAATTCCGAGTTACTCAGCTTAGTTGTTCTCCTCGGCAAGGGAACTGCTGAAGTTTCCCATGTGCTGGGAGGTGGAGGGGGATGCGAGACAAAGCGACCCTTGTCATGCGAACTGCGTGCTTGGCAGCAGGACAGGGGCCTTTGAATCTTGGTATTAACCGAGCCCTGCTCAGCTGCCGGGCTCTGAACTTTCGACAGCGCAGCCCGAGGTCTCTTAACTGCGCGGTGCGCTTCTGCTGGCTGGGCTGGAGCTTCACGTTTCTGTTGGGGGCACATCTCCTGTGAGGAGCTCCCATCACACCTCGACTCCATTCTACCTTCCCAACAGCAGTGCCTGCCCTTGTGGCCATCTGCCTTGGGTTCCGCACCCATCCGCCTTGGGTTCCGTGTCCATCTGCCTTGGGTTCCGCATCCATCCGCCTTGGTTCCATGGCCATCTGCCTTGGTTTCATGATCACCTACCTTGGTTTCATGGCCATCTACATTGGTTTCGTGGCCATCTATCTGTTTTCACGGCTGTGTGCTAAGCTGAATCTGCAAAATAGACTGGTCCAAGCCCAAACTGCTGATGCCAGCAGGGAAGGGGGATGAGTGGCTGAAGCACCGGGAGCAAAACGACGTTAAAGCTCAGGAGGGGTGATGTTCGCGTGTTGCTATTCTTAAACCCACCCAGAGCGAGCGCGTGTTCCTGGGGTCAGAAGGAGAGCAGCAGCACCCCTTGCTGAGTTACAATAATTAATCATTTGCAGAAACTTGCCACACGCTAAGGCTTTCTTAATAATCAAGTATTTTTTTTTTAAAAAAAGTACATTCCTTATTTCTCATTAATGAAATTTGAGCAAAACTACAGAGTTTTTAAGTTTAATTCCCGTATTTTAACAGTTCAGTGTTTCAACATATCATATTTATATACTTCTACTATACTTTCCAAAAGCAATTTAAAATGCAGTGGGACCAATTAAAAAGAAATAAAGGTAGCATTTAACGACTCTGAGGAGACCAGTACTCGTAAAGCGATTTACATTTCAGGAAATGCTGTTTTGATGGAGTACGTTTTGGAAAACCCTGCTCGTTTCTGGTTTGCCCTTTCCATCCCAAGTTGTTTAAAAGATTATCACTAGTACCTAGCTGATTTGTTCTCTTTTTTGTTGGGGTTTTTTTTCCCCCCTTGTTTGTTTGTTAAGTTCTGGGCACTGCTGAAGGCCAACTGTGCTGCTGAGTGCCATGTGCTTTTGCAGATGAGGCCACTTTTTTGTGCTTGAGGAGGGATTTAAGAAGTACAGGTAGAGTTTGACTCCCTGTTGAGTCGGTCAAGGTCAACTCCCTGAATGGAGAGAGGAAGCAGTTGTTGTTTTGGACTTATTTTGCTGTTTTCCTGTGGCTGCTCTTGAGGGACAGCACGTGGAGCCAGACCGGTTGTGCTGGGGCAGCCCTTGGTGTTTCAGAGTTAGTTAGCATAGAGGGTCCCGAAAAAAAAAAATTTTTATGGAGTTAAGGATGTAATAACTCCAGTCAGGGTGTATCTGATAAAGGTCACTTCAGTTCTGAATGAGAACGTCCCTGCAAGAAACTTACGTGACTTCTCTAATGCATGTTAAACCAGTCGCTTTGGTTTAATTGCTTCTGGTGTCTCCGTTCAGCCCGCTCCGGTACGTCTGTGCGCCATCCAGAGGGATTTGGGTGCGGACTCCTGAACAGAGCCTTTTGGGCTGCCACAGGACACACAGTTAATAATAGCTCCGTTTTACCAAAAGCCAAAGACATTGGAGTTTGGAGCACTTGGGGAGAAGAAGCCATGGGAATGCTTTGCACGGAAAAGACAGCGCATAAATTTTTCAAGTTGGATGCGTTTTTTTTGCAAATACTTGTAATATACAGAGATGGCTTTTTGTTACCTCGGTTGGTGATCTCCACTTCCAGACTATCATGCCAAGCAGATCATTAAAACCAGCATGGGGTTTTCAGTCTCTCTTCATTACTAAAAGTTGTTCTGAAAACCTGGCAAAGCGCTCACGTTTGGGCAGCAGATGTGATAAGTGGAGTGGAGATTAGCTATATGTGGAGTTCAGTAATGGAATAGAATAAATTAGGTTGGAAGGCACCTATGGAGGTCATCTGGTCCAAACCTCTGCTCAAAGCAGGGTCAACTTGGTAATTAAGTTATTAATGTTTGTTTCTAAGTTATGATACCATGTCCAAAGCGCTCTTTTGTTGGACAGAAGTGCGGGTGGAATAGAGCCCCAAGGAGGCATGCTGATTATTTTTTTTCCTCTCAAATCACTCTGATCTCTTTGGATGCATCTGGGCTGGCAGTGCTCGGAGCAGAGAATACTTAGATGTCTTGGGGCTCCCTTTTAGCACAGGTGGTACAAAATTCTTCTTGCCGCAGTATGGTATTGAGATGCGGCCTTGGTGTGCTCTAATCAAGGAGCTGGGAGATGTGGCTGCTTGATGTTGGTCGTCTAGGGTCATCAGGGAAGCATCCCTTGGGATCCTCCTTGCCTTCCTTGTTCCACCCATTTTGTCTAAAGTGTGTTTAAAAATGCCGATCTTCCCTCTTACGTTCCTCATGCCGAGCACAAGGAATCGCATCTTCTCCTATGGTTTCATCTTCACCGCACACACCGGAAACAATGAAGTCCGTGAATAAGCCCTGTTGTGTCCCCCTCCACAGGGAGAACGACGGAGACGATGTGATCCTGTAAAATACACCATTCGCTCATGGCCCGGCCTGATTTGGGACTAAACATGGGGTCGATCATTAGGAAGGTCAATGCTTATGCAAAAATCACCCCTGTGCGTTTTGCTAATTACAAGCAGCCATTCTGTTCAGTCCCAGCCATCCTCCAACTGACCTCCTACTTGTTTTTTCTTCCCAACTGTCTAATAATTAACAAGCTACTTAATGCACGACAAAAGACCAATTAACCCTAAAGCATTTAGTGAACTACATGTAAATTAGTTGTAAAATGTTGCTGTAAACATTAAATGTTGGGCAATTACATAAACCAGTAATTGCTAAAGTTGCATTTAGGAGCTTAAAAGAAAGAAAGGAAAAAAAAAAAAATGTGCTTAAGTCGCGCTTCGGTTCCGAGAACTCTGCTAATGGTTTTGTTTTTAACTACAGCAGCCCCGAACAGGCTGTGGCAGCTCAGATTCGCCGTGTTTTTGGTAGTGGAGGAAAAATAAAGGCATGCTAACCTTGTGCACTTTTTGAACCCGCAATGTGGTTGAACAGCGGTAGAAAGGCCTCCAAAGGGAGGTCTAGAAAGAAAGGGGAATCAGACGAAATAGTTTGTTTCTTACTGCTGCGGTAGGTGGTATTCTGTGGTGAAGCGTGTTAAATTAGTTGGGGTACCGATTCCTGGTGATTTCGTGGATTGCTTATTGTTTTCTTTGGTTTCAGGCTGTAGGAAATGGCCCAGACCTCGCTAAAACCTCGGGGCTGGACGGGCTGTGGGGAGGTGTGAGCACAAGGGGTCTCGGCCGCTTGCCGCTGTTGCGTTCATCTCTGTCTTCTTTCCCTCTTTCTGCAGACACCTTCGTGTCTGAGCTGCCAGGCATGTTAGCCGTCGAAAAAGGTTCAGTACCTTTCCACCCCATGGTGAAGTTTCACACGAAGAAGCTGGTTTGCCTTTCTGCGAAATCTTTAATCCTCTTAATTGGCTGCCTCTCTCCGAGGTGGTCCGGTTCACCCACCGGTTCTCCAGCTCCTGCTGCCTGATGTTCTTGCATAATTCATTTGCGTTGGACGCTCTGTGTGCTTATTCTCCAGTTTTTGGTTGAATCTTCCTTATGTTTCACGTTTGTTAGTTTTGCTTTGACCTAGGCTTGTGCTGGACTAAGATGTTCCTAGATGGTACGGTGAAGTGGGGCTTGGCCTCCTTATGCTGTGTATTTGTGCTTCCGTACTGCTTTTGAGCCTCTTTGTTGTTTTGGTAAAACTATATCTCCGCGTGGCTCGCTTTGCATTCCGTAAGTAGCCTCCAAATGCATCTTTAGATACCAGATTTCTCATTTTTCAGTGGAAAAAAAAGTTAGGTTTGTTTGAACTAGCTTTCTTCCTTCCTCTTTTGGCAGTATCCTTTTCCTGAGTATATTGATCTTAATTACAGCACAGTCACTTACGGAAAGCTGGCCTGTGCTTAGTTTGGATAATGGTCTATTATTTTTCTTGCACGCAATTTTGCTGGTATAGATCCTGGTTGTATTCCTTTCCCCGAAGTGGAAATATCGGATACTTATATTTGGTTGATTGAATTACAGAAATTTGCTTAAAGCAGTAAAACTACCTTCCAGTATAGGTGAGTCCTGAGCAAATCTGCTGAAGCTCTTGCCTTGCCTGAGTCAATTTTCCTTCTTGTACTTGGGAGTGGATGAGAATAGCGCTCTCCTCTTCTGCGCAGTAGGCGCCAAGGTCAACCACAACATGGGGCCAGTTGACGGGCAGCCAGGGAAGGGTATACATTGCTGGCCTGACACCGCTTCTCATCAACATCTTACTGGCCTTCTCTTCATTATTTTTTTTTCTTTTATTTTTTTTTCTTTTTACCAACTTCTTTTATCTCAACGTGTTTTCTTTTCTCCAACATTTGGTTTTTGCTGTTGACGCTGGCTAAAATGCCTGCTGTGTGATAGATACCCCGCTGGTCTGCCTCCCTGCCTCTTGCTCATGAGAGACCATCTACCTTTCAGGAGCTTAAATAAAAGGGCTCAAAACACGGCCCACGGCAGCATCTGGTGGAACTCCGCAACCTTCCACGTTGGCAGTGCGAGGGATAGCGAGGAGATGAGTTTTTCTCCTATTGAGCGTTGGGTTTGCAGGTCTTGGTCTACCTGGCTTCTGCTTCGGAGTAGCGAGGCACATCCAAAGGCCCAGACTTTGTCCGTGAACTGACAAGCCTGAAGTTAATGGGTTTTTTTTCCAGCGTAATCGTGTTCTATGGAGGTTTGGCGCTCGTGTAGGAGGTGGGGGGTGAGTCTGTGAAGCTGAGAGGAAAAAGGAGGCAGAAGCTTGAACTCTGCTTGCTGTTGCAAGGGGAAACCGGTGAAGAGCAAGAGCTGCAGAAATGTCACCGGGCTTTTGAGAACAAGTTGAATCAGGAGTTTCTTTCTGGGAAGCCAGTTGGAAGGAGTGTGCTGCTGGCAGCCCGGAGCCACTCCGAGCCTGAAGTTAATGGTGGTTAATTTTTAAAGGCAGGAACGAAACTGGTTATTGTGCCTGTATCTCAATAGGGTCTTTCTGCTGCTGAAATACCGTTGCAAGAGCCCTTTTCTGAATTGTTTTGACGTGGGGAGAAAAAGAAAAAGCCCTCAGAGGAGTGATTTATCCACTGAAAGCTTTGCTTTGCCACACTGCTAACAGAGGGTGACAGTTTCATCAGGATGGTCGTAACACGTCCAGGGATGCCAAGTGAGGGAAGTGCTGGGGACGGGCTTTTATCAGGATGTGAAACACGGAATAAGCGCAGTCGCCCGAAGTGCCGGTCTGAAGAGGTGGATCTACTTGATCAAACTTGTGTTGCTGCAGCAGGGAAGTATGAGGAAAACCAACATCCAAACATGACACGGACTGGTTTTGTAACCACTCTGTCAGGCCAAATCCTGCTGCTCGCCCAGTCAATGGAAGCATTGTCTGAATTCTTACTCTGGCTTTGCAGCTTTTTAGATAAGTGGCCGTTAACCTCTAAGAGCCATAAGGGCGGTTTGTCACTGAATGAAGCTTTTCAGAAGGTGACGGCGGGGGGGGGGGGGGGGGGGAAGAAAAGCCAAGCTTTTTCAAAGCATCTCGAAGGAGGCTGGCGCCTTACCGCTGCTGATATTCAAGATGAGGTGGCCTCCTAAGACCCGAATGGGTTTAGGCTACCGAATTCAAACATTAATGCTTATAGTTGGAGCAGGTCCAGAGGAGGCCACGGAGATGGTGGGAGGGCTGGAGCCCCTCCGCTGTGAGGACAGGCTGAGAGAGCTGGGGGGTTCAGCCTGGAGAAGAGAAGGCTCCGGGGAGACCTTCCAGCCCCTTCCAGTCCCTAAAGGGGCTCCAGGAAAGCTGAGGAGGGACTCTGGAGCAGGGAGGGGAGCCATGGGATGAGGTGTCCCTGCCCAGGGCAGGTGAGCGGGACTGTATGATCTTTAAGGTCCCTTCCAACCCCAACCATTCTGTGAAGGTAGGACACCAACCACCAGCCCAGGTTGCTCCAAGCCCCGTCCGACCTGGCCTTGAATACCTCCAGGGATGGGGCAGCCACAGCTTCTCTGGGCAACCGGGGCCAGTGTCCCACCACCCTCACAGCAAAGAATTTCTTTCTGAGATCTCATCTAAGCCTCCCCTCTTCCAGTGTGAAGCCATTACCCCTCGTCCTATCACTACGTGCCCTTGTAAAAAGTCTCCATCTCTCCAGCTGTCGAGTCCCTCTCCGTTTGAAGCGGGGGCAGGCGTTCACGAAGAAATAACAACCTGCAGAACCCTCTCGGTGCACGTATTTTGCTCTCGTACACCAGTTGGTCTCCTGCAATGACTGTAAGGAATAATAATAATAATAATAATAATAATAATAATAATAATAATAATAATAATAATAATAATAATAATAGTAATGCGCTTTTCTCTCCGTGCCTGCAGTGGACAAGGTATTTGGCAACATTTAAAACAGAGGGGGCAGAATGAAAAGAGTTGAAAGCAAAAAGCGTTGGATGCCAGAGACATTCAGTACTCCTTGAAATCCTGCCTGGCAACAGAGATGGGCTCCGTTTCAGCCGGAGACACTGGCTGAAAAGCACACGGGACAAAGGGCTCGGCACACACTGGAGCTGCAGGAATATAAAATAAAAATCCTCACACGCTTGCCCTCGGCTTCCTTCCTCTGCGGGTCGGTCCCTTCTGTCGAGCCCTCGCGGAAGAAGACTTCTAGAAGGGGCTGAGATGGTCGGAGCTGACAGAGAGATTGATTGAAGGGGACAAATAGACAATGATGAACCCCTGCTTGGGAGAAGCGCTTAATAGGCAGAAAATTGGCTATTGCAGCCGGAGGGCTGGTTTTAAAGCGCAGAGAGGGAAGGGAAAGTTTCTTCTTGTCGCTACACGGAAGTTTAAATTCAGAAAAAGAGCCCAGAGTTGTTATAGCGGTGTCCTTAAAAATCTCACTGTACTCTCACCGTCACCTAAAAAAAGGGGGCACAGGTAAACGATCGCTGGCAAACTGCATTAATAGTGTGTAGGAGGGCTTGTAGCCGATGCAAGGAAATCGGGCTACTTATTCAGGGACTGCATCACATCAAAACAGCTTTAAAATTGTCTTTGAGGGAGCCGCCTTACAGGGCTGGAAAAGAAAATGGGATCTTTTTTTTGCTCACCAGAGGCACAGGAATTTTCCCTTGTGGTAGCGTATGTTGAGCAGTTGCTTTGTGCCCGCGGTGGGCTGTTGATGCCGGTGGAAAGATGGTGGGGGCGGGGGGGAGATGTGCACGATCACTAATGTGATTAAGATGTTGAAGATGCTAGAACAAGACCCCAGCGGGATTCCAGAGAGGCAAACAGCGCCCGTCTCCGCAAGAGGCTGCGAAAGCCATACCGCTTTACAAAGGAAAACAGGGAAAAGCCAAAGGAAAAGAAAAACGCTGAGAATTAGGGAGCAATTTTTGAACTTCGTTATAAAAAGCAGTGACCGTGCCGCTAAATGGTTTAACTGGAGACTCGACTGTTATTCAGGTCCAAGGGAGGTGTGATGCCGGGCAGCATCCCTTATCTGTCCGACAGTGGGAAACGTTACAAAGCTCAGGAAAAAGCCAGGCTTTCTCTAGACGCTGCGTTTTTTGTATTAAAGTCTTTTTTTTTTTTTTTTTTTTTTTTGGCAACTGCTCGGTAATAGCTCCTTAAAAATGTGCTGCTCTAGCACTTTCATGCAACTTGAGGTGAGATGGCTGACCTCCAGGACTAGTCAAAAAATACCGTTCTTATCCATATTCTTTAATGAATTTCTTGTTATGTAGTTTATATCACGCCAGGGCTTATAAACAGTATAGTTTGTTACAGGATACAGGCTGTGGTAAAGAAGCACAGGCTATTTGTTTAGTAAAAACAAGTGTCAGTGGCATCGGTGCCTTTGATGTAATTAAAAACGGCACTCGGTGGATCTAGAAAATTAAAAAAAAAGTGATAGAGAAAGAGAAATTTCCTGGGTTTTCTAGCAGTTTGGAAGCTAGTCACTGCTGATTAACATCTAGCGCCAGCGTACCCACGGAGAATTGCGTGGTCCACGTACACCCGATTCCGCGCCCGTGAAATCGGCGGAGCCTGGCATTGATTTGAGCAGGCAGAGCCGCGCGTTGTTCATATATTAAATATTCAGTCTGGCTCGACTTGCTAATCGCGTATCTGTGGGAGGCTATCAATAATGCATTTCGTTGGGAATCTGCAGCTGCCCTGGCTCCTGAGGTGTTACAGAGATATTATTGTTACTGTCTGCAGCGGAAAAAACCAGACAATTATTGAAGACAGTAATGGAGAGTCTCAAGTGGAACAACGTTGGGAAAAGTTCATAATTAGACTTGAGGTATAGCACGCAATGGTCTCTCCGTCATAACTGTGTGGTTGGAATTAGCAGTCGTTCTTCTTTTATAGGCAGTGCCTTTTACGTTAAGGCTGAGCGACTTTTTCGTTAGATGGTGCCGGTTGTGTTTAAAAGGTTGCCAAACCCCTTGTCCACGTGGCGCACCTTGTCCATGCGAGCACTCTGCTATAGAGGAGTTGATTTGAGACATGCTTGGAAGAAGCGTCTTTTTTTTCTGTCCCTGTATCTCCGAGGAATTTTTCAGTAAAATATCCGTAGACAAAACTTTTTGTACATGATCTCGACGGCACTGGAGACAAAGGGAGCTGAGAATGCTCAGCAAATCGTTGCGTAAAAGCTGCCGTTCTTCTGGCGCTTGAGGGAATATGTTATTAGTAAGCATTTGTCTAATACTGAAGATTTTTTGCAGATCAAAGACTTAATATATGCCACATGCTGCAGAGGAGCTTACGGTAGGACGTGTACAACCATGCAGTACAATAGTATAGCAAAAAAACGGATTGTTCAAGAGGCAGTCAGTGCTGTTCATTATGTGCTGGAAAGGGTCACGATCGAGGGATGGGGGATGTTGGCTTCAGGATGGATCAAGCGGCTTGAATAGCGTTCTCTGCTTTTGCACCCCGTAGCCGCGAGAGGGGTGGGATGTGGGTAGCGTGGTGAGTGTTCCCTCCAGGCTGCCAAGTTCCACCCATGGACAAGTCTAATCTGCCTTACCAGCAGCCTGCACCGAGAGCGGGGTCAAAAAGTCGTCGTTCCTCTTTAGAAGAAAAGAAACAAAATAAAAAAAAAAAAGAAATTCTCACGCTCGCTTGGAGCGATTCGCTGGGGAGTTGGTCATCCAGAGGCGGGTTCTGGGAGACCCTGAGCAACGTTTTGAGGCGCAAGCGTTTCTGTGAAGCAGATGTCACCCGCAAATATTCGTGCAGTTGACTTCTTCAGTGGCGCTCAAGGATGATTTCGCTTGATAGAGCATTTGGGGAATCGGGAAATCCGTTCTCACCTGGGCTGTTGTGCAGAAATTGGGATTACCTAATTTGACTCTTCCGTAATGAGAATAACATTCCTTACCCGTAAAGGTGCAAGAATATTCTGGGTCCATGCGCCGTGCTGTGATGGGAGCGGTGCTCTGGAATTGCTGAGCAGTGTTGCTGGTAAACCGAGATGCCGTCCTTTGCCTTTCCCCACGGCCCTGGCTCGGTGTGTCGGATGCCGTACATGACCATGTCCAAGATGATGATTTTTAGTGACTCCTGGTTTTCGGTGTGACTCAGTTTGGGTTAGTCTTTCAAGGAAGCTGATAAAACTGTGAGCCATAAAAGCCTTCCCTGCTTGTGCTTAGATAGTGCTCTTAAGTCTCACCTCGCGTTCTCTCCGTCAGATCTTACCTTGGCCTTGATTCACAAGCTTTCCTCCGTGATTTATGCCAAACCGAGTACCTGAACTAGCTCTTGCCTATACTAATCAATTCTTGCAGAGCAAGAATCTCACTGCGAAACCAAGATAGCGTCAATTCCGGTCTTATCGGCGATGTGTAATCAGCACTGGTCCAGGTTACTGCTGCTTCTGATGACATCCCTGTTGTGAAAGGGGATCAAGGGGAGATAGTAAGTGTCCACAGTCTGCCCCGCAGCTGGAACTTGTACGAAGGGAGAATCAAAATTAAAGTGAGTTGCGATTTTAATGGGCACAATGGGTTAATGGGCACAAACTTGAACATAGGAAGTTCCACCTAAACATGAGGAGGAACTTCTTTACCCTGAGGGTGGCAGAGCACTGGAACAGGCTGCCCAGAGAGGTGGTGGAGTCTCCATCTCTGGAGACATTCAAAACCCACCTGGACACGTTCCTGTGTAACCTGCTCTAGGTGACCCTGCTCTGGCAGGGGCTTGGACTAGATGATCTCCAGAGGTCCCTTCCAACCCTATGATTCTATGATTCTATGATTTCCACCCCCCCACCCCGCCCAGTCTTCTGTTTTTAGGAGCAGTTTTGCACCGTCTGTGTCTGCAGAGCTTGTGTTTCACTCTGATCTGCAAGGTGCGAAGCCAAGATAGAGAAGGGATTGTTGCTGTCAGAGGGATTAAACCAGTAAAACTGCCTGGTTTGCTGCTCTCATTGGTAACGCTGACTGGAGCGCGGGGTTTTCTCATCAGTTATCCGTAGTGGAAACTTCCCCCCCGATAGTGCCTCGAATTGCACCTAAAAACACTCCAACTTTGGGGCTTGTCTATGCAAGAACAGTCGGGAAAATGAATGGCGGTTGATCAAAGGTATAAATCATAAGGGAAATGATTAAACTGTGTAAGGTCTTGTATTGACATTAACGCCCAATTAAAATTGTTTTGGGTGATGGGATTGATTTTGGAAGTGAAGTCAGCTAAACAAGAAGGAAAATGACTTTAAATCTGATAAAAGTGTCTGCCCAGGTGTTTTGCTTAACTGGCTCGCGCTGACTTCAGATTGACTGGAACCAAGTTTTGGCTGAGCGAGGGCAACCCCAGAAATTAATGGGAGTATAATCATGTCCTGTTTTAATAAGCGTATTTGGAAAGCGCACTTGACAAATAGCTTTGCTTGATAATGTTACCGCAGGCTTTGAGGAAGGATTTGCGCCTGGTCTCTTGGGGATTTTTGTAGCTACTGATGTACTTCAGAGTTGACGGAGAACTTCTTGTTAGATCATAGAATCATAAAACGGCTTAGGTTGGAAGGGACCTTAAGGATCGTCCACTCCCACCCCCCTGCCCTGGGCAGGGACACCTCCCACCAGACCAGGCTGCTCCAAGCCCCGTCCAACCTGGCTTTGAACACCTCCAGGGATGGAGCAGCCACAGCTTCTCTGGGCAACCAGATGATCTCTTTGGCCTTGAAAGGAGGAAGCAGTTGATGGAGGTGCAAGTCCTAAAGGTATTTGGAAGTGTCACTGGTAAGAGCAAGCTGAAAAAACAGAGGAAAACCATGTTGGTTGAGTGGAGAAGAGGCTGTTTTACTTGCACATCAACACAAACGAGTCCCCCCATCCCAAGGCAGCATGGGCCACCTGGAGAACCAGGCTGTGACCATCTTCCACAAGGCTCCATGGGCCACCTGGAGAACCAGGCGATGCCTGTCTTCCAGCCTTGACAAGCGAGGCACTTGCAACTTGGTACTGAAGTGGGAGGTGACTTCAGGATACTCGTCGATCTGACAAAGCCCCCCGGCATTTCCGTGGGTGGCAGGGAGCCCCGCAGGCACGGCGCCGGCTCTTCCGTCACGCCGGGCAGCCAGGCACTGATGTTGGGCTGGGAAGCTCAGCTGGAGCTGATTTGAGGTTGTTGTGCTGGAAATGTGTCTCTCTCTATTTCTGAGCTCCCTGAGAGTTCTCTCTGTTGATGGAGATTGATTTTGCCTTTGGGAACCCGAGGGTATAAATTGTGCTCGTAATTGGCCTGAACTGAACTGGGAGAAACTGCTGATGTGTTCGTTCTCTTCTGCGAGTGATGGATTTTATAAGCCGCCTCATGGACCGCTTGTGACTGAAGAGGAGCGGCGACAGGGGGAGGTTGTCACTTACGGATGGCAATACCTCTGTTTAAACGTTGCATTGGAGCATTTTACCAGTTAATACCTTAATTCCTCTCCCGTTTGGGGGAAAAATATAATCCTTGCCATCTAAATCTGTGGATTAGCTTTTTCTCCGCTACACGTGTCTGTGGATCATCAGGTTGTTTCTTGAATGAGATGGCAAGGGAAATAAAACGAAAAAGACTGAGCGGCGGCTGGTCCTGTCGTTGGTGCTGCTGGTTCCAGCAGCTCCTAAACTGGCCGGAGTAGGTCGAAGCGAAGGTGATGGTCAAGGCTGGGGGAGGCTGGCGGGGTTGGTGCTCAAAGGTCGGGCAGGGGGAGGTCTGCAGAGTTCACCCCCCTCCCCCCGGGGTTAATTGCTCTCCAGCTCTTAAGCCTGATACTCAGCTGTCGGCCCCGCGCTGAGCACACAGTGTTCGCTCCGGAGATTAGGGTGAAAATATGTTCTCCTTGCTAAAGAGAGCACATAAACAACCCATAAATGGCCCATTAACCTACAAAATCGCAATAAAGAACATGTGGTAAAGCAAGCCATAGGAGACCTGTGACCCAGCAAATTCCTTAATTGGATTTAGAACCTTATCATCTGCGCTAAACGCAGCTAATAGGAAATTAGCAAAAACAAAAGAAAGAAGAAAAGAAAGAAGAGGTGACGTAGTATGATGCACGTCCAGGTTTGGTGGGAGCATTTCTCTAATTCCTCTTGTGATGCAGTTCAGTGAGCAAAACATTGTGGGTATTTGTGGAATTATGGTGTTATGGGATCAGGGTAACACCTCCATGTAATAAAATCACTTCAAAATGAGTGAAAAGAGAGAATTTTCCCGTTGGCTGCCAACGCTGTCTTCAGCAGCTCTAGAAGCTCCGCACTCACTTCTCTTACAGGCTCTTCCATGCACCAGCCCCTTGCTTTTTGAAGCGATAGGATGTAAATTTATTTTATTGCGATATTTAAATTCTGTTCCGAATATAAAAGTATATTGAGAGCCATCGGTGCAGGGGTTGAGGGGGAAGATGATGGAATGCGCGTGTTAGGGGTGCTCTGCCAGCAGGTCTTGCTCTTCATCTGGAGGGTGACAGCCGAGTCCAGACACCATTCCACCACGAGCTGTGGTCGCCCCGTTTAACTTCCCCAGGCTCTTTTCCACCGCTGTGGTTGATTGGGGCTGGCTCTATAAAGATGAGCTCGAGCGTTACGCCTAATTGCGTTTTTAGAATAGGATAATCTCAATTATTTATACTAATGTTGGTTTTAAATGTCTTTTTAGATGCAGATTTTTTAGTCCAAATGGCTTTTGTAATGGCAAGGACGATTTTCACGTGTAAGCTTACGTGTTTGCAGATAGATTTTGGAGGCGTTCTGCAAAGTGCATCTGTTACATCCAAGCCCAAGAATCGAATACTCATTATACACCTCACAGATTCTGAGAAATATATCTGAGAAAAAAGATAAGTTCTGATAAAACCAGAACTAGTGGTTTTATAAAAGTGCTAATTACCAAGAGGGTTAATGTGTACTTTTCTGTAAGTAAATGTCTGGAAATTCAGCTCAGCGATATTTTTCTCTCCTGTTAGGAGCATATCGGAGGAAAGCTTTTGTTTTTGTGGGAAGTGGTGGATGTTCTCAAAGGAAGGACTGATGGGAAAGCCTTTGTGTGGCCACTCTGGGAATGTAACTGAACGATGGGCAACGTGTGGCTTAGGTGGTGCGATGGCAGAGGCACAGAGCAGTTGGTCGGTGCTGGAAAGCTGTGGTAGGACGTGTTTTGAGACAGCCATGGCTAAGGTAATGGTGATTATGAAACCTTGAAATGATGAGCTTGGGACAGGATGGTGACAGGCAGTTCATCATTTGTGTTGGGGATTGGCAAGGGCTGTGCTACACAGAGCTCCAGAGAAGAGCAGTAGAGACCACATCTCAGGGAGGTGAAAATGGTTGGAGATACGCAAATGTCCCTGCTCCCGTTTAAGTGAGAGGAAGAAATCACTCTCCAGCCCCCTTAGCAGGACAGGCAGTACTCTGAAGACCTGTTCAGAGGTTGCCCTCTCTGGGGCTGGGTTGGGGTGTTGAAGAAGGGACACGTGGCTCCTCTGTAAACGTTTAAAGCCAAAAGACTGGTAGGTGCTAGGGTGCCCAACAACCCAAACTTTGATAACGTCCTGAGCTGAGTGCTGCAGGGGTTTCCAGATGCGTGGCTCCATTCAAGGCCAGGTCGGACAGGGCTTGGAGCAACCTGGTCTGGTGGGAGGTGTCCCTGCCCGGGGCAGGGGGATGGGACTGGATGGGCTTTACGATCCCTTCCAACACGAACCATTCTGTGATTCTATGGTATGTTGTTATCCCTCCTACCTGAGTCGCAGAGCCAGTGCAGGGCGATGTACGTGGGTGCCCAGGGAATGGCAAGAGCATTTATGACTGCAGATATACTTTCAACAAAAATCTGTTTTATATTATGAAAGTATCATCACCCTAACCGATGAAGAAATGAATTTGCATCAACCTTTGCTGAGTAATTAAAGAAGAAAGTTTCTTTTTTAAAAAAAAAAAACAAAACAAAAAGAGGAGGAAAGGGCATGTTTCTTACTGGTTCCTTTTTTCACATTGCAAATTGAGACTTTGTTTACCCTGGAAAAATCAATGGTGATTGGACACCTGGTGTAATTAATTATTTTGCAACAGACAGACAGCTGATCTTTTGAAAAGAAAGGAGTTTTTAGCAGAAGCGTTCAAAGTTCAGAGTCTGCTCTCTAATGCTGATAAACATTCAGCAGAAGGGGTGTCTGTCTTAAAATTTCACATGGTCACACCTTGGTTTTAAGGTGATATGATCAGAAAAAAGCTGTAGACCCCAAGAAGTCCTCCAGCACAGCAGCTCCTGTGGCACGAGCTCCGGTTGCCTTTGGGAGATGCCCTTCGGTCTTGGGATGCAGGCAGTGATATTCTTGGTTTTTAATTTTGAATCACGCGGGTTTCTTAACCAGGAAGGGGTTTCTGCTAATTTTTCTTGAGCTACTAATGCAAACGAACTTCGCTTGTGCTAGCAATAGAGCGTGTGTCGAACATAGTTTCTTTTGCCTAAATGGGCAGTCTTTCCCCAATGGGAGCAGTTGTTTTTTTCCCGTGCATTGGTGCCTGACTAAATGCGTTGGGTCGCATTCTTCACGTATAGATGAGACAACCCTTCTCTTAAATATTCCTGCGTGGCTCTGGGGAGGTTACAGCCTGCCTTGCGGGCCAATGGTAGCCCCAACCTTGTCGGCAGGGAGGGGAAAACCAGCTATGGGATGCTGCTGTCACAGCAAGCCCCAAAAGAGTTCGGCTGAAACTGGTTTTACGTCATATAAAAAAGGGGGCGAAGGATCTCAGCTGATCAGAGTGCGAAAGGTCCTTGGGCACGCACCATAGAGCATATTGGTTTTGAGCTTGATAGCGCTTTTTTTACAAGGGCTGCAAATTGCTGTAACAGAGTTAAGGACTGTAGGAAGAAGCAAGTTTTCCTGAACTTTACTCCCAGCTTGAACTTTTAAGGAGCGAAGTGAGAGGCAAGGAAAGGGAGAGAGGGAGATAGACGTACCCTCGCTCACACCCCTCCGTCCGCAGCGACTAGGATGTCAAATGGACAGGACAGCCTGGAGAAACAGCTGAATGGCTTTGGGGAGCAGGGGAAGGAGAGGAGCCGCACGTCCCTGGTCATCTCTCAGGCCGTTAACCGCAGTATTTTCACCTCTGCAGTCTCCCCCGCTGCCGAACGCATCCGCTTCATCCTCGGAGAGGAAGATGACAGCCCGGCGCCCCCGCAGCTCTTCACCGAGCTGGATGAACTTCTGGCCGTCGACGGACAAGAGATGGAATGGAAGGAGACTGCAAGGTGGGTTGGTTTTCCCTTACTCCGAAAGAGAAGGGCAGCTGTCCAGACCCCCCATGGGAAATTCCTTCTTAACGTTAAGTTGGGGTAATATACGTGCTATAGCATCGCTTGGGGAATCCACAGTGAGGAGCCTGTGAAGTTCAAATTACTTTCCTTTGATAAAGGAGAGAATTTGGGGATTTGTTTAAATATTCCTTTAAAACAAAAGCTAGAAAAAAATATAGAGCGCCAGATTTATTTGAACGGTTTGCCTATGGAGAGCCAGCAGACGTATGGGCTTCTTAGTGCTTTGCGAAGAACATCATCTTGGCCAGAGTTGTCAGAAGTCAGTGCCCGAATAAAGCTCTGCACGTGTCTCAAAACTATTTCAGTTCTGTTGCCCCGAAGTAGATTTGAGCCTGACCCCACCACACACCACAAGATGGGAAATTTTGACTGTGTCCCTCTCCTAGTGAGTTACTGATGAAATTCATTTCCATTTAAATAGGCAAAAAACCCCTAAAGGTTTTTTTCTTAAGAGGAAATTATTCAAGGTTTGTGTTAAATGCTGGATGGAGTTGCCTGCTTTGAGCTTCTTGGTTAGGTTCTCTGCCTCTTTCTTTGATGCTGCTCTTGGTTTGGTCAAAAAAAACGTGCCAAAACCATGGTCAAAAAACCGTGCCAAAAAAATGGCATGTTTTTTTGATCTGGTTGACACAAGTTGCACACAGTTTATTTCTGAACACCACCGAAAGAGCCATCAGATTGGATTCGTGATCTAAAGATCTAGTTTAGCCTCTAGCCTTATGAAGTTTTGATTTTCTATTTTTTTAATGCAGTAAAAATATTTTTCTTGGGTTTGCCTTAAAAGGCAAACCCCCTAATTGCAGTCTGGTTGCTGTGAAGGCCTGGAATTGTCCCACTAGAAAGAGGTGCTCGCCCAGCCGGAGGGCAGGCGGGGGCTCTGCCTTCCCCCTTCCCAATCCCTCTCTTCACCTGGGGGTTTTCGGTTTCCTTTATTGTGGCCGGGCTAAGCCCTTTCCCCACCTTCCACTCTTAAGGGCACCTACTGTGCTCGTAGTTGTTTGGTTACCTTAATCTTCTTTACCTGCGATTTAATGAACCGCTCCACCGCCTACCCCTTTACCCCCTTATCTTTCCCTATTTTTACTTCTCGGTCTCTTGGAGAGCCTGTTTTAAAGACTTTTCACCTTTTGCTCTTTAACTTCTTACTTGTTGATCATCCTTTTCTCCCTTTATTGCTTTTCTTCCCTCTTATCATTAGCTCAGTGCTTGCGTTTTGTCACCTGCACTGCCCACCTCTGCTTTTTACAGCAAATCGTGCGTCCCTGGGTCTTTGGGAAGGGCTTTTAACGACGGTTTGTAAAGCTTTTTCACGATTCGGATCTTATCAAGCAGTCTCTCGGTCTCTCCTTTATGGTAGAAATATTGGGCAGCTCTGTTTTCCTGAAGTCCACAAATGTCAGCCATCAGAAGGAAGATGCCCCTGTGTCCTGCGTGGCGTCTTCTGCTCTTCTTGGGGGAGGTTTTTTGGGAGCCCATGCGAAGGACCTTACGGAGGGATATGCCCGTGCTCGTCCTGCCGTCAGGTGGCTGTAGGGAAAAAAAGGCAGGTTTTCTTCTCTGGCAAACAGTTTCTGCTTTTATGTGTTTTCACACGTCTTTGGTGAAAGTCCTAGATGGAGCTATATATATAATTCTCACTCTTTTAAGGTCCGTGTATACATCGGGTGCTTTAAGCAAAAAGCTTCCCAACCTTCGTTCCCAACCTTGGCCTAACCTCTTGACTTGCGTGCTATTTTGTCTGTAGTGATCTTGCGTAGCGTATGGTTGTTCAGGATGGTTCAGTGTCTTCCTGAAATGACTTAATCTCACCCAACAAAACCCGCTGGAAGCTTCCGAGCGGCTGGGGGACATACCAACCAGAGGTGGCCAGCGTCTGCAGCCCTTCCGTCTGGGGCTTGAAAGAGCTTCGAAGCTATCGGGAAAGAGGGTTTGTATTAAAAGGGGTTTGGCAAATCATACCATCCCTTCCAAAGCTGTTTTGGGCAATAGAAGAATACCTGGTACACATCACGGAAAATTTCTAGCAGGAACCTTAAAGCTACTGATTGAAAGACAGGGAGATTTAGTTGCCCATCCTGGACCTCGATTCCTGTGAGTTCAGCTGTCTCTGTGCCAGCTATAAACGGGCTGTGGTTGTCCCCCTGCACGTGGTGGCATTTCCAACAGTAGGTAAGAGCAGCCCGTGACCAGGGTTTGAGGATGGTGCGGTCCCATTGCCTGTTAGCACATCACGGTGTTGGGCCATGCTTCACCGTAAAGGGCCAGCTTGGAAAAACATCCTTAGCGTACCGAGGCTTTCACAGCAAAGCCCTCTAAATGCTTTAGAAATAGAGCAGTAAAAGGGAAGGTTCATTGCTGTTAAAAGGTAACCTGAAGATTTGGGTCACTGGGTGCTCCTTGATGGTTTTGTTGGCGCTTGTAATGGATTTACCTGGTGGGGATGGACAAGTTCTTGCACTACCATGCGACTGGTTGCATTACGGCGGTGGTTCCAGGATACAGAGCAAACTAGGAAAAGGCCTGAAGCAGCTGGAGGCCACCAGTCTATGGTGAGGCTCAGTGCAGTACCTTTGGGGACCAAGATGTGCCCACCACAGGGGGGGGATTGTCATTCTACGTGGCAGGGAGGTGGTAGAAAGATCGTAAGATTGTAGAGAAAAGGAGCAATAGGACCGTGGGATGGTGGATCGGTCTTTTAAGTCATCTGTTATGGTCTTTTTTTACTATATAAGCTCTGTCAGGCGGTACATTTATATCTTTCACCCTTTTACACATTATAATATTAAGGCACCTTTTATGCGATCCTTTTTGAAGCTTTAAAAATTAAAAAATAGATGGCTCCTGCATCTTGGTTAGCAGAGATACTAATTGTATGTATCCACCGACCATACCGTCGGCTGCCAGCCACCCGTTCGAAGCGCAGGCTGTTATTCGGGAGGCGACCATGTGTGCTGGTGGCAGAGACGGAGAGGGACTCTATGAGGGAGCAGAGCCATGGGATGAGGGGGAACAGTTTTAAGCTGAAAGAGGGGAGATTTAGATGAGAACTCAGGAAGAAATTCTTTGCCGTGAGGGTGGTGAGCCCCTGGCCCAGGTTGCCCAGAGAAGCTGTGGCTGCCCCATCCCTGGAGGGGTTCAAGGCCAGGTTGGACGGGGCTTGGAGCAACCCGGGCCGGTGGGAGGTGGGGTTGGGACTGCATGGTCTTTAAGATCCCTTCCCACCCAAACCAGTCTGTGATTCTGTGATGTTTCTCGCAAGTCTCAGCCGTTTGGAGGGCTGCTGATAGGTACCTGAATTCCAAAGTCCCCGGTGCCAGGAGAACCTTGCTGGAGCCCTCAGCGTTGTTTCCAGGGCTCCAGAGGCATGACAGAACGTGGGTGGTGTGTGTCATACCTTCCTGCCGCTCTAACCTGGTCACGGGAATATTTATTGCGAGTGAAGTTCAGCTGGCAGACAGGAAGAACATATAGATGTCAAGAACAGAGCGGGGTAGAGACGAGGAAGGTGATTTGATTGTTTGTTTTCTCAAATAACAGCAGAGAGAATCTTTTGCCCTCGAACAGGACGGTGCTGCTGGGCTGCAGACAGCGTGCCTTTGGGCACTCGGGGAGCTCTGTTGGGAGCCGAACAATTCCATATTCACGCCCTAGGAAGCGTTAACCCCGCGGCTGTCTCTTTTGCCCTCTCCGCTCTCCTCCACCCTCAAAGTCCGGCACGTTTTGCCTGTGCTCAGCAGCTGCCTGTGCCACTTTCTGGTTGTGAGCGAGCTGTTCTGCAAAAGCAGATTTAAAACAAAGAAACAAAAAAAAAAAAACCGAAACAAAAAAAACCACCCACACAAAGGACAAGGCATTTGTTAAAGGTATGGAAAGCCACTTAACTAAATGCTCTCATGGGTTTGCATAGGGGAATGTAGGGCTTCAGAGGGGACGTGGAACCAAGTGTCTGAAGGTGCTCCAGGGTATTTGAAGGCACCTGGCCGTCCCTGGATCCCCGCCGGAATGGGGACGGGATTGTGCCCAAGGAAAAGAGTCATTGGAGGGACTGCGGTGATACAGCAGGTGATAGCTCAGCCGGGCTTGTGAGTTAATATTTGTTTAATTAATGTGTTTGGAGGGGGGGGTTGTAGTGAGAAAAGTAAACAGAAAGCAAATATTGATAGTCGTGAATAAGACGCTTTCACTCCAAAGACAAACACTTTGTTGTTCGGAGCCTTTGGGCTGTTGCAGGGGAAACCGTGACTCACTCGCACGTAACGTGCAGCCTTGGAAGCGCACGGATTTGCCACCAAGTGCCTTCGGTGTCCGAGGAAATACCTAGGTTTTTTGAACTAAACAGAACCGTCTTCGTTTGAGATGAAATTCAATCTTTTAGCTTGAGTTAAAAAGCAGCTTCAAAAAAAAAAAAAAAAAGTCTCAAAAAGAGATTATTGCAATTGAAAAGCATAATTGATTAATCCTCAAGTAATACATTTTTCGGGATTAAATATAATTTCACTTGGTGTTAATGATACTCTTTTCAACCAGTTTATGAGCTTCCTTACCTTTATGCGTGTCTTTTTTTGTCTTATTAATCCCCTTATGTCAGCGGAATTTTCATTTTCCGCATGTATTAAACCAGTATCTCAGGGCAGGATTACAAAAGCCCTTCTGCTTTGCAATTAGGTGATATTTAAATCGCCGGCCCTTTCCCTGCCCTGCGAGCCCATTCCGAAGCCACGGCTGGCTGGCTGCAGCCAAGGGCACGGTCGGGCAGGGGGGTGAGGGGGGGCAAACCCGCTGGGGTGTAGGGGCGTAAAGAGTATTTTGCACAGAACAGGGTTCAACCTTTGCTCTAATCTTCAACTAGCGATGAGCTTTCTGGTTTGTTTGGTTTTTGCTTTTTTTTTCAAACCCACTTTGTTAAATCATTAAACAACAGCAAGAGAGCGGAGGGAAAGGACGAGCCCCTTAATTTTGTGTCTTTTCCTTTGGTGGCTCGTTTCTTCTGCTGAGAACATCTCCAGATCTGGGTGGGAGGTGCTCCTCTCCTCCCCTCTTTGCCCCTGTGGCTACAGGGCAGTATTATTTGGTGCAAGTTTTCAGATTTTCTCCTCTGGATTTGAATACTCGAATATAAATCACCTTATTTCCAGAAATATTGGTGATGATGATGATGACGATTATTTTTCCCCTCTTTCTTCTTGTGGAGCTGTGGGTGCTGAGCCCTTCTCACTTGAGATAAGAGGTTTGGGTTAAGGACTGGGTGTGCAAACCGGGGAGGGGAATGACCAGGTGTCCTCCTGGCCCGGAGCAAACATCAACCGAAGGGTGTTAGTTTAAGTCTTGGAGAAACCTATCAAAGATAAGATGTTTTACCTCCCATTTGCACTAGCTTAGGAGCAGGCAGAGCATTATCGCCACTCAGCTGACACATACCAATTCATTAAGCCTTTGCAACTTGATCATGGATTTGTGGCCTCGGAGACGCGTGGGGAAAACGCCTGTGCTTGAACTTGTCGGAATGCTGCGATGGTCCGTCCGTCCCGCTTCTTTCAGAAGTGTGTGTCTGCGAGGAGCCCCCAGCTTTAACACAGTCTCGTTGTTTTGCCCTCTTCTAGGTGGATCAAGTTTGAGGAGAAGGTAGAACAAGGTGGGGAGCGATGGAGCAAACCTCACGTGGCCACCTTGTCCCTGCACAGCTTGTTTGAGCTGAGGACGTGTATAGAGAAAGGCTCCATAATGCTGGATATGGAGGCCTCTTCTCTCCCGCAGGTGGTGGGTAAGTAAAGCCGCCTTGGCTCTATCCCTCAGCTCTTCCCTACGAATTTATATTAACCCTGGGGATGGTTTCACTGATGGTTCTCATGAGAAAGCGCTGCTTTTTCAATAAAAGAGGAAAATAAAGAAATAATCATAGAATCATAGGATGGGTAGAGTTGGAAGGGACCTTTAAGATCACCTAGTTCCAACCCCGCTGCCATGGGCAGGGACACGTATCCTCCAAGGAATAACGTGGAAAACTAGAAAGTGCACGGAGAAGGATAACAGATAAATCGAGAGTTGTTCTCAGTTCAGGACGATGAGTCAAAGAATCAACTGAGGTCGTAATTAATGCTTACCTTGAACTGCTTTTGGTCATTATATAGACTCATTTGCATCCTGAAGTAGATATCCAAGTTATATCCTAAGACATCACTGGGTGGTGGGGGCGGGGGGAGGAATAGTGTACACTGATTTAATTTATGTTTGCTGTCAGAACGGGGACGTGTAAAAGGGCAGCTCTCTCAGGACAGGTACCGACAGGCACCGCAGGTTTTGGCCGGCGCGGTCGGACCCAAGGCTGCTTTCGGTTGAGATCTCTGTTTAGGATGGGGTGTTCTCCTCCAGCAAAGGAGAGCAGCCACAGACCCAGCTGATGCTTCGCTCTGCCGAACGGGTGGCCATTTCTCTGCAGTCAAAATAGCTGGGGCCTGGGATGACACTCAGTGACATTGCTGAGAGCTATACCGTGTTGCCCGTGACGTGGGAGAAGACATACGAAAATAAACTTTAAAAGTGAGCCATCCAGTGGAGGTACATTTAACCAAAACACTGGGTTTAGAAACCATTGTGTGAAGAGCTGTAGAAGAGCAGAATGAAATAAAACCCCCACAAAACTCCGTGCTTTGAATTATAATCTCAGGAAGCAGGCTTAAAATTGTCCTGGCGTGGTATTATCAAATATCAGGTGCTGCATTAGCTTGTAAACTTGGAACTGCAGAAGCTGCCTCTGGTGTTACCTACAGAGGTTTGAGTTTAGTTTTGTAGGTGCGTATGTGGGCACTTACCTTCCTTTATTTTTGCGTCTGTGTATCCAAATGCAGAACTTTGCAAAGTTTAAAAAAAACCAAACAATCCAAACCCTCTGAAGTTTTATGCTGAAGCTGGAGGTGCTTCAAAAGACAGCGGCTGATGTCAGCGGCCCGAAACTTTAACTCTCAAACATTCAATTTCTTTTTGAAGTCGCTTCGAGATGTCACCTTCAATATCCATCTTCACCACTCAAATTAAACCTAATTCCTGGGAGATTAAATTACTGTTTAAGTGGCTGCTGTTGCTGTAACACTGTCCTGAGTGGGGTATTTTTGCTGGTCCAGACCCTTAATCAGACAGATAGGGATGGCCAAGACGCCTGCAGACCTGCTCTCCAGAATTATTGAATCACGATCACTCGGTTGGTGTCTAGTAGTGACATGCAGGAAAATAAGACGCAACGAGCCCTCTTGATTGGTTTGTGTCATGTCAGAAACGTGGAAGGGAAGAGATACTCGCCAGATGGAGAAGGATAAACCTGATGAAGAAAGACATGTGGTTCTGCAGGAAGTATCCCAAAAATCACTAGCAAAAAATACAAACAACAAAAGCTTGCGGAAAAACGGCACTTGACCCAAATCAGCC
This sequence comes from Chroicocephalus ridibundus, assembly GCF_963924245.1. Classification (NCBI taxonomy): domain Eukaryota; kingdom Metazoa; phylum Chordata; class Aves; order Charadriiformes; family Laridae; genus Chroicocephalus; species Chroicocephalus ridibundus. Next base: position 7,418,806 of record NC_086288.1, read on the forward strand.
CTTTGCCAAAGGTTTTGCGTAATGTACCTACATGCATAGAAACATCCTTTTCTGAGTTTGGGTGGAAGAACGAGGCGTTTTTCCCCGGTGATTGGAAGAGGCGTTAATTCTTGTGCAGCACACAGAGGGTGACTTTCTGACTCACTGAGTTAGTAAATGTGACGCCTCTTCTGTCTCCCCTTTCCCATAACTTTTATTATTAGCACAAATAAAAGTTACTGGTAGACAAATAAGAGCTGCCACTTCCCCTTGGGGGACAGCACATTAACTGGAGCAATGGAGGGAACAACTTAATGTGAGATTTAATGCACAAGAGAGATTCTTAATAAATTTGGCTCCCTTTTCTTTCTGTCTCCGCCGGGATGGGGGAGCAGAAAGGAGAGAACTGATGGAAAGGGAGCAGTCTCTGCGGTGGGCTGGGAGCCTTTTTGATGCCCTTAAAGGCAAAGCCGCATAATACGTGCCGTGACAATTGGAGCAAGCCCTGCCTTTTGTAGTTGCCGTCATTTTACTTCAGTTCTGAGAGTGAGTGATTTAATTAGTTACTCATCCCCGGGACTTTCGGCTATCGTTAGATTAGGTTTTATTGGGGACCTGCGAGGTGAACTCAAGCCTCGTTGCATCTGATAGAAGTTTTACCGTGTTATTTTTGGGAGCGTACAGGAACTTGCAAAATAGTTGGAGCTCGTTCACAAAAACACAGAACCATCTTATCTTGGGTCCAGTTTATTTGAAATAGGTTCAGGGGCGCATATGAAAATAACAGAAGGGAGTCTCGGTGCAAGAGGTACACGTCGGTTGCTGATGGGTTTTGCTGGATGGAAATGCTTATGTTTCCTTTCCAAATAAATGTCTAAAAGAGATTCCCGTTAAAAATAAAATGGGGAAATCTGGTGGTGGTTTTGAGATGGGAAGGAAAGCCTTCAAGAAAGTAGGGTGAAGATGATCCGTCTCTCTCCCCCTGCCCTCCCTTGATGTGGCAGTTTTGTGCTTTGTGATTAATCGTCCTCTCCCGTTTCTTTGCGTGCCGCAGAAATGATCGTTGACAATCAGATCGAGACGGGCCTTTTGAAAGCGGAACTGAAGGACAAAGTCACCTACACGCTGCTCAGGAAGCACCGGCACCAGACCAAGAAGTCCAACCTGCGCTCCCTGGCTGACATTGGAAAGACCGTCTCCAGTGCAAGTAGGATGTTTTCCAACCCCGATAATGGTAATGCAGAGGCTAACTGGCTATAGCCTTCCCTTTTAAAGCAACCCACCCAACTTGCCCGCCAAAAACTAACTGCGTTGCCTTGACAATGCTTTTCTAACCCCCCGATTAGCGTAGCGAGAGCCGTGCTGACGACACGTCAGTGTTGGGCTCTGCAGGCTGCTTTGGCCGTGGCACATCGCTCTAACCGTATCTTCACTGGACTGAGAGGGAGAGGAGAGGACGGGCAGGGTGTGGGGGACACGGCGGGGGGCAGAGAGATGCTCTCGCAGCTGGCAGGCAGGAGGTGATGGAGGGGCAGCGATAGGAAAGAGAGGTTTAAAAAGAATAATATTCCAACCGTGCCTGAACCTAAAAGGTTGATCATCTGACATGTTTGGGCAGAGAAGAAGCTTTTGTGCGCGTTCGATTTCTCTAACAGACGGTGTCGATGGCACTTCTAATCAAAAATGACGCGATAGTCACATCTAGCTTGCATTTTATTGCCGTACAATCATTGTCCAGTGTGGGTAAAGCTGATTTCCATCTTGCTTTATTCTTTCTAAAATTGTTTTGTGATGTACGTTGTGAATACGTCTCTCTTTCTCACTAGAAATGGCATAGTAGATGGTGCCGTGTCTATAGTGGTGTCTGTAAACGTGTGTGTGTGCGCACATGTGGATGCAGACAGCTATAGAGGCCTTGGCAGTCACTCTGGACTTACCCATACCTTGAGATTTGCAGTCGTCTTGCTGGTGGTAAGCAAAAAAGAGGAGTTTTAAGCCTATTGTCACATCTTGGACTTCTGTCAGCTGCCTCCCGTTACAGTCTGGAAATCTGTTGAACAGTTATTTTATCTAAAATCTATTTTAAAATACCCAGAAATGAAAGCAAGCCAAGAAATTATATTCTTCTTGCTACATTGAAGGCCTCTTAGCTTTTTGTGTCCTGCTTCTAAAACTCAACCTAACATTTCTCCCTAACCTATTATCATACTTGATTAATATTTCCTACTTTTTATCATCCTTTGCTTTTGCAGCAGGTGTGTGTGTGCATGTGAAGAGCATTCGTTGCTCTGGGTGATGCATCTTGTCGTGTACGAGTGCCTTGATAACGCAGCGATGAAGTGAATAATGCGAAGGCACGGTAACAGGAATGGAGGAAATGTCCGGGGCGTGCAACTTTTGGGTGAATATCCCTGCAGGAGTCCAACGGAGCAGAGAGAGGGACTGTGCTCTGGAGAGCACCGTAAAGAAAATTCCAGTTGTGGGGAAGGAGCTCAGTGTGGCCAGTTGAGGTGGTTGGTGAATGCTAAAGGTGGGGGAGCCTCCTCCAGAGCACTCTGCGGGAGGGGAAGGGTCCTCTGGGGCATCAAGCTGTGGCTGCCCCATCCCTGGAGGGGTTCAAGGCCGGGTCGGATGGGGCTTGGAGCAACCTGGGCTGGTGGGAGGTGTCCCTGCCCAGGGCAGGGGGGTGGAACCTAGATGATCTTTAAGGTCCCTTCCAACCCAAACCATTCTGTGATTCTGTGACCACCTAGCTTTGCTCTTGGCCTGCAGATCCCCACCAGCCTCGAGCAGACACCAGGCTAACTGGTAACACACACGGCTAGGAGTGCCTGTGGAGGGCTGGATCCAAGAGAGGTGGTGTTCAGGAGCTCCAGCTCAACTGTTGCTCCTCAAGCCCCTCTGCTCATTTCCCGTGAGCCTCAGGCATCAAATTTGTGGATGCCTGTCGTGGTTTGAGGTAAAACAGAATGAATTTTCTCTTTTTTTTTTTTGCCCTTAAATCAGGCAGGCACTTCAGATCCCCAGAGGATGCCTCAGACATGTCAGGACCAGGCACCCCGCGAGTACCTCCTGTTTGTTTTCAGTTGAGATTAAGAAATTACTTTCTTTCCAGTACACGCTCTGGGTCTTCCCGTTGTGTCCTCCCCACTGTTTGTACAGGAGGCATCTCCTTTCTGTTCAAAAAAGGACACGGCTGTGGCAGGTGAAACGTCTAAGTATTATTTGCAGTGGTGTCTCTAGGTATCAGTTACCACCTCCATGGCTACTACTCTTTCTGGACCTTTGAAAAGATGGACAGGTTGGCTTTGAGGGCAAGGATCCTGGACTGTGGCCAGGGGTCAAAATATGCTCTGTCTACAAGGCACCAGCCACCTTCCACCTGGGTATCGCATCTATTTTTACTGCACCATATGCTTGTAACAGCCTCCCCTTTTTTCAGCAGCTGGTGAATGTCGAATTCTTCCTTTCCGGGGTTAAAGTCATTCCTTGAGGAGCCATCAAAACCTCGGGGTGTTAAATTAAAACTTACTTAGGAAGTTTGAAGGTAAACGATACACAGTCGAAGTCCTTGGTTCCAGCCCCTGCTTATTTTTCATGGCCAAGGGTGTCCTTTACTCAGCTCCTGGGTGACTTCGTTTTTCCTTCATTTCTTTTTCTCGTTTGAAGGGTCCTGTCTCAATTGGGCTGCTTCTCAAGAAATTCTTCCCTGGCTCTGCTCAGCCCACTGGCTGACCATCAGCCGCTCCTGTCGTGTTGTTTTGCCTCTGTTTCCCCACCCGGGATGTTTATGTGTTACGAGAATGTAAAAGGCATTATGTTCCGTGACGGTTTGAGACTTAAGGAGGGCGATACAAAGGGAAATACTTCATGAATAGTTGTTGCTGTTATTTATTATTTACACGGTAATGAAAAAGTAACTCCAGAGTGGTTTTGATGGAATTATACCACCCTCCCTGGAGCTCAATGGGTGCCTCTCATGTGCTTCTAAAGGCAGAGTTTGTCCTTTAGACAGGTAAAAATTTAATGAGGCCAACAGGAGTGCAGCTGTCTCTCACCATGGCTAATCACAGTAATGAAAGTGCCATCAGCCCCGAGAGCTCCGAAGGTTTTCTTTCCAGATAGGGATTTCCTTTCAGTGTCTACCTTTCATTTCGGCGTCGGTGAAACTTTCCATGCAATATTGATGCCGCCACCAGCCCCTCATCGGTTCCTTCTCGCCTCTGCGCACAAGGTCGGTGCCTTGGCTTTCTGCTCCAGCGACCCTTCCTGCCGCTCTAGCAGGGGCCACTTCTCCTCTCCAGTTCACCCATCAAAACACACCGATGGGATGGACAGACAGAGCACCCTCCTCATTTAATGGACACGGCTGTTGTGTGTTCGTTAAGGGTTGTTAATGAAACCATCTCTACTGAAGCTGCACCAGGCCCTGCTGCAGGTTATGTATAAAAATATTATGCAACTTACTGGCCCTTACTGGGCAATCACAATTGATTTGGAACCTGTGGTTCTGATAGGTACCTAATTGTATTAAATTACTCTTAAAAACATTTCTTGAGGAAACGCTTTAGCATAATGTCATTCGCATGGATGGATTCGCCCATGATTTTCCTTCTTTTTTTTTTTTTTTTTTTCTGGGCAGTTAGACTTAAAACCCAAATTAAATAATGACAAATTTCTTCGAGGGTATTTGTTCGATCTGAAATCGGGAAATATCCCTTGGGCCGTGGCTCTCAAAGATATTGAGGTGCCTGTGTCTCGCGTCTTTCATTGAGCTTAAATGACTAAGTCTTAGGGGCTCTAAAATTTTCTATGCCTGCCTTATCTTCATGATAAGCTTGTATAGACTCCCCTTCTGGTACTATGTTCAATAATAATGTGTCCTAAGATATTCTTTATGCATAAAGGAGGAAAAAAAGTAAATAAGAAGAAGTAGCTAAGACTTAGCCTGTGAAAATGAGTGTATTTTCACTCCGTTGCATATTATTGTGAATTTCTCTACAAAGCGTTGCAGTCTGCGGCTATTGCCGCGTTCTTATCCCCTTCTTCTGAGATGGCTGAGCCCTGAGCAGTTATGTGAAATGCATATAGAAATTCAGCACGCCAAGAAAGGCTGATTGAACCTCCCGTGTCCCCGCTGCGGTGACTGCTCCCGGAGCGTCTCCGCTTGCCCCTCACCAGGGTGGCCCTGGCATCTTCCGTCCCATCCTGTATTTCACTGCTCTTATTCGAAGATAAGGCAATCAGATTGGCAGAAACACAGCATTTTTGAGCGGCAAAGGTGTGCGCTGAATGCCTTTTATTCAGCGCTGCGTCATAAAGATTGATGTTTGCATCACGCTTGTGGGGGAGGATGTTTCCTCAGAAATCCTTTTGCTCTTGGGAAAGAAGTTGGGCAAAAGGTGGTAATTTCTTGCGTGACGCCGGATGGAGGAGGATAGATCAAAGCACTCCTTTCCTTCTCCATTCAGCAGGAAAATGATGATTATCAAAAAGCCGAGCAGACAAAGCTGTAGCAAATAATTACTCAACGTTCCCTTAGAAAGACACCGCCCTTTTCCTTTCTTTTCTTGGTGGAAGGTTGAGCTGGATGAAGCGTTCAACTGAGGACATTGGGATTTTACATTTCAATTGATCTCCTGCAGGGTTTTTTGGGCAGCTTTTGTGTGTGTCTTGTGTTGTTGACTGCCTTTCCAAGAGTTCTTTGTGTCCTTTCCTGGCAGCGGGTAGAAGCCCTGCCATAAATAAGGTATGGCTGGCGACTCTCCGGCAGCCTGTGCCCTGCTGGTACACCTTTGGGTTGTAATGCGGGGCTTTGCCGCTCGAAAATGAGAACGGTGGTCACCGTGGTCACCGTTCCTCATGCCGGTGCCCGAGGACTGGCTCGTCAGTGTTTACCAGCGCTTGGGCGGTGACATTTCCTATGCATTTTTGACATTTTTGTTTCAAAGCTTCCCTGCCCGCCAGCCTTTTGTGTAATTTAACACCGGTGAGAGCCTTTGGGAAAAACATGGAAGAGAAGTGGTTGAACCGTACTAAACCTGAGGCTGTAGAAAACTCTGATGTCTTTACGTGTGAGTATTTAACCGCATCAATAATGGCATGCTACCCATCACCGTGTGGATGGTGTCTGTGCTGCCCGAACACTTAATGAACGTTATTTATTTTCATTTGGAAAGGGTTAAAATAGCACTTAGGCCGTCTGCAATGCGTTGGCTGATGCTCTGAGACAAGGATAGCTAGCAACAGATGAAAACTTTCTCCTCTAATGTTTCTATGCTAACTTAGAGTTTAGTTTTATTCAGTTGTTTTTCATACCAATTGCAACCCTCAGTTGAACGATGGGGTCAGGTGAATAACAGGAGGAGAGAAGTTTAAGGCAGAAATGAGATGTTTTCAAGGGACGCTTGAAAACACCCCCGACGTGTATTTAGGTGTTTGCCGCCTTTGAAGCATTTCAGGATGAGGCACACATTTCCAAGCCCGAATTGGTGTGCCTGGCTACGTACATGGTCAGGATGCTCCAAGTTGGCTCCTACAGGGAAGTGACCTGATTTATATTTTCTTACAGAAGTGCTGTGTGTCTGCCATTCTCCCCGTCCGCACCACGGCTGGGGACGGCTCAGCACCACCGGCACTCACCTGCCTTACTCGGTTGCTTGAAATCTGCTTCTAAAATGCCTGAATTTTAGACAGCAGGGCTGGGAAGCTGGCTCCAGACCTGCCAGCTGGTCACGGAAGGGTGGAGCTACGGAGGAGATGTGCTCCAAATGAATGGGCTTCCCACTTTGGTCCCCGATCTATTCATTTGTGTGTTGCTGCGACTGTTCAAACACCCTGTCTCCTACCCGGCTTGCTTGTGCGATTGCTTGAGCATTTCGTTCTGGCCTTTTTTTTTTTCTTCTTCTTCTTCTTTTTTTTTTCTTTTCCTTTTTTTCCTTTGACTTTTTCAACTTTGCTCTCTTCCTCCTCTTGGCTGCCGCTCCCGTCTCCCGCTTGCGCCGCACAAGCACGCAGCCCGCTCGAGAGCTCCGTGCCCTGCCTGGCCACCCGCACCCTGGATGATGAGATGGGAGTGCAGCGCAGCCCCAGCGTGGGATGGCTCAGTAAGTGTGGGCAGGGGACGGACGGGAGGGCGGGCGGGCTGGGGGACAGCAGAGGAGACAACGGGGGATTCCCACCTCTAACGCTTGCTGCTGCATTAACACTGGGACGCCTGCGGAATGGCTGCTGCTCCGGCTGTCCGTGTTACCCACACTATCGCCTCCCGCTGCTCTGTTTCACTCAGATTGGATATTAGGAAAAATTTCTACGCTGAAAAGGTTGTCAAGCATTGGAACAGGCTGCCCAGGGAAACGACGGAGTCGCCATCCCTGGAGGTATTTAAAAGATGGGCAGACGTGGTGCTGAGGGACGTGGGTTAGTGGTGGTTTTGTCAGCGTTAGGTTGATGGTTGGACACGATGATCTGAAACGTCCCTTCTGACCCAGGCAATTTTATGGTTTACTTTGGTTTTTTTTCTTCATCTGGGATGAAACAGGTAGGTCAGCCTGCGCTCCCCCTCAGACGGTGGTCCCCTCCTACGCCAACCGGAGGGATTTCCGCCATCTGTCTGGCTCTTCAAAGGGCTTCATGAGTTTTGCTACCAATGCAGCATTACAAATGCAAAGAGCTTAAAAATTTTAATTTCCATATAAATTAAATACAAAAATATGCTCCCTTTGTCACACAGCGAGCCGGCCCCGCCAGCTTTATCTCTCGGTGATGAGCTGGACTTTTCTCTGGCCCCGCTTCTCTCCGATGATCCTTTGTAGACCGCCAGCTTTATCTCTCGGTGATGAGCTGGACTTCTCTCTGGCCCCACTTCTCTCCGATGATCCTTTGTAGAACATTAGTCACCAGCAGCCTTGCTGGTGGTGGAGGAGCGAGCTGTTCCTCCAGCAAGGCACCGCTTAGTGCACCGATGGCACAGAGGCGTTCCTTATAGGCCGTAGCGACCTACAGAAATCTGAATTTCAGGATATTCCCCATGAAAGATGACTATCGAGTCTGTTAGTAGGATGAGGTAATACCGTGGAGGGCTTGGGACTGCCTGCACCAGCACGGCCAAGGAGAGGATCATGTCGCCTTTGCCAGAGAGAGATAGTGATGTAAATTAGACCTGAATCAGGAAATGATTCTTAGTTAGCAAACTGCCTACGGGTGAACATTGTGTGCTGAGGAACTTCTCACTCCGCTGGTTTGCTCAGGGCTCGGAGAGGCTGGGAGGCTTCTTGTGTCCTTCTGCCCCCATGGTTCCTCTCGATTCAGAGAAGCTGCTCACCCAAGGACTCCCAGTTTTTCACGGTTGGCTTTTTCCCCTCTTTCAGGTCTTCCCCAGAAGTGCTGTTTCTGGGCTTACCCCAGAGACTGGGATTACCTTGGGTCGCCGTAACCTCCCAATGGTTGAGTCTGCTGCAGAGAGCTGCTCTTATGAGCAGGATTGTTATACGAACATTTACAAAATGAGTATTGGACACGTCCTTCCTGGTTTTGGGCCTTCAAAGGTGCACAACCATTAGGAACCTGAGTCAGAAGGGATTTAGGCTGTACAGATTTGGGCCACAACGTCCACAAAGCCAAATGGCTTTTGAGCCAATGTTGCACGTGTTGCATCTTGCATTTCTAGCAGCATTTTTCTGTTAGTGACTTTGTTTGGCAGCCAAGATAAATTCAGGGGTTTGGGGAAAACTTCTAAATGCAGGCTGGGATACTCTCAAGTTCCTTAGGTCAGCAAAGCTGGTAAAAGGTGAAGCTTGTGGTTTCCAGGCTGGTTTAGAGATCGTCAGAGTCAGTACTGAGTGGGGCTGGTCTGAACTTGAGGACCTTGTAAGGCGCCTTCAAAAGCTGAGATGCACAGACACCAAACCTGAGGGCAGAACAGTCATTCTGTAGTCAAGGTTATGTTGGTAGGGAGGCGCGGTATTTGCCAAATCAAGGGGTTCAACTGGAAAAGGCAGGCACGTGTTTTGGCACGTGGGTCTGTCCAAGTCAGGATTAAATAGGAGGTGCCGTGAGAAGAGCTGCTGTGAGTTTGATGTGGTTATGTTGCCTATGCTGGGAGAAAGAGCCTGCTAGCAAGAGGCGATAAAGTCATTAGCCACTTCCATGACATACAGAAAGAAGGAGAGTTATCTCCTAAGGATCATTGAGCCTTGGGCATCTAATAAACAAAAATAGACCTAGAAATTTGGAAAACCACCAAAGCAGTCTGCAGAAAATTAAGGGATACCTTCAGCAGATGCCTTTCTCTAGGGCTGCATAGCACAGCTCTTCTGAATAAAGTGCATTGAAACACCATTGAATGACTCTATAAAATAAAATCATTAGTATTTTCTACCCTTGCTCAAAGGTTTTTGGAAGCCATACTTTCTTCCCTCTCGGCTGGAGTCATTAGCCATGCCAGGACTCAGGGCCCTCGTGGTAGGGCTTGAACAAGAGGAGATCAATCTCCGCGGTGCCATCTCGCCGTGCGCAGCAGAAGAGCGGCTCTCCCAAACCCACGAGTGGCTTTGGGCAGCGTGGGATGCCCAGTCCTGAGAGCGGCCCACCAGTGTCCCCGTCACTGCGGGTCTTGGAACTTCTCCAGATCTCTTCATCTCTGCCCAAGACTTTCTTGTTTAATTTCCCTCACGGGGTAGCGCTCAGGTGTTAGAAACTGATAGAAACTTTGCTTTGACTCGTCGAGCTGCGTGACACCAATTATCGGCCTGAACAAGCTTCGCATTTTTAAAGAAAGTGCTTCTCTGATTCCTTATTTGATATTGTTGGCTCAGATTTGCAAAGCAGCCATGCATACCTCCGCAGCGAGCTTTAATCTTTCATTTTAATTTATGGGTGCGTTATATACTCGTCAAAGATTTCCCAGAATTGGCACTGTCGGTGCAACCTTTAAAAGATAATTAATTGCACCATGCAAGAAAAAGGAGCCCTGGGTTTCAGTAATAGGCTTCGGGATAACCTGGGTTTATTTTGATTTTTTTTTTTTGTCCAGCTTTGCTTTTTACCAAATAGAAGTATTTATTAAATAGTCGCATCACAGAAGGTGTTACGAACAAGGCAATGTCTACGCCATGTAGCAGACTCAACATCGGTCAGCAGCTTTGATCACTTTTTTCCTCTTTTCTTTATGTGTTTATTTCCTGCCTACAGGTTGATGTCAAACATTCCATCAAAATTTATAGACGTTTCTAAGTCTGGCTTGCTAATAATTAATTAAGAGAAGGGTTACTAATATAGGTAGGCTTCCAAGTGGCATTTCTCACTCTATGAGTAAACTTATTGGTAAAAAATATTGGTAAAAACTTTGTAGAGGCAAGTGGGGTCTTAAATCTGGCTCGCAATAACAGCAGGAAGAGGAAAAGCTGGGGATCCCCCTTTTATAGTATCTAATTTATCTAATTGTGCTTGGCTTTTGCTGTGTTGAAGTTCCGGAATGTGGCAATAACACACAGCAGGTGTATTGTGATTCCACCTGGATCATAAAGAATGCTTGAAGTCTGTCTCCACATCTGCGGAATATATTGGAAAGAAAACCCAACTCTGGGAGTCCAGATCTTTTTCTTCTCGCTCCTTTTTTTTTTTCTTTCTTTCTTTCTTTTTTTTTTTCTTTTTTTTTTTTTAATTTTTTTTCATTCTTTATTTTTCTGGGTATGCTGATTTATTATAGACCTTGTTTGCACTGGGAGCTGATGAACACTGAAAGCTTGGACGGTCATTTCGGTATGCATATCGAAGCATAAATTTAATCAATATTGTCTCAAAACATAGGCTAAGTTGGGAAATGCATGAGTGCCGTCTCTTTTTGAGTATTCTCTGTCTTTGCAGTTAACGTTCAGGGACAGAAACTCTGTGATAGCAGCTCCTGTTGCTGTGCTTCTGGTTCCTGCGAGCGTGGGTGAGAAGGGATGGGGAAATTTCAGAAGAAAATGCATACTGCCTGCTGTGGTTTATGATACTCTGTCCACCCCAGAAGTCTTTTTTTTTTTTTTTTTTTTTAATTAAATTATTTTTCTTCTTCTACAATGATGCCTGTTTCTGGGTTTCTTCAGTTTTAACTACAGATGCTGGGATTGTAGAGCTGAACCCTGAAATCATGGGGCTTTTTTCCAAGTTGTGTAGAACTGTTTCCATATGTTCTGCTGGTCTCCGAGAACGCAAGAATGAGTAGGATAAGTAGTCCATGAGGGAGCAAGCAGCTCCTGACTATTTGTGGTGGTTTGCGGTGTTTGGCTGCCAGCGTGTCAGGATTACCGACGAGCAGTTGTCTGAAGAAGAACTGGAGGTGAACTGCTTCAGCTCTTTGTCTCTGGGGGCGTTCTTCATCTCTCAGGGGTGTTCTTCATCTCTTGGGGCTGTCTGGTGTGAGGAATTGGTGGCTTTTGGCCTATCAGTGTGGTGTACACGTTGTTTTAATCCATAAAATGCCTAAGGTTCATGAGCTTAGTTAATGAGCTTACTTGAAGAAAGGTAATTTTTCATTATTGGCTGTTTTGAAGGACCAGGAGCTGTCAGCCTCCCTCGCTGCGTGAGCTGCCCGCCAAAATCTGGGATGCTGAGGAACTCAGGGCAGATGCCATCTTCATTGGAGAGCTAAGGCAAGGGGTTGGCAGGCCGGAGTGACCACCAAGGTCCCAGCCCTGTTGAGGGATGGGTTTGTGACTGGGTCCAACGCGACCCAGCAGCATCAGGGTCGGCAGCCTCTTGCTGCTTTGCTTTTTCTTCCGCAGGCAGGAATTATGGAAAGTCTTTAGGTTCTTTTGCTGTCCTAGGAGTCGTGGGAACGCTGTGGGTCAGAGATGACGAGGTGTTAGCATCTTCCTATCCCATGTGCCACGTAAAGTCACAGAAAGCAGCCTGTCAGGGTCTTAAATTCCCCACATCAACCTCCCTTGTGCAAGGAAGGGTGTTGCTGTAGCCTGAGCCTCTGTGTTTTTCTGGGGGCGAAACGGGCGCTTTAATTGGTGTCGACATTGTTCTTACAGGCAGCCCAGCCATGACTCACAGAAACCTGACTTCCACCAGTCTGAACGACATCTCTGACAAGCCCGAGAAAGATCAGGTAAGCTTTAGCCTCAGACTCTGCTTGGTGATGTGTACGGTTAGGAGCTGCATGTTGGGGAATACCATAAAACGGAAGGAGAAGAAGAGGGTGAACAAGGTGAGTAGAGTATTTCCGAGTCCCGTGATTGATCCCCCACTTTGGGAGCATCAGCTCTTGAAAACAGCAGGTTAAACTCTGGCGAGGCCTGAAGCAGGTGACACCGCGTACATGACATCTTGCTGTTACCCATGAGAAAGAAGGGAAAATATCCAGATTTGATGTGTTTTGGATCCTCTTCCTGCTGAGAAGAGGGTCTTCAGGGGTTACAGCGAGGACCTGCAGAGGAGTAAGGTCCTGCAGCACTCCAGGGCGTGTGTCCGCAAGGGCCATGGGGCAGATGAGGAGCATGCAGGGGAAGGTGTCCCCGCCACAGCAGCTGGTGGAGCAGAAGATGCTACCTCACCCGGAGCAACCCTTTCCATCGCTTCTGAACGGCAACTGTGGAGACAGGAAACCGTGGAAGAGCAGCTCCAAAATGGAGATGAGTAATTAACTTAAAATTGGCCTTCAGTGCCAAGTCTCTGAGAATTTAATCGAGTTCTTAGACTAGGGCAATGTTTGCGGTATATCGTATGGGCTGCCTTTGTGTGTGTTCTCGTCCTTTCTGAGGGCTGAAGAGTCTGAGGGGTAAGAGTGAGTTTATTTCGACTCTTAGAAAACTGGTGGCTGAATAAGGTCTCTGTGCAAATTTCAAAAAACCTTTGTCTTGGTTCAAAAAGTGGGTTATTCTCAAAGCGTGACTGTTTCTTTCGGAGAATCTTTTTTTTTTTTTTTTTTTTTTTCCCCCTGTGTCTTTCAGCTTTCTCTAGTCTAGTTATTCTGAATGCAAATGAGAGTTACTTGGGAAAACGATTTGGGTAACGCAGTAAATGCTGGCCAGCTGAGAATGACTCGAGTCCTTCCAGTGGTGGCTGGTCGCGATCTTCTCTGAGCGCGGTTCTGCCTTAAAGGGGCACAGCAACATAATCAATATAGAAAAGTGAGTTCAGAGTAATTAAAGATTTCAAAAAGAAATATGTATTTATGTAAATAAATGTACTTTCACAGAAAGGGGAGGGGGGGCAACGTGTTTTCCATTGAGCTCCATGTCATTCAAAGTTGTAGCATATATCTACATTGGTTCGTTTTGCCAAATATCTCTTTCCTTTAATATATGCAGCCACACCTGGGGAAAGAGTAGGATTGTAAAATAGCTTTTTGTTCATTGGAAAGACTACGTTTCATTTTTTTTTAATCACGTTATAATTGGGGTCTTACAGACTAGCAGAAAACTAGGTCTGAATGCTGTAGCAGGCTCCATAGATCTCAGTAGTGCAAACAGCCTGAATTGTCCCCCCCACCCCCCCTGCTGAAATGTCTCCGGACACATACAGACAATAGACTTTTTGTGTAGAATTGCATATAAAAATAGATGTTTTGGTATTGCTAATAGTGCAATCTGTTGATAAATCCAGTTTGGATGCGCGCTCCAGAGTCTTTACCTTATAACGTAGATAATGCTTGTCTGTTTGTAGTGAAAACCGTTACTTGCAAACTAACTAGTTCCAAAAAGCCGCTTAGTTAATTAGCCCGTGTCCTGCTGATGAACTCCTGCACAATGGAACCCTTGTACTGGTCGCCTTTCAAAGCAGGCCTGAGAAATCACCTTACATCTCAGTTTTCGTTACCGATTGACTGAAACTCCGGTCTTGATGAAGTTTGTGAAATTGTGGCCATGCCTGGCAACTTTCTGGAGCAGAACTTTGCACACCGTACCGGAGGCATGGGAATAGTCCGTCACGTTTTGACAACAGGAGCTGGAAAGAGAAGAGATTTCCTTGCCTTGACAGCAGCATGGCTGGCTTTCATTATTTTGGTATCCTGTCTGGAAGGTTGACAATTAATGAGGCCATATAGCGAGGTATGAGTCTCCTGGAGAAAGAGGCTATTCCCGCTTTCATTTATTTGTGTGTGATAAGCTCAAATAAGAGCTGCGACAGGTTGAAATCAGTTTATAACAGTTCCTTGGAGCAGGACTGGGACCTAAGCTCTTTCATCGATCGCTATTTTTGCTAAGATAAAGGAGAGTTAAAGGAAGAAAGGCTTTGAGCAAACTTCTGTATACCTTCAAAAAATTTCCTGCCTAGCTACATCCTTAATTTTCAGTCCTGCAACCTTTACAGGCTGCCCAGGGAAGTGCTTGAGGCACCATCCCCGGAGGTGTTTAAAAGACAGGCAGACGTGGTGCTTAGAGATGGGGTTTAGTGATGGTTTTTGTCAGTGTTAGGTTGATGGTTGGACTAGATGAGCTGCAAGGTCCCTTCCAACCCAGGCGATTCTGTGATTCCATGATTGTATACCGCTAATTGGAATGGTGCAGTTAGCAATGTAGTGGTATTATAGCCAGGGTACTCCTTTAATGTGTGTTTCAGTAGGCTCTTAGTGAGCAGAAAGACACCTCAGTAAAATTAACGTAGAGGTTCTGGATGCTCTCTCTTCCAACTCTTATTGTTGCTGTCTCCATCTCTTTCTCTTCATGGAGGCAGTGCTGGTGGCCAGTCCTTTGTAGTTGCAGTATGACCTCAAGCCCTCCCTTTTTTAGGTTGGTGGGGTGGGTTTTGTCATTGTCACCCACATGACAACGTGGAGAGGGACACAGGACGATGCCATAGGACAGCCCTTGCCCTGTGCGCTCATCTAGCTGGGAGCAGCTGTGACATTTCGAAGCAGACGTACCTTCCAGTACTTTGAGCCTACCTTGGAAAGTCTTCTTACCCAACCAGCAGCCTCCAGCCCCATGAGATTTAACTTTCTCCATCCGGAGATGCTCTGTCTCTGCGTAGCAACAGTTCCCTCATATACTTTTGGAAAAGCAGGTGGGTCTGGGCATCACCTGCACCTTCCCTGCTCCTTCCCTCTTTGTGTTGTAAGGTGCAGGTTGAAAACTGGCGTCTCCCATTATCCGACGCTGGTAATTCTTTGTTTGGGGTCGTTCTCTGTGGAGCCACACCAGGAGCAGATCTCTTGGCACACCGGGGTTGCCTCACCACCAGTGAGCACTGAATTTTTCCATTCAACTCCATGTATGCAACAACTGGTGGTTTCCAAGGATAGCCTTTGAGGTTAGAGGCAGGAAAAGGAACCTGGAAGAGGTCAGAAGAGGACACTCTGGCAGGGGGAAGGCTCCGTGCAGAAGAGTGGCATGTGTTGGCGTGTTATCTAATACGCTTGGCCACTTCTCTCTCCTCTTGGAGCTGTTACTGGCAGCCGTGCTTGAGCATGGTCACCTGGGCCAGCCTGCTTTCAGGTGGCTCTGGCTGTGGTTGTTTTATTTAGATAATCCAATTAAGGAGCAGTAAGCAGCTGGGACCTCAGCGACAAAGGCGAAAGCCCAGACTGATCCCTCCAAACATAAGCACTTCTTTGAGGTGCCTGATGTCGAGCCCGGTCTCCTGGGCTTATTTTTCAGTCCCTGGGGAGAGCTGGAATTGCAGAGGGGGTTCAGGTTTCAGGTGGGCTGGTTGCCTCTTGGACAATTGCCTCGCTATCTACAGAAGAAGCCCTGCTAACGTAGACAAACTCTGGAGAGGCTTCAGCTAGGACAGATGCATTTATGCATTGACACCTGTGCCACGGCAGCACCTGGGTGAGGTGGGTGCTTCTGTCACAGCAGGGTGGAGAGGTGCTAAAATTGCTTGAGGTCTCACCAAGGGCATGGCGGTGGGGGGTACCAGAGAGCACTGGACGTGCTTAGGTTTTCCCTAGAGATCTGTTGGAGAATCCTCCCAGAGGATGCCCTCCCTGAGGTTTGCAAGGGTCTTCTTTGTCCTGCCCTGCGGAGAAATCAGGCAGGACGCCGATGTTCAAAGGGGAACGTGCGGTGGAGGTGGGACAGTTGGACAGAGGGACAGTAAGGGATCAAGAGGAGCGAGGGAAGACAAGAATCCTCAGCTTTCCCGTGACTGTGTAACGAGGAGCTGGGCTTTGCTTCGCTACAGGGACGCAGGACCTGGTCAGATGTCCCCGTCCAGCTCGGTGGCGTTCTCGCAGATTGCAAAGATGAGTTAGAAGACAGACAGCACTGAGGATGAGGGACAATGTTTGTGGTCGTCCCAAGGCACGCTGACATGAGTACAACAAGCGGTAATAACAAGAGATACGGTGTTAGTAAAATCATAGATATCTCTGAGCTTTACCTGTATTAAGGATTGCGAGGCTGCGTCCTCGACCCTTAGGGAAGGGCTGGTTTTATCCTTACTTTGGATTTGCTTTGATCTTGCTTTTGTTTTGTTTTTCTCATACTCTTTGCCTTCTTAATACACTTTTCAGAGTTAATCTTCTTACTGGGTGACCATTAAGCTCTTTCACAAAGAAAAGGAACTTAGAATCCCTCTTGGAAAAAGCTGGAGTTGGGAAAGGACAGAGGACGCTCAGGCATTTTCCGAAGGACCAGCCGAAAAAGTGGTGCCTGTTTCCTAAACTCCAGGGCAAAGAGCCATCCCTGAGAGAGGAAGGGTGGAATTCTCTTCCTTATGTTTGAGACCGGATGAAATAATTTTGCCATCAGAACAAGATGGGGTGAAATCATAAAAAGATGTGGAAATCTGAAAGTAATAAAGTCCTGGGTTATTTGTAAGGTTGGGATGTCTGCTAAATTAAAGATGCCGTGTTACTCTTTTCCCCCTTTAATTTATGGGAAGCAAATGATTGTAAAGCTGAAAGAAGAGGAAGGGCCAATTACCAAAATGTGGAGTTTGCGGAAAATCTTTTAACTGCGGGATTACTCATCACAAAAGTTGCACCAATACTATTGATTCGGCTCCCGTGGGCCCGCAGCAGACAAAAGACGGTGCCCCCCTGCCTCGGATGGGAGGCTGGTCGTCACGCCTGGTGGTCTGTGGAAAGGGAAGTTACTAAGGCAGTGGTTTGTTGTTTATTTTGATAGGGCAGAGTCGGATACAGTCGATGGCAGCGCAGTTTATGGACACCAAAGCTTTGCTGTCGGTACAGGGTTTGCCGGTGTAGAACAGGCTGTAGAGAGGATCCGCAGGCAGCAGCGAGCCGGGGTGGCTGGTTGAGCAAAAGTATTTCCTCCAAGAGACCTCTCAGCCTTGATTTACTCTTATCACGTTATTTTGGGGCATTGGGATCTGCTGACGGTCACCAAAGGGACGATCCCAGCTGAGCTCGTGGGATAAAAAGCCCTAACAGGCTGTTTATTGATGTCTACAAGAGGCCAAGGTTTGTGGGGGAAGAAGCGAAGAGGGGAAGAGAGCCTTTATTCCCCTTTTCACTGCCACGCTCAATAAACTGAATAAAGAAGGGGAGCTCCGAAGGAAATCTTCCCTTTCCCCCTCCAGCCTGTGTGGGAAGGTTGTCCCGGAGCTAAAGAAAAGGCTTTTGATTGATTCCTCCTGCCCCTCTCCCGTCTGCCAGCAGCGCTGAGCACCCAGACAGCTCTGCCTGGTTAGGAGCCGATTATTTATCGATATTCAAGTCAGGTAATTTGCACAAGCCGGCTCCTCTCTGCCGTGACGGCTTCGTTCATTGTACTGGTTTACACTGGGATGGCAAAAGGGACTGGTTGGGCATCCCCAGTGTCTCGCAGAAGACGCCAGGGCCCTGACCCAAACCGCTCTGCCGATAAATAGCTGCATTAAAGGCCACCGAATTTTGCTGGTTTATCATGATTTTGCTTTGGGCTTGTTTGATGTTTCGGCAGTTTATAAGGATAATTAGGGGAGGGGAGGTGTGTTCCCTTTCGTTGTGTTTGTGTTGGCAGAACACCGCTGCTGAGGTAGCGGTGCAGAGAAGTGATTTGCCTTCATTTTTCTCATTTTATGAGGTGTTGGCTGCAGTTAAGGGACTGGTCATTTGCATCTAGATAGACCAGCAGCGGTCTTTTGGATCTGGTCTTTTGGACAATTTATTTTTCTTTTCTGTTTTCCAATTAATAAATCGGCGTGGAGGCTTCCTGGGCTCTGAGCTCTCTGTTGACAGATACATCAGTGGTACTGGAGTGGTGTTTGAAAGACCAGGACTTCTCACGGCAGGACAATTCCTCCAGCTCTTGAAGGTTGAGCCGTTTGCTCAAGTTTTTCCTCTAACACCATCTTGAATAACGCCAAACTGAAAGACCTAACAAAGGTTTCTCAAGCTGTCAAAAAAGACATCCCCGTGGTTGACCCTGCTCTGGTCCACAGCAGAGATGGGGGCAGAAAAAGCAGGTGTTCCTGGTGGGCTCTCCAGCAAACCTGGAGAGGGCGAGGGGGAGGTACACGTGTGTGTGCATGTAGGTCGTCCAACCAGATGGAGTTGGAAAAGATCTAACGCTTCTGCTGGTTTAGGTGCATCTTAGCCAAGTTTAGGTGCATCTTAGCCAAGTTGTACATCTTCTCTGTATTTAATGCAAACAAGCTTTTCTGATCTACTTGTGTCTCTCGGCCCCTTCCCAGTTTGGATTGCTCTCGTCTGAGCTCCTGCCACTTGCCTTTTGTCCCGGAGGGTGGAAGGAGAGCGCTGGGCGACGGCAGCAATTTGTCTGTGCAGGGCACCCCAACCTTCACTCTTTGTAGCTGGTGGCATCCCATGCTCCTGTCTGATTTTCTTTTCATTACAGGCTCGTCTGCAGGTCACAGGGATTGCCAGTGCAGGTCTCACAGCCTGGACCTCCTGGAACCCCCTACGTGGGTGACCGGTACTGACGAGAAGTCATCCTTCTGCTGCTATGAGCTGTGTACAACAAGAGGTTGGGGTTTTTCCACACGACCTGATGTGGCTACACGAGTAAAAATTCCAGGTGTGGATTATGCTACCTCGGGAAGGTTGGCTTTGTGCTCCTGGTTGTCCAGCTCTCCACCATCCGTTCTTCTGGTGCAGATAACAACAGCCATTTGCCCCGTGCCGCCAGGGTGTTTTTCTGGTGTGACTTTTCCATTCTCTCTTGTGTTCAGCGCACATCAAGATAGGGCAGGTTGGGTTGGAACTAGATGATCTCTAAGGTCCCTTCCAACCCAAACCGTTCTATGATTCTGTGATTTTCTGTGCGGTTTTCAGCTTTCTAGCCGGTTTCGAACTGTGCTGCCACGTGCTGGCCTGTAGTTGCAGGATCTGAGTCACAAGTAGCTTCAGGAGAATGTTTATAAAAGCGTCCCCGCATGATTAATCTGTGGAAATATTAGTGACCTTGCGTATGCTTCGTATGGCTTACACCGTGGTTGGGCTGAGCTCTCCTTTGGCAGCGCGGCTTGGAGTTTCACCCTGCCTGTCCCGTGCAAGACATCTCGAACCAAACCGTGCCTGCGGCCAAGTCCCTTCTCAGTCTGAGGAGCCTTTTGGGGACGACAAGGTTTTAATCCTCTTGGCGATGCCCAGGGGACGGTTTGTCATTTATGGTGGTAGAGCCGGGATTGTAAGTTGGCTCTTGATTCGTGCAGCCTGAATAACTTGAAAATATTTCAAATCACTTTTTTAGCTTTATCTGTGAATGAAAGTGATTGAGAAGAGTCAAGTACAGCCTTTACTAGTCCCTTCGTTGCCGTGGTGCGAGGGGACCGAAGGAAGCTGGGGAAGTTCCCGCTGCCGTTCCCGCTTCGGTCCCTCCTCCCGTGAGAAATCCTTTGGCCGTGCTCTGTTAAAATGTCCTTGGCAGCTCCCAGTGGCTGAATCGCTAGGAGTTTTTAATGGTCCAGATGTAAAAGAAAGGGGACGTTTAAAGAAAATCTGTTTTATCAGGGACCGGTTATTACTGAGCTGATGCAACAGCATCTAGAAAATGAATATATGGTGATGTAAGGGGCGTTTACAGACCTGGCGCTATCTCCGCTTTCGAAGGGCTTGTGCATGGGACAAAAATGGGCTCTGAATGAAAATGGTCAGTCGGGGAGAGGCACAAACCCCTCCTTATTTGTTGTGGGGCGCCCAGTGTTTATTCAAACCGGTGTTTCCATATCAACAGGGAATCTGTGCCAAAGCCAGCTCCAAAGTTTGAAAAGAAGCCGGCCGCCTTGAGAGGGACCCTCCGGCCTTTGCTGGGGGAGCCGTGGACAGGGAGGGCGCTGGTGGGATCCCACTCTTCAGAGTGCAGGCCGGTGATGAATGGTGGGAGGGAGTCGCCGCTTTTCCCGTTTGGACAACGTCTCATCTCCGCAGTCACAAGCAGCCAGTCCTAATTTTTAGGTCTGTCAGCCTGGATGACCTACTTTCACTCCACGGTGCTCAGGGAAAAATGACCGTCTTCCAGTACAGGCCACTGCCACCCTTCTGAAGGAAAGGAAAAGTTTCTAGGAAGTTCGGTAAACTGGAATTTCATTTATTTTGGCCTTTTTTTGTCTCGATGCAGAGAGCGGTTTAGCTGGTCTCGTTTCTCCCCGCACCTCTACAGCGTTCCTGGGTTGTGGAGTTCTGTGCATAGACGAAGCGCGGAGAGATGGAGGTATCCCTTGAGCTCAGCATTCATGGGATAATTTATGGGCAGGTAATCTTAAACGTATAGGCGAACAGATGCAGAACAAGGGAGAGACAGGGGCGGATTCAGATTCCTGGGGGAATTAACCTTTCCGAAGTACAAAAGCTCTGTGTGTCTGTGCTCCAGCATGGGAACCCCATGGTGAAAAGCGATGCTGTGCTGAGGTGAGCGCACATCCCCCTGCGCAAGGGAAGCAGAAGACAGAGGGGAATTTTTAAATGGCCTCTGTTAAATAATGCAGCCCTCGCCTCTTCTTGCCCCGCGTCCCCACGGAGGGTTTTTTTTATCCCGAGCCTTCAATCGTGCTCCGGGGCAGCCCGGTGCCACCATCCAGGTCCCCCACGCTGCGCTTGGCTTTGTTGTCACAGGAATTTGGGGAGCTGGATCCCTTCTCCCTGTGATCAGGGACCGTGGAGCCTTCCTTGAGTTACACAAAGCAGTCCGGCTCCCGATGGTAATCTGCATGAGCCGCCTTTAATTTGAATGCTCGGGTTTTGCCTTACTTCGAGCGGGGAAAGAGCTGCGTTTAGTTTGGTTTTTGCTGCGCCCCGAGCTCAGCAGGAGCTGGAGCCTGCGGCCAAATCCCACCCTGACCTTCACGTGGGCTCCTTGTCCCCACATCAAGCGCTGGCTCTTCTTAGTAGCGCGATTCTGGAGGTTGTTGAACGTGGCAAACTCGGAAATGGTGTGTGGGAGAGTGAAAAAGAGCAGGTTGGAACAACAGACTGTTGGAGACGCTAAATATAATCTAAGGGTCTTCAGCTTGGAAAAGTGTGGCCTGGGGAAGAGGAGGGAGATTAGTAACGTGACGAAGGGCGTAAAGAAGAAGAGGAGGGGTGGAGCGTTTTCCCCACTGGACGGGATAGCCCTGGGAGCTTTGCTTTCCCAGAGCCAAAAGCCTGGAAACTGTATTTTTGATATTTGCCAGACAGATAGCATTCCCAATTTCTCGTGCTGGTGCCGTTTGCTTTCGTCGCTTAATTCCAGTGAGGATGGCAACTAAATGCTGCTAAACGGGAAGGGGAATTCGAGCTGTCTGTCTGTTTATAGCTTCCTTAGGTGAAGTCGATGCCTGGCCCTTTCATTCTGATTTTGTGTTATTAATAGTGTTAATGGAAGGATGAGGCAGGGATTATTACTTGCCTGCTGTATCTGTGTATCGGCGTTGGGCCTGAATAATATTTTTCTTTGTTTTTCCTTTTGCTGTGGGGCTTCCCTGCAGGCGCTGTCAGGTGAGGAGGGTGGTGGCAACCCATAGGGGAAGATGCTCTGCCCACAGCAGAAAAGGTCACGCCAGCCGTGGCCTCACGCTTCACTAACAGGTTTGCTTTGGTCTCAGCCCTCCTCTCGCTTAGGGCTGATTTTTCAAACAGCTACAGAAGCTTTACGTTGTGTAGAATAGGTGTAAGAAGGCTGTGTCCCGTCCCAGCTCATCAGGACCGCTCTCCCCATCAACCGGCATTTAATTCCAAGCGATGCTGATGGTTTGAGCAGCCTGGGTCCAAGGCATTGATGGCGATGCTCCGTGCGCTGAGGTGTCCGGTTGGTGCCTCATAGAATCGTAGAACCATAGGGTTGGAAGGGACCTCTGGAGACCGTCTAGTCCAAGCCCCTGCCAGAGAAGGGTCACCCAGAGCAGGTGGCACAGGAACGCGTCCAGGTGGGTTTGGAATGTCTCCAGAGTTGGAGACTCCACCACCTCTCTGGGCAGCCTGTGCCAGGGCTCTGCCACCCTCACAGTGAAGCAGTTCCTCCTCATGTTTAGGTGGAACTTGCTATGCTCAGGTTTGTGCCCGTTACCTCTTGTTCTGTCACTGGGCCCCACTGAAAAGAGCCTGGCCCCATCCTCCTGACACCCACCCTGTAAGTATTTATAAGTGTTGATAAGGTCCCCCCTCAGCCATCTTTTTTCCAGACTGAAGAGACCCAAATCCCTCAGGCTTTCTTCATAAGAGAGGTGTTCCAGTCCCCTCATCATCTTGGTAGCCCTTTGCTGTCCCCTCTCCAGCAGTTCCCTGTCCTTCCTGAACTGGGGAGCCCAGAACTGGACACAGTACTCCAGGTGCGGCCTCCCCAGGGCAGAGCAGAGGGGCACGGCGCAGAGCTCCATCCCCAAAAAACAATGGATTCCAAGCATTCCTAGGCTTGTGACCTCCCTTTCCAAGGAGGCTGTGGCTGAACAAATGGTGTGTTCTACCTGAACTCCAGCTCACGCAGCCAGAGGGTTTGGTTTGGCAACTCTTCCTTAGGCGAGGGGTGATCAAACTCGACTGTGACACATAGGGATCTCCGAGACATCAGCACCCGCACGTTCCTTCCAGGCTCTTCTGCAAAGGCGGGAGCCTTTGATGATTTACAGTATGATTTACAGTAATGCCACCAGCTAAAGGGCTTCTCTGTGTACAATTTTAGTACTTCATCGTGGGCTTTTGGTTAGCTTTGTGTTTCTGGTGCTTCAACTAATGACTCATTTAAAGGAGTTTCCGCTTGCCTTGGGTATTCTTTTGCCTGCAGACTATTTGCCGGGGTCCCGGGAGCCGTATGTTCGCTCAGCCGAGGGCTCTTTTTCACCTTCTCTTGCTCTAGGGTGTCGGGCAGCTCTGCTCTTAGTTGGGCTAGGTGCTCCTGAAAGAAAGGAAGAGGTTTTCCATCCTTTATGAAATACTTGGTGCTGAGCGATGTAAGAAATCAGTCCGACTTGGTCCCTTAGGACCCAAGGAACAGATGCAATAAAAGCCGCGTGGACTTAGGAATTGCTCTCATTTCCGATAAATCTTAAGTGGTGCTGCTGATAAGAGAGCGTTACGATGCATTTAGGGAAAGTGTGATTTTTCAGGTTGCCATGCCTTTTGGCAAGGGCAGCCTTGGAGACCTGTGGCCTTTAACATAACATTAGCGGTCAGGTTTAGCAGAGCATGGGGAAAGTGAATATAGTGTTTCCATCTGCGCGGCTTCCCTCCCTCCATCCCTGCTCTCGGGTGCTGCCGAGGACTCAAATCCTCCTGAAGCTTTTTTGGGGAATGGTTCAAAACGGAGTGTAAGTGCTGACTGCACCCTTCCCATCACCTCGCTGATAAATGATTTAGGAAAGCGGCGAGCGGTGCTGCAAAACTCCTTCGGAGCAAAAAAGACTATAAGGGTAGCTCTTGAAAATCATCCACGCTGTTTGTTCTCCAGGTGCTGCGGGTCGGTTCTGGTTCAGAAAGGCACCTGCGGTGGGGCCAACACCGTGCTTGTTCAGCGACCCCCGTAAGCCCGCCACCAACCTGTTCAGCAAAGTTGGACTGTTTATTGGGGGTTTACCACCTCCCCGTTATTTCTTATTTATCTCCAATTACCTCCAAAACACTCTTCGTGGAAGAACTGGTGGCACTTTTCCAGGCTTCCTCCGCAGAGCTCCTTGATGCTTATTTGATATTTGCTCTGGTTGTAATCCTGACCGAAGCAGGGTTGTTCCAGCAGTTTTCTTCTGGCTGAATCAATAATCCATGCCTTTTCGTGAGACTTTTCCCCCCGCTTTTTCTGCTTCCTCGAGCCGCCTGGCAAAGCTCGTTACGGCTTCGTAGCCCAGTTGGGTGTTTTCCCCCCCTCCCCGTTGGCGTTTCTGGCAGTACATCCTCCCTCCCCATTCACCCTCCGCCAGACAAACCCAGAACATCTCCAACCATCCCCTGGGGCGAGGCGGGGGGGCGGTTGGGAACGAGCTATAAGGGCAGGGTGGTTTGTTTGTTTGTTTGTTTGTTTTTCCCCAAAGCCTTCAACTTCGAATTAATTCTGCTGATGATGAAGTTAAAGAACAAAAAGCCCTTCTTGGACCTGCGGATGCGCCGAAATCCCTGGGTGCTAAAGGCAGACGGAGGGGTGCGGATAAGAGGGGGGGGGCGGTGGTGTCCTCCACCAGCGTGGCCAAGGCTGCAGGAGCTTTGCTGGCGCATCCTGCTTGAGCTAATTTAATAAAGGCCATTTTGTGCCCGGCTACAGAGATCTCAAGAGCCAGGAAGGCAGCAGAAAAGAGCCAGGAGAGGCTGATTTTTAAAACTCAGCTGCTGCAGTGTTTTCCCATTATCAAATCAGAAGCAATTAATGCCATAGTTGGACATAGTTAATATTTTTTTTTCCCCGCTAGAGGATGCATGTTGCAGAGCCCTGTGGGCCCGCTGTGGTGCAATTACAGTACATGGGTGCAGAGCCGAGAGGAATAACCTTTGGGCTGTAAGGAACTATTTTTAGCGTGAAGCTATAGCTGCGCTTTGGGAGAAGGCGTAGAAACGAGAGTAACCCTGGCAGCGGGCTGACGAGAACGACGCTGGTCAGTGGATTTCTTCTGGCATGCCGGTTTAATGGTGATGAGCACGGAGTTGGACCTCGGATACCATTTGGATGCCTTGGGAAGGATTTCTGGAAACTAATACAGCTTTATAGGTCATCTTCTTAGCTCACTTTCCTGCAGTTTTGATGGCTTCTCCAGCTAGACCTGGTGCTTTTATTTTCCTCAGAAACCCTCTCTGGTTTCTCTCTCCTTCACGGATGTCCCTTCTCACTGCACTTCTTCCCAAGGCTTTCTCTTCCTTCTGACCCTTGGCAGGTGAGGAATGTAGTAGCCACCCACCATCGTTCTGTAGAAGGATGGAGAAGGGGGTTTCTCCTGGACATAAGGTCTCTAATGGTGGCACATGCTCTGTGAAGGATGGAGAAGGGGGTTTCTCCTGGACAGAAGGTCTCTAATGGTGGCACAAGTTCTTCTGTCCCACTTTGGCCGTGCCCTGCTCTGTCTCTGAGGGCAGCAGCCTGTGGGAGGGCTGAGGGCTTGGCGGCGATGGTGGGAAGCAGGAACGAGCCAGTCTCTCACCCAGACAGTTATTGACACCGCTGGTGTAGTTTCAAAACCAGCACGCCAGCTACTTTGGCCCGGTGACTCCTCATGTGCTGGCCTGCACAGGCGATGGGAACAACGGCTTCGGACAACCTCAAGCAAATCTTGGATAAAGGCAGACGCCACAGGCTCCTAAAACGTGCTCCTAAAAGCCTACGCTAAGCTTATTCTTTCCCTTGGAACTTGAAAAAACATGTACACAGTGAAATGCAGGTGCCCAGCTCCTGGCGTCCATCCTTCAGGGTTAGTTTTCCTCAGGCCAGTCGTTTCTGTAGCGGTGACCGCAGATCGTGGAGTTTCACTTTCATGGGTAGAAAGCACCTACCCTTCCCCATCGTGCGGATGGCCATGCAGCAGGGGGATGCAGTGCTTCTTCCTGAAACCCTGCCCGGACCTACTCATCTTCCTCAGTGCTGCACACCATTTTTCTCTCCCCAAAAATACCATCTCAGGTCTGTAAGCAGCAACAGCAGCTCCGAGAGGCATAATCTTCTCAGCATCGTCTTGGTTCCGAGCACCAATATCATCGTTCTTCTGGGACTCATCTTCTTAGCGTTTGCATCTCAGTAGACTTTGTTGGGATGATACACACTGGCCAAATTTATATTCTGACCAAGGAGGAAACGTGGGTGAAAACTGGGTAAATTTTATGGCACGTTCCTGTTTGCATGCCTAACAAGCCTTAATTTTCTTTCCTTCCAGCTGAAGAATAAATTCATGAAGAAGTTGCCTCGTGATGCTGAGGCCTCCAATGTGCTGGTGGGGGAGGTCGACTTCTTGGAGAGTCCTTTCATTGCCTTCGTCCGGCTGCAGCAGGCGGTCATGTTGGGTGCTCTGACTGAAGTCCCCGTACCTACCCGGTAAGAGAATTCAGCCCCCAGGCAGGGGACGAGAATTGGAAAATGCATTTCTACCTTCTAAAATAAAAAGACCAGGCCAGAAGAAGACATTCTCCATTGCTTCCCATCATGTGATTATTGCAATCAAGGATTATTGATTTAAAGCAGCGAAACTCACTGTAGCTGCTTCATCATTTTCAGGTCCTGAATTTGGTTATAAGATATAAGCTGTCAAATAAACACACTAACTTCACAACTTAGCAGTAAAGGGCACTATCGATGGGAAATTTAACTGCTGGGGCTTTTTTCCTGCCCCTTATGATTCCCCCACCACAAAACACACTCTGCATACCTCAGGTTCCCTCTGCGTGTTTTAGCAGTTAATATTTTTCCTCTTAAAAACTCAAATTAGGTGAAGGATGCGATTTTGGCCCTGCTGGGACGAAAAAAAAAAAAAGGAAACCTGGGGGGATATATTTCTGTCGGGGTGGTCACACTGCATGTTGCTTTGCAACACAGAATGGTTCAGAGAAAAATGTCATGTAAGTATTTTATTTATTGTGACTCATGTTGCGAATTAATCTGAGTCTCGCAAATATGAATATATCTTCTTAAATCTTGGAATTCACTGCTTGAAACTGCATAACCGTACAGTGAGTGTACATATCGACCAAAGTCCTGTTTGAATTCTTAGCAATATTACCCATAGTTATACAATTGCATATCGTTTATCATGTAATGCAGTAGGGAAGAATTACCACTATAGACGTCCAGAACGTGTGCTGTACGTGAGCATTATGTAGTAGCACGCCACCAAGGTAAGAACCGTAAAAAATATGACTATTAAAAGTTAATGAAGTGCACCAAGAGCCAGAGCAGAGCAGAGTTTTGAGGGGAAGGGCCAGAGAGGCTGGAGGTGGGGGGTCTGCAACGTCCCCTCTCACCTCCCCACCACGCACCTGGGCTCCAGCATCCTTCTGGTATCACCTTACAAAGGCTTTACTTCACATTTTCCTTGTAATCACAGAGTTCAAATTGCACCTTTCGCTAATGTGCAAATACATATTTTATGTGAGGGGTTTCAAGGGCTTTCAGTACAGAGTGAAAGTTGTAATTCGAGTAATGCCTGGAGGGTTTGAGGTTGTCTCAAGTGATATTTTGCGAGAAGAGAGGTAGTACCATGACAAAACACGTGGCTAGTGCATTGCTGAGACTGGAATGAATCACAGCCCTTGTGTGGAATGACAGTTATATGGTTATTATAATCTATACCTTATTTCCATGTGCAAAACAAAGGAAAAAGATGATCTAGTTTTGCTATTTAATTGCCTTCTAGTAATGCAGCATGGTTTGTATTTCTTCAAGTTTGATTAAGTGGCTCCTTACAATAACCACGTCAAGAACCGTTTGCACACACCGGGTTTTCTGGTAGGAGTATGAGGGGATAGAACTGGTTTAATTTTATAAAAGGTTATTCCTCTTTCCTCAGCATTACTGAGCTCTCTATTCATCAGTATTTCAGCTTCGAAGTCTACTCCCACTTACTCTTTTTTTTTTTTTTTTTTTTTAAAAAAAAAACATATCTCCGAATGCTTTTCGGCAGACCTAAAATCAGATATTGTTTGTTTTGGTAGTGGGAGCCAGGAAGTTAGATCGAGGATTGCTGAACGACCTCATTACTCAATAGCATTAATCAAGACAATATGTCCTTCCATGCCAGCATTTTTTCCAGGAAATACTATTATCCGTTTACTGTCCTCCAAACCAAATTCTAGCCCTAATCAAAGCAGAGAGGCTCATTTAGATGGCTTTCCTGAGTAATGAAGAGCCATTTGCGATGGCTGCATCCTGCGCAATCCAATCAAGGAAATCCCATCAGGGCCCAGACGAGCTCTGATGGAGCGAGTGTCTCCTCGGTCATCTCTCGCGGCGTCCCTACGGTTGGACCTGCACTTAACAGCCCACAAGATGCTGGAGCCTTCTCTCCCTCGGCGCTTTTCCTTTTATTTTGTTAAATAGGGAAATGGTGGAGTCACCGTGCCTGGAGGTATTTAAAAGACTGATAGACGTGGTGCTGAGGGACGTGGTTTAATGATGGTTTTTGTCAGTGTTAGGTTGATGCTTGGACACGATGATCTGAAAGGTCCCTTCCAACCTCGGCGATTCTGTGATTCTAAATTATCAAGTTCCTGGTAAAATTGTCAAAACTGACCCACTGTTTCAGTGCTGTGGGTTGCTGCAGGAGTGTGGTGACCTCGGTCTATGTAGTAACCTCAGCGCGACCTGCATCTCTGCTTCTGCCTCTCTCTTGAGAAACCACTGGATTATTTTTATATGGGGCCGGCGGGGGGTTAAACACACGGATTTCAGCACAGGGCTGTGGCCATGCTGGTCTGTGACGTGGAGAGGAGGTGGCCTTCATGTGGCCATCTATGCCCATGGTGACATCCGTGGCTGGAGGTGCCTTTGCACAGCAATCCAGGTCATGTTTCTGCATTAGGTGGAAATCTCATGCTCTTTAGCAACTACAAATACACCGAATATGTCGCAGGAGCCAGCAAAGTGCCTTGCCCTGAAGAGGTGACGGTCACGGGGCTTGGTGGATCAGCAGCGGAAGGATGGGGGGAGCCCTCCCGAGGGGCTGGGAGAAAGGGGGAAGCATCCCCAGCAGTGACATGGTGTCACACAGCGTGCAGAAAGGCATGAAGCCATCTCGATGGCTTTGCAGAGCACTGACCGGGCAGGGTTTGCAGGGAGAGGGCAGCGGTAGCTTACATAGGACTGTCGAAGAATCAGGGCATCGGCCGCATCCCTTAGCTGGACCTCGGTCTTGTGATGGAGATTTAAATGTGACACCAAGCCCTGAGAGGCGAAAGGCTCATGATATCTATATTCCTTGCTCTGTTTTGGCTTATTCTTGTTGACCCAGGACTGTAGGAAGAAGAAGGATTGTTACGGTGTGCATAAGGTAGACAGTATTCAGCATGTAGGCTTCCACTTAAATGGAATTTCTGCTGTTGGTTCTTTTGGGTTTTTTTTCTTCCTCCACACATTCTTTGGCTTGGATTTTTCTTGTAAGTTACAGAATTTTGTGTGCTTTGTAGAAATAGGATTTCCTGTGTAGAAATGACTCTTCCTTGGATATGTAAATTCTCTCTGTATTTTTTTCCTTCACGCTTCCTTGCTAAGGGTTTGAAGTATTTCCTTTACTTGAAAGTAAATTTGTATTTAAAAGAAACCAGCAAGATCTGATGAACTTTCCAGGAAAAGTTTCTCAGCAGGGTGCTTTCATACAGCCCTAATAATAAAAATCGGGGATCTGAGATGGGTATAGGGGGACCCCAGCTTTTCACTGTGTCGAGTTTTCTTTTTACCGATCGGATTGAAAAAACCTTTAGGGACTTGGGTTTTCTCAGGTGGAATGTAATTGCGCGGTGCTATGAACTCCTCGTTTTGGCAAGCACTTGGCTACAGCGCTTGCACCACGGCTTGGGTATGGCTGCTTCTCCTCTGGACAAGGTAATAGATGGGTAGCTTTTTATGTTCATAAAAGAGATGCGCAATTATGCGTTGAGGTCTGCTGCGTTAATGTAATGTTGATGGGGGAAAAAAAAAAGATGAAGAATGAGCAAGGGAAAGATTTTTTTTGGAGATAAGCTGCACAGACTTGCACAGTCTAATATGTAGTGCTGGGAAATTGCCTGCGTCTACAAGTCTCAAATGAAATGAAGCAACTTGCCCAAAGGTCACTTAGGAAGCATGTGGCAGAACCAGGAGTCAGATTCTCCTCGCTTCAGCTTTTAACTCCAAAGGCATCTTTTCTTCTTTGTAAGCGAGTGTGTCTTGCCTCTCTTCAAATGTGTGTCTTGCTCGTTAATTACAGCATTGAAATGGTTTTCGGGGCTGTGTCCTTTAGCAGTTTTTCCAGCAGAAGGACTTGCTCTGGGAAATGGGAGATCCGGCAGCAAAGGATTATCTTTGTCTGTCTGCCTTCGTGTGTTGGACACCATGTGAGAAGCTTGCCGTGTTGGTACGGTGCCCAAAACTTGAGGGATCACCTGTGGGAAATAGAAGACGGACCAAACACTTCACCATCTCCTTTGTTACTGCAGTCTGAAGTTGTGCTCCTTTCATCAGTGGTCCAGGCCGTAGATTCTACTGGAAAAACACATCAAGAGGCTGTTCTTTCAGCCCTTGAGTCCATCAATGTGTATCTCTATTGGAAATGCTGGATGCCTTGCAGGCATCTCACATGGTGTCCAGCAACAGAAGGGCTGCTTCCCCTCACCCCTCTCAAAAATAACATTTTCTTCAGGACCTTTCTTAGTTTCCTTCCTGTAGGTGCCTTTTAACCCTTACAGAGTTGCTGCTCTTGCTTGCTCCAGATTTGGGAGGTAGGCATGGATGAACAGGCTCAACTTGAATCTGGTTTTAGTTGCTCTTCTTCTTTATTTTTTAATTTTAAAATTTTTTTTTGGGAGGGGTGCTGAGGGGGGAGCACGGGACACACAATGACCTTGTCTCCTGCCCCGATGGTCAGCTTGTGGAGAGACCGTGGTGAGGCTTGGTCCTGGGACAGTTTTCACCATGACCCTTAACCTGTGTGGGAACTTGATAGTCCTGGACGTTATTAATTTCTTGCAGGATGTCCCAAATGGATGGCAAAATATTAGTGCTGCACTGACTTTGTGGTCACTCCCCACCTCCTAAGTGTGCTCTTCATGTGATTTTGGGGAGGTTTCTAGCCAAATTTCTCAGGAGCACAGCACGTAAAGCCTCGTTGCTTCCTGGGGCAAACTAGGTGGAAGTTCTGCCCCACGGTCTCTGGTGTCACTTCCCGCCAAGGTCCAGGAGGGTTGTGTTCGCTCTTAGCAGGTTGTTAGCTCCACAACCCCATGGTACCGGGCTTGGGCACAGTATTGCTGGTTTATGCACGTTTAGATCCTCCGCGTGCATTGGCTGGGTTTACGGTGTGTTGGCCAGGGCACGTTTGTCCATTTCGAATTGGAATTACTCCTCTGGGAGAATGAACTTACTCTTGTTGGGTTTGGTAGCATAGTCCATATGATTAAAAGGTGAATCAGCCATTATCGGTGGTCATCATCTGCTTACGAAGGGCAAAGCGTGCAAAAACGAGAGGAGGAATAGTGCTTTAGGTAAAACAAAATAATAAATTACTGAGTTTCTGGGTCATTATCAGCTTGGAAGCAAAGGATTGGGAGCGCTCGGTGTGGTCATACAAAGTTCAAGCCCAGGTGTCCTGGGTGCGAGGGCTGTCAGCCCTGTCTGTAAGCCGTTGTCCGAGGCGTTCAGGAGAAACAGTGAATTTTTTTACTGCTTCAGAGAGCCTTTGAGCTCAGTGGTATGAGGTGAGACCTCATGTTCTCTGCGTTGAAGCATCCTTAGCAATGCTAGGTATCAGAAGTGGACATCTGATAACTCGGCACGCGTTTGCACGCAGCAGAGAGGAATTCTGTGCTGGCCTTCATCTTGGCAGAAGAAGAGGAGAGGACTATGTCGCAGCTAGAAGGGAGGGCTTTCTCAGGCGGAAGTATTCATTAACTAAATGATATTAAATGCATGTAAACATAATCTCATCCAGACCACTAAAATGCATTAATGTTGTTGTGTTTGTAATATTTTGGCCCTTTAAAAGGTCTCATTCTACATGCTGAAGGCAATTCTGAGCTGAATTGGTCAGGACAAAAGAATTTAGAAATTGTCACAAGCTGCTTGTTTTCAAGAAGATTTTAGTAAATGCAAGAGCGTTCAGGTACCTCTGTTAGGCGTTGGAAGAGAGCCAGCTGGTGTAATTATTTCAGAAGATGGTTAGAAAATGTCTCGCTCCCCTGGAAAATGAGGAGAACAGCAACTTCTGAAGTTAGGAGCCTTTTTTTCAACTTAATGTATTTGGATAATTTGCATCCTAGGGTTTTAAAAGAGTTGGCTGAGGAACAGTTTGTCTTTCATGTTGTTTTGTAATAACTCGTGAAAGACAAGGAAAGTTCCAGGAGGTAGGAGGAGAGCAGAGGACATGACCTAGGCGTGTATGGCTTACTCACCTCCCTGTGAACCTTAGGGAAAGCACTCGAAAGCCTCGGAAAGAACTTGATTAGGAAGCGTTACTTTTAGTAATACCAATTAATATGTATTTATGGATCCCGTCCTCCTATCTTGATGCCTTTTTTTAATAGGGCTTTAGATTTTTTTAAAATACGAAGTACTTGTTTGGATATAATATAAGACATTTGAGTTAGTACCTCATGATATTTTGA
This sequence comes from Chroicocephalus ridibundus, assembly GCF_963924245.1. Lineage (NCBI taxonomy): Eukaryota > Metazoa > Chordata > Aves > Charadriiformes > Laridae > Chroicocephalus > Chroicocephalus ridibundus. The sequence continues at coordinate 7,451,360 of NC_086288.1, forward strand.
TTCAGGAGGCTAAAATAATACTAAATACGGTGGTTGTAAGGGGAGAAGTACTCCTGGTGAGGTGTCACACTTCTCTACCCTCTTCTCTTTCACGTTTTATCAGCAGCTTTTGAGAAAACATATAGTTAACGTAGGTTATTTCATCTGTGTATTTGCACTGCCAAAACTGCCAGCTCTTGGATGATTTCCCTGAGGAAGATGCTGATACATCAGAGAAGGTTTGCAGAAGAGCCGTCAAAGTGGCTAAAGAGAGGAGAAAAGCCTCCAATGGCTTAGCCTGACTGACAGATGGCTACGGGGGACTGGATCGATAGGGGAGGATATTTAAAGGAATTAAATTATGGAGGGTTCTTCAGTCTCGCTATGGGAGACAATCGAAATTTGTGCCTGGAAGTTGGAGCTAACCCAAATTCACACTGGAAGGTAATGCAAAAGGTTTTAGATGAGGCAGCTTAGCAAAGGTTATAGTGTGTTTATTTTCCATTACTGATTGAAAGGTACGGCTGTAATTGGAAAAAGGCTCAGTTCAGGCAGTTTTAAAGTTGTTTTGGGCAGCTATTAGTGTTTCTGTTTGAGCTTGCTGAAAATTGCCCCAATAATTCCCAGTCTTTGCTAAATTAGGTGAAATGGAGAAGTTGGTTTCCTGCCATGTGACTTCTTTTGTTGCTAATTGCAAGGATGAGTTGATGTGCGAGACAGAGAGACGTTTATCTCGAGGTCACTAGTTAGAGTCCGGCTGAATGCCTCAAACGAGACCATCTGAGCGGCATGGTTGGTCTCCATTGAAGTCCCACAGGCCACCGAATGTTGGCCACGATGTGAGATGGCCAACAGAAGGAACAGGGCTTTCTTCACAAGCCAATTGGCAAGGTGAAGAGATGAGCATGAAGACAGATGTATTTTCATGTCATAGCCGTGAACCAAATCTTTTTTCCTGGGACAAATCCGAACAGGGGATTTATAGGAAGCTCATGTTTCTACAGCCAAGGCTGTAGACGTTGTGTGAGTAAGTAACTGCCAGCTTGGCACCTGTCTACAGCATGAAATCAACTTTAGAGTATTTCTACAGGAGGTAATGGCTTTTACCATTTCAGCATTGATACAAAACATAATTTAGGAACCGGGAGTGTTTAAGATAAGGCTTAGATCTTTCCTGAATTAAGTATTATTTGAATGGTGGTGGGTTTTTTTTAGTTTTTCATTCCAGGCCAGGAGGATCTAGGTACCTTTGAAGATCCAACCAACCTTGAGGCCATACTTAAAACTTTTTCTAATGAGCGTCAATTAAGAGGTTGGAAAATCCAGTCACCTTTCACCAGCATTCCCATTATTCTGGCACAACTGCTAGACAATTTTATTGCCAAAACCATCCATTTCCCATGTATAGCCTTTTCCATTAAGGAATCTCATTAGAACATAACGCCATGTGGGCGAGTCCTCATTCATAGCACGTTAGCACTGACAAAAGCAAGGGCAGGAAAGATCAAGAGCGGTAATTTCCTATCTCCAAATTTCATATCGTGGTGTTCTTTCAAACTTCGTTAGCAGTGACTTGGGTAGAATTGCTGCCCAAAGAGATCATGTAAGAAATGAACTCCTAATACCTTGTAGATATAGTCACCCTCGCTGATGGTGCCTACCATTGGAATAGGTTTACGCCTTAAATTGCCTCCGTAACAACTAAGCTGTTAATAGCGTCTTCCCTCTGTACCAGCAACATGTGAGCAAGTAAGTCACTATGGAGGTGGATGGGCTTTCTGTGGTGCACAGGGCATGGATTCCCAACCGCTCAGCGCTAGAGCTGCATCCGTCGTGCGTAGTTCACTTCCAGGCACTGGGCATTGGAAGAACGTCCTTTCTTCACCTCATCCCGAAGTCTAGGTTGCTGGACGGTAGCGTCTTCTGCGTAGGGTTGTGATAGCATTTGGCCACAGTGGTCTCAAGGCTACTTTTAAGGCTTTTGGGGAGAAAAATTCTGGGTAGTGTCTTGCTTGTCCAAGTAAGCACGATGGGCTGCAGGGTGTAACCTCTGCTCCCAACTTAGCTGGAGGCCACTGGATCTCTAACAAGGGCCACAGCTTTTTTAAGCTGAATTTCCATCTAGATATTGTGTAAGTGATAAACAATCCATTTTTTTATCCTGAATGAGAACAATCTTTGTTTTTTCAGATTTCTCTTCATTCTACTGGGACCGAAGGGCAAAGCAAAGTCCTACCATGAGATCGGCCGAGCCATCGCCACTCTGATGTCGGATGAGGTAGGTGTCTTGACATCTCCCATGTGAGATGGTTTCTCCCAGGTTTCACTTCATGAGCTAATAATGATGTCCTTTCCTCCAGCGTGGTCGACTGGAATGGACGCATAGGTAGGCTGCACATAAGTTTGAAATATCCAAATATCACTTCCTAATTCCATCTGTTCACATAATTATTTCATCTGGCTTCATGTTTTTGTAAAAGCATGACTATAGGAAGTTTTTGCCCATCGTGCGTATTTTCCTGCTAGCAGTCGCTCTTTCAAATAGACTGTGAATTAATCTCTGAATTACTGTTGTCGCGGTGCGCGCCTGGTGTCACATTCCAGGATGCCAGTAACCCGCAGCTACGCTCCAGGTAATTACCGCAGAAATGGTCACACCCAGGACGTGCCGTTGTGTGTTGCTCTGGATCCCAGAGCACTTCTTCATTCAGGCACTGCTTATATATTATCCATGAGTAGCTAGCAATTACTTGCTAATCATACACCTCGTTGAGACGATGGGGCTTTCAGTATTCATTTACGGCTTCTTTCTTCCAGTGTCCCGTGGGCTCTGCGCGTCTGGGCTGATTTACGTTGTGTTTGTTTCTTGCTTTCTCCATATGTTGTTCTGGTCTCCTACAGTTCCCTTAATTACCGCTCGCCTGGTCTCAACTCTTCTGTTTTCTGTCATTCCATAGCCCCAGAGCCCTCCTTCCTACCCCTGACTGTTCTTATTAAGTCTGTCATGTGGGCTGAGCCACCTTCACTCCGAGCAGTCCAGAAGATTTCTGTAAAATCCAATATTAATGCTCTTTTTCCTCTCCTCTCTCATTCACTCTTCATCAATAATACTGACTCTTTTAGCAAAAGTAGTTTGTGCTTCTTGTTTTTATTTTTGAGTAAATATTGTCATCGTTTCTAGGTCACAGGGTTGAAAACTAACCTATTTTTTGATAGAGTGAAGTAGGTAGGAAAAGAGAATCGACCCTTTTTTTGTGGCTTTGTAAAAGTGGCTTCTCAAAGGATAATCAAAACTCCTTATTTATAGGAAAAGGAAAACTTTTTTTGGGTAAGCAAAATGGTTAATTGCTTTAGTAACATTTTTAGAAGGTTAGAAACGGATATTTTGCTAAAAATTAGAAATATGCTGTTAAGAAAAGAACTTCTATTGTTGAATGACCAGCCAAAGGAAGGGGCTTTCCTGAGGTTCACACACCCTTGTGCCGAGTGTCCTGATACTTTTTGGAGAACGAATAAGTTGGGTTTGTAGAATAAAACTTGGTAGTTGCCCCTGGAGTCTGGGCTACAGGAGATGCAAACCATATCCCCATGGAGTCTGTCTTTTCCTTGCAGGTGTTCCACGACATTGCCTATAAAGCCAAGGACCGGCAGGACCTGATCGCTGGCATCGATGAGTTTCTGGATGAAGTCATCGTGCTCCCCCCAGGGGAATGGGATCCGGCCATCAGGATAGAGCCCCCCAAGTCTCTTCCTTCTTCAGATAAAAGGTAATAGCAGGAGATAGGCGGTTTTAGCTCCGTCAGGAAGGACAGTATGCATCAGTTCTGAAAAGGCGATGGGAAGAGCTGCTGCTTTGGGTGCACCAGGTTTATTGACCACCTGCGGCATGACCTGCATCTCATTATTTAGATATTTTCAGGTCTTTCTTAATAGCTGGAGGGAGGACGTTCTTGCAGTTCTTTAAAGGTGATGTTGTAGGCATATTATAACACCCATCGTGGTTATCCAGCCTCTTTGGGGTTCTGCTTGGTCTTTCTGACACGCTACATTCCACGCTGGCTGCCACCAGGTCAGCCTTCTGGTCTCCTTTGTACAACGCGGCTTCAGGATAGGTTGTGTGACGCTCATTTGGAGGAGCTGTGTGTGGATTATGTTTTGTGGAGCCCGTGGGCAGTGCAGTGAGCTTCAGTTTGGCTTGCCTTCTTTCTAGAAAAAACATGTACTCTGGTGGAGAGAACCTGCAGATGAATGGAGACACGCCTCATGATGGAGGACACGGCGGTGGGGGCCACGGGGACTGTGAAGAGCTTCAACGAACTGGCAGGTGGGTAACGCACCGCTCAGCGTGATGGATCTGGTGTGACCCAAGCAAGGTGGCAGCGCTCCCCTGGCCAGAACCGTTTCACCCCTTCTGCTTTCCATCCCGACATAGTGTTTGTGTAGGTCGAGCTGGGGCCCCAACATGTGTCCTGGCGTTTTTAGTGCCCAGTATGAGACTGTCTGAAGGGTTCTGGACGTCCAGCCTCAGCAAATTACAAAGTGTCTTAAATGGGGCACTCAAAAATGAAAGAAGGCCCAGGTAGGTGTTGGCTGTTGAAAGTCTGTGAAGTTAGATGAACCGTAAGGGGGGTAACCGTGGCGGGCGCAGCTACAGTTTCCACTTGGATTACTGGAAGTGCTTTAGCCAAAAGCAGAGACGTTCCCTTTTCCAGACGTTCCTGCAGTGGTTGAATTGCACAGACGAAGGCTTTTACGGGGTAGAAATACAGAAGGTAACAGAGCCCGAGGCCTTACTCTGCTTTAGTACTCTGCGTGTGTGCCATGTAGAAGTCCACGAGAGTGGGAATGCAGTTCAGGTGGCCATAAAATGGCGTGCTCAGCATTTCAGGGCCAATACGCAGGTTTTCATGGTGGCATTGTGCCCTCCCTCCCACTCTGTATTTATTTAAGTTCTAGGAGAATATCTAAATTCCAGGTGAAAAGTCTGAAATTACACCTTGGCGCATACAGGGCAGTCGATAACGTCCTGATTCTGGGTCAGAAAGTAATGTGTGCCTGTCTGCCACCGTCCTCTCTGCGTACAGAGCCCCTGAACAGTCCTGGCGGTGGTGGTGAACTGTCTACACAGGAACAAGAGGCAAAACAGGAACGTTTTTCATGCTGGCAGCATCAGAGCCGCGTGGAGTGTATAAGAGTTAAATACGGTCTTGCCTGTGACGGTACAAAAAAAAATACATCTGCAAGTGGAGCTGTCTCGTGCTCCAAGATGATTTCACTTACTTGCGTTTTTACTTCTAGTTCTATCTCTGGTTAACGGTTTGAAGCGTTTTTCCATTTAGCAGATGGTTTGGCTCACCCAACCCCTGTGTCTGCCACGTGGAGAAATTTAGGCAGGGATTTAGACTAGAGTTAATATATTTTATTACATCAACCAATATCGTTGGGAGAAAAACACCCCAACGGGCAAGATTCCTGAACTGCGAACTTCAGGGGTCTGTTTCAGCAGAAGTAGGGCTGATGTTCCTGAGATTTGTCTCTTTCCAGCTGTATCACACGCTCAAGATTTTATCTTTCCTTACAGCATTATCTCAGTGATATCCCTGGACCGATAAGACTAGTATGTAATGTGATGATCTCACCCCTTTCTGATAATACTTCATTTCTGGCAACGTTTCCGATTACTTATCTCGGTGACTTTCACTGGGAAACATTTAGCCACGAGTCTTCTCTTGCTTGTCTTTTCAGATTCTGTGGTGGCTTAATCAAAGACATAAAGAGGAAAGCGCCGTTCTTCGCCAGTGACTTCTACGACGCTTTAAATATTCAAGCCCTTTCAGCCATTCTTTTCATCTACCTGGCCACAGTGACCAACGCTATCACTTTCGGAGGATTGCTTGGCGACGCTACGGAGAACATGCAGGTCAGCAGGAGCTTTTCAAAGCAACAAAGATGTCGTTTGCCTTTTGCTGGCTACAGTCAGAGGGCTGTTTGGCCACCGACAAAGCTTGAATTCTGGGTACAATTAATAGAGGTATCCTGTGTTTCCGCTGAAAGTTGAGTTGCTTTCTCTGCTGTTGGAGGGCTGTCCTTTGAAAAATTGTACAAGAGTTACCTTAAATGGTGTTTGAAAGATGGCCAGGGCACAGAGAAGGCCCTGGCTCCTTCCATAGAGAGAAGTTCCTCTGATCTACTCTGTGTTTGTGTCTTGGTTGGATCGGCTCAGTCCACTTAAGTTGACTAAGTCTGATTCAGACTTTCCATGTCATCAGAGCACAGCGCTGTGTCCTCTGTGTGACTCTTACAAGCCCTGGACTTCTGCCTCTCGGGCGAACAGAAAATCCTAAAATTCATAGGAAGGCGAGTAAATCAAGAGACATGACAGAGGAGGGAAAATGCGAGTTCTTTAGAAAGATGAATTTTGTAATAGTGGAAACTCAGATCCTGAGAACCATTTTGCGTATCCAGAGATGGGCTGGGTGGAGATAAACGCTGGGGCTTCAAAGGTTGGCTCAGTTTTAGATGAAGCCTAAAGGAAAGGGGTTCTGTATTGAGACTGCTGTAGGTCCTTCGTGATTCTGGAGCAGAATTACACTCTATCCATGTGCTTTAGTATTCCTTTGGCTTTTTGAAGAGGAAGAAAAGATAGGAGGTTGTATTTAGATAGATTCAGTGCAGCCACATTGCTTCTCCTAACAATAATTAAGCTCGCAGTGATAATGTCTGAATTATTAATTTAGGGAGGTTTAATTAAACCAAACATAGAAAAAGGGGACACCTATCTGGAGCTCTAGACTGCCCCGTGATAAATTACAGGATAGAGTAAGATTCAGTAGTTGATGGAATGCCAAACTTCCCTCCCCACTGCATAAATACAATTTACCTCTTCCAAAACTCGACTCCTCGGCAGTCACGCAAGCAGATGCGTGATGCACAATTAAAAAGAAATAATAGCAAATAGTGGCAGAGAACGGAAAAGCCTCCAGGATCCACCAGCGAGCATCGCTCTTCTGTCTGCTCTGCACCTATCCGAGGTACGGTCTTCCAAGTAGGAGGAGGGAAGGGGAAGTGTTACCTGGTTCCAAATCTAGTGCCCGTAATCACCTTATTGTGTCCAGGAGTCTCTTCTGTTAACCTTTGTATCCTATGAACATTTATTACTGAGGAGCAAAATATTTTTTTTGCCACTGAAAGTGGCAGTATAGTTTCTTAATGCTCACGAAAAAAAAATAAATTAATGATTAGACTCGTTTAGATGTGGTGTTAAGGGATATGGTGTAAGGGAGAGCTTTGTAGAGTGGAGATGATGGTTGGACTCGATGATCCCAAGGGTCTTTTCCAACCTAAATGATTCTATGATTCTACGATTATTTTAAAAAGCACCGCCTTGCATTTCAGGAAGTTGGAGGGGTGACAGGAGAAGGTAGGCCTCCAGGAGAAGAGCCAATAATCCCTGTGTTCCTGGGGGACCCTTGTGCCACCTGCCAAGGGCTGACGCATAAATGTGTTTTGTTAATACCTCTCATGCTGGGGTGAGGTTATTCTCCCAAGAACCTCACGAGCCTTCTCGCTGGGCTTATAACCAAGTGTGCAGCCTTCCTCCGATTTAAAATGGTGTTCATTTGTCGAATGTGACAGTCTCATTTTGCGGAAGTGTGTCTCAGACGTGCTGTGAGCTCACATACTCTGTCCCCGTGGCCGCCCGCTCCCCGTAGCCAGTTTGTCATTAAACTTCAATTCACAGAAGTGCAGGAAAATTGTCACCGAGTTGCTAGAAAAACCAAAATCCCTCCGGTCCGTCCACAACATAGCCACAGCTCAATGCAGGAGAACACTGACTATTATTTTCTAATTTATCCACTTCAACATTTACTTGCCTCTCGCACAACAACGACTAGTTGAATTTACTGGATTTTATTTATGTACTGATTAAAAAGTGAAGTACCAGCAGGTTTTTTTGAACCGTTTGCTGGTGGACGAGAGGTTTAGAGAGTCTGGGCACAACTGGCTTTTCTTTTGCCACCTCACTTCTCCAAACCGTTCACCACCCTTGTTTGAAAAGGCGTTGGGTCTTTTGGCTGCTGCAGGAGCCTGGAAAGGGTTTTGACGGCAGGTGGAGCAGAACTGCATGTTCTTCACCCCTCTGTCACCAGAGCCGGAGTGAAGCATCCCAGAGCTCCAGGGACCTGCTCGGTGGGATCGGAGACCAGGTTCATGTCAAGCGATGCTAAAACCGTTGCGTATTCCCGCAGTGGGAAAGCGTGGGTTTGTGTAAGATACGTAAGGGCATGAGCTGTGCCAAATCTTTATTCTCTGAAATGTAAGGGAAGGTTGCGCCGGCTTCTACGGCGGCGGTACAGCACTAGAAGCCCAGATATTTTGTCCTCATAGAAAATGGTAGTTTTGGGTCTACCGCATCACGGTTTATACTTCTTGTTTCTTGTAAATAATTCTGTGACTACCGCTGGGTCAGGCACTAAAAACCGCCCGTCCCGCGCCGCCTGCCCTGGAGAGCTTGACACGGCCAACGTTTCTTTAAAAGCTCACTTCAGAGTTTTATGTTTCTGAGAAAAGACACTATTCTTAGCTACAGACACATGGAGGAATGCAGGGAAAAGAGATTCCAGATGCGCTGGCTGCGAGGGCCCTCTCCGTGAGTAATGCGGGAGGAGCGAGGGGGATCAGCTGTGCGAATGCCGTTCCTTGCCCCGGGAGCAGTTGTCTCATCCTCACCGGGCCCCCAAAGGCTCGCAGGCTCCCGTCCGTGTCCCCTGTCAAAGCCTGTTGTGGAGTCTCCTCTGGAGATATTCAAGACCTGCCTGGACGCATTCCTGTCCAACCTGCTCTGGGTGGCCCTGCTTTGGCGGGGGGTTGGACGAGATGATCTCCAGAGGTCCCTTCCAACCCCCACCGCGCTGTGTAACCCTTGTACGTGGTTGCAGGGTGTCAGAGCAACCAGATCTCCCTTGTGCTGGTGCCTGCAAGGGCTGGGGCTGAGCGATGGGGGTCACCGATAGCGCTTAGAAATGGAAAGGACCAAGGATGTCACCTCCTGCCAAGGCCAAGGTCGTTTCCGTCCCCTCTCCGGCAGCTTCTCTGCACAGCCATCATGCCGCTGCTTTAATTACCCAGCAATAACGGCGCTTGACCACTGGTATTTTGAGATCATGTTTGTGGCCAGAAAAAAAATGGTTTATGATTGCTTTAGAGAAAGTTCTGCTAGTAATTTAGTAGATATAAAAAATAACGTTCTGCTCTACATAGTAACATACTGGTTGGACCTATGACAGTATGAATATACTTGCCTCAGTGTAAAGAGTAACTTGGGTCTTTCCAAGAAAAAAAGCCACAAAATTGAATTTAAATTCTTCCCGATGCCACTGATAAGTCACAGAAACTGCAACTCCGACCCTGCTGTTTATCTTGGGTGGGAAGAAGGATCTGCTTGTGCCATTAATTGCTGGTCGCTCGGCACGTGCAGTATTAATGAGGCTGCTGATCCAGACGCAGCTACGACGAAGCACATAAAGGGCTTAAATGTGCCCTTGGCTGTTGGGTGAGTATTCCTGGAGAGGGTGCATGTCTTGCTCAGTAAAAGATGATGCTCTCGTTGTTCCTTTAAAACTCAGTCAAGTGTAAACAGATGAGTTTCCATAAGAGCAAATGAGGCAAGGTCCAGCAAATTCTGCCGTTTTTGTAGAAGGACGCACGCTCGGTCAATAATCACGTTTTATTGCCATTTATATTTCATCCACATTTTGCATTTTAAAAGCAGATATTGTCCAGCTATAGTTGGACGTGAAAATCCAAGAACGCATCAGGCGTGCTCTTTTATCCTTCTCCAGCAAAGCTGTTTTGCCACACATGCCAAAGGTAATTGTAGAGCCTGTTAAATAGGGAATTTGTGACTTGCTGGTGACATCTGATGAACTTGGGTCTCAACACGCCTGCTGGATGAAGTAGCCTTGTTTGGTTTGTGTCTCGCTTACTAAAACAGTTACTTGAAAGAGAGGCATCTTGTTTATGTAGAAAGAGCGTCCGCTCAATTGGAGAAAGAAAAAACACACCCCCCCCTCGGTTGTCCTGGAGGATGTCGGCGCTGTCTTCTGGCCATCCTCTGCCCTGCAGACAGGCAGTGTTACTGTCAAAGACGTGGGAGATGTTCGAGGAGTTCTCAAGTCTTTCAAGTGGTCTTTGAAAACACTCCCCTCCCCTCGCCAAACAGAAAATAGAATATAGCGTTATTAAACTCTGGGCCTCAGAAATAAGAAGTTGGTGTGTGGGGGGTGTTGTTGGTTATCCTGACTAACTATGAATTGTGTGGGATGAACACAACTTTGCGTGCAGCCGCGGGAGAGGGCTGAAGATGGTCCTCCCTTAGTCTCGGACGTAGCGGCATACAGCACACGACCGGTCGCTGATGAAACTCCTCGTTTTCTTGCAACGGCGCTGATAGAAGGGGCTATTCAGCAGAACTCACTTCTCCCCTGTGTCTACCCTAGGGCGTGCTGGAGAGCTTTCTGGGCACAGCAGTCACCGGTGCGATATTTTGCCTTTTTGCTGGTCAGCCTCTCACCATTTTGAGCAGCACAGGACCCGTCCTTGTCTTTGAACGGCTCCTCTTCAATTTCAGCAAGTAAGTACCGGGGTGGAGGAGGGAGGAGGGGAGGAATGTCTCGCACTAATGAAACACTAGCTAGGGAATGAGATGGCTAGCGGTGGGGAAGGAGGGGATTTAGTGCATGGAATGAAACATCTCTTTGTGGCTCGTTGAGACTGCAGCGCAATCACATCGGGGATTTTCCCAGGCACGCATGTCCCAGGGCACTGCCCGCTGTGGGGGTGCCTATCTCCTTGGGGCTTCTTGGATGTTCTTGGCCAGGTCTGTCCTCCATGAGAAGGTCGCACTAGTTACCATCAGCGTCCTTTTCTTCCCCAGCCCCAGCATGGGCTTCCCTGGCTGCTTCCCATAGGAGCAAAGAAAGGAACCCAACGCTTGGTGATTTCACTAACAAAATCCCGCAGGTCTCAAGGTTACCAAAAATTTGTCCTTAAATTAGTATTCATTTGAAAGAATCGCTGTTAGACCAAGCTGGATGGGGCTTGGAGCAACCTGGTCTAGTGGGAGGTGTCCCTGCCCATGCCAGGGGGTTGGAACAAGATGATCCTCAAGGTCCCTTCCAACCCAAACCATTCCATGATTCTATACTTATAAAAGCAAAAGTGTCTGTGATAGAAACAGCTCTCGATCTCTGTTTGTCCCCATAATTCCTCGGTGGAGCTTTGCTGCCTCAAATGCTCTTGGGTTTGTTTCTTTTTCCTTTTCCGTGTTTTTTTCCTTTTTTCCTTGTTAACGTTGCTGCAGTGATGATAGCTGACACCCAGAGCTGAAGGCGGCTCCTTTTGATAGGTGTTCTCATCTACTATTCCCACATCTGCAACCCTGCCAAAATATAATGAGAATCCCTGCAGGAATCGGCGTATTCGTTGGGGATTTTATGCGTAGGACTGAGGGTACTTTGGACGGTGCTTTGCAAGGAGATCATCGTAGGTTATACGGAAAACGCCCCAAATGGCTCGTAGCCCTCCCTTCCCCATCAGGGAGCGTTCGCAGCACCGCAAGTTGTGAAAGACTTGCGTTCCGGTACACAAAACCAAGAGCTTTTGGAGTTTAAGGCGTTACTGGGCTTCCTTTCAAAAGCAGTCGCCTGTGACGTGGAACAGCTCTTTGGCCGTTGGCGGTTATTTTTAGAAAAAGTCTATTGAATTATTAAGCTGAGCGTGGCTGCAGGTCGCAATAAGGCAGGAGACATGGTATATGTTTGGCCGTTTAATTGTATCTCCTTCCTCATTACATGTAATCTCTGCGGGTAGTTACTCAGAAATAATTGAGAGCATGGAATCGTGCCTTTCCTGTGAATACCCCACGTGTCGGAGAAGTCTTTTGAGGCACGGAGCTTCTGCTGAGGCAGACAGTGTGTTTCCATGTGTCCCCGCCTACACAGTGGGCTCTTTTGGACTGAGATGATTTATTTGATGATTTGGTTCATTGATGATTAGCTCCCGGGATAATACCTGCGGCAGTGTGAACCGTGGCTGGGAAATAGCACAGGGCGAGAGGAAACGGGCAGGGTCTGATTATTTTATAATCAGGGTTTGAAGCCCAAACGACTTCACAGAACGCTCCGACTGCAAAAAATGGGCAGAAAAGTAGATTAGCCCAGGGGGGAAAGCTGGAAGCTGCCGACTGGCGAGAGCTCCACAGCAGAGCTAGAGGGGGGCACCTTTCTTTTCTTTCTTTGCCTGGAATAAATGCATAAAATCAGGAATAAACATGCTATAGCTGTTGGCATCTGGCAGGCAGGTCACAGCCCAGGTGCAGCACGCGGAAGGAAGGCAAAAAGCAAGATGGAAAAACACTTTGTACGGATTTGGGAGCGTGAAGGTGGTTATTTTTAACCCGAGGAGGAGGTGGTGGTTATAAAAGCTGTTGTCCTAACGACCTGCCAGAGCAGAAGGGCGTGATTTTTCGAGGGAATCTGTCTCACAAGGAAATTGGAATCAAGCGCTGTGATTTTTCAATAATGTGTTTGTGGTGGTTCGTATTCGCAACACCCTGTTCCCTGCTGGGAGCAAAAATTAGAAAGACTTCCCATCTACCGATTCATTTAAAGTTTGACTCCGTGTGTGTGTGTGTGTGTGTGTGTGTGTGTGTACCCGGATGTGCATCTGCGTTGTGGGCAGAGTGGGTTGATGCTACAGGACACCCCGCGTCAACTGGGCTCTCAGACAAGGTCTCTCCAATGCCGGTTGTGAAATGAATGCGGGTTTCCGAGCGGGAAGCGAGGCGCTGGGCTCCCCAGGGAAGCAGGACCCCAGCCCTTCTGCCTCCCAGCCACAAAAGCAGGGCTTTTGGGCAAGTTTCCCCTCCAGAAGGAAAATTAATCACGGCAGAAGTACTTAGGGTGTTGTAGCGTGTGTGTGAAACGGCCTGGGCTTTTTCATTCACTCTCTGAGCTTCAGAAGGGCTGCAGGACTTTGAGGGGTAAAATGAAAAAAAAGAACAAAACACAACAACAAAAACTTTAAAACCTTTAGAAGTTCTTCAGTGGTGTGCAGTCAGGATGCCATCTGGGCTTCTGCCAGCCGGTCGGATGGATGGCAGCTCCCGCTCTCTGAGGCGCTGGCTCCGGATGTTTCAGAGAGCTGTCACTGAGGTCTTTTATTATTATTATTATTTTCCTTTCTCTTCTTCTAAATCATCACTTTGTTTCTTCCTTGCTCCTGACCCCTCTTCCAGGTCAGACTCTCAGTGTGAGAAGGCTGCAGCCTTCCCTGAGATGTTTGTCTACGGTGAGGAGAAAGCCTGGCAGAGGCTTGGTTGGAGTGGAGATGCCCGACCATGTCCGAGCCTTCGTGACATCCGACCCTGGCTCCTTACGGAAGCGCGTGACGCTGCCCAGCAGCCAGCCTTTAGCTGGCACCCTGCCTGGTCTGCAGCCTTCTCTCCCCTTTTGCAGTCACGAGGCTGTGGTTCCCCCGGGTCGAGGTGCTCTTTTGTTCTCCGCAGTTTTATACCCTGCAGGAGAAAATGGCCCTCGAGTCCGGCTCTTGGCCAGGATTGCTGCTGGTGGTGGGGCGCAGGGGCTTGGGGCGCCCCGTTCAAAATTGGACATGGGAGAGATGCAAGGACATTTTTTTTCTGTTATCACCCGAGGTTTGAGGGAGTCCATCTGCAGTGGGGACTTGAGTAAATGGTGGGACCAGCCCGTAGCCGGCTCTGGAGGCATCCTGTTCTGCCAGGTTGCAAGCACCCTACCGAGTGTTTTGTCCCCCCGCGCTCGGAGCTCAGCCCTCTCCAAGGCATGCGCGGTTCTCCGGCGGAGCCGCTGCTGTCCCACGCCTGTCCCCTCGCCGCAGACGGTCCTGGAGGGGTTGGGCTGCAGGGCGATCCAGCGATCTCCTGCTCCTCCTGCCTCAGAGAGGGACTTGAAGGCGCTTTTCTGCTGTTATGTTTTGGAGCTGTGGGTGGTTATCTGGTGTAGCTTGCACTCCTAAGGTGTCTTGAAGGCGGCATGTCTTGAAGGCGGCATGTCTTGAAGACATTGAAGCATCTTGAAGACGTCTTTTGCTGCTTTTTATTTAAAGGCAGGCTCACAGGGAGAGACATTCAGTTTTTCTTACACCGCTTGATGTAGTTGGGGGAAGGAAGGGATAAACTCCTGGGCCCTGTCCCCTCCCCAGAGCTTTCCGATGCTGTTAGAGGCTTTGCTCTGAGACCTGCCGCAGAAACTGCCCTTCCTCCTCTGTCCTTCAACACTGCAGGGATCCTGGCTTCCAGGGAAGATGGGCTGGCCGGGGCTGCTGGCCCCACCACTTCCCGCTCCCTCCCCAGAGCAGGCATTACCTCCCTGGCAGGGATTTATCTGCTCAGGCGTTTGCTTTTCGCCTTTGTTTGGTCCTGAGAGCCTGCCTTTGGACTCCACGCCGTCAGGGCATGGCAGCCTCAAGGGGCAAACAGACTTCTCGGGAAGGAACGATGGAGTTCCTCCATTGTTCTCCACAGCCTGCCACATCCTGGCACTGGGGTTCATCATCTTCTGCGACGTATTCCTGGATCTTCTCCTGCTGATGTTTTGGTTTCTGCTGATAGCACAAGGGCTTGAGAGATGGAAATGCAGGCTCCCAGGTGCAAGGCTTGGCAGGAGATTGCTTTTCTGAAGACTTGTAAACCGTGGTTAGGTCTTCAGCTGGTGGAAAGGTGTCAGCATTGAGCTGCTCTTGGTCTGGACAGCTGGATGTTTGGGCCTTTACAGCTCTGTGGGTGTTTGCCAAGGGAGGATTTTTACTGGGAAGCCTAGAAAGAGCTTGAATTCGCTGGTAGCATTTATCAGCAGAGGCGTAAGTGAGACTGATCACTTCTGCATGGTTTTCTGCCGCCTCGGCTATTAAACTGCAGACGTTTATGGAGTTGGCTGGCTGAAAACAGAGAGCCTGGCCGTTGGGGATGCTCTCACTGAGTCTAAATGAGCACAGGTCCCAGACCCTGTGCGGTCACCACTTCTCTTGGAGAAGTCACCATCCTGCGTGCATTTATCTAACCCTGGTATTTTTTGCCTTCCTGCCACCCCTGTCTTGTTGCAGAGACAACGATTTTGACTACCTGGAGTTTCGTCTCTGGATCGGCCTTTGGTCAGCCTTCCAGTGTCTCATTCTCGTCGCTACCGACGCCAGCTTCCTCGTCAAGTACTTCACCCGCTTCACCGAAGAAGGTTTTTCCTCCCTGATCAGCTTCATCTTCATTTACGATGCTTTCAAGAAGATGATTAAGCTGGCAGATCATTACCCAATCAACTCGGAGTTCAAGGTGGACTATATCACGCATTACTCTTGTGCCTGTGAACCATTAGATCCAGGTAAGAGAATGTTTAATTAGCTCTTCAATTTGCAGATAGGAGATTGCCTTTCCTTTCTTTTTCTGTTGTGCTGCAGTCCCGATAAGAAACAGATAGATTAATCCTTCTTCAGATATCCTATCTTAGCCTTTTTTTGAAGCTGGGGGTGAATTTCGCCCTATGTGGTGACTGGAATGATTTTGTAGCCGACATTCCTGGGAATCCTCCATGTGAGCATCACTACCAGTGGAGAAGCTGTCTCTGTCCCCTGGTCTCCTTGCATCCCCGTGGCTGTTCGTGGTGGAAGGCATTCTTCTGAGAAGGTTGTGCAGGGACAGAAGTGGTGACCGTGGTCACTGCCACGGTGACCAGGTGACTCGCAGTATCCGCCGTGTCGTTTTGTTAAGTGCGGGAGCTGGATTTATTCAGGGCGTTACCCAAACATGGGTGGTTTTCCACCTCCTGGCTGCCTGTATGAGTGGAAAAGCAGAAACGGTTCCTGGCTGGAGCGGAAGGGAAGCATATGCAGGAGTTCAGCCTATCACTAGAGCGTGGGCTGCAAATAGCCACCATACGTATAGATCTGGTGACGCAACCGGGAACAAAAGGTTACAAAACCCAAATACAAAGAGAAGCGCGCTGGCTCGTACCATGAGGGAAGCTGTGGCCGCTCCCAGGATCCCTCAAACAATAGGGAGTGAGTAAGAAACTTGGTTCGCGCTCAAAGCAAACTTCAGGTTATCTGGACATACCTGTCAAACAGGAAAAGCTTCTGGTTGCTGCTGCCCGCCTCTGTGCGAAAGGTGTCGGGAACCGGATCCCTGGGAGCTGGGTGCCCATGTGACCTATCAAATGTAGGATCTCTGCAAGCGCTTGGATGTCAGCCTGGTTCTGCTTCCATATGAATGGCGGGGTGGTTTCTTTTTTGAGGTAGGACAATGGAGAATGGTCAACGCCGAGTTGAATGTCTCCACTTCCCATCTAAACGCCTCTGGGACAGACCCGGGGCAAAGGTGGTGGTGCAGCTGGGATGTGTAGAGGAAACGGAACCGCGTGGCAGAAGCCCACACGTAAAGATGACCTTATCGTCATCATCTACGAATGATTCTTCCTTAGTTTTTCAAGTAGCGTTGGATAAACCTTGAGCAGGAGGAGTGACCAGATAGTACTGGGGCAGGTAACCCTCCAGCCCCACCGAGCTCTCCCGCACCGACCTGCCCCAGTCTACGGCACCTCAGGCACGAAGCGCTCCAGAAGCTGCCAAAGTTGAGGGAGAAGATGTGAAAGAGCAAACTCTCTGGGAACGGAGCAGCTAATGGAGCGATCCCATATTTAAACTCAGTCCAGGACAAGCTCAAAAAGTCATCTGAGGCTTCTGTGCGTAAAGCAGCAGGTGCTGGAGTTACGGTACTGGCAGAGCCAGTGGCACTGGCTGGGTGCCTTTGGCTATTCTCCGCACCGCGGCGTGGCCTTCCACAGTGGATTTGGTGCACGTAAGCACGGAATTTTCCAGTGGGCTGTTAAATAGCTGCTGGCACGTCAGTCCTGACACTGACGGTTCGGCCTTTCGCGGGTCCGAAACACGCCGAAACACGTGTGTGTCTGCATGGCCAGGGCTCTGCATGAGCCCAGGGAGCATCCCTCGGCAGAAGACAGCACAGATTTAATTCCTGCTCCTTCAATAAGCCGGTTTCCACATCAGATGCTCATCACAGCTACAGAGGAGGTTTTTCCCTCTCTTAATTTTTCTCTCTCAACATGCAAGAGTGAACCAGTGGCCGTTTTGGCTCAGGACGAAGGGGATAAGGAAGATAAGCGAGGAGATCCACACTGACCCCAAAGCAAGCTGCGATCCCAGCGGCATAGCGAACGCCTTGGAAACAAAGCCCCAGAGTGTGGAAGGTCTCGCAGCAGCAGGTTTTGTAAGCAGATGCCAAAGGGAGCATTAGGACATCAGTTAGCCTTTATGCTAATGTTTCCTCCCGGAAAGCCTGGAAGCTTTCTCTCCTGCATGAGGAAATGGAATAAAAATGCCCAGATTGGCAAAAGGGGGTGCCTGGTTCTAGGAAGCGAAGCGTAATGTGGTGGCAGGTGCTTCCTTTCCGGTGGTTTTCCTCTAGTGCAGATGATGCCTGTTGGGGTATTTAAGCAGTGCTTGGTAAGCTGTCGGGCCTTCTGCTGGAGATTTATTTGCTTTTTGCCAAAGTAAGTGGAGGTTATTGGTTATTTTTTTTTGGTCATGCCACAGGGCGAAGGTGACGCCTCTTTCCTCGTGCTCCGCTTCAGGCTTTTTACTGTTGGTTTTAATCTCTGTGCCATTAAGATTTGGCTCCAGAGTTGGTGCATCAGCCCTTAGCTTGCATGGCTCGGGAGCAGCGTCTCGCCAGCCCCACCACGCTTGCCACAGGATGGTAAAATAACGCCTTTGAGGGCCCCGGAGATGGTGGGAGGGCTGGAGCCCCTCTGCTGTGAGGACAGGCTGAGAGAGCTGGGGGGGTTCAGCCTGGAGAAGAGAAGGCTCCGGGGAGACCTTTGAGCCCCTTCCAGTCCCTCAAGGGGCTCCAGGAAAGCTGGGGAGGGACTCTGGAGCAGGGAGGGGAGCCTTAGGATGAGGGGGAATGGCTTTAAACTGGAAAAGGGGAGATTTTGATTAAAGATTAGGAAGAAATTCTTGGCTATGGGGGCGGTGGGACAGTGGCCCAGGTTGCCCAGAGAAGCTGTGGCTGCCCCATCCCTGGAGGGGTTCAAGGCCAGGTTGGATGGGGCTTGGAGCGACCTGGGCTGGTGGGAGGTGTCCCTGCCCAGGGCAGGGGGTGGCACTGGGTGGGCTTTAAGGTCCCTTCCCACCCAAACCGTCCTGTGATTCTGTGGTCCCACCAACGCAGGGAAGACGCCGGCAGCAAAATCTGCAATAATGCTTCGAGGCACATCAAAATCCAAGTCATGGATCTTACTCGTCAAGGGCTGGGGGAAGATTGCCTACATCTATAGATGTCCCACTGCTTATTTAGACCATGGTGTCATTTCAGTAGTAGAGAAGACAAATGCACTTAGTCTTTCTCCAGCTAAACAAATGTGAGCTATGCGATACTTTAATACGACTTAAATATTCTCGTCAGACATGAGAGTACATGCAAAAGCTAAATAAAACATGAGGACGTTGTTGACAAGCCTATTTTCAGGAGGGATTGCATTTCTAAATGAAATTTCAAATAAATGATTTATAATCTCGCGAAAACAAAAGGAGCGCGTGTATCGTTGTCACAGTGAATGCTGCCCCTCTTTTCAAACAAATTATCCCCATCCTGCTGATTTCAATTGCGCTTCGTCTTTTTCTATTAGCTCAAAAAATGTGTTTTGTGCTGGATTCTGAAATGCATTTTGCTTTTCTGGATAGCTTTGGGGTTGTGCATTAATTTTAAACTAATACTTAGGAGTGTTCTGTGGATATTTTTTTTAATCCAGAAATTGTTAGAAAAATATCGCAAAACCGTGAAATATTACATTGTCTGTCTTGTTTTCTATATTTTTTTTACAATGAGCTTCAAAAAAACCCCACTTAGGTTTGAATTATGTTTCACTTCACCTTTTCTTTCCGATTTTTTTCAGGGATTGATGACTGCTGCTTTTGAGTCAGTCTGGAACAGTACTTTTGACTCGCATTGCAGTTTGATGGAGCTAACAAGGGATTTAATAGTTGAAATTTCCTTTCCTTCTTTGCATCACGCTTCACGGTATTCCTTTTTCTGCCCTCTCTTGCAGTTAATAGCTCGTTGTTTAACGGGACAATGGTGCCGTCAGCCGATGAGCCCTTCTATTCCTCTGCGGAGGCGGTGAGTGCCCTTTGGGAGGACGGGGATTATCTGGTCTGGGGAGGCTGTACGTGCCGCGCGTTTCTGCTGGACCCTGCCAGCGGATCAGGAATTGGTCGCAGGGAGAAAACCCTCCCGCGGACACTGTGAAAACGTGACACTGCCCCTTTTGGCACCCTCACTTGATGCTCCAAGGTTTTCTCGTAGTCCTGTGTACGGAATGCTGTTGTGCACAATTTGATAATAGCCACCACTTTCATGCGGGTCTGATCTGTGTGTGTTGGCAGGATGCACGTGGTTCTCCTGGGGGATTAGTCAGATCCTTGCATCCAGGGCTGCAATGGTAGGAGGGTTCTGGCCACCTCATCCTTTGGAACGATCCCTTTCCATACAGTTCTTGGATTTTTCTGTAGCTGACCCTGACTTTTCCACATTTCACTTATTTGGAGGATGAGGAGAAAGAAATGGAGCTTGACAGGGCCAGATGTGTTTGTATTTGATGCAGGGGAAGTGAGTTGAGACACAGAATGACAGCTTTCTGCTGAAGAACGCAGACCCTGCCTGTCTGTGTTTCCATGTGGTGGCCACTCTTGTGTGGCATCAAGTGTCCCAGCGGGCAGGGAATGGTTTCTGAGCTGGGCACCATCTGCAGGCACTAGGAGCCCGAGACACAAACCTGAAGGCCAAGAGCGTTGCCCGAGGGGGTCGGTTACAGGGTGAAGAAATAGCAACGAGGTCTCCTGATGGCCAGGCTGCACCTCGTGTGCCCATTACTGCTCCTTGGCCACCTCCGTTGGCTGGCTGCGGTCCCTGAGCATCTGAGGTGGCTGCTTCTGGAAGGGCTGGAGATGAGGAACGGCCGGAGATGAGAGCCACCTTCTTCTGCAGAAAATAATGCCTGGGGAAGTGCTGAGCAGCCCCCAGCTCCGAATCAGACCAACCGTCAGGAGAAGAGTGCCTGTTGCCTCTTCTGTTCCATTAACAAGAAGGAGTCTTCTCGGGTTTTGTGGGTTTAGCATTTGATGGTTGGTCTCGGGAGAAGGGAGGCATGCCTATGAGGAAGGCGAAGAACTGAGGGAGGCCTCAGCCTGTCCTTGATTCCCAGGTAATATCATCCTATGTCCAGGTTAAAATCCGTTCTACCTGCGCACAAGCACAGGGGTTTTTAGCCTCCTGCTCCATCCCTCTCTTTTCCTCCCAGTATTTTTCCTGATGTTCAGTCCCCGTTCCTATCCTGGCACGAGCGCAGCGTTATGGAAATGTTCTTTCTCTTTCCTGCAGTACAACACCACCATTGACTGGTCATCTCTGACAACAAAGGAGTGCTTGAAATACGGAGGACGACTTGTGGGCAACAACTGTGGCTACGTCCCTGACATCACCCTCATGTCTTTCATCCTCTTCTTTGGCACTTACACCTGCTCCATGGCCCTGAAGAAATTCAAGACCAGTCGCTACTTTCCAACCACTGTAAGTATCTCCTTTCACCCCAGCGGTCTGGTTTTTTTACTCTTTCGGAGTGCAAAGATCAGCCTTCCCTTTGGTATCACTGTCGCCCGCAGAGGGAGAAACGCTTTGCAGGGAAGCCAGGTTGATTTGGTTGAGGTAAAAACATGGTTAACCAAGGCGTGTCCCGGATTGCTTCGCTGTCACTCTCTCGACGTTTCTGGAGGGCATGAGTAAGCAGCAGAAGAGCCAAAATGAGCCATGATCTGTCGTGGGGAAGTGGCAGTGATTTTCAGGGTGCTGACCACAAGACTTCCAAGCCGAGATACGCAACAATGTAGTTTATCAGCCTTAAGAAATCGGAAGAGTCCTTCAGGCCGTTTTCAGTGTAGGATACACAGCTTAATGTGATGTACTGTTCTAACAGAGATCAAACGACCAAAAGGGGCTATTAATCGTTAGGGCAGAAATCTCCCTGCTTATAGCCAGAGTATTTGGGGAGGATAAAAGAAGCCCTTCGCTTTGTCACTGAGTAAAAGTGGGTAAGCGAGTTGTCCATGTAGGACAGGAGAACAGATGCGTCTTTGATGTTACCAAGTAGCGTTTGAAATACTTAGGAATCAGTGCAAAAATGTTGAACTCGACTACGGTCCGTGCCCGGCCTGCCTGTTACGGTAGGGACCTAAAGCAGAAACTCCCTTTCTTCTCTGAGGGTCAGATGCAAAATAAGGATGAGCTGAAAAACCTCTGCATGGATTTAAACAAGGTTTTTCTCAGTTTACACACACCTCTCAGGTGCATCTGCTTCTTTTGTCTCCCCAGTTAAAGTTACCACAACACGCGCATGAGCTGGTGGTTTCCATATGTACCAAAGCCCTGTTTCCCTCTGAGACCTGACCCCCCGCCCTGTTTTTGGCATCTTGACACGCGGGGATTTACCCTGCGTGGATGTTTACTCTTCTGCTGTGTTACAAACCTCTATTATTTTTAATAAAAAAGAAACAAATTCCATCCGGGCTGGAATGTGGCTCAATTTATCTCTAACCGTGTGAGCCCAGGAAGCCTGGAAGGAACAACAGCTCTACAAGACCCCACAGATACAGACAAGCACAGTGGGTCCTGCCCGGTTAAATTTCGGGGTCTGACCAGTGGCAGCTTTAAGTTGTCATATTCCGATGACGTACGGCATGTTGAGGGTTTCGCTGAGAAGAGTAGTTTGTTTTCCTGTCTGCTTAAGTTGATTTATTACTTGAACAGCAAACAGTGTAAACTCTGCCAGGACATCTCATCCATCGTGGAAGTTTGGGTCTTCCCATCTTCTAAAGGGAAGTTTGTGACTGTTTCCATTGTCTGGTGTAAAATACCATTTCTTCCCTTTCTCATTTTTTTAAAATCCGCGTTGCGAAGTCAGTCATGTTAAAAGAATGGAGTCTGGGGATAACACGGTATGTTTTGTTAAAGCTACGTACCGTAGGAACCCTGTGATAACATGAGAAGCTCAGCTCGTGTCAAAAAAGCCATCTGTGGCCCTGCATAGAAAAACATGGAACACGTGGACCCTAAAGAATCAGACATGAGAAGGCAAGCAGAAGGAAACAATATTTTACATGTCTAAAAAAGTCAGTTTTTTTAGGTTTGTTTACAAATGTTCATTATCTGTAATATTGGAAGCTGAAAGTCCTTTCAGACGCTGCTGGGGAGGAGCTAGGTCTCCATACCACTGGTTGGTGGCTGCCGTCGAACGTAACATCGCTGAGACTGCCTTGAAAAATTAATGCGGGAGTTTCTTAGAATAGCAGTTTTCTTTTTCCTTGGGCTTAGTTTTCATACTTCCATTTAGGCTTAATTGTTTGGCTTTCAGACAAAGCAATAAAGTACCAAAGGCACATTTAGGCAAATGGCGCCAGACGTGACAACGCATGTTTTTGTTTCTACAAAAGAAGGAACGATGAGCTTGGATTGCCACCAAATGCAAGCCTGGAGTATCACGTCGAAACTAAAGCGTGGGTGAAATGGTGTTTCATGGTGCTAACTACCGTTCTGATATCAACTTCTGTTTCAGGCCCGGAAGCTCATCAGTGACTTTGCCATTATCCTGTCCATTTTGATTTTCTGTGGAATAGATGCCCTGGTAGGTGTGGACACACCAAAACTAATTGTGCCAAGTGAATTCAAGGTACGTCATTGTCAGCTTTGTTCGGTGGCCTTTGGAAGAGATTCCCTTTTCCCCCCATCTGCCCTGTATAAAATGACTCGCCCTCAAAGCAGGAGAGTTGTCAGCTTTGTGAAAAAGGACCGTTTTACTCAAATGGTGTCCTTTTTATTAGCATCATTTGGGTTGGCTGATGTATCTCCTAAATCCTGCCTCCATACTTTGAACATTTTGTTGCTGTTAATGGGAAGGATGAAATTGTCTCAAACCTCAAGTGTCTCCCCGTAGCCCCATTACTGGAAGTACAAGTGAATTTGGGATGTCGTCACTCCCGTATGGCGGCTCTAATGCAAGTTTTCCTTTCCTTGCCCTTAAAAGCCAACCAGTCCCGAGAGGGGTTGGTTTATCCCACCTTTTGGAGGGAACCCGTGGTGGGTGTACCTGGCAGCAGCGATCCCTGCACTGCTGGTGACTATCCTCATCTTCATGGACCAGCAAATCACAGCGGTCATCGTCAACAGGAAGGAGCACAAGCTCAAGGTGGGTGTGCTTCGTGTCTTGCACACGGACAAAGAGCTGCCCGGTGTTTTTCTGTGCTAGAGATGGAGGAGGGCCCGTGGCAGTGTTGAACGTACTTGCCACCTC
This sequence comes from Chroicocephalus ridibundus, assembly GCF_963924245.1. Lineage (NCBI taxonomy): Eukaryota > Metazoa > Chordata > Aves > Charadriiformes > Laridae > Chroicocephalus > Chroicocephalus ridibundus. Next base: position 7,474,786 of record NC_086288.1, read on the forward strand.
AGAAACGTCATTGCTGGTATTTAACAACAATATTTATTTTGTTGACTAGCGTAGAGTTTTTGCCGGGAAAACCACTGATTCAGTTGAAATCTTGAGTGTTGCGCAAACAGCGTTTGCCTTCCTCCTAAAGCAAGAACCCTGTGCAGGGCCAACTCGCAATGTCTCGTTCAGTAAACACTTCCTAATTTTGATTGGCTTCACCATCCTGTGGCCCGAAGTGTTCCCACATGAGAAGCTTTGGGATTGCTCCTCCCTTTTCCTTCGCAAACAGGTCCCGTACCAGGAATAGGCGGATTTCACCAAACCAGCCAGCTACCCCTTCCCTTCTAGGGGAAGGAAAAGACTTAGACCCATCGCATCCTACCCGCTGCTCATAGAATCATAGAATTGTCTAGGTTGGAATGGAACTTTAAGATCGTCGAGTCCAGCCATCACCAAAATGACCACTAAACCATGTGGCTAGAACCAGAAGAAATTAGAGCAGCCCTCCTTTGAGAGGCAGATTTTTTGTTTAAAGCCCCTTTTCATGTCAACATAAACTCGTAAGTTTTCTTAAAATCTTTACAATATTTTGCTCTTTCCTTGCAAGAGCTTCACTCTCCAACTGTCAACATTGGAGAATAGCAAAGGAAGCTTCTAAATATCAGCTAGGAAAGAAGATCCGCGTCTATCCACGCGTATAAAGTTATGTGCTTGACCGCTGTATGCGTCCACCTGGTGCGCTCTGCTTTTCCATTAAATTCATTAACTTCCATGCAGTCAGAAACTGGTTGATGGCTGACATTCCCCATCTTTGCTTGTGTAGGGAAAGCTCATGCTGTCCGCTGTGCCCAGCAAATACGCTTTTACATACTACCAAAACTGTTAATTCCTTTAAAAGAAGTCCCCGGGTCTGATGTTAAGGAACACCTAGGAAGGGTAGGGTGCTTCCCAGTGAGGAGGCTTGGCAGACGTTCTTTCTGGCGTTATTTTCAACAAGGCGTTCAGGAAGAGGATTGGGGCCAGCAGAAGGGTCTGATGGCTCGCTCTCTTACAGCTGGTGTGAAAAACTGCTGGGTTTTGGCAGTGCTGGTGCTGCCAAATCACGCTTCGCCTCACAGACTCTAGTTCTCCAGAGAAACTAGTCCCAGACTCAACTCCAGCTAACTCAAACCTCTCTTCTAGCATCAAATGACTCTTAACATCTAATTTTCCACTTACCGCCTTCCTCCCTCAAAGACACGCGCCTATTCCCTATCATCTGCTGCTGTTTTTAAGGAGAAAAAGTTGCTTTGTGGTTGTTGTCGGCTTTCTTCCTGCGCTCCTGTCATAGACTATAAGGGGAGACTTTATGAATCTGATGCATGGGCGTGGAAAGGAAAAGGAGGGTGGCCAGAGTGGCTCCACCAGGTCCACATGGATCTGCAGAGAGTGCCCGTTTTCGGGTGCCCAGGCTCGCGGTGGGGGGAAATTGTGAGCTTGGGAGGGCTTCCTCTCTCGGGAGCTCTGCTTTAGCCTAAGCCAGGACCTAATTTTAATTTGCGCAGCACCGTGTTATTGCATCCGAGCCAAAAATCTCTCTCACCTTATCGCTACGGGCAAAGTCGCTCTGGATCTCACAAGCCCCTCTTACCGTGTTTGTCGTGTAAGACGATCGCTGGCGGACGTTCCCAGCCGTGGGCGGAACAAGGTTTCTTTGTGTTGCGGGCACGGCATGGGGGTGTGGCTGTCACCCGCTCCGAAGGAGGTTTTGGGGCGCTGGGACGATGGCAGGACCCCTCCTGTGGTGACTATGGACAGAGGTGGCCCAAGTATGACAGCTGCGTTGGCCGTAGAGTGCCGGAAAATGCTAGCAATAAACTGAAGAGATTTGGGACATACCAAGGGCATAGCCACAGTTGGATGTTATTTAAAGAAGAGCTTTATATCCGCTGACATATAACAGCCTAGGATGGAGTCATGTTTTTAAAATAAACTTTCCAGACCGGCGCTATGCGGTTTTTCATGCCTGTAGGCTTTTTCCTTTCCCTGCACGGTCAGTTCTGTTGAAAAATATTAAATTCCTGTAAAAGAAGGCTCTCCCTTCCTGCTAATGGGACAGGTTTCAAGCGGTCGAACCCGTGAGAGGGAAGACTCCCTCAAAACACAGGTAGTGCTGGGTCATTATGTAGATATCTATTGAGATGCAATTGAGAGCTTGAGTTGGGAATGGAGCTTTTTCTTGAAGAAGGGGAGGATGTTTCAATTCATATGGTCACTGTGGACATTAGACAACCGATGTGTGATTTACGACCATCGTGAGCCTGACCTGGAGGAGAAAGTCAGAGTGACAGGGGATGGGAAAGGTTTGTGCGCAGTGACGAGTGCTGGCGGATGGTTTATGGGACCGGTGTAAAAAAAAAACCAACCTTAGAACATCGCTTTTTACCATCTGGATCTGGGCAGATAAATTCAATACCGTGCCCACGTCTTCCTCGGGGCGAGGCTAACCATTGACACGATATCGGGTTTAGGTCTGTCTCCTGCACCTAACTAAGCAGACATAGCGTTTTCTTAATCGCTGGAAGAATATATTCACTGTTCTTGCCCCGCGAAGAAGAGGCCCCTCATCTCCTCAGCTTATAGGCACTGAACATGGTTATGCTATCAGCGCTGGGTGCACTTTTTCAGTAACAAGGTATAAACACTCCAGCAAAGTGCTGCTTAATATAAAAATTTATTTCCTGCTTCCTTTGTTATGGTTGTGAGCACATGCTTTTGTTTAATTGGGGGTTCTCGAGCCCGACCCTGCTACTCTGCACCAAAAAACACCTCCGTACACAAAATCTCCTGTAGGCCAAAAGAAGGATGGGGTTTTTTTTCCCCTAGTGCCTTGCTAAAGCGTGGGCTGGGTGTCACTGAGTGTCCGTTCCCGTGCTGCCGGCCAGCCAAGGTAAGCAGCGCCCGCATGAGGAAAACAATGAGGACTATTCAAGATGACTTGGGTTGCTTTCCCTCCTGGGTCACCAAGTGGGTCCAGCTCATTCGCTCTTTCCAATAAAATCAAATTGAACAGGATTAAAAAAAGGTTAATCTTCTTTACAATAGCAAACCTTGGAAATTTGTCGAGTGTTTTTCTGAAGATCCCTTTCTTTGGTGGCTCTTTTGTTTCTTCACATCTTCTTTGGCGCTTGTGACTGGTGGATTTCCTGTGTTAGTTCATTAAAGGGTTGAAAAAAGAGAAGATCAGAGGTCTTTAAAAAGGAATAAAGAATGAGGGCAGCTTTCTCCTTTCGATAGGGTGTGAGCCCATCAGCTGTTTTTGTGGCTTTTCCCAAGAGGGCCTGGGGTTGAGGAAGATGCCTCCAGCACCAGGCCATGACCAGCAGGGCTCAGACCAGTTGTGAGGTCCCAACGATGAGATCCCACAGTCACTTCCTATCCTAAATACAGGACCTTAGGCTTTGGGCTGGTTTTCAAGGGTGGTTTGGGTATTTAAAGCTCTGTGCACACCCAAGCTGTCGCTTACACCAATGCAAGATAATTTGGCGCAGAAAGGTGCCAATCCTGGCCTCCCACCGTGGCAGAAGTAGTCCTGTAGCAGAGCAGCAGGACAGATGGCAGCTCCCGCCATCGCAAGCCGCTCTCCTGCTTTGCAGACCATCTTCTTGTCCACTCGTCCTCTCCAAACTCTCTTGCTGCCGTCTCGCGTTGTGAAAATGGGCCGTCGGGTTTTCGAACGCGCCGTGGGGAGGCAGCAGGGGCTGGGATGGTGCTGGGCGTTGGATTGCTGGTCCCTGTGTTCTGCTGAAAAAAATGGGGCCACACTGTAAAAATAGCACTTTATAATGGGGTTTCATTTTTGGTTTTTAAGAGGCAAGGCAGAGCTCCTTCAAGAGCACTGTAAACCCATTATAACCAAGAGAGTTGTGTGTGTGTGTATATTTATATATTTATATATAAAAAAAGTATATTGAGAGCTTGCTTGTTTAGAAGATACAATGCGTATCTCACCAAATATTTTTTGGTGAAGGTGGTGCTCTCAGATTGTCTCCAGCTCGTGGTCTGCTGTCTCCAGTCCCTTTGCAAAGAGCTCTTGGACTGGTCGCAGGCCTTGGCTTGTACCAACTTGACCTCCCAGCACTTCATAGTGTACACAAGGGCCTTGGTCTTCTGCCAGGCTGCTTGCAGGTCTGCTGCTCTCCTCTGCTGTTGTCGTCAGAGCTTGCTGCAACTGTAACACTTACCTGTTTTCCCTGTATGTGTGGATAATTCATCCCTTAATGCGTCCTACTTTGCTATTTCTTATGACGATTCCTGTTGGCCAAAAGATGCCGTAGAAGGAACTGCCTCTTGCTTGTTGTGTCTCTGTTCCCGGAGCCCTGGCCGATCCGTAGATATTGAGACTAACTAAGCTGAAGGTTGTCTTTCTTCCTTCACAGAAAGGTGCTGGATACCATCTGGATTTGTTCTGGGTGGCCATTCTGATGATCATATGCTCCTTCATGGGTCTGCCCTGGTATGTTGCTGCTACCGTGATCTCCATAGCTCACATCGACAGCTTGAAGATGGAGACGGAAACTTCGGCCCCTGGAGAACAGCCCAAGTTTTTGGGAGTGAGGTATGTCAAACCAGAAAGGCCTTAATTGCCTTGTTTGCCTGCAAAGATCAGTTTGTACTATAAATGATCTTGCCTCGAGCAGGACGCCTGCAGAGGTTCAGGGGGAATAGCTCTTGGATTTGCTGTAGATCTTCAGATCGGCTGCGCTTCCTTACAGCTTTTTTTTGTCGGTGGAGGATATATCCGGTTAGAAATTCATCTGGCCTAGACCTTTTGCAAATACCCTTTCTTGAAAAGCAAGAAAACTGTCGCACAACGTGCGTGCCCGTAGATGGGGGAGAGCCTGTGCGAGGGGAGAAGAGGAAGGAAACTTCGCCCCGGAGCTTAGACTTTTTCTCGATCCGCTTTGGAGCACGCACGTCAAAGTCACCCCAAAATACCCAAAGCTTCCCAGAGCGAGCTCTAGTGCCCCCGGGACACCGCAAAGTGGTCGCGAAGAATTTTCTGCTGCTTTCTTTGTATTTCCAAACCCGGCTGTGAGATCTAGCAGCGCAGGTCTCTGGCAATGCCTTGGACAAATCCCCATGTAACTCCTCAAAAGCTGGTTCGGCCAGATCGGGTGCAGTTTTTGAGGAAGGAGATAAATTTACTGCAGGTTTCCTTATCCGTGGAAATCAAAACAGGCATTCATTAGCAAACATAATGGTAAAAAAATGTAAACCTGTCATGCCTAGAGCAATCAGCTCTACTTAATCAAGCAATTTTTCCTGTGTTTGTTTGCCTTAATTAAGTGGGGTGAAGTGTTTTCAATAGGAGCTCTTCTGGCAATCAGGCCGCTTGTAGAAAATAAAAAATTTAAATGGAAATTTAACAGCCTAACTTTCAGTACTCTGAAATATTACTTGGGGAAAGTCTTTTTGGATGTAGGGAGCGGCTGCGGGTGCCGATGAAGGCACGTGTTCGGCACCCCACGAAGGGCCCGGACCATTTATCCAACTGTTGGAATACCATGACCAGGACTCGAAATACGCTGCTAATCTAAGAGCGGAGGGCCGGTGATTTATTACCTATTTGCGTGCTGTGAATACTGCCGGGCAGAGAATTTGGATTGCTAGTTAACAGTTCCTAATGTTTAACGTGTAAACACGCTCCGCCTGACGCGGTAGCAATGCGCTGTTGATCCACAAACAGCGGAGCTATTGCAGGGTGCAAACACCGATCTGATATTTAAAAAAAAGAGATTTATGAGGCTGGGGCAGGATCCAAGGTACCTGCCCCGACGCTGTGGGCCTGCGGTGGCCGCTCTGCTTTGAAAACTGGGGCTGCAAAAAGGGGTGTTAGGCTGGTTTTGAGTGCTCGGAGAGGGGGAATAAAAGCAGAGGGAAAGCTGGAGCCATGCTGCTCACCCCGTGGTTTTGTTTCAGGGAGCAGAGAGTCACCGGGGTCATCGTTTTCATCCTGACCGGCGTGTCTGTCTTCATGGCGCCCATCCTGAAGGTAAGGACATCACCTTTCCCGCTTTCCTTTGGCTCATGCAGCCGAAGTAAGGCCACAGCAACTGTCAGGCTATTTTTAAGCTACTAAAAAAGCTCACTGAAGCGTGGAAAAGGAGATTAGCGAGAATTACTCGCGCAATTTTACAATTTTCTGGAAGCTTCCTTTTGGAAGGAAAAAATGACATCGTTGTGGCGTGCTAGATAGTAATAGCGACAAAATTCAGGGCTGGTGGTCTTGGGGGCTGTGAGTTTTTTTCATTTAAAGTTTGTTTTTTTTTTTTTTCTTCTGTGTTTGCATAAAGTTAAGTTTCCTTTTATTTTACACTCTTATACCTCTGCCGTGCCTGTGGTTTGTGGAAAATACGTTGTGGATAAAGCTTGGGAGCATACTGGTGGCCTGATGGAAGGATGGTTGGCAGCGCGGTAGAGTTGCTGTGTGGAAGACACGGGTTACCAGATGGATATGTAGGTTTAAAAGTATATTTGCATTTATTTGAGTGTGTGCGCATCTTGACACGTACACCTGAAGAAAATCTTCATTTGGTGCTTACTGATAGGGTATATGCATGGCCCACTGAGAGAAGGTGGGGTTTTTTTTCGTGAAAGAGAATACGCAGAACTGGTGGCAATGAGCAGAGCCTACAGCTGATGATATTAGTCCATGGGTACAGGTTTGGCCCAAAATCCTTGGGATTTGGGACCGCTGCTGTAGCAGAGCTGAACCCTCCCCAGGCACACACACCTCAGCAGTGTGAGGCTGCTGCAGCATGCCCGTTTTTTTGTAAAAAAGCCAGCACAACAGTCATATTTTCACTCTTTTGGGCCGGATCCTCCTGAAACAGCACATCCCTTATTGCTCAGAAGCGATGCCCGGTGTAGCAGTATGGAAAATGTGTTTCTGGAGGAAGCAGTGCAATTAAATGTGATTTCTTAATCTCCTGGATTTTTTTTCTCTTGTGAGTTTAGCCAAGGCTCTGAACGGATGTGCTGCTGATGGACCGTTTAATCTAGGTAGCTAGCTATTTTCCAAGACCTGAAATTTGTCGGCACGTGGCCACAGAGAAACGTTGGCCTTGGTGGATCATCGGATCATAGAACGAAACTGGAAAACCTGCTTATCCACGGCTTGTGGAGGATACTGCCTTCTTCTCCCGGGACGATGGTTTCAGTGGCGCCGAGCACAGGAATACTGTACAACAGGAGATGTCAGCTTTGCAAGTCCATCTCCAGGGACCCGTAGACCGATGGTACGAGCAGAAGATGTCAAAACAGGGAACATACGTACTGAAACAGTGTCACCGGGCACCGTAACACCGCGACGGAGCAGACGGGTGTCTGGAGAAGCGTTTCTGGAGGAGGCCGCTGAGTTTTTGGTCACGAGGAGGTTGGAAGCCACGGGGCCTGTGAAGCACCGCTAGATGTGAGCCTGAAGGGGCAGAGGCAGAGAGCAATGGTGCCGCCTGTCTATAAAGTGGAGAAAGTGGCTTTACAAGTCAAGTGCGTTCTTATTCTTGATTTCTAAGGTTGTTTAGACAACTAGCAACTTTTTGTGCCTTGGTAACAGTTTCCTCCTCTGCACAAACAGGCATTTCCGTGCCCTTAATTTAATGCCTGATTGCGATAATTCTGTTCGTTAGCTCATGTGACCTTTCCCTGCAAGGTCTCTCTTCCTCTATTCCACCGGGGTCTGTTATTTCCCCTCTTATTGCCTCGTTCGTTAATTGCTTGCCTGTGCTTCCCCTAAAGGACGCGTGTGGGGGAAGATGCCGGCGGGAGGACGCCTGAGGATAAAGCGGCACGCTCCTCGCCCACGTGCCAGCGAGAGAAGTCCCTGGCAGCGCGTCAGGACCTTTAGCAAACTCCAGTGGCAGGGTCTCCTGCCCCAGAGGGCTTTGCTTTGCTCAAGGCATTGCAGAACATTTCAGCCTCCTCACGCCAGCGGCAAACTGAACGCTAGCGATCCCCAATCCAATATAAGAGGCAACCCACAGAATAATCCCAGCTCTTGTTTTTTGTGGCTTTTGCGGTGTTTGCTCTGGTTTTTGGAACGTTGCGGATGTTTCTGCTCAGTTAATGGCAGATCTCCCCAGAAACATCCTCAGCCCTGCTAGGAGAATGACAGGCACTTTCCTATAAATACATTTTTAATTCTCTTGGCTCGCAGCAGGTTTGCTGGGAGCGCCGAAGCCAGCACCCCCATAGCTAGTGAATACTTTGCCAAAAGAAAGTCTTCCAAAAGGAAAGCGCCGCTTGCTACTCTGCGGGATAATGTGCCGAAGTTTCACCTAGGGGTGATTTACAGGATTAATCATCGTGGAATGGTGAAATAATATTTGGACGTTTTTCTTTTTTTTTTTTTTTTTTTGGAAAAACAGAAAGAAATAGAAGGAGAGGGAAAGAGGGCAGTGTAAATGAACTAAAAAGCTAAATTCTGAAAGCCTCTTACCCAACTTGCTGGAGGAGATATTATCCTGTCTCGTCTAATCCCTCGGACCCAGTGATCCCTTGGACACCCCCATCTCTGTGAACCCCGCGGCGGCACACGGTGATGGCAGACAGTCGAAACCAGCTCACTCAAGGAAGCAAATACATCCAATATAAGGGTGAATTAGCAATCCAGAAGCGCGCAGGAGGTGATAGGGAACGAGAATCAGGGGAGGGAACGGAAAAAAAGTAGGCAGGGAAGCTTTGATCTGGGATGGCGCGTGGCCCGGTGACTCGGGTGCTCATGTGGCCCAAGGGAAACGCACGCGTTCAGGATCAAGGCCTCCAGGGATATGTGCTTAGCTCTATGTTTTTGACCCGGTAAACGATGAATAAGGTGAGGAATACAACAAAACAAGGAATAACTGTCGTGTTATTTGCCTCTTTAGCGAGTTCCATGCAGGGCTTGGAAAGCAAACGTCCCTCGGTGGGAGCCTTGGCCGTACTGTGGCTGCCATTCAGTGGCAGCCGCCCGTCACTGCACAAAGGCTTTCCTTCGTCAATGGCGGCAGAGCTCTTCCCGTCCTTCCTGGCTTCAAATAAATCGCACAAAGGCCGTTATTCAGCTCCTGCGTGTGGTTTGTGCCCAAGTATTCCCAGTCAGGTCACGCCAGGCTGGTTGCCCGCAGTTCTGTGGTGGGACCGAGAAGCGGTTCCTCCTCTTGGCAGCCGCGTGGTGGCTTTTGCTGTGGTGGACAGCTTTGTGCTTCAGGTCGGAGGGACAGATGCTCGTTCTGGGGAGCGTGTGTGGTGGAACCTTGCACCTTCCTCCCTTCTGAAGAAAGATATCCCCGATGGCAGGACCGGTGATGGAGGCACGGGCAGCACTTAGCACTTGAAGGAGCAGAAGTGGATGTTTGAAAGGACAGTTCCCGGCAGTGGATAAACTCACAGCCCTGTGTTTGTGAATAGTTATGGATTAAAGTGGGTGACAGATGGAGCGGTCAGAGACTTGGTTGGCATGACTGTCATTGCTGAGGTGGGACTCAAGAGAAGAGCCTTTCTGGACAGATTTCCACAGCTTACTGAGCTGGACATACCACAGGATGGCGCTGCCTTTTCTTCTTCTCTACCTTCTACTTCTCGTCTCACCAGAAACCAGGAGGTGAAAAGCAATTTGAAGCTTACTCGAACACATTTACCCTGCCTCTTCTTGAACTTGCTGACTGGCTGGCTCAGTTCCCTTTGGTTCTTGGAGAGACGTCCAAGTCCCAGTGAAGCGGAAGAGCCCAGGGCTTGTCCAGCCCCTGCCCTGCTCCTCAGCCCTCCAGTGATTGCACAAATGTTCTTGTGGCTCTCAAAACGCAGCAGAAGGATTGCTCGCTTTCTTACTCTGCATTGTCCACTTGTAGGTGCAGTTTGAGTTGATCACAGGGTAGGAATTACGTCCTTCTGCGTGTTAACGGTGCACTGTGTATGGGGAGGGTGTTCACTCAGTTTCTCCTGCTCTTCCCCTGCAGTTCATTCCCATGCCTGTGCTCTATGGCGTCTTCCTCTACATGGGCGTCGCTTCCCTCAACGGCGTGCAGGTGAGTCACTGGCCCAGGTTGCCCAGAGAAGCTGTGGCTGCCCCATCCCTGGAGGGGTTCAAGGCCAGGTTGGACGGGGCTTGGAGCAACCCGGGCTGGTGGGCGGTGTCCCTGCCCAGGGCAGGGGGGTTAGAACTAGATGATCTTTAAGGCCCTTTCCAACCCAAACCATTTTGTCATTCTGTGATTCTATGGGTCCATCCAACACTGGGCCGTCTCCAGAAGATGGTAATTATTAACCAGCGTGGGGTTTCTTTCACAACCCTCCACCCTTTCCCTTCTCCTTTTCCTTCCCAATAAACCCGGGGAGGGTAGCAACTGTTTACAAACATTGCCACGAGCTGGCTGTCCTGACATCCAGACCAAAGGGGAGCCATCTGCTCAGCGGGAAAGTAGCCAAGCCCAAGCCCTGTAAGTGATGGGGGGTGCTTTGTGAAGACCCGGGGTCCATCTTCTCACCCCAGCCGAGTGATGCCAAGGGCAGCGTATGCTTGCAGAGGCCCCGAGCTCCTTCCCGGGGTGGTTCAGGGCATCTGACACAGCTTGAAGGAAAACAAGGGCAGATGATTGATGGCAGCGAGGCTGTTCTGCAACATTAAGGAGCAGGAACATTGCTGCTTTGCCGAGGATGGGAAGCCAAACCCCTTTCTTTGTCGTTGAGGAAATACTCCGTAAAAAGCCTTTCTCACAACGCGGCGTCTGTTGTTGGCCCTAGGAGGCTGGAAGCGGTTTTGTTGCTTTCTGGCACCCTATTAATTGTGGCCTTTCTTTTTAGCACTTGGTTGTGCTCTAAGGGGAAAAGACTGCCTGTTCTGCGAGCACCATGAGAATTTCCTCGGGTGTTCGTCAAAACGGCCCCGGCTTTCATTCCCCGGTGTGAGATCCATCTGGTCTCAGCAGCGGGCAGTGAGCCCGCGTTCAGGCAGGGGACAATGAGGGGATTGTCATTTTCACCCTGGGGTTGGTTCTCCTGGAGGGGTTTTCTCCTGCTTCCCCACCCAGGTGGTCAGGGGACTGGGCAGCGTGTTTTCCCCTGAGCAAGGATGTTTTTCATTCAATGAGAAATCACGATTTTGGTTTAACTCCAAGTCCACCCGGTCCAGCACGGGGCAAGGGACGCTGCCCCAGAAGCTCCCGGTCTTCCTCACTCCTCAGTTAGGTTCCTTTCTGTTCTCTGGTAATGTGGCGTCTGCCCTCATCTCTGTTGACCTCTGCTGCCAATTTATTTGGAAAGAAAGTGGGGGTTTTTAAATGACGAATGTCTTTCATTGGCAGGAGCAGGGCAGGGGAGGGTGGCAGAAGTGACCCAGAGTTTGATGCTGACGGTAGTTTGGGCATACAGCTTGTGAAAGCCACAGCAGATCAGGCCCACTCTTTCGAAGCCAGAGGAGCAATCTCCACCGCCGCCTTCGTTCCTTGGTTTGCACACTGATGACCAGAGCACATGGAGTCCTGCTCCTTAACATAAAGGCCCCTCAAGGCCTTGCTTTGAGAGGTGCTTCGCTCTTGTATCTCTGTTTGGTTGCCAAATATAGTGGAGACCTAGGACCTTCACTTGAGACAACTGAGTTAACGTGTTTGGCCCACCCCGTGTTAAGCCCAAGTCGGTCAGGATAGAGGAGGTGTGCTGGGTTTTCTTCTGGGTTTCTCTTATGGACGGAAAGCAGGTTGATTCAAGGGCACCCTTCATAGTGGATTAATGCTTTTGTATCTCTTTTTTTGTGTTTCCTGGGTTTCATTTAAATGTCCGTTTCTTTTCCTTTCCAGTTCATGGATCGTTTGAAGCTGCTCTTGATGCCTCTAAAACACCAGCCCGACTTCATCTACCTGCGCCACGTCCCGCTGCGCAGGGTCCATCTGTTCACCTTCCTGCAGGTGGTGTGCCTGGCCCTCCTCTGGATCCTCAAGTCGACCGTGGCTGCTATCATATTCCCTGTCATGGTGGGTGATGTTCTCCTTCACATCCCTCCCTTCCACAGCCTGCACCTTCCACCCATGGCCATACCTTCCCATCCACGGGCAAATCCAACCTCTCCTTGTCGAATCCCTAGCTCCAGGCTCTGCCTCCATTCGTGGCGCTGATGTAGGACTACACGGGGTCAGTGTTGCGGTGGCAGCCTTTACATAAGTCCTCCGGAGGAAAACGAGCCTGGAAAGTTAATTTTTTTCCAGAAGGGTGTAGTTAATTGTGACCGTTCCTGGCTGCCAAGGTTAGATTTGCCATGTTTTCTCCTTGAGCTGCAGGAACGAATGAGAGGTGCATAGTTTTCCTTTTTTAGTCAGCACTAATTACCGGGCAGAAAACGTCTCCCTTGCTTTTAAATAGCACAAATTGACAAAACCAAGAATGGGGCTCGCCGTTAAGAGGTGTGCCAAACGGAGGGAAAGGATTAGCTAAATTAAGAGCAAAAGAAAGAATGTCTTTTTCCTTGAACTCGAGTAAAAAGACAATGACATTGATTCCTGTGTTTCGCATCGGAGGATGACATTTAAGTTTGTAGGATGCGCATTCTCTTCCTGATAATGCACATCTGAGTCACGTAAACACTTATTTGGGATGTTGAGAGATCAGATGTTCATCACACAGAACATTTTATTTAAGAATAAAACGCGCTGTTTCTAAAACACACACTGTGCGGTCAGTCTGGTACAGTATTTCTACGTCAAGGAAGGGGAATAGTGAAACAGCTTTCTGCGCATGTAATTTATTACTAGAGCCGTAGACACAACTAGGCACTTACACCAAATAAAAACCAAACAAGTGTTAAGGGGGGTTTATACGTATATATGAGGCCGAGTGGATGGAGTGTGGATCCAGCGGGACCAGAGCTGCCCACGCAGAGATCCTGCCGAGCCTGGTCTCTGGCCTGCAGATGGGTCAGACTGCTGCAAAGTCAAAGCTTTATGAAACTCCCTTAAGAAATCTGGGCCCAAAGTCCCCTAGTGTCAGGTTTAGGGACAAGTAAAAAGTCAGTTGTGGGTGCAGTTAGGAACGGCAGTGCCTATTTAAGGGAGAGAAGGAGGGAAAGCAGAAAACAGAACGAGGACAAGCGTTTGTTCTCTGGTGCCGGTGAAATGAGAAAAGATGATGCAAGTGAAAGAATCCTCCAAATGTTCTTGCTGGGACACATGCTCATATATAAAGGTGTTAAAAATCAGCAGTTCCCGCTGACACGCCGTTCCGTTGCGTTTTCATGGCTGTGTTGTACTGCTGTTGAAAGCTGAATCCAAGATGCGGACAGATGCTCTTTCTCTTTGCCCGGAATAGAGAGGATCTGAGTGAACCCAAAGTCTGCTGAAGTTCGTTAGAATGGTGCAAACCCGGTGAAGGTACAGTCGCAGCTTAGATGTAGCTGGATCTGGTGATAAAACCTCAATCATTCGCACTCATGAACAAAAAGACTATGAAAAGCCAATTAGTGAAGATCCGGCTGATAGGCAAGCCTCTGTTTATTTGAAGGAAAAGCACTTTTAGTACAGAAGTAATACGTGATGGGATAATTGTGGGTGTCTACATGGCATCTTTCCATCCCCTGAGCATTTTCTCAGTTCTGTAATTGCGTCTGAAGCTACGCAAGTCAGCGCTGGAGATCCTTTCCTAGGAATTGTTTGTGCCGTTGAGCATCGTTGCTCGGAACAAACTCTTCATCGTAAAGGCAGCCTTCGGTTGTCAGGAATGGGGTGTATCTTGTAGTAGCCGGGTTGAGGAGCTTTCGGTCTGTTGCTGTACCCTTTGGTAAAGAGTAGGTGGGATGTTGGTAGGCATCTGGTGGTGGTGTTAAGCCCAGCGTCGATGCAAACGCCTGTTTCAGACACATCCCTTGTCTTTTTCCCAGCGCTTTGGATTGCAGTCTCGCACAGAAAAAGCTTTTTCCTCCAGTTTCACGCAGCCACAATCCTAGTAAAGTTTATTCTGCAAACTCTGAGGGCACAGTTTGGCCTTTGTCTAATTCCTAAAGAGTTCTTAGATCTTGGGAAACGGTGAGAAAAAAAATACAGACAGTTACCCAGGCCGCCCCCGTGAACCTGCATACTCATTTTTTGTCTCTGTTATTTTGCCTGATGCCTGTCAGTTAAAGGTGACCTTTGTCTCTACAGGAGTATTAAGTGATTACGTACTTTTTTCTGTAGGTTGCTCCTGTTTATCGTGGCGTGAAGCGGCCACAGTTCTGACTTTCAGGTTGATCGAGATAGCCCAGGTGTTCCCCTTGTTCTCTGTATGTTCACGTACAACCAGAACGAAAAGCGTGTGGGATTAAGAAGCAGCATCAAGAGGAATGTGCAGGCTGTTCCCAATTAAAGTCCCTCTCTGCCTTTTCAGATCCTGGCGCTCGTAGCAGTCAGAAAAGCCATGGACTACCTCTTCTCCCAGCATGACTTAAGCTTTCTTGACGACGTCATTCCAGAAAAGGACAAGAAAAAGAAAGAGGATGAGAAGAAGAAGAAAAAGAAGAAGGGCAGTATGGACAGTGACAATGACGATGTAAGGAGCTTTCTGCCCTTGTCAAATTACTCCTTTCTAGGTAGCTGACCCGGGGGGACGGTCCCTGTCCCCCCCATCTCTGGGGCTGGGGGTTTCCCGGCCTCATTTGAAGCCGACCCACTCAGTCTTTTGCTGCTGCAGCAAATCGGCCCCGAAAAAAAACTTCTTTTCTACGTTGCCTTCCCTTTTCCAGACGTCGCCAGCCTGTGGTAGGTGGTATTTGCCTTGCCAAGAATGCAGTCGCGCTTCCCACAAGAGCACTAGATACCTGCTGAGATGTCGTGCCCTTTGCTAGAACGCCTTTCATCGCCCTGCCTTGTTTATCTTCCCCTCCTCCGCCTTTCTCCCCCGTCGTTGTCTTTTACATTTTAGGAGGAGAACGGTTTTCGCCAGCAGCTCTGTTACTTCTGAATGTACTCTGGGTTTCTTTTTCAATATTTCTTTTAATTATTTAAAAGCACGAAAGGATGTGACTTGTCATATTGCAGGAAAGGCTGCTTTCTCTTGATCATACTCACGACCTAAGTATTTTCAAAGCATCCATGCCCTTCCACAGCGTACTCTTTGGTCCTATCTCAGGTCGCAGCGTGCCCTAAAATAGTGAAATGTAGCTGCTTATGTCATTTTTAAGTGCGGTGACCCGAGTAGACCAGATCCACGTGCCTTAGACCATGCTATTTTTTACTGTATACATAATAAGAAGAAATGCGGTCCTCATGCCTTTAAACGTTCGCCTACCCAGGTCTGGCGTGAACTTAAATCCTATAAATTTACATTGAAGTGCTAAACATCCTGGTTATGTAGGACTTTGTACAGCAAGTGTGAACTGCCTTTGGAGAGCTGGCGGCCCCGCTCAGCGTTACCTTTGGCAATGTGAAAAGGGAGCCAGGCTTTAAGGATATCAGGCTAAGGGGAGAGTACAAAGCACAGCGTCACTTGTTCTGCTCATGTAACCCTCCAGGGTTCACGAAGAAGGGTTTTTCCCATGGTGGAGGCAGAGGAAGGAGGGTCACGGGTGCGGGGTTGCGTGTTTGGAGGGTTTCTGCTTGGGTATTGTCCGCATCCTTCCCTCGCTGAGCGGATCTACCGAATCAGCCCTCCTTGGGGGTTAGACGATACATCTGGCGTCTTCAAAAGGAACGGGGTGGCTCCAGGAGTTCCCCCAGAGCATCCCCGTGCCTGATCGTGCTCAAGGGTGGGAGGAGAAAAGAGGCAACCTGGGTCCTGGTGGGGGGACAAGCCAGAACCTGAGTCCTTTATGGGAGAGGGGTGGAACACCTCTGCGGATCTGTGCTGGAGCCAACAAAGTCGGGCTGCTCCGATAACAAAATACGCAAAGTCCTTTTTATGAAGAATATATGCTGTGTCAAGTAGAGTGTGTACGCTGCAAGAGACAAAACCGGGCATTTGTTAGGTGAGGGTGCAGCGCGGCAGGAGGTAACCTGGATCCAGACCTTGTTCGATCAAGCTGAATCCCAGCTGGGAAGACGGGCAGATTTCAGACAGCAAGCTCCCCTCTCCTGAAATGAGGGAAAACACCCCGTTGTACGTAGCGAATAGTCAGCAAAGGTTTGGCTCCATCCCCTCCTCTTAACCGATTTGAATCCAGCAGCATCGTACCCTGAGCCATGGCTCCCCTATCTCCGGAATTTTTTAAGCTATCTCCTCTCTTCTCAGGCTTTTCATGAATTTCAGGTACAGTAATTGATCTAATGGGTAAGAGAATTTATGCAAAATGTTGGTTCTCAACTCTTCTTGGTTTGTTTTTTTGGTTTTGTTTTCTTTTCTTTTCTTGTCTTTTCTTTTCAGCACTTGCTTTTACCAGCTTCCTGAATGTAAAGCGCTTGGCGTTTGATTATTTTCACCCTTTCCCTTCCAGAAATATGCCCCCCACCAAGTTAATCCAGTGGGATTTGTTGGGCAATCAGAGTTCAGCAAAGAGGGTTTCTGGGCGTTGCTGGTGCAAGTGGGGTTAGAGGAACGAGTCGGGCAAAGCCTGGCATCAGGAGACCACGCTCGGCACTCGTCAGGACTCACCTGAAGTTCTCATTGGGGTTTACTGGCAATCAGGGGCAGCGAAAAAATAGCTGCAAAGAATGATTTTCAGTTCATCTCACCATTTCTCCCTCCGCCATCTCTAAAAAGTATGAATTAGTGCAGCCGATGGCCGTATTTGCCTAATGAAAACTCAAGCGCCTTGGTTTTCTCTCGGATTCTACGTCAAAAAATGCATGACCCAAGAAAGGCCAGACAATTTGAGAAAAAAAAACCCAATAATTTTGGGCTGGTATGTTTAGTTGCAGAGTCAGAAGTGCTGTGTAATGGTCTCATCTCCCCTTTGGGGCGTTTTTGCCAAGTGCAGATAGTTTTTCCGTCTCTTGTAGATGGTGAGGTTTAAAGCAGACCGTGAGCATCAGCGCTGCCGTTCCACAGACCTCTTAAATTTCTTTATTGGCACTGAAACGGCGGTAACACTGGGGAGGCTACCCAAGCTCTGCTTACAGCAGGGCCCAAAGGGAGGGGGGATTTGGGGGTGGCTTTATCGCCTCACTGCTTTTCTCCGAAGTCGTCTTTATTTGAGCTGTGCTTATCCCTCAGCCTCCTCAAAATACTCCCGAGGGAAACGTTTTGCTGTTGGAGTATGAAATACTGCACTGGATGTCACTTATGTTAAAAAATAATTAAAATAATAATAATAATAATCGAGGGAGAGGGATTCTCTGGCCTCTGTAATGTTTTCCTGCCCTGACTTGAAGTTCTCCCTCCCTCCCTCCTCCCGGGGGTCGTGCTTGGTGCTGTGTCTCATTCTCTCCAGGAGCAAAGATGCATTAACGTGTCTGGCAAATACCACCCTAATTCCTTTGCCCGGTTATGCGATTATGAGCCTTTCCTGGGTTAGGAGAAAGGACACTTATTTTCAAAAAAAAGCGGAATAATTCCAGGTATCTTCTACAGAGCATAAGCGGGTGGATTATTGAAACCAGTGGGGTGTAAATCAGGCTGGTACCCGAGCTCCGGGGCATCCCACGTGCGACTTCTCCCTGCGGTTGTGCCTCGTGGCACCCGCTTTGCCGCTTCTCTGGCTGGGAGCACGGAATTCTTACAGCGGCCCCGGATTCCACGACCTATTCTAGTGTAATTGAGCCTGGGTTTGACTCGGCTGAAGTCAAAGGGGGAGCTGAGACAGCCCAGTTGAAGGAACCTTTGCCATACGGTGTCTGGCCCTCGTCTTTGTAGAGCAATTGGGAAGAAAAAGGGGGTCTTACAGAAATCGCGGCGGGCTAAAACGTTTCGATGAGGTTTCCCAGAAGCCAGTGCCCCGCTATTTCTGCCCAGGAATGCGTTTTCCGTCTGTGTTTCACCCGGCCGACTCCAAGTTGAATTGGATGGTGTCTTATACGCTGGTGGGGAAGGAGCGGGCGAGGTGGGGGAAGGGGAATATAAAGATTAGACAAGGTCATTTCTCCAGTCTGTTCCACTTCCCCAGTGTGAAGGAAGCAGGAAAAGTGGGGGGGTGCAGTGGGGAACCAGTGGAAACCAGCAGGCAGCTAAGCTGGACCGTGCTTTTTTTTATTATTTTTTTCTTCTTCTTCTTTTCTTTTCCTCCTTCCTACAGAAGCTATATGAAGGATAATTTTATATTGGCGGGAGACGATAAGAGAGAGAGCGAGCGGTGAAAATATTCTAAGATCTTTTACACGTTTCTTTCACAGTCTGACTGCCCCTACTCAGAAAAAGTCCCAAGTATTAAAATACCAATGGACATCATGGAGCAGGAACCTTTCCTAAGTGATAGCAAACCTGCCGACAGTGAGTAGAACTAACCTCTTGCATGCCTGCTTGACTCTGCCTTGCAGTACAGAAATATATATATTTAGAGTGATTTTTTTTTTTTTTTTTTCAAATAAACCCCACCTTTCCTATTACTTGAGAAGTACTTTGTCTTGGTTTTGGTTTTTTTTTTCCTCCTCTTTCTTACTTTCCAGGCCTCTGATTTAATAACAGATTTTGGGTTTGTGAGCTTTTTTTTTTTTTTTTTTTTTTTTTTTCCTCCCCCCTCTTCCTTTGCTCGTTACAAATCTGATGTTGTTCCTTCTGGTGCCTCCAGCTTAAGTGCTTTTGTCCAGCTCCTAACAGGTCTCTTGGCCACTCGCTCTCTCCTCCTCTCTTTCCTCTGAACTTGTCCCGGTTTGTCTTCGCTCTGCTGATGGTTTGATTTATTTTTATTTTTTTTTTTTCCCTCTGAGCCTGGTGTTCTGGATTTGCAGCATGTCTAAACTGCATCGCTGTCCCCTTGCTGTTTGTTTCCTTAGGTGCCAAGCGGTTGCAAAAATCAGCGCTTAAAAGAGTAATTAAGCGCGTCATTGATCCGCATTAAACTGACAAGGCAGTGATCAGTTGACCATTAACGTTATTTCCCTTCTTAGGTGATTTGCTTTTGTGCTATTCTGTTCCTTCTTAATTTCTTACGTTCATATCCATAAATCCGATTATTACGATCTTCGTTTTCAGTCATTTTCGCTTTTCATGTGATAGTCTTTTAAGTGAGGAATCAGGAATACCATCTGACCTCAGCTTTTTTGCCTTTGCGCTGACTTTTTAAAATACTCCGAGCGATGGGTGCCCTCTGGAGATAAATAGGCTGTTTTGTCGTGAGAGGGGAGGGGAGAAATACGAATAAATTAGTAACAAATCAGTACTGCGGCAAGGCTGGGGATTTCTAGCGGTAGGACCCAAAATCACAGATCTTTAGATCTTTAAGCTGGTATTTAAGAGCTGGTACCCAAGTCCCTTGCCTTTTGGTGGTGCTTAGATACCTTAGGTGATGCTAAGCATCGCTCTGTGATTTTTAGGTGCAGGAACACTTAGAGATCGGCGTTATAAAACAAAGGCAAAGAGAAAGAGATGTTTCCCTAATTATTTAGATAGCCTCGTGTTTTGCTGGTAAGGAACAGGAGGGAAACCAGCCTCAGACAACCCAGCAGATCCTCCTCCTTTTTCTGGGAGACTGCCCTGATGTGCTAAAAACACATTGCATCCTAAATGTTGCGCAGGATTTTATGATCAGGTGCGCTGTTTCACCTTTTTCAGCATCTTTAAAGCTGAAATAGTTCAGGAAAAGTTAATTGGGCCGCAAACCTGTTTGTTGGAATGCCCTTCGAGGCAGCAGGGGGTGAGTCACCCCTGAGCCGCGCCGTAGTTGGTTTGCGTATTTGCACATTTTTATGATCCACTTGTCGATCTGCTGGTTTTCGATTAGAAACAGTGCAAAAAATAAATGAAAAAAAAAATAAAAATCAGGCCCTTGGACTAGAAAAAGTAGCCGGAATCCAGCATCACTGTGGTATTGTCCTTGAACATAACTGTGCTCTGCGATTCCAAGTATGTTATTAAAAATACTACTGATGTTAGCTTTCCTTCAGCCGTAGGAAGAATAGGATTATTATTAACAGAGAGGACACTTCCCCAGGCTGGGTCAGGCAAGGAAAAGCCACTGTGGGCACCAAGCCACCTATTTTCTCACCAGGAGGTTGGGTGCGACGGTGGGGAAGGAGCACAGGGTACCCAAAGAGGTGTAGAGGAAAGGTAAGTGTCAAGGTGGGGAAAGTTTTGGGAAATGAGTCTTTTGGCCGTGTTGGCAGTTCAAGGGGTTTTATCTTGGAGGAGAGAGAGAGAGAAATTGAGCGTTCACCTGGCGGGCAGTCAGCGGTAAGAAAGCGTTGCCAAATAGCTGAGAGTATGGTGGAGAAACAGGCTGGGTGGAGGAGCCATCAGTGCTGCAGGCAGCCACAAACGAGACTTTCTTCCTTCCCCGACAGGAGAAAAATCACCAACATTCCTTGAACGCCATACGTCGTGCTGATACAATTCCTTTCCTTCGGTCACACACCATGCCAAGGTAAGCACCCAAAAAAATGCACTTGATAATGATTCCTCAAAAGCGTCTCAGCTACCCCTCAGCGCACCCAAAGTCAGCGCGGCAAAGTTTTGTCCCCCACAGGAAACTCTTAAAAAGCACTTGGAGAAAATTCCCTGTGTAGGGTTGCAGCATAGAGTCACAGAATTGTCATGGTTGGAAGGGACCTTTCAGATCATTGAGTCCAACTATTCACCTAATGCTGCCAAAGCCACCACTACCCCGTGTCCCTCAGCACCACGTCTGCCCAGTTTTTAAATACCTCCAGGGATGGCAACTCAACCGCTTCCCCGGGCAGCCTCTTCCAGTGCTTAATAACCCTTTATGTGAAGACCTTTTTCCTAATATCCATCCCTAGTTGATGGCCAACACAGCCCTACAGGGCTTGGGATGGGGGGTGGAGAGCCTACGGGCTCCACCAGCCTTGCTTAGACCCCAGCTGAAGAACCAACGGCTGCTTTAGGGTCTAAACCGGAAGAAAGGTACGAAGCAACTGGGAGGAGTCTAAAAAACACATCTGCAGGGGAAAAATTAAATGAATTGGGATTGTTTAGCCTTTAAAAAAATAGAAGAGACAGACATGGAGAGGAAATTGCTGTTACGCTTTCCTTCAGTCACGTAACAGGATGTTACGAAGGGCAAGTAATCCATTTTCCCATGTCTGCGGTAGAAAACAGAGTAAGTAATAACCTTAAATTGCAGCAAGGAAGAGGTAAATAACAATTTTTCAGAGCTCAGCCCCTTGGGGCCACCTCGGACCTGCCAGTGCCAAGAGTCGGATCTAGACCAAGGCAGCGATAGTCCTTGAAACATCAAAGAAATATCTACGCTTCCCGGTGTTAGAGAGCGTGAGATTAATCTCAGTGCCTATAACCAGATTATTCCAAAGGCAGTTTACGAGCGTTGCCACAGCGCAGCGTGAAGCACAACTGCTGGATACTTGGATCTTCTCGGTCAATGAAATCGGTGGTTTTACCTTCTGAAACAGACAGTGTTGAGACGAACTCATTAAAATTATCTTATGTGAGGTACGGCCCTTATCTTAAGCCCAGCTGTATATTGCCACTGCCTGACAGGGTTATTTTACTCGGTATCTGTATGCTGCCGGTTCCAAAAAGCTGTATTGTATGAGCCAATGCAAGGAACCGGTACTGGGAGTTGAGCATTTATTCCATTTTTTAGATGTGACACTCTCTGTTGGATGTCCCATTAAGTCCCAGGACCTGCGGTTTTCCCGGTTTATGCCGCTTACCCCTCTTGTTTTGTTTGTAAAAGGCTGGTTTTCTCTTGCAAGATGATTTTTCCCTGGGATTTGGTCAGCGGGAGGCTGGGCTAGCAGGAGCCCTGGGCATGGCAGCCCCCCTCGAGAAGGGCTGAGGACCCGACGGGAGTCCCCACGCTCACCCCATCTCTCTTTTTCTTCGCAGCCCTCCACGAACTCCAGTAAAAGTTGTGCCTCAAATTAGAATAGAACTTGAGCCTGAAGACAATGGTTATTTCTGGAGGAGCAAGGGAACAGAAACTACTTTGTAATTTGTCTGTCTGTTAAATCTTTTACGGAATTTATTTTGCCACTAGCCAAATATTAAACGCCGCTCTCCCCGCCTGCGTAGGTAAAAAAAAAAAAAAGAAAAAAAAAAGACATCCTTGCCCCTGCAGATCTCGCCTCCTCTCGCCCCGTTTCCCCACGCCGACCAAGACTCGTTTTGCCTTCTCTGTCGCTCCGACACGCAAGCGTCTCCCGGCCGCAAGCAGAGGCCAGAAGCGTTAAGGATTCCCTGTCGTCCTACCGGCGGTTGATGGCCCGGGGGTGCTGGGGCGACTTGAGTCTCGTTGAACCGGTTGTTTGTCCGATTGTCCCTTTGTCGTCTGGCAGAACAAAAAAAAAAAAAAGGACCTCCAGGCTAAGCCGACGTCTCGCTCGCGCTGCTCGAAGATGCTGGAAAGTGCTGCTAACACGAACTCGCTCGTACAGCCTCGTGCTCGTCGTTAACGCGGGAAGGGGAAGGAAAAGGTACTTCGCTCCCAGCACAGACAAACCATTGCCATCGTTGTAGCATGCGTTCTGAAATGTCCCTTTCCTATGCAATTTTTTTTTTTTTTTTTTTTTTTTTAAAGAAACACTTTAATGGACTTAATCCGTCAGGTACATTGAAGAGTGTTATTTTCCTAGATTATTTTGTTTAAATTATGGGGGCCTAACCTACGACTTTTTTTTTTTTTTTTTGTCAATTTTTTTAACCTTTTTTTAATTACTGTAAAGAAAAATGAATTTTTTTCCTGCAGCAGGAAACGTATAGTTATGAGTAGTTCTACCTCTTATTTCTAGATGCCAGGCTTTCTGTAAAAAAAAAAAAAAAAAAAAATGTATTGTACCATATATAATGTGATTTTTACAAAAAAAAAAAACCACAAAAAAACACCACAACAAAACCACAATGCCACACCACAATCTCCAGGATACGGCATAGGGCTGGATCAGTTTGATTAACACCTTCTACTTTGAAGCATCTGTTTTACTTAGGGTTGTGTGATTTTCTTTTTTTTTTTTCTTTTTTTTTTTTTTTTTTAAATAAATAATCTAACTTCGCTATGAAGGAGACGGGATGTAACTTAAATCTCTTGTAATTTAGGCAGAGTCTTAAATGTAAGGGTGGTAAGCGAAATGCTGACCGGCGACCGGCGTCGGTGGACAGATGCTGATTGTACTCGCGTTGTTGACTTCCTACGCGGTATCGTTCCAATTCTTTCTTTTGAAACCCCGGTGTGTGCGCGTGGGTGGACGTGCGTCCACCAGAAGACCCCGGGTGGACTTCGGGCACGATGGCGGTGCAATGGAGGAGAAGGACAGCTGAAGATGGCCCACTGGGATGCTCATCCCGACGCTCGTACTGGCCAGGCTCACCAACACCTGCGTCCTCTAGCTTCCCACATCACTTTGCCATCATCTACAGAATTTACCCGAAATTTTGACGGCTCGGCCCTAGACTCGTCCACCCGTACGCGGCGATGCATCAGCACCAAGCAGGCTGGCCGTGGGCACAACCAGGTTTTTGGTTTTAAACCAAGCAAGCAAATACCACCTTGGGAGAGGTGATTGTACTCTCTGGAGCGCATCTGTGAATGTACTTGTGTGTGCGTGGAAATGCGCATTTGGGAAACTGGGCTTCACCAAGACCTTTTTTTGATGAAACGTGAGGACTACATATAACACACTAGAAGCTTCATGGAAGAAAAAAAAAAAAAAAGAAAAAGGAAGGAAAAAAAAAAAAGAAAAAGGAAGAAAAAAAAAAAAAGAAAAAGGAAGAAAAAAAAAAAAAGCCGGGGGGGGGGGCAGGGGAGAAAAAAAAAGCCCAGCTGTAAAGGCCAATTCCCCAGTGGAAAAAAATCCCACCGCAGAGGACAGGCGAAACCAAAGTCTGTGTTGGTTAAGTAAACAGAATTTTATGACGGTGCTGAGACCTTATATGCCAAATTTTAGCGTCTGCTCGCTCGTAGTAGCCATATCAGCAAGGGGATTTGCAGAATAGGGCTACTCTTTTCTTTCCCAGATGTGCTGTAGAAGCAGCTGGCCACCTTGCTTTCACGGAGGTTGAAGGATGAGTTGTTGAGGACCGTGAGAGCTTGAGCTGGACCTGCTGCAAGCGGTCGTTGCTGCGGAAAGAGGATGGAGCCGCACGCAGACGTGCACACACCTCCCAACATTCCTCGAGGGCTCTCAGTTTCGGCTCCCATGAAATGTGCGTTGACTCTGAGATGGACATCCTGGCAACCCAGCCCAAACCCGCTTAGGAAAGGCTGGGGAGATGTTGGAAACGGCCGGGAAAGGAGTGTTTCCGTGATCCCTCCGCTGCCGGGCCCCGCGAGCTGGAGGACAGAAAACCTGGGAAACGCAACGCCAGCTTCAACGAAGGGTTTCCATCCCTTGGTGAACTCAAGTCCCTGGCTCCCAAAGGGGAGACGGACTCGAGCGTCACCTATGGAGTACGCGGGAGATGCTCGTGTTTTGCCCAGACCTTTGCTTTGTAGGAATCCCAGTTCCGGAGGGAGGAAAGCTCCAACCGGATGGAGAGAGAGAAGCAGCTTTTCCCGCTCCACGGGCACCCATGCACACACCGTCCCCGTCTGCTGGCACCTGGTGATGGGTCTCCCCAAAAATGAGGTCTTCCACTTTTCGAACCCTGTTAAAATGTACTTGAAATGTATTGACTGCTGATCTAGATCTTTCTCTCTCTTTTTTTATTTTATTTTTTTTTATTATTTTAACCTGAGGGAGCTGTTGTACAGGGGGTAGCGTCGCTGAAGGGGACGGGACAAAGTTTTCTGTAGCTTGCCATGAAAAACTCACAATTCCGGCGGCAGGAGCTGGAAGTATTTCCTTTCCTGGTGCCCGACACTAGCCCACTTTATTGGTGGTTGTGTCTCTTGTTGGGTTTTCCTACAAAAAAAGAAAACAAAACCCAGCACAGAGAGAAGAGCCAGCTTTGTCCCGGCCCCGGGAACGTGGTGGCCGTCTGCCTCTGTAGCCCACACTTCTTTGTCGTCGTGGCCGATACATCTTTGTATTTTTATTTTATTTTATTTTTTGAATCAACACGCACTTTCAGATACTTTTATTATTGTTTTTAATTCTCGTTAAGTCTGTACTTGCTTTGGAGGAAAGACTAAAAACTTAGGATAAAATGAAGTGGATCAAGATGGTGGAACAAAGAGGAAAAAAAAAGAAGCAGAAAACATTTCAATATATTAAAATGATTTTTTTTCCAGTAATATAAAACATGAAATTCCTTATAACATTATAGTATTTTACAGTTTTATGAAGCTTTCTATTGTGACTTTTATGGAATCAAAAGATGAAGATGATGAGATATTTTAGCATTTATATTTTTCAAAATTAAATGTATACTGAAAATAAAGTAACTTTATGCATTTATTGGAGAGCTTGTGTGTGTGTTTTTCCTCGTTACATACTCAGTCGTGTTTGATTGAATCAAGATCCCTGTGATCTGTTGTTGGAATCACCTTTTCCAAGGGAGGATTCACGGCGGCTCTCCGGCGGGCGAGGATGCTGAGGAAAGGTCCCACAAATACATGTGAAAAATGCAGGGAAAGTCTCTCTAACAAACCATGAAGGAGTTTAGGATGTATCGTAGAATCACAGGATGGTTTGGGTGGGAAGGGACCGTAAAGCCCACCCAGTGCCACCCCCTGCCCTGGGCAGGGACACCTCCCACCAGCCCAGGTTGCTCCAAGCCCCGTCCGACCTGGCCTTGAACCCCTCCAGGGATGGGGCAGCCACAGCTTCTCCGGGCAACCTGGGCCACTGTCCCACCACCCTCACAGCCAAGAATTTCTTCCTCAGATCTCATCTCAATCTCCCCTCTTTCAGGTTAAAGCTGTTTCCCCTCGTCCCATGGCTCCCCTCCCTGCTCCAGCTTTCCTGGAGCCCCTTGAGGGACGGGAAGGGGCTGGAAGGTCTCCCCGGAGCCTTCTCTTCTCCAGGCTGAACCCCCCCAGCTCTCTCAGCCTGTCCTCACAGCAGAGGGGCTCCAGCCCTCCCAGCATCTCCGGGGCCTCCTCTGGCCCCACTCCAACAGCTCCGTGTCCTTCTGATGTTGGGGACTCCAAAGCTGGAGGCAGCACTCCCACGTTGGGTCTCCCCCGAGCAGAGCAGAGGGCTAGGATCCCCCCCTCGCCCTGCTGCCCACGCTGCTGGAAGTGCAGCCCAAGGGGGGGTTTCTGGGGTGCCAGCGTGCATTGCCCACTCATGGCCACCTTCTCATCCACCAACACGCCCGAGTCCTCCTCAGGGCTGCTCTCCAGCCATTCTCTGCCCAACCTGTGTTCGTTCTTGGGCTGTAAAAGTGAGCTTTAATGATAGAAATCCTCTTGAGATAATGTATTGAAGCTCTTTGGGGAGTGAAGTATAACTTTTTCCAGACGTCAATGGGGTAGTAACCGAAGGCAGCGGCCAGGTGCAGATCCCAGCCCCGGACCAGCTTTTTTTTGGTGGGTCCTTTTCCAGCCCGTTCCTTGCTGGGCGGCACATGGGCAGCAGGCTGTGAAGAAAGCAAAGCATGGTCAGAAAGGTGCTGGTGGAGGTGGGGGCTCCCTGAGACCCCGCTGTTGGAGCGAGGGCACCCTCCCCAACCCTGCTGAAGATCGTTTTGGGATGCGGAGAAGCCCCTCAAAGGGCTTGATGCTGCAGGACCCTGAGTCGAATCCGGGATTAGGTAAGATTGTGGAAAATGGGACCAGTAATAATGGACGTGCACCCCAAATCCAGGGATTGTGGTGACCATGGTGGTGCCAGGGGCTTGGTCCTGGGCAGTGGTGGCTGGTGGGGCTGGGAAATCTCCTGTTCCTGCTCCCATCAAGCAAATACCCCCATCAAGACAGCTAAAAAGCATCACTTGGGGCTTGTATAGACAACGTACTGCGCAGGTTACGTTGCCTGATGGAGATGTCCCCAGGCGAGGACACGCTGCCCTCCTCCCTGTGCGGGCAGGGGTGGTGCCCATGGCCTTTCAGGATCCGTTTGTTGGGTTGATCTCCTGCCCCACCGCAGGCATGGGTCCGCGGGTCTCCCCAGCACCCCCCGTTTCACGTGCTCCAGGGGAGGGATGCTCACCATACACGTACAAGGGTAACTTCTGGTGACAGCTCCATCCGGCCAACGCTAGCAAAGCAAAGAGCAGGGCTGGAAAACGATGACAACCACTAGAGAAACCCTTGGCTAAATTTTTTGTGGTGGGAAAGGGGTGAGCGGCCATCAGCGTCCACTTTTGGAGACTGCGCTTGGGGGCCCAAGAGCATCGTGGCCATGGGGCTGTGCCGGGAGTGGGGCTGTGACTGACGGGGGGAGTGAATCCCTTCATCCTTTCACATGGGTCTTTCTCATTATCCAGCGGGCAATTCCCTTGCATGACGTGGCGATTCTGAAGCTTGTGAGCCACCACGTGCCTGGCCCTACAGCATCCCGGCGGTGGTGGGGTGCTCCTCCCACAGGTGTCCCCTTCGATAAGCGCCAGCCACTGTGGTTTTTGCATCAGAAGCATTTAGAAAATGGTCAATAGTGCTCTCACAATGTGGCCGGAGCCGTCATGGTGGCATGTAACCCCCATGGATGGCCCGGGGAGATGGGTTCCTCCTCCTGGGGCCGCTTGGTTGCTCCAGCAAAATGCTTGCCCACAGGACGATGCTCCCCAGGACAAGGGGAGGCGTGTGATGGAGATGTCCTGGGCGTGCGACTCATCAGCTTTATCAAGTGCTGGAACAGGGCAGTGGTGGAGTCACCATCCATGGAGGGGTTTAAAAGTCGTGTAGATGTGGTGCTGAGGGACATGGGTTAGTTTTAACCTGGCGGTGCTGGGTTAACAGTTGGACTTGGTGATCTTAAAGGTCTCTTCCAACCAAAACAATTCTATGATGGGGAGCAGGCATGGTGAGCCCCGGCAATCCAGCCCCGGGGTTGTCTGTGGGTCCCTGCAGACTGCCAGGGGGGGTTGGCAGCCTGGGGACACCCGGGGTCAGCTGCCCAGATGGCCTGATTTGGGGCTTGATTTGCCCTTCCCAGCTCTCCTGGGGGTGGGCACTTGGCAGTTCTGAGTTGGGCAGGGGGAGCCCAAGCTGGAGGAGATGTTTGTCGAGGACCATGCGAGACCCTGGCTTGGAGTGCTCCACCATGGTGCTGCCTCATCCTATCATTTGGTGGACAATGGGACCCTGGGCTTTGGATGATGCCCCTTGCCTGGAGGAACAGCCATGGAGCCGGATCCAGAGGGCGGCCAGGAGGTCCTGGAGCAGCACGGCATCTCCCTGCCCACCTCTGCCACCTGCAGACAGGTAAAAGTGAGCCCAGCATGGCCTGGGCTCCTCCAAGGGACCTCTGGTTTCTGGGATGAAACTTGTCATGACTAAACTTTGCTTTTTCCGCGCATTGTTCCTTGGCCAGGAGTAACCATCGGTGAGGACGTGGGGCAGGGGGAAGGGCAACCACCAACATCTCTTGGGCTCCACCAGCATTCCGAGCGGCCATGCCAACGAAGGAGAATTGAAACAGGGCACCAACTCCTCCAGAAGCCCCGTCCCTTCCTGCCGCAGGAGGCGGTGGGGTTGTTAAAACACTTGTTACGGGTATTTTGAGCTAACTTTTTAATAAGGAATGTGGGTGGGATGTGGTTTTGGGGAGCGAGCTGCAGGTCCCCAAAGCCTTATCCCCTTGGCTGCTGCTCTCCCGAACCCGACCTGGCAGCCTTGGTTGGGGCGATGCCAAGCTCTGCGCTCTTAAACCAGCACCAAAAGCCATTTATTGTCCAGCATCTCTCTCTTTTTGTCAGCGTGGGAAGCATTTTGTGGCATTTTGGGGGACTCGACTATATTTCGGGGAGCTGTTTCTGCGTTGGGGTACCAGCATCATCCCTGGGAGCCCTGGGTGAGAGCGGGACATGAGCATCACCTGCGAGCTGGTCCCCTCCTTCATAAATTGCTCTTTAGCTGCTCCCACCCGGCCAGAAACCTTTCCCGAGCTTCTTTCTGGTGGGTGTTTGGGGTGGCAAAGCAAGAGGAAAGCGCTGTACACCATACAAAAAGAAAAATAAAAATAAAAGGAGGTACGAGCCCGTTTGCTTGTTGGGTTTTTTTGTTTGGTTTTTTTTTTTTTTGGTGGGTTTGAAGTCGGTGGCGGGGATGGGGGTGGCCCAGAAGAGCCAACTCGGGCCTGAAAAGCTGGCGAAAGGTGTCGCTGGGAAAATAAACTGCTCCGTGGGTCTCAGAGGCAGATAAAACTAATACTTTCAAGCTTTTTTTTTTTTTTATTTTTAAATTTTTATAGATGTGGTAATTAATAATGATAAAAAGAAAAAAAAGAGAGGCAGAAGCTGGTCAGTTTAATTCTGTACTGGAAAAAAATTAAAAAAAAAAAAAAAAAGAGATGGAATTTGGTCAGTTTATTTACTTCTCTACCGGGGGTAACCTGCTCTGCGGGAACAAATCACTTGCCCTCCCCCCCCCATATTAGGTGGGGAGGCAGAAAACACCCTGTGTTCCCCCAAAAGGCTGGGCGATGCTGAGGACTGGAGGGGTTTTTTTCCCAATTTTTTGGGGAAAACCCACCCTGCTGGGGGGCAGTGAGTGAACACGACGGTGTTTTCCCCTCCGCAGGAGCCGGGGCGCCGCTGGACGGGCTGCGGGCGCCGGCGAGGTCAATGCCGGGAGTTGGTTTATCTGGCGCCGCTGGTTTTTAGTGCCCCCCCCCCCCAACCTCGTGTCCCGCCTCGTCCCCTCGCTTTTACTGATGTTACCCCCGCCCTGCCACACGTTGCTGCTTAATTACAGCCGCGCCAATTAGAGATGGCTGGGGTTGGGGGCGATAACTGCTTGGTAGAGGGTTTTGGTTGTTGGTGTTTTGGTTTTTTTAATTTGTCCTTGTCGCGTCGCCCACCCCGGCTTTGGAAGGTGTCCGGGCACCCCGATCTCCGGGTGATGAGTGGGCAGATTGGCCAGGAAGGGTTCTTCTCAAAAACCAAGAATTTAAAAAAGAAAAAAAAAAAAAACCACAACAACCCCAAAACATAATAAACAGGGACTTTCCTGCTTCTTGCAAATCTTTGGGAACGGTTAAAGAGCTGCCGGGATAACAACGCAGGAGGCAAATCTGCCTCCCGAGGGCAGGAGGAAGGAGACCTGGGGAAAAAAAAAAAAAAAATTAAAAGGAAAACCGTACAAAAAGCCCCGCTGGGATGGAGGGTAGGGAAGGAGAGGGGTCTGTGCCCGAGCTGGAAGGGGATCCCTCGGGATTTCCTGCCCGGGTCGCTGCTCCCGCACGGCGCCAGCCAGCACGGCCTGTCCCAGAAATTGATGGGTTTTAATGAAAAAAAAATGTTGTGTTTTATCAGTTGGCTTTTTTTCTTCTTTTAAACAGCGATTGATTATTTCGGGGGTTGGTTCCCCCTCGCCCCCGCTGAGGTCCCCACGTCAGCAATGACAGTGGCCTTGCCGTCGTGGGCTGCCGCCAGCAAAGATTTGGGTTTCCCCAGGCTCTGCAGGGGCTCAGGGTTTTATTTTTTTCTGATTTTTATTTTTTCTCTGCTGGCGCGGTGCAACGCGCAGCTCCTCCGTCCGAGAAGGTTTAGGTCCCTCCGGGTGACCGCGGGCACCTTCTCAGACGCGTCCTTGGTGCTGGGTGGGATGGAGAGAAGATGCTGAGGAGTGCCCGTGAAATCCGTAACAACGGAGGCTT
The DNA here is from genome assembly GCF_963924245.1 of Chroicocephalus ridibundus. Lineage (NCBI taxonomy): Eukaryota > Metazoa > Chordata > Aves > Charadriiformes > Laridae > Chroicocephalus > Chroicocephalus ridibundus. The sequence continues at coordinate 7,505,454 of NC_086288.1, forward strand.
TTAGGTCTTTAACGGCTCGGTGCTGTCACTTGCCTGATCCGTCGGTGGGGAGGAAGGTGGGGGAGAATTGAGCTTTCCCATCCGTAATTAAAGCTAATTTATTAATGCCAACAAACACGCTCAGTAAATAAATATGGAGGGCAGAGCGTGTGTTGTCGCCCGACGCCTCCTGCCGTGGCGGGCAGCGTTTTCTTACGTGGTTTTAGGGCCAAAAGCCCTGCCCGACCACCGCGCCGGCAGGGATGAGGTGGGATGGGATGGGATGGGGTGGGACACGTCTCTCCTGGCGTTTTGTTCCTGCAGAGGCGGCTCGTGGTCCCAGGAGATACCCCGGGATTTATTTGGGGTGTTTCTTCTTAAATTTGCCGTCCCTGCGTGGCGTTTTGGGGCGTCCCCGTGATGCCCATCAGCGCGGGGAGGGGTTCAGGATCCCGTACCTGCTCTCGGGCAGATGGATAACCCCCGCGGCAGTCGGACGGGCACGTGTGCAGGCGAGGGAACCGCAAACAGCTCAACGTCCTCACGCCCTTCGGCATCACCTCCTGATTGACAGCGAGGGCTCCGGGCTTTTAACGCCCCTGGCAGCCCAGAGGACGAGCGAGCGGCGAGCGATGCCTGCTCCCGAAAATAACGTTAGCTTGGCTTTCCGCTCTCCCCACCGTGCCCAAGCTTTCCACGTTGGGAAATACCCTTGGGGTATCGCAGTGCGCGCGTCTCACCCGGAAAACTGCTATGATAATAAGCACTGGTTGTTTATTTTCTTCTTTTTTTTTTTCTTTTTTTTTTTTTTCTTTTAAATCTATCAGCACATTTCCTAGAAACAGGTGATGCTCTTGGCTCGCTTAAACATTTTTTTTCTCCAATTTTTCTCGGAAACCGAGGAAGTCGCTGGAATTGTTAGCCCTTTACCATGTCGCAGCCTGAATTTGAGGGATGCAACTAAAACGCGACGCTGGAAGGGAGCAAAAGCTGGGGCCGGTCACTGGCACCTGGTGTCTGATGGAGAATAAAGGGGTTTTACGGGGACGGTGGGACCCGACGCACGGCGGTGACCGGGGTTGGTACCTGGCGGGAGAAGACGAAGTGGAACCCCATCTCCATCGCAGCCATGTACCGGGGAGGGGAGGGAATCCGCCGGCAATGCCGGGCATGTGGATGAGCGTGGCAGTGCTAATATTGTCCACAAAGGAATGACTCTAAGGGCCTTAATTAGCTCTAAATTGATTTCCCCGCATTCTGACCGTTAACCCCCGGCCCCTCGCAGAGTTTTCCCTCTGCGGATGGAGCCCCTCTGCCCCCTTGGTGAGGCCGGTGCCGCTTTTGTGTCGCTGTATCTCAATTATTGCTCTCTTTTGACCACTGCTTCAGCTCATCCCTGTGTTACTGCTTCAGCGCGGGCTGTTTTAATTCGCTGCTTTATCTTTGCACGGCACGGCTCCGCGCGCCGAGGCATCGTTGGCCGCTTGCCTTCGTATATTTTGATCTCGTTTTCATGTAAAAAAAAAAAAACCCTGCCAAATTTGGGCCTCGGGGTATTTTCCCGTCATTTTCCCGGCTGGGTTCGCCATCCTCCTGCCTCCCACCCTGGGATGCTTTGCTGGCAGCACCCCCAAAACTCGGCGGGTGTTCGGTAGGGGGGTCTAGGGGGCAGGGGAGGGGGGTTTTGGGGTGCAGAGGGGGGAAATGGGGCTGCAGGGGAGCCCCGAGGCCCCATCGCAGGTAGTGGGCTCATGCCTCCAGCTAGCTGGATATCCAAATACCCGCCGAGACCCCTCTTTGGGAGCACTTGATGAGTGTTTTCGGTGGTGTTTCTTAATTCTTTTAGGCCATTAGCTCCCAGGACGGGAGCTGGGACCTCCTCCCGCACGCAGAGCCGGGGCCGTGCCCCTTCCCATCCCTCCCCGCCGGCCCAGGGGTGCCAAAAGCCTTGTCGGCAGCAGCGAGGGTGCTTTTTGAAGTCTTTATTGCGGCTGCGGGAATACATCGGTGGGTGGGCGAGGAGCCGCGGGCTCAGTGGCACCTTCCTCTCCCAGCGGGAGGACCAGCAGCCATCTGCCGGGCATCCTCCATCTCCTTTTGATCTCCCGCTTCCCTGCGGCCGTCAGCCTTTTCCCCAGCCCCATAACTCCCCCCCTCCATCCGTGCACGGCCGGAGAAGTGGTCCCCGATGCCGGCGTGGCCGGACCCTCAGCCGTTCGCCTGCGTTTATCCCAGCAGGCAGGACCCCCCGTCGCACGCCTCCCCCAGCTCCGAGCTCACCTGAAAAAAAGGAGGGGGGGAGGTGGAAAGGAGCCGAGGGGCGGCGCCGGGGCTGGAGATGGTGTGATGGGGGCAAGGTGAGGAGGGGGGGCGGATAGGGCTTTACCTTGTCGGCGCAGTAGAGGGGGGGTGAGTTTGGGGGGCAGCAGGTGGAGGCGAAGTCGGCTCGCTGCTCCACCAGCTGCCCCAGCAGCTCGGGGCTGGCGTCCGCCATCGTCCGTGCCAAGCTCTCCCGCAGCCTGCGGCGTGGGTTTTAGCAGGGATTCGGGGTCGTTAAATACCCATATGGCATTTTTTTTTTTTGCGGGGGAGGGGGGGAGGAGCACACGCAGAACAGGGCTGGACGCCCCGCAAGGGGTGCGTTTTGCGCCCCTTTCGCTGCTATTGAGGCTCAAGAATGCGCATCCTCGAAATTTTGGCCAATTGCACCCGCCGACCCGGTTTTGGTGGTGGGGGGTAAGGGGGGAAAAAACGCTCACCTCTTCTTGAAGTCGAGGAAATTCAGCTGGGTGTACTGCCCGCAGAGCTGCTCGGCCTTTTCCAGGAAGGGGGGCAGCTCTTCTCCCATCCGCAGGCGCTGGGTTGGGAGAGGGTGGCCGTCACCAGGCTGGGAAAAGCCTCTGCGGGGGGGATTTTTTAGGGGGGGACACACCAGGGCGAGCCAAGGGAGCCGTCCCTGCCCCTCACCTTGCTGTCCAGGCAGGCGGGGGGGTCCTTGGCAGAGCAGCACTCCCCCCTGGCTTTTTCGGAGGCGTCGTATAGCTTGCCGAGGACGGCGTCGGGGATGGTAGTGTGCCTCCGGGCCAGCTCAAACAGGTACCTGGAGAGGGGAAAAAACACGTCGTTGGATTAGTTTTTATTACTGTTTGGAGTTGTGTGAGTTTTTACCCTTTAAACATCAATTTATTTATTTTTTTTCTTCGGAAGGACCTGACGCAGAAAAAGGTGTCGTAGCCGTAATTTCGCGCGTGTGCCCTAGAATCATCGCATCGCAGGATGGTTTGGGCGGGAAGGGACCTTAAAGCTCATCTCATTCCACCCCCTGCCCTGGGCAGGGACACCTCCCGCCAGACCAGGTTGCTCCAAGCCGCTTCCAGCCTGGCCTTAGAACGCCTCCAGGGTGTCTGTGAGGTTTAAAAAGTTTTTCTCCGGCCTGCGCCTTCCGCAGGAAGGTGTTTCCATCCTCTCCTGCAGATGCCAAGCTGCAGTCATCCATTTTCAGTACGAGCCGTCCTATATCTCGACGACCCACTCAACGTGGGACGGGCGCATCTTTGTGCAGCCCCCGGGCGGGGGGTGAGAGTGGAAGGAAGAGAGGATGCTCCCCCCGGTTCTCCTAACAATAACCAAACCGTATAACGAAGAAAAGGGTGGTTGGGGGGGTGTCAGCTCATCCGCTGCGGGTTCCACTCACCTCTTGGCACGGCGAGCCCCCTCCTCACCGCAGAGCTGCCCGTCGGTGGGCTTCGGGGCCGGCGGCAGCGTGGGGGCGGTCGCCGGTGGCAAGGCGGAGATGCAGAAATAGTTCTGCACCAGGTTTTTCCCCTGGCAGCAGGTGGCAAACCTTTTGTCCCGGGGGCCCAGCGTGTTGCAGGCTTTGGCCGTGTGCTCTGATAACTGCGAAGAAGGGAGTGGAGGGTCGCGCCGGGGCTCGGCACATTCCCGGGATGGGAACCCCTTGGCTTGCGGCTCGGGAGGTGGGTTTTGGGGTGGGCCTCCTGGCCCCCCCCCCTACCTTCTTGGGCATGCAGTCCTCGTCCACCGAGTCGCAGCACTGGGAAAAGACCTCGGCAGCGTCTTCTGCCAGGGGGAAAAGGTCCTCGAAGGACGCGCTGGGCATCTTCTGAGCCAGCGAGGCCAGGTAGCTGTGAGGGCAACGGGGCGTTGCGGGGGGCGCGGGGAGCTCAGCTCCAATTTCCCCTTGAACTGCCCCAAACGGGGGGTTTTGCCTCACAGGGGCGCGGCAGCGGGGGGGCAGGGGGAGATGGTGGTGAGCCATGGGGCTCGCTCTGCCCTTGCGCTATAGGGGATGCTGCAGCACGCTTGGTTTTACGCCTTGATCCGAACTTGTCTTTGGGAACGCTGCCTGCCAACGGGCTCCGCAGCTGGAAATGGGAACGGGCTCGTTGACCGTGGAGAGAAAGGGCCATTCCTCCCCCTTTTACCTTACGGTGACTTTGTCCTTCCCATACGCCGCGAAGCGGGAGCACACCCGGTTTGACATCAGGGTGAGGAGGGAAAGGGTTTTCCTTTCCAGTTTCTGCCACACAAGAAAAGATGACAGAGGTGTCCTCCGAGGGAAACAGAAGCCCTTCCCTGCCACCCCTCCCCGGCCCATCGGCACGGTGCTCGCCCGGCTCCCCAGGGAGCAGGGATGGGGACAAGCCGGGGGGTCCGAAGGGTCTCACCTCCTTCAGGAAGCAGGCGGTGGGCGCGGGGGAGATGCAGCAGGTGGAGACCATGGAGAGGAAGGTGGTGGTGGAGCCCAGGAGCACGGGCAGGGGTGCTTGGCCGTAGCTGCTGGAGTACTCGTGTAGAAACCTGCGGCAGCGGTGGGTTGAGGAGACCCGGCACCGCGGCATCAGGTGCTGGGCTGCAGGAGATGTGGGGGCTTGGGGGTGTTAGTGCTCCCCGGGGATGGCATGCCCTCTCCATTGCACCAAGCAATGGTGGCCCCTCTCCAGCCACTTGCACAGGCGACGGCAACCCTCATCCCTTTGGTAAGATCCTGTTCCTGGCACTTGTGCAAGTGCAGGACACCCTGATGTTTTATTCTGTTGGACCGGTAGCCCCATGGCCACCGAAAGCAGAGGGATGAGACTGGGAGAGGTTTGCTTGGTGGGCACCCAGGTGTTGGGTGGCACCAGCCCGCTCCTGGGCTCAAATGGGCATTATCATAGAATCACAGAATGGTTTGGGCGGGAAGGGACCGTAAAGCCCACCCAGTGCCACCCCCTGCCCTGGGCAGGGACACCTCCCACCAGCCCAGGCTGCTCCCAGCCCCGTCCGACCTGGCCTTGAACCCCTCCAGGGATGGGGCAGCCACAGCTTCTCTGGGCAACCTGGGCCAGGGGCTCACCACCCTCACAGCAAACAATTCCTTCCTGATTTTTAATCAAAATCTTCTCTCCTCCAGTTTAAAGCCGTTCGCCCTCGTCCCATGGCTCCCCTCCCTGCTCCAGAGTCCCTCCCCAGCTTTCCTGGAGCCCCTTTAGGGACTGGAAGGGGCTGGAAGGTCTCCCCGGAGCCTTCTCTTCTCCAGGCTGAACCCCCCCAGCTCTCTCAGCCTGTCCTCCCAGCAGAGGGGCTCCAGCCCTCCCACCATCTCCGTGGCCTCCTCTGGCCCCACTCCAACAGCTCCGTGTCCTTCTGCTGTTGGTGCCCCAGCGCTGGAGGCAGCACTGCAGGGGGGTCTCCCTGGAGCCGAGTAGAGGGGCAGGATCCCCCCCTCACCCTGCTGCCCGCCGCTGCTGGGGGTGCACCCGGAGGGCTTGTCCCCACCCCGCCGTACCTGTCCGCGAAGTCCTTGGGGTCCTTCTGGAAGGCCTGGCAGAGCTCCTCGTTGGAGGGCTGGAGGTAGCGGGGCAGCTGCTGGGGGGAGTGTCGCAGGGCGGCCAGGCACAGCTTCTGCTCCAGCCCCTCCTGGGCGCAGCAGCCGGCCGTGCCGGGGTGGGACGGGAAGGGCGAGCTGCCACCGCAGGATTTGGCCGACAGAGCTGAGGACTGGCGGGATGGAGAGGAGGTTACGTGCCGGGGAGAAGTCCCGTCCTCTCCCCATCCCCTTCCGAACCCCGGTTTCGGGAGGGGTTCCATCGCCCGGTTTGGGTCAGGCTCACCCCGGCATCGTAGCAGGAGGGGTCGGCACTTTCGGTGCAGCAGGTTTCGGCCAAGGAGACGATTTCGCGGACGAGGTGGGAGATCTCCTCAAAGGTGGCGTTGGAGTATTTCCTGCTGTTGGCAACGATGGTCCTGGGAGCAGGGAGCAAGCAGAGGGTGAGTTGGCAGGCATGTTTCTCTTAAAAAAATAATTAAATCACGTTGCAGCATCGTTCTGATGGCTTTAACCCCATCAGCTGGAGAGGAAGAGCAAGAAATTGCAGCGTATTCCTCGGAAAACAGCCAGGAAAGACCCGGAGGGGCGTCTCAGGCTGGGGGCTGCCCTTTCCCAGGGGATCCTGCACCAGCTCTGTTAAATAATTCCTAATTATTTAGGCACCTAATTGGTTTTGAGCCATTCAACAACGAAGCAAACTTTTCTCCTGTTCAGAGCAATCAGGGTCCTCATCTGCAGGGAGTGAATAAATCTCCTTTCTAGTATTATTTTTATTTAATTTTGGGGGTTTTTTTTTGGTCTTGGCTTAGGTACCGAGTGTCCTGGGAAGGCAAACACGGCAGGAGGTACCTACAGGGTTCGGAAGTTCTCCTTCCCCAGGATCTTGAACTCCTGGCAGACTTTGTCCCGGACATAAGCTTTACCTGTAAGGGCAGAAAAAGGAGGATTTTTGTGATCAGGATTTGGGCTTTGGCTCTCTGGGGTGGTGGGACCCGGTGGTGGGAGAACGCCGGCAGTGCCACCTCCCTTCGGGTGACAATTGCCAGCAACCTTGCTCCTTGCAGAGGAAAAAAAACCCAAAACAGCATGGGGAAAAAAAAAACCAAAACAAAAAAACAAAACTACGGAAAATAACTAAGGTCTTTTGCTTTTTGTCAGGGAAAATGATAATTTGGGCAATGGCCTGTTCCTGCTTAATTCCCTATTTCTCTCTGGCGCCGTGCTTCCCTCCCTGGCAGCACGGGAAGGAGGGATGCCACGCCACCACAGCACGCCGTCCGAAGCCTGCGGGGCTCCGGCTTTATTCATTTGAGGATTGTTATTTTTTTTTTTTTTTAACACCTTTCCTTCTTTTCTCAAGTGGGACCCGTTGGTGATTCCCGGGGGGAGACGCCGGCACGGTGCTGCAGACCAGCGAAGGATGCTGTGTCCCCCCCGCCCCCTGCAAGGGGCAGGCGAAAAACCTTGTCCAAACGGACTTTTTTCCACATTTTAAATGGGTGCTGCTTGTTTTTCTGGCGGGGTTTGGAAGCCACAAGGGCTGGGAGCTCTTGGAGACGGGACCGTGGAGGGCAGGAGCCCCCAGCGGCGGAGGCATCCCCGGCGACTCCCTCATCCCGGGAAAAATGCTATCGATTTTTGCTACAAACCACGTTGGTTAGACTTTGGTACCGGCAAGGTAAATACTGATACTGGTGTATTTACTGGTATGAAGAGTACGGAGCGGGGTCATCCCCCCAAAAACAAAGGGTTATGCGCCGTTACACCGAAGGTCACATTGCTCCGGTGGGAAAGGAAGGGAGCTGGGGGGGGTGGCTTTTGCCAGGCTGGAAAAAAGGGGAAGCGCTGGTAAAAGGCTCTTTCCTCGCAGGAAGAGCGGCCGCCAGTCCTGCCGTTAAGCGCCAACTTGTCGCATTTCTTTTCATTTCCATAAAGCGGTACGGGAGAAGTTAAGTTCGGAGGGTTTTGAGTCTTTTTTTGGCAGGGGGAGGGTTCCCTGTGGAGCTGTGAAGGCAGGAAAGGGGGGGCACGGAGCATCCTTTCCACCCCCTGGGGTGGAAAACGGTGGGAAAGTGAAACAGTGCTTGTGAAGGGGCTCAGAAAATCTCATTTTTCCCTTGTCGGGGGAAGAAGCCGGGCCCTGCGATGCCGTCCTCTCCTCCTCCCTCCATCCCAGCTCCTCCAGCATCACCCCAAGGGGTGTCCTGGGTACCAAACCATCCCCCCTCACCTTCCCTTCCCTCCCTCTGATTCCTGCCTGGCGATTTGGCAGCCGGTTGCGGAGAGGGGAGGCCACCAAAAAAATGTTGGAGCTGCTGGACCAGCCCCCCTCACCTTGTCCCCCTTGTTCCCCAGGGGACGTCAAAGCCCCCGGGGCGGGAGAAATGCCCTTACCTCGGTGCATGGCATGCGTGGTGGCCAAAAGCAGCAGTAGGCCGAGAGCTGGCCTCATCTCGGGGCTGGTTTCCCTCCTCCTGACGAGAATCGGTGCCGGGAGACCCATCCCAGCATTTATAGAGACGTCGTGCCCACGGCCGGGTGAATGATTAATCCCGGCGGCAGGGCAGAGGGCGAGCATCCTTGGCCTGCCCGCCACAGCCTGGCCGCCGGCGCCTCCAAAATCGGACCAATTTTAATCATTAACTCAGCAAAACGGGGATGCGCCGCTTGGGGGGACCTCGGGAAGGGTCTTCCTACCCGTGACGGATGGGGAATGGTCCTCCTGTGCGAGGAAGGAGGCATCGCTTTTGCGGGGCAAGCACAGCAAACTCCCCTCCCCCCCGGGGCGGTGATGGGGTGGGGACACGGCGAGGCGACGGTGGCCCTGCTCCGCAGTCACCGCGTTCCGCTGGCGTTGGGTCAGGCTGACTCCCACCCGAGCGGACCGCGGAGCCACGGGGGTCAGGAGCAGCTTACTTAGCCAGCCTGAGGAAGGCAGGCGGCGGGCATCGTGGCCCCCGGCTGCTGAAAAAAATAAATATCTAGCAAAATTTGCCCCGGGGTTTGTGGTGTTTGCTGAAGAAACTGGCTCCTCCCGGGTGGCTTCCCATGGGCAGACAGACCGGTGTTTTTAGACCGGGGGAAATAATAAAACCAGGAAGAATGGCGTGGGGTGGCTACCGGGGGAGGATTCGGGGCCACCAGAGATCGGAGGAGGGTTTGACGACGCTGCGCTTGGGGAGGAAACCCCAGGAGAACGGGCTGTTTGGGTGTAAACACAAATATTCGCTCTCTTTTGTGACTATGGCTGCTGAATGGCCACCCGTCCAGCTGGTTTGGAACGAAAATCGGGATAATGGGTGTCTGGGTGCTTCAGGGTACCTCTCTGTGTGCCCCCCCGCCTCCGCTCGGATGCTTCGGGAAGGTGCATGTATATGATGCCAAATGACAGGAGACGTAAGGTACATACATAAAACTCCCCATATACGAGGTTTCCCCTCTCTCCGGTGTCCTATTTTCGGCAGGAAAAGTCCGTGAAGAATTAGAGAGGGGGGAAATCCCCCTCTAAGGAGAAACTACCCAAGCCTCGACGTAAAACACCTGCTTAATGCGAGGAAAAGCTGTGTATTTGCCAGGGAGGTGGCGGGCCTCCCTTCCGCCCCCACCCAGCGGCGCCTCAGGTGGTGCCCACCCGCAGAAAAAAAAAACCAAACCCAAAAGCCCGTATTCCTCCCCCAAAAAATGAATAGCCGGGGGTTTATTATCCCGCTCAGGACTGCTGCTCTGGGGCAGGGGGAGGCGGGGGGCGTGTGCAAAAAAATAGCAAAACCCGAGTAGTCCTGATTGAAACCCACGTCAAAAAGGATTTTCCCTTTTTTTTTCGACTCGGAATTTCCCACCTGACCCCCCCCTCGCTTCACGTATTTTACTTCAAGAGCGAGAAAAAGGAGGGAGAAGCGGAAACACGCACGCGGATGGGGACTCAAGCGGCCGCTGTGGCCTCTCGAAGGGGTAAGAAATACGGAGCTTATACAAAAGGCTGATTTCTTACCCCAAAAGGGCAGCCTTCGTTAGCGTTAATGAGGACAAACACTTCTCTGGAGTGACTTCGGAGAGGAGCCATCGAGACACAGCGACACGTTTGAGCTTCGTCTGGAAAGAGGACAGAAAAATCTCTTTTTTTCCGGGACTAACCCCGCGGCTGCCCCGATGTCCGAGCGCCGCGCTGGGGAGCCGGGAATCGCTTCCCGTCGACGCCGAGCGGATTTCTGCGCCGTACGGATCAGCACCTCTCCCTCTTCCCTGATCACGTCCCTCCCTCATAAAGCGCTCCTGCAAGACGGCCTGGGGGGCCGGGGCAGCCTCCGAGACGCGAATAATCAGAAAATAACCCAAAAAATCAGCGTGTAATGGGAACAGCCCCTGCTGCTGGAAGAAATCTCCTTTTTTTAGTAAAGAATAACCTGCGCCCACCCCGCGTGAGGTGCCGCTTCCCCCCCCGCCGCGTGGGCTCCCACCCAAATCTCTGCCAACGCTGCTGTCACCCCCCAATAACAATCACTTTGGCAAACCCCCCCCAAACCCACGGACGGGGACGGGGCCCCGGGGGGCAGCTCTGCTCCAGGGGGGGGGTCACTGGGGCAAAGCCCCCGCTCCGGGATTGCGTCACCACTGGCCCCTTCTGCCCCCCCGAGACCCTCCCCACGGGGAGCAGCCCCCCCAAAGCCCCCCCGGGCCGGGGGCACCCCCCAGGCTGTGCCGGACGAGACGGAATTGGGGGGGTTTGGGCACCCCTCAAACTGCCCCGGGGTTGGGGGGGGGGACACACACGCAGCCGCCGCTGCCGCAGGAGGTGCCCGGGGCGAGTGGGGGGCTCCGGCCCGTCGCCAGGAAGGTGGCCAGTGTGGCCACCAGCGTGGGTGCCACGGGACATCCCAGGGGTCCCCGGGGGGGTACGGGATGGGGATGCTGCGGGACCCGGGAACAGCCTGTGCCCCCCCGAAGCCTCTGAGCCCCCCTGGCGGCGGTTGCTGCCCCATTCCCTGCTCTGGGGGGGTCCATTGGGGTTATTTTTAACAGAAACGGGGAGGGCGATGGGAGAAATCCGCATCTCGGGGGGGGTTTGGCGGCGCCTGCACGGCCCGTGCCCCCGCTGGGGCCCCCCCAGGCGAAGGCACCGGTCGGGATAAAACCGGCTGGAGCCTGGAAAATGAGAGACCCCCCCGACCCCCGGGCAACGGGCCCCGGAACGGTGCGGGGGCACCGGGGCATCGCCGTGTGCCATCGCCCCCGGGAAAAGGGTCTGGGGGGGGCTGTGCCTCTGCCCCCAGCCCCAGGGACCGGGGCTGCCCCAGGGAGGGAGAAATGGGGGGAAACCCCGTCCTGCCCCGCCGTGGGGGGGCTCTCGGGGCCAGGCGGGCTCCGTCCCCCCCGCTGCGTCGCCCCGGTTATTTGTCACCCAGCGATGTCCCCATCCCACTGATGTCCCCATCCCAGCGGTGTCCCCATCACACAGTGTTCTCACTGTCACAGCAATCTCCCCCCCATCGCTGATGTCCCCCCATCACAGCGATGCCCCCCCCGCCAACAGCGACGTCCCCATCACAGCAATGTCCCCATCACACCTATGTCCCTCATGACAGTGATGCCCCCTCCATCACAGCAATACCCCCATCACAGCCGTGTCCCGTCCCCCCCCCCATCACAGCCACTTCCCCCCCATCTCAGCGATGTTCCTCCACCACAGGAATGACCCCCATCACAGCGACCCCCCCCCCATCAGACCAATGTCCCCTATCCCAGCAATGTCCCCCCATCAAACCAATGCCCCCCCATCACAGTGACCCCCCTCCCATCACAGCAACACTTCCCCATCGCAGCAATGTCCCCCCATCAAACCAATGCCCCCCCCATCACCGTGATGCTCCCCCCCCAGTATGTCCCCACTATCACAGCAATGTCCCCCATCACACCGATGTCCCCCATCACAGCAGTGTGCCCCCCCCATCACAGTGATGCTCCACCATCACGTAATACTGCCCCCCCCCCACGACACAGCCCTGTCCCCCCAAACCTGGCCCGCTCCCCTGAGCGCCCCCGTCCCCAGCACCCCCAGGGGGCCCCCGCTGCCTCCCCCCACCCCCGAGGGCCCCTCGCTCTGATGGGGGGGGGGGGGAGGGGGCAAGTTTCACTGGGCTTCTGTGGTTCCGCTGGTTTTCAGTGGCTCAGGGGGAATTTGCTTTTTTGTGTGTGTGTGTGTGTGTGTGTGTGTGTAATTTGTTTGGGTTTTTGGGTGTTTTTTGGGTTGGTTTTGTTTGGGTTTTTTTGGGTTTTTTGGGGTTTTTTTTTTTTTGGGGGGCTTTGGGATTTTTTTTTGGGCTTTGGGTTTTGCCTTTTTCCCCACCACCAGCTGCCCGTGGGGACGGGGTGGGGGGGCAGGTGGGTTTGGGGTCTGCTGCTCATTCTGCTGCTTTTGCACCTTTACTTTTTATACTTATCGGTTTTTATTTTAGTGCTTTTTATTTTATTCTTCTTTCTTTTTTATTTTTTAAATTTTTTCTTTTTTTTTACGTTTTTCTTTTTTTTTGTTCCCTATTTTGTTCCTTTTTTCTCTTCTGTTTCGTTTTAACCTTTTTTCTGGGTTTTTCTTTTTTCCTTTTTTTTCCTGCTTTTTTTTCTCTTTTTTATCTTTTTTCCCTTTTAAATTTGTTTTTTTTTGTGGTTTTTTCCTTTTTTTCTGATTTTTTCTTTTCTTTCCTTTTTTTCTGCTTTTTTTTTCCTTTTTTCTGTTTTTTTTTCTTTTTTTTTTCTCTTCCCCCCCCCCTTTTTTTCCCTCCCAGCATCCCCTGGGGCAGCCCCACAGCTGGGGGCCCTCCCTGGCTGACGCTGATGAGAAATGACCCTCAGCTGGGGGGGTTTGGCTGGGGGTGGAGGGGGCATGTGATGGCGGGTGTGGGGCTTGTGTGCTTTTGGGCCGGGGGGGTGCAGGGAGGGGTGGTGAGCTGTTGACCCTGCCAGGGTCTTGGTTTTGCGGCTGCCCTCCCTCCCCTGGGCTGCCTGAAGCCCCCCATCTCCTGGGGGCGGGGGTGGCCGGAGCCTGTGTCCCCCTCCTGGGGCAGCGGGTCCCCAGCGCTGGCCGTGGGGGTCCCCGTGGGCCCCGCAGAGGGGCTGGGAGGGGCCTGGCCGCGCTGAGGAGACCAGCCCTGCTCCCCGGCTTGGCTCCGAGGTGGCTCTGGGCGCCCCGAGGTCTCCGGGGGTGCCCGGGGCCGGATGGGCTCGTGCCCGGCTGCGGGGACTTGCCCCGGGCTCCCCCCGAGCCCCCGGGCGGCGTGTTGGGGCTGTGGGACCGGCCGCGGGGTGACCCAGAGCCTCGCTGGTGGCGTTGGCCAGTTGTAAGTAGAATTGTGACTCAGGGCGATGCTTTGGGGCGATTTGTGCTGGTTGTGGCTCTCCTGAGCGCGAGGGAAGGGATTTGCTGGCCCTGGGCCATGGGAAAGTCGTTCTTCTGGGTGGTTTCCCAGCAGCTGGTTCCTGCTGGGTTCCGTCTTTTCCCCGGGGACGGGGGGTCGGCGTCGCCCCCAGGGTTTGGTCGTGTTTCTCCCCAGCCCAGGACTCTCCGGTTCCCCGGGTTCTGCCAGCGAGGGCAGGGGCACGAGGAACGTCAACCCGGAGACACGGAGGCTCCAAGCCCTGATGGCAACTGCAGAGGGCCCAGAGCAGAGCCCGCCTGGGCACGGGACAGGACCCCGAGGAGACGTGAGGAGACCCCACACCCACAGTCACCGTTGGACACCCACGGAGAGCGCGTGAGGGGGGTGTGGGGCACAAGGGAATCGCTGCCCGGGGATCCCTTTGCTTGGGATCCCTCCCTTTGGAGGCACCAGCCCGGGCTCTCCCTGCTGCTGGGCCTTACGATTAAATGGATTATTTGATGACATCCAGCGCCTGGGCGTGTGTGTGTCCCCATGCCCGGGGGGTGTCTGTGTGTGCCCCCATGCCCGGGGGGTGTCTGTGTGTGCCCCCACGGACGGGGGGGGGATGCTGGGTCCAGGCAGCAGCTTCTCCTTTAACAAGCCCTTTCCCAAACCCCTCCTTAAGGGCAGCGGGAGCCCCTCGGGGGGCATTCCCAGGCTCCCCCCGCCCGGGGGCGGCTCTTCTGAGCCTGCTCAGGGCTCAGCCCGGGGGCGGGCTGGGCTTCGGGGGGTCCCTCCCGCTCCCCGGCCCCCCCGGCAGAGAGAGCGACGGCTCCGTCGCCGCCCCCGCCCCTCTCCCCGCAGCACGGTAAGGGGAGGGGGAGCTGGGGGGGGGCCGCCGTGGGACACGGGGGGTCCTTCCCCTGCCAGAGCCCCAGCCCGGCCTCGGGGACGCGCCTTCGCCCTGGGGGGATTCCAAAGAAATGCCCCAAACTGGGGGAGGAACGCGTGGGAACGGGCAAAAGGCGGCTCCGGGCGAGCGGCCGGGATGGAGCGAGCGTTGCCCGAGGGGACGGAGGTTTCTGTGTGTGTTTTTATCGATATTCATACATTTTCATGTATCTGTTGCTATGGGGGGTGTGGGGTGTGCCGCCGTAGGAGGGTCTGGGGGGAAGCAGCCGGGTTCTGGGCTCAAACCTGCCCGGGGCAGCCGGGGCCCGTCCGTGTCTCTGCGCAGAGCAGGGAAATGCGTTTTCCGGCTGGAAATGCGGAACCGGGGAGATTTATGATCTGGATAACTGTAGGCCGTCTATTAAAAAGGCACCAATACAATAAGGCCCCTCTCAGCTCCCCCCCGGCTGACGGGGGCCGGGTCTGCCCCCCGACCCCCCCCAGCTCCGGCTGGGAAATCCCTGGATTTCTCCTGCCCGGGGACAGAGGAGCCACCGGAGGGGTCGGGGTGGCCGGACTGGGACAGGCCGGCGCAGGGCAGGCAGCGGTCACTTGGCTCTGCCATCCCACCCCCCTTTTTGCCATTTCCCCTTCTCCCTGGTTGCACCGTGGGCACTGGGTCAAGGAAAACGTCACAACTTTTCTCTTTATATTATTTCCCTTTATTCTTGGCTGCACCGTGGGTCCTTGGTAAAGGAAAGTGTCACAACTTTTCTACTGTTGTTCCCCTTTTCCCTTTCTTCCCTTTTTCCCATTATTCCCTTTCCCTGCTGGCCCCGTGGGCACTGGATCAAGGGACGCGTCACAGCTTTTCTCTTTCCATTGTTTATTTCTCTTTCCATTTCTCACCCCTGAGTTCCCGCTGTCAAAAACGACGCCACAAACGCGTTGGGGGGGTGTGTATTTCCCCCGATTTTCCCCCCTCGGGTGTTCCCCCGCCGCCACACCCTCGCGGTGTCGTCACGACCCGCAGCCAACCGGGGGTGGGGTGAGTGGTGACGCCCTAGTGACGCCGATGACGCCACGGGCCGGGGGCGGAGCGGGCAGCGCGGAGCCGGCGGGCGGCGGGACCCGGGGCGGCCCCCGATGGGCGGGGCGATGTCCATAAAAGGAGTGGGCGGGGCGAGGGGCGGGGAACACACCCACACCCGGGCAATGGCGCCCGCCGGGACGGGCCGCCGCCGCCCCCCGGCCCGGTCCCGCTGCCCCCCGGCAGCGCTCGGGAACCGGGGCTGGGGCTCCGGGCCGGGCTCGGGGCGCGGAGCCGGCAGCGAGTCCCGCCTTCCCGCCCGGGACAGCGGCTGCGGCGGCTCCGGCACGGCCCGAGTCCGCCCGGGGGCGCCGGGACCGGCTCGGCGGGACGGAGCTCCCTTCTCCCGGCAGCGGGACGGGAACGGCGCCCGGAACACGGCGAGGAACGGTCCGACCGGGGAGGGGATGGGAACGGGGCTGCCGGGGCGGGGACGGGCCGGGCAACCGGCCCCCGGGGGCTGAGAGCCGCCTGGGCTGTGTCGCTTCCTTGTGTGGGTCCTTGGACCGATGCTGCTGTTGTGATCGATACTTTATTGTTCTTGTGGGTGTCGTTATTGCATTGTTACTGTGTGTGTCCTTGTACCGATGGTCTTGTTGTTGTTATATTTGTTATTATTGTTGTTGTGATGATGTTCTCTGCCGTTACTGTGCTATTAAACTGCCTTAACTCAACCCACGAGTTTTTCCTCCTTTTTCTCCCTCTTCTCCCCGCCCTCCTGCATGGGGGGGGGTGAGCGAGCGGCCCCCGGCCCCCGCTGGGGTTAAACCCCGACCCCGGGGCGAATCCGGCGGGTTTGGGGCTCCGGCACACGGAGCCGGGACACGTCGCCCACGTCCTGCGTGTCCGGGCAGAGACCGAGTCCTGCGCTCTGGGGGCTGGACACCGGGTCACTGTGGCGGTTCGGGCCGTTCTGGCCACGGGGACAAAGGAGAGATGCTCTCCCCGAGGAGAGGGGGGAAGAGATGGGTGACTCCAGAGTTCAGCTCCTTGGAAGGGGCTTAGCTAAAAAGTGAAGTTACTGAACAGAGAATTGGTGCTGTTTTACTGCCAACCAGGACGGTCACTAAGTCACTTTGGGGCTCACAGAGGGGAACTCGGTGCTGCGTCTTGGGGGCTCGAAACTGGGCTCATTTGGCCACTTCAGGGCTCAGAGTGACTAAGTCCTGCATTTGGGGGCTCAGAAAGAGAGACCAAGTCCTGCATTTTGCGGCTGAAAGACAGAAACTAAGTCCTGCGTTTTGCGGAGGGGCTGAAACTGGATCCATTTGGCCAGTTTAAGGCTCACAGTGACTAAGTGCTGTGTCTTGGGGGCTGGGGTCAAAACCAGGCTTAGAAGCAGAGACTAAAAGTTCTGCGTTTTTTCGGGGGGCTTGAAACCGGGCTCACTTGGTCAGGTTTTGGGCTCAGAAACAGAGACTAAAAGTGCTGCGTTTTGGTGGCAGGGGTCAAACCCAGGCTCAGTTGGCCAGGTGGAGAGCGAGAGACTAAGTGCTGCGTTCAGGGGGCTTGAGACAGGGCTCATTTGGTCAGGTTTTGGGCTCAGAAACAGAGACTACGTAAGTCCTGCATTTTGACTGGGGGTGCAACTGGGACCATTTGGCCACTTTAGTCACTGTGAGCCTTAAGTGCTGTGTTTTGGGGAGGGGGCTCTGAACCAGGCTCACTCGCCCAGTGTTCAAGCTGAGACACAGAGACTGAAAGTGCTGCGTTTTGGGGGCTTGAAACCAGGCTCGCTTGGTCAGGTTTTGGGCTCAGAAACAGAGACTAAAAGTGCTGCATTTCGGGGGCTTGAAATGGAGTCCAAACCCTGTGTGTTTGGGATCAGAGACCAAGTGCTGCGTTCAGGGGGCTTGAGACAGGACTCATTTGGTCAGGTTTCGGGCTCAGAAACAGAGACCAAGTGCTGCTTTTTGGGGCCTGGCAGCAGAGACCCAGCCCTGTGTTTGGGGGCCTGAAACCTGGCTCATGGGGCCAGTGTCAGGGCTCCCCCAGACAGACCAAGGGCTGCCTTTGGGGGCTGCAGCCCGGGCTCCTGTGGCCAGTGTTAGAGCTGAGAGACAGGGACCGAGCCCCGGGTGTTGGTGCTCAGGAACAGAGGTCAGTGCCCGCCTGCGGGGGCTCGCAGCAGAGCCCCAGCCCCGGGGGGGTGCGTGGGCTCCAGACAAGGCTCCGGGGGCCAGTGCTGGGGCTCGGCAGAGCCACCGAGTGCCGCCGTCGGGGGCTCGGCCCCGTGTGCCCGTGTCCGGGCCGGGCAGCACAGCCCGAGTCCCGCCTTCGGGGGGCTCCGGCAAGAGCCCCGGCCCCGCTGGGGGCTGCAGCCCGGGCTCCCGGGGCTCGCACCGACAGCGCGGCCCGGCCCCGCTTCTCCCAGGAGGGGGCAACCCCCGCCCCGACGCGGCTTCCAGCCTTTATTATTCCGCGCCCGCACGAAGCCGCCGCCGTTTTCCCGTGCCCGGCCCCGGCAGCCCCCGGCTCCCCGCGGGGCCGGGCCCGGAGCCCGGCGGGCAGGAGCCGGCAGCGCCGGACTTGGGCCCCGGGGCCGCTCCCCGCCAGGCCGGGCCCGGCCCCGCAGCGCGGCTCCTCCGGCCCGCGGCGCCGGGACGGGGGCGGCCAGGCCGGGCTCGGGGCAGACCGGGCCCAGCCCCGACCCCACCGCGGCCCCGGGACCCGGCACCGCGCGCCCGCGAGACCCAGACCCGCTCCCGGAGCCAACACCGGCCGCAGCAGCAGCAGCTTCAGCCGCAACACCAGCCCCGTCCCCAGCTCACCAGCCCCGGGAGAAGACCCCGCGTCCGCACCCACCGCTCCCGCGCTGCCGGCGGAAGAAGCGGCGCGTGCGCGGGGCGGGGCGGAAGGGGCGGGGCCTCGGGGCGCGTGCGCGGGGCGGGAGGGGCGGGGCCTCGGGGCACGTGCGCGGGGCGGGGCCTCGGGGCACGTGCGCGGGGCGGGGCCTGGGGCGGGGGGCGGGGCCCCAGGGCGCGTGCGCGGGGCGGGGCCGAGGGTATTTGGGCCGCGCCGGCCGCCGTCCCTGCTCCGTCTCTCTCCGCTCATTCTCTGCCGGCGGCGCCGCCCGCGGCAGCGGCCGGGCCGGGCCGGGCTCCCCCGGCGGGGCCAGGTGAGGCGCGGGGGGCTCGGCCTGCGGCCGGCAGCGGAGGAGGGTCGGACCGAGGCCGGGGCCGGCGCCTGGAGGCTCGTCCGCGCTGCCGGGGTCTCGTCGGAGGAGCCGTCGTGGCTCGGGGCGCCGGGGAATAAAGCCCGGAGGGCCGGAGAGCGGCGCCCCGGGTCCGCCTCGCGGGTCCCCCCGTCTCGTCCCGCCAGCGCCCGGGTGCGGGCCCGTTCGTGGCTCGTCCGGGGCTGCGGGGAGTCGGGAGCCGGTGCCGGGGCTGAGCGGTGGGTGCTGGGGGCCGGGAGCCCCGGGCCGGGCCGGTTGTGGGTGTCGGGGCGGCAGCGAGGGGTTGGGGATTCAGGACCGGGAAACGGGTCCGGTTTGAGCTCAGAACCGGGTATCGGGGAGAGATTCAGGGCTCGGGACCGGGCGCTGGGGAGAGGTCGGGGCTCAGGACCGGGGAACTGGGAGCTTGTTCAGGGCTCAGGACCAGGCAGTGGAGCAGGTTTGGGGCTCAGGACCGGGTTTGGGGTTTCTGGGGCTCAGGACCGGGAGCTGGGGGCAGGTTTGGGGCCCAGGAGCAGGCACCGGGGGGTGGTTTGTGCTCAGGCCCAGCTTTGGGGCTCATCTGGGCACCAGGGGATGGTTCAGGGCTTGGGTCTCCCACTGGGTCCAGCTGGGGGTTTGGGAACAAGCTCTGGGGCGGTTTTGGGGCAGAGCCCGGGGGTTTCTGCAGCCCAGAAAAAAGACTAAGTCGTGCGTTTTCTGTGCTTGAAAATGCCGGCGGAGTCCTGCGGGTCTGGGCTCAGAAAAATGACCAAGTGCTGCGTTTTTGGGACTTGGAAACGGAGGCTCAGTCGTCTGTTTTCAGCCCCAAAACCGTGGCCCGGGAGGGGGGCCCTTTGGGCGGTGGGAGGCAGAGGGGGGTGGGAGGGCGCTGGGGCCCGGGCGGGAGGGGGGGTAGGCAGGGTGCGTGGACCCCTGCCGGAGGTGGGGGTCCGGTCGCGTTGTTCCCCAAAGTGCGGGACGCCGGCATGCACCAGGCCGAATTAAACGCCTGAGATAGTCTCTGGGCGAAAAGGCACTTTTCCCACTTCATTTGAGAGTCCAACTGTTTATTCACCGGACTAGTCATTGAACAATAAACACACTCATTAGGCAACACGTGTACAATTATGACAGTTCATATTCATATACAGGCCATGACAGTGATTGATTTACGACCTGGCCAAAAGCCAGGAGCAGTTGAACAAGCACAAGCTGTGATGGGCTGGGGCTGGAACCACCCAAGAGCTGGAGGCGAAAACGAGCTGGAACCATCAATGGGCTGGAGCTGGAGATGGGCTGGAGCCAAAACTGCCCAGGAGATGAAACCCACCAGGAGCTGGACCTGCAAAAAAATGGGTGCAGAAAGTAAAACATCGCTGTGTGATCAACACCATTTCCAGCACAACCCCAAACAGCCCCGTACAAACTACTGTGCAGAAAATTAACTGTGCCCCAGCTGAAAGCAGGACAGAAACAATGACCTGGGGCTGCAAATGAGCTGGAACCACCCATGAGCTGGAACAGAAACAAAATGGGTGCAGAAATAACCAACCTGAAGGGGCAAATGAGCTGTAGCTGCAACGAGCAAGGGCTGAAACGAGCCAGAGCCATCCATGAGCTGGAGTCCAAATGAGTTGGAATTGAGCTGGAGCCGTCCATCAGCCGGACTGAATTCAGAGGAGAAACAAACAGGAGCCGCAAACGAGCTGGAGCCAAAACTAGGGAAGAGAAAGGAAAAAAAACAGTAAATATCATGGATTGAGATAAAGACAGTTTAATACAACAAAAAAGGAGGAAATAATAAATAATAATAATAATAATAATAATGCTAAAATATCCAAAACCAAGTGACACACAGTGCAGTTGCTCACCACCCGCTGACCCGTACCCAGCTGTGCAAACTCTGCTCAGCAAAAACTACACCATCCCTGTAGGATCAACACTGTTTCCAGCACAAACCCAAACCAGCCCCGTACCAGCTACTGGGAAGAAATTAACTGTGCCCCAGCTGAAAGCAGGACAGGAACAATGACCTGGGGCTATAAACGAGCTGGAACCGTCCATGAGCTGGACCAGAAACAAAATGGGTGCAGAAATAACTCACCTGAAGGTGCAAATGAGCTGGAGGCACAGCAAACAGGAGCTGAAATGAGCCAGAGCCATCCATGAGCTGGAATGGAGCTGGAGCCATCCATCAGCTGGACTGGAACCAGAGCAGAAACAAACAGGAGCCACAAATGAGCTGGACCTGGAACAAATGGGAACAAATGGGAGCGAACCCACAAACAAAGAGAAACAAACGGGGGCCCAAACCGAGCTGGACCCGAAACAAATGGGGGCCCAAAGAACCGACCTGAAGCCATACGGACCTGGAGCGCTGCAGTCCTCACAGGTCTCCGGGGGGGCGCAAGCCGCACTGTCCCCTGTCCCCAACCAGGTGCAGGGCAGGTGTCAGCATCAGCCTCAGCGCAGGCAGCCCGGCTCCTTCCCAGGGCTCCTTACCCCACGCAGGTCCCGGTGTGGCTGGGGGTCTTCCGTCCATCCCTGCAGAGGGAGAGAGATGGGACAATCAGCTCCTGGTGGCACTGGGACGGACAAACCTGCGGCTGCCCAGGCACGGGCAGCTCTGCCCGGACCCTCGGCAGCAGCAGCCCGGCACCGCACACCCGAGAGGGGACGGGACACCAGAAACGTCCCGTTTCTCCCCAGAAGGGTGGGTGACAGCCACATCTGGCTGAAAACCTGCCCACGCAGCAGCATCACAGACCGACTCCAGCAGCTCCAAGGTGGGGCTGGGGCCAGCACCAGCAGCACGTGCCCTCCCCATCCCCGGGAGCCGAGTGTCCCGGTCCCCCCGCGTGGCGCCGGCTCCCCTCCCCGCTGCCCCAGGGCACTCACCTCACCAGGCACGGCCTCCCCCGCCCCGGGGCCACGCTCCTCGCCTGGGCACCGGGATGAGCCTTCCCCGCACATGGGCACCGACACAGGCATCACCGGGGCCACCAACACCTCCCGAGGGACCAGCAGCTCTGGGATGGCATCGCTCCCTCTGCCCGGCTTCACTGTCCACCGACGGGGCTGCAGGAGCCGGGGCGGGTCCCTGGAGTGGCCTCTGCTCCCACCGCAGCACATTTTGAACTGAAACAAAAAGACTTTAGGTAAAGGCACAGCTTCAAACAGGGCTCAGAGCCAGCCCAAGGCCCTGCTGTGGCAGTGCCCTAATGCTGCCTGCCCCGGGCCATCTGCCTGCGAGGATGATGCAGGGCAGGGCCGAAGGGCTGAACCCCAGTGCAAACCAGTAACCCTGGTCTGAGCTCTCCCTGGCTCTGGCAGAGCCTGTGCCAGGCTGGAGGGGTTTGTCCTGCTGGCAGCCGCTCTGGAAAAGAGCTGCGGAGAAGAAACCAGCCGGTGCCTGCACCGGGAGGAGGGAGCCTGGCAGCAGGAGGGGTCACCGGCCACCCCAGGAGACCCCCAGCCCCACTGAGTCCCCTCCTCCCCCGAGGACACGGATGGGAGCAAGGCCCAGGAGCTGCCAGCGTCATCGAGTGAGGACTGATCCCATGGTGGAAATCGGGAGCTGCGGGGACCCCCAGCCCCACTGGCCGAGCCACAGCCGTTGGCCCCCAAGAGGGGACCCCAGAGGGTTGGTGCCGAAACCCGCCAGGAAAGTTAACGGGCCCTGGCCAGGCACCGCGGGGGATCCCGCACCGGGGAGAGGGAAACAGAGAACTCACCGCAGCTGCCTGCGTGAGGCCCCGGAGCAGAGGAGCAGAGCAGGGCCCAGCACCGGTCCGTACATCCACACCCGGATCGTGCCGTCCGAGGAGAGAGGCTGGAACACAAAGCACAGACTCACCGGAGGAAATACCGACTCCTGCACATGAGGCGTCCCAGCCAAACTGGGGCTCCCCAAACCCGGGGTTCTCGCACCCTTCACACGTGCGGGTCCAACACGTTTCACTCCTCACTGGCACCCACCCTGCCCATTACTGATCACAGAAAATCCTGGCACAGCAGCTCTATTTCTGCAGCATCCTCGCTGCTTGGCTGGATCCCGATGCCCCTGCAGTCTGTCTGGCCAGAGCCACTTCCCTCTGACACCAGACGATGCAGGAAGGTTTCAAAGCCTCGTCCGAGGGGCTGGTTTACCTTGGATGTCCTGGGGTGTCCGTTGTCCTTCAGGGACAGCTCTCGGCTTCCACACAGCAAAGTCTTCATGTCCAGGGCCTGGACGTCCTTTAGTTTGTTTTACTTCAGCACAAACACCACCCACATCTGCAGTAAAACACCACTCATCACGCTGCGGTGTAGAATGGGACCTAGTACAGATCAGCAAAGTCCATACGCTTTCATATGATAAAGACCGACCAACGTCATCGTTAGGGAAGGGCATTTTCTTCACACTCCCCAGGCCAGGGGGCATACACAGCACATGCCACCCCCCGGGCTCCCCCGAGTCCTGCAGGGAGGTGTCAGCCCCCAGGACTTCACCCAAGGGATCTGCAGTGGCCCCAGACGCCCAGGAACTCTGCTCCTCTCTCCCGCGCCCCGAGCAAAGTCACCACAGCCACCACCAAAGTCCCCACTCACAAGCAGTGGGAGCAGCCGCAATGTCAGCTGGTTCCCCCAACGCCGGCAGCCCTGCAAGCGAGTGGCCGTCATGCCCAGCACGCAGCAGAGCCCCAGGGAGCTGCCAGGGCGCAGGCAGCACCCGCATCCGGGAAACGTTGCAGCCAGCAGCCAGTGCTGCATCTGTCCACGGTCACTCATGGGTCCTGGCAAAAATCCAGCGGACAAGAGCCTGCGGGGTCAGGCACAGAGATGGGAAGGGCTCGGAGAGGGCCAGGGACAATAAAACAGCCTGTTTCCTGAGGGGGGAAAGAAAAGCATGGTAAAACTGAATGCACAAATAAAACTAGTACTGTGTGAAGTCAAAACTTGGACTTTTAAGTTTTAACTGTACACCTTAACCACAACCCATGGCCAGCAAGCACACACAGGGTTCTGGTAAACAGCTGCCTATACACATCAGCTAGTAAACTGTGTTAACCAAAAGGAAAGAAAAGTGCATTTAATTACAGCCCTGATCTCATCAGAAACTCCTACAGAATCACAGAATAGTTTAGGTTGGAAGGGACTTTTAAAGCTCACCTAGTCCAACCCCCCTGCCATGAGCAGGGGCACAACGGTGTGGAGCCGCTGTCACCCCAAAGGAGGTGACGCCGGCGCCAATTTCAGTGGCGTTTACCTCTCCATGAAAGAGCCAGTGCTGGGGGTGTTCCCGGTTGTGACAGCGGCCGTTTTGGTGGGTTATGTGGTGGACTTCGCGCTCAAAAGCTGCTGGAGAAAAAGCAAGGTGTTCCCACCATGAAGGACCTGCAGCCCTGCCGACGACAACGACAAGGAATATCTCATCTACACCCTCTGAGGGGGGACACCCCCTTTTTGGCCCCCCTCTGCCCCAAGGTGGGAGACACCCCCCTTTCCCCTACCAAACCCATTTTTTTATGGTGCATTTTGGGCACCTGGCTGCTGCTTTAGAATTATTTGAATTCCTGCAGCAGGGGGCGGGGGGGAGCAAATCATGGGGTTGGGGGGGAATTACTTGGGGAGGGATTAAAGCTTCCCTCCCCCTCTTTCTTCCAGTTTTGGCAGGGTTTCTCCCCACTTTCCCAGCTCTTCTCTCCCAGTAGGGGAGAACTTTGTAGAGTGGGGTTGATGGTTGGACTCCATGATCCCAAGTGTCTTTTCCAACCTGAATGATTCTATGATTCTAGAGCAGGGCTCAGAGCCCCGTCCAACCTGGCCTGGAGTGTTTCCAGGGATGGGGCATCGACCACCTCTCCGGGCAACCTGGGCCAGTGTCTCAGCACCCGCAGCACAGAAAATTTCTTCCTTATATCTAGTCTGAATCGTCCCTCTTTTAGTTTAAAGCCATCACCCCTCATCCTATCGCTACACTCCCTGATCAAGAGTCCCGGGAAGGGGAATTGGGGGAAAAAAAAAAGGAAACACGAGGGTTGAAATATTGTCCTGTCCTGTTCGGACTGGTCCAAGGGCTAGTGCATGCATAATCTCGTTTAATTTGCTCAAAGGCTTGTCATTGCTCAGGGCCCCACACAAACTCATTTTTCTTCTGGGTCACTTCATAGAGAGGTTTCACAATCTGACTATAACCTGGAATGTGCATTTTCCAGAAAAGCACAATGCCTAAGAAGGCTTGTGTTTCCTTTCTGTTAGTAGGTGGGGACATAAATGTTATTTTGTTAACCACATCCATAGGGATCTGGTGATGCCCATCTTGCCACTTAATTCCTAAAAACTGGATCTCTTGTGCAGGCCCCTTAACCTTACCTCTTTTTGTAACAAAACCTGCTTTTAGAAGAATTCTGATTATTCTCTTACCTTTCTTAACAACTTCTGCTGCTCTATTACCCCACACAAGATTGTCATCAATGCACTGCAGGTGTTCCGGAGCTCCAGCCGTCTCCAGTGCAGTCTGGATCCGTCCACGGCAAATAGCAGGGCTGTGTTTCCACCCCGGGGCAGTCGATTCCAGGTGTAATGGACGCCTCTCCAGGTGAAAGCAAACTGTGGCCTGCACTCCGCTGCTAAAGGAATAGAGAAAAATGCATGAGGAACGTCAATCGTAGCATACCATTTGGCTGCCTTTGACTCCAGTTCATCTTGCAGTTCTAGCAAGTCCGGCACGGCAGCACTCAGTGGTGCTGTGACTTCATTCAGGCCACGATAGTCTACTGTTAATCTCCAGTCTCCGTCACACTTTTGCACTGGCCATACAGGGCTGTTAAAAGGGTGAGCGAGTCTTGCTGATCACTCCTTGGCTCAACATCTACAATTAGCAGATGAGTTCCTACTCGGAGCAGAAAACCGCTCCGTGTGGGCCGGAGCAGTCATCCTCCTGGAAGAATTCTTTCTTCTTTCTCTTGTACCTTGCAACTCACACACTCCTGCCTGTAGGGCCGAGGGAGGTCTTCTATCCCGCTTCCTCATGTCCTCTCCATAGTCACTGAGGCAAAGCCACAGGATATCTCGTAGTATGTTCTGTCTCTCTTGAGCCAGCTTCCTAAGAGGGCATCTTCTCCTAACGGCTGTGACGTGGGTCCATGCAGGGGAAGAGCGGGATCTTTCTGCCATCCTAAACAGTCTATCAAACAGTTTCTCATTTTTTTTCAATCATTTTCTCAGTTTTATCAGTCACTTTTTACACAGCTGCCCCTTCACGGCAGCTAAAGTCCTTTCTCATATTTCACAAGTCCTTCACAGAGAAGGATTTAACAATTACCCCTCCGTCTGATTCCTCCTCCTGTGTTGACACTGCCCGAGAAGGACCCTCTGATCTGCTTTAGAAGGGACCCATTCCTGGATCTTCATCAGAAGGACCAATTCCCATCTTCTTCATCAGACAGCAGGGTATCTGGCTTTATCTGGTCTTTGTCATAACAGGCAGGGGAGCGAACAGACCCCATTTTTTTTTTTTCCTTTCTGGTCACCGGGGCAACTTGTACCAGTGCTGATGGAGTTTGAGTAGTGGCAGTGCACGTCATACAATACCTACTCCTGCAACAACATTTAGTAAGAAACCACCCCTGCAACACATTCAGGATAATCAACAACAAAATCATGATTTTAAGCAAGCAACAACCATTTCCGAGATCCCAAAGGCAGCCATCTCCTAGCTCTGATGGTGACAATTCGGAATGAGCAGTATAGAGCAAAGTAAACTTTCCCAAGGTAAAGTTGAAAGTGTAATTAGTAACAGAAACCATTACACAACGCCCAAGGGAAGCAGGTAAAGAAGTTATCCCATCAGTCACAGCACGGATCAGCATTAAACACAACAGCAGACTAGCATGTTTAAACCACCGCATACAAACACAAAGAGCAAATAAATTATACAACGCATACAGCAGGTTAAGCAGCGTTGTATCAACTAACTTGAAACAAAACCCTACAAAGAGACAACACAATATTCTGTCCAAAACCAATAGGGTGTGAGCTGCCTGTTTCCATCTCTGGGCAAGCTGGAACTCAAACTATTGAGGCAATCTGTCAGAGCCCTGGTCGAGCCCCACCTTGGGCACCAATCAATCTGTCGTGGTTTGGGCCGGACTGGCCGCTGAAGGGAACGACAGATGACCTCCCCCTCTCTCCAAGGAGAGGAGGGAGACAGAGACTTAGGAGTTTAGAAAAAAACCTAAACTGCTTTAATGAAAATAATAATAATAAATTAATAAAATAATAATTTAAAAATAATGAAATATATACATATATATTTAAAACCATATCGAGGTCCCAGGATGACGATCACATCACCAACGGGCACTGAGGAAGTCCCAGACTGATGGAACGGATGGAAGCTGGATTCCGTATCTGGAGTCGGGAACCCATGGATCGGGATCAAAGGCAGACGAACAGAGTCCTCCTCAGATGCCGGCCATTGAAGAAAGAGCTGACCCTTTGATCCCTCAGCTTTTATACCGAGCGTGATGCCGATGGGATGGAATACCCCGTTGGTCAGTTCTGGGTCACTTCTCGTGTCCGCTCCTCCCCGCAGGTGCGACCCCTCTATGTTTTTCCGCTTACAACCCTCCAACGGGGCAAATAACAAAGGTAGCTGATTTGGGTTGTTACAGCAACAAGTATAAGCAGGAGCCTCTCTGCGTACCATTGCTAGGCATAAATTACAAATAATCAGGTCTTATCACTGAGAACAAACACTGCCTCCATAATTCGCTGTTAATAGAAGAGGCTCAGGTAAAAGGTAAAATTACTGAACAGCGCATTGGGTCTGTTTTACTTCAAACCAGGACAAATATAAACAGATTTAATCGAATAAGATTAATTACCATTAATAATACTAAAGAACGAATATTGATCCCAATACAAATATAAAACATACAAGTATTATACTCACCCCATTCCATCAGCAGGAAGCCGTGCACTCCCCGCGGGGACAGCCAATGTGGGACACTGCCAGCGCTGTAGCTTCGGGAGGAAGGGAAGGGCTCAGGGGTCCGGCACCGGGGCAAGGAGTTCTCAGGATGGCAGACATCTAGGAAGAGAAAGACTTCTCAGCAAACTTCCTAATTTATATTGAATGTGATGTTCATGGTATGAAATAAGTCTGTTGGCCAGCCTGGGTCCAGTGCCTGGGTCTTGCTCCTCCTCATCCCTGCACCTGGCAAGCTCGAAAACACTGAGACCTTGAAACATGCACACCATAGCTGGCTATAAAGCAAACATTTTCACAAATTCAGACAACAGAGTCTTCTAGAAATGCAGTTTCCCCAAGTATTAGAAGAGAAGTTACTGAAAAGTAAAATTACTGAAAGAGAAATTAACCCTGTGTCGCATAAAGCAGGACACTTCCTAAAATTCAGGTTCCTGACTTTACTCTTCACCTGAAGGAAAGGCTCCTCTGGTGCAGGTGACCTGCAGGAATGCCGCAGCCGTTCTGGTCCCAGCCCTGCTGCCCCCAGCACCTCAGGGGACATGATACCCCCCAGCCTTGGCCCGGCTGGGAACCAGCTGCAGCTCTTGGGGTTTTGCAGGAAGGAACAAAAAACATTCTTCAAAGTAACAGCCAATACCTGAAAGTGAGAAGCAGAAGAAACTGTGGACAAAGCCAGGCAGCAGCAGACAGGTGGAGCCAATTCAGGTGCCTCTCCTCATGCCTCCTGGTACTCACTGGGATTAGGGCAGTATCCAGCACCTCTGCTTCCCCTCTTTGGAGAATCCCTGGAAATTCTGAGTCCATCAGCCATCTGGTCTGCGCATTTGGGTGCCAAGACCATGCCCTGGTGTCCCAGGAACGCCCCGTCTGTGCAGCCCAAACCATCCTGGCCTGGAAACGGGTGCAGTCCAGAGCTAGCCATGTAAAATGGCTCATTTTGGGATCCTAGCGAATACCAGCAGTGCTTGCATTACACGGGGACCATAAAACCTGCACCAAAAATGCGTTAACTCCACCAAAGGAGACCTCAGACACAGCTCCCAGCATTGCCCACCCACGTCCCCCAGCCCCCAAGAGCCCTCCCGGCCGCGGCCCCCACCCCAGAACCCACAAAAGTCAGTACCGACCCCCAAAATGTGGTACAGCGCAGAGAGAGGTGTTATGTCCCCCTGTGCAGGTTGGGGACCCCCCCAGAGCACAGACACAGGCCCCCCCGCTGACCCCCCGGGGGTGTTCCCAGGGGACGGGTCACCCACAGCCACCCCACGGGCCTGGCACCCAGGGTCCCCCCCTGTGCACGGGGACCCCGCACCCCCCGCCGAGCCCCCCGGGGCTGCTCCGGGACAGAGCTGACCTCCCACTGCCCCCACCGGGGGGGGCCCAAACACCCCCCACCCCGGGTCCCACCACCCACACAGCCCGACTGGGCCCCGGCACCCCAACCCAGGGGGGACAAACACCCCCACCCCGGGCACCCCTCAGACCCCGAACGGGCACAGACACCCCGCAGGAGCCGCGGCCGGGCCCAACCACCCCCCCGGCCCTGACCGGGTCCGGTCCCCCCTCACCGCGGCAGGGCCCGGGGAACGGCAGGGCCCCCAGGTCGCCCGCAGACGGGCCCCGAGCCCAGCAGGGACCCCCCACTCCAGTCAGAGACCCCCCATTACAGTCAGGGCGCCCCCCTTCAGTCGAGGTGCCCCCCTCCAGTCAGAGACACCCCCCCATTCCAGTCAGAAAGCCCCCACCAGTCAGAGACCCCCCTCTCCAGTCAGGGGGGTCCCCTCTCCACTCAGAGACACCCCACTCCACTCAGAAACCCCCCTCCCCACTCAGAAACACCCCCCACTCCAGTCAGGGGGGACCCCCCTGGCGCCCCCGCGCCCTCACCTGCTCCCGCCGTCCCGCTCCGCCGGGCCCCGCCCGCTGCGCTCCGCTCTCGCGCCCCCTGGCGGCGGTGCCCGGTACTGCAGCGGCGCCTGCCTCGCGCGGGGCTTCTTGTAGCCTCGGCTGGGTCCGCGTGCACCTGGCGGGGGCGGGGACGCGGGCGGGGTCTCGCGCCCGCTGTCCAATCCGCGCCGCGGACGTCACACGGGAACCACCAATGGCGAGGCAGGCGGGAGTAGATAAGGGCGGGCGGCGGGAGGCGCGTGGTTGCGCGTGTGAGGGTGTGGGTGTGTGTTGGGGGGGTTCCCGGCGGCCTTGGTGCCGTGAGGGAGTAGTTTGTGGTTTCTCTTCTCCGTGTTTAGTGGTTGGTGCTGTGTCAGAGCCAGCGACGTGCCCGGGACAGGGGGGCCCGGGTGGGGCCGTGACTGGCTGAGGGGGTGTTTGCTCTCGGGGGCCCTTCCCTGGGAAGGGTTTGCTTCCTTCTCCGTGTGCAGGCTTATGAAGGTAAAGACCATTTTAAATTTTCCTTAATTAAATGTTGGGGGCCTTAATTGAAGTTTCACCCTTACTATGCTTCACTTTCCAGTCATAGTTGGTGTCCTGGTTTGAGCAGCACAGGACTCATTTCTCCCCTAATGCTTGGGAAAACTGCACTTATAGGGTACCGCAGCATCTGGGTTTGTGAAAACATTTACTTTGTAGCTGGCTATTGTATGTGGGTTTCATGGTCTTAGTGTTTTTGACTGTTGCCAGGTGGAGGGAGCAGGAGGAGGGAGACCCAGGGGCTGGACCTAGGCTGGCCAAGAGGATTTCTCTCATACCAGGGGCATCACTTTTAATAGAAAAAAAACCCCAGTTTGCTGAGGAGTGCTCTCCCTGCAGCAATGGCTGCCCTCCTGACAGCTTTTTGCCCCAGTGCTGGGCCTTTGAGCCCTTCCTTGTCTCCAGGAGCTGCAGCACTCAGTGCCCCACACTGGCTGTCCCCTGCTGGGAGCGCACAGCTGCCTGCTGATGGCAAGGGCTGAGTATAGTTCTTGTGTACTTGGTTTGGGTGTTGTGATCAGTAGTGGTTCTTTAGTATTACTACTGTTAATTATCAAATCTTATTCCAATGAATCTGTTCATCTTTCAGCTCTCTGGTTTCCTTCTGCTTTTTCCCTGATTCTCCTTCCTGGGTGGGGAGGGGTCACTGGGTGGTGGAATAATTGTCTGAATGAAAAAAAACTGTGGGTTCCTCAGACCATGATATTTGGGCATGGGAGTTACTGTGTGTGTGATTTTGTGAAATCTGTCATGCTATATGTGGTTGCGGCCTTCCTTTTGGGAAGGTTGTATGCTGAGTGTAGCTGTTGGGGGGGAAATAATTTCCTTGGTAAGCTTTTCTGTAAGTTATGAGTGTGCAAAGTCCTCAGGTTTTCATTGTTAAGAGCCAGACTCCTATTCTCAAGGAGGAATTGGGTTTTGTTTAGTGTGTGGCAGGTGGCATGGGGGGTTATCTTGCTTTAATTTCACTGACTGTTTGTCTTGGTTCATCTGTAGCAATAACTTCATCAATTAGGGTTGTCTTTACTGTTGGTAGATGATAACATCCAAGCTGGTTTTTTAGGTTTGGTGGCAGAGCAGGGAACAGAACTTGTGCCTTGTGTTAAAGCTGGTTTTAACACTAATTGTCCTAAAAATGTAAATGCTTGAAAAAATAATACAATAAAATATGTTATAAGCACTTAGATTGGTTTTATTTTAATAAAGCCCCTGTCGCCACATCAATCAACACTCTTCAGAACCACCCTGATGGCAGAGTGTTTCCAAAATGTTTCATTAACCAATGATCTCTTCCTAATTGGTTAGGACACCTGGTGTGGACTGTGCAGTACCTCTGAGGTGTAATACTAAATAGTTTGTTTGTTGTTTAAGGTAGTAGCTGGAGTGTGAGCTGTTCTTACCTGGTGGAAGTGGATTGGCCATGTCAAGGTAAGATGGAGCTGGGGCTCTCTTGTCTCTGTCTAGCAGCAGGTGCTGTGAGGCATGAAGAGATGTTTTTCTGAGGGTTCTTGTCCCCTTCATCTCAGAATAGAATGAAAGCTGCCTTCTCTTCAGGGGGTCCCATGAGGGGGCTTTTGATGGGCTTCTGTTGAGTGAGCTGGTGTAGCAGACTTTGTGGGGCTGCTGGTTCCTGCACTGGGTGTCAGCAGAGGAGGCAGAGGAGCTTGGGAGTGTACCAGGGAAATGAGGGCACTAATAGGTGCCCTGAGCAGCCTCACTTTTGGGGGTACCTTTACCCACTAGTTCTGCCTGTTGGTGCAGGAGTTCCAGTTAGGTTTTGGCTTCAGTGTCTGCCTGAACCTTCTCTGGGTCAGCTGGCTGGGGAGGAGCTAAGATGCAGTTATGCTTCCTGAGTCCTCTAAGATAGAAATCTCTTTAGTAGGTAGGTGTAAACACAGATTCATAATGATGTGCAGTAAAACAAAGGTATTGGGTGCAACACTTGCAGCTGGCTTTCTCCTCCCTGAGCAGTGTCACAGTGTCTGTGTGTCACATGGTGTGCAGAGCTGTTCCCTTGTTTCCTGAGGGTGTTGGGGAAACTCCCCCTTTGACTGCAACAGCTGATGCAGAAGGGTGTTGGGTTAGAATGACTGGTTTCATCCATGTGCTGTACAGAGCTTGTGTCAGAGCTTCTGTTGTGGTTTTGGCCAATGGCCTGTGACAGATGCTCCCCCCCAGCCTCTTGTGCATGGAGAGGAGGAAGAGAGATCAAGAGATTGAAGAGTTTGGATGAAACTGAACTACTTTAATGAAATGTAAATAGTAAGAGGAAAAGGAAAATAATGGAATAGGTACAGTAGCTACGAAACCATATTAAGCTCCCAGGATGGTGTCACTGGCAGGCACTGGGTAAGTCCCAGACTGGACTTGGTGATGGGTGGGAACTGGGTTCCAGAGTTGGAGTCAGGAACACAGGGATCGGGATCAAAGGCAGATGAACAGACAGGGTCCTGCTTGACTGTTGGCCATTGAAGAGAGAGAGTTGACCCTTTGATCCCTCAGCTTTTATACTGAGCATGGGGTGGATGGGATGGAATACTCCTGTCTGTCAATTTTTGGTCACCTGTCCTGTCTGCTCCTCCCTGCAGGTGGGACCCCTCTGGGCTCTTCTGTTTCTGACCCTCCCATGGGGCAAATAAAGAAATTAGCTGGCCTTGGTTGTTACAGCAATAAGCATAATCAAGAGCCTCTCTGCATATCATTCCTTGGCACAAACTGTTTTACCACTCTGAAGGAACTGTTTTAGACATAACATGCTGTTAATTTCAGAGAGTTAGAAGAGGCCTAGCTAAGAAATAAAATTACTGAACAGAAAGGTGGTTCTGTTTCACCTTAAACCAGGACAGCTTCTTAGCCTTGACCAGCTCTGCCTGAGATGACTCATTTAATATCACAGGTTTTGTTTTGAACATTTATCTAATACCTGGATAATTCAGGTAACAGGCATTGTAGTAAATTCTTGGACACAACACAGTGTTTGTTCTCACACAGAAAAACTGTCTGTCTTCCAGTGGGCTGCTTCAAGACTTGTAGAATTGTGTGTGTGTTTCAAACAGGGTGTGGCTGAGAGTGAGTCCATCATCCACTTGCTAAGCACTCTAGCTGAAAAATAAACCAAAAAGGCTGGGAGCTGTTTCTCCTTGTTTGTCAGGTGAGGTTTGTCTTGTGTGTAGCTGTCAGTGATTTGGCTTTTGGATCTAAGCTAGCTGTGTGAATTTTTACTGTATTTCACTCTCTTATTCTTCCTTTGCTGTGGTGTTTCACTGTGGATCTGGGCTGTGAGTGCTGTACAATATGGGGAGCCAGAATTTCAGGAGAGGTTCTGATCCCGGGGGTGTGGAGAGCATCGTGGCTCAGTGGAGGTGAAATTCTGTGGTACATGGGGTTACACTTCCAAGGGTAAGGAGAAAGGTAAGGTGGTTATCCTAGGCCTGTCCAAATAACACCTTCTATTTATCACAAAACCATCTAAAGCAAACTGGTAACATTTCTCTTCATGAGAAATGCACTCAAGCTTATCTTAAATTAGGAATGTTTATCGTGTTTGATTTTGTGTTTGGAACAGGAGTTCAGAAGCTCTGCTTCCTTTAAAGGAGCATCATTGATCTTGCATATATGCTCATGGAGGACACTGGTGTTTTTTGAGGGTTTAGACTCCTTTTTATGGGTGGAAATTTAAAAAAATGAAACACAAGCAGATCAAGATGTCTGATCATCATGATATTATTGATTTTTTTTCTGGTAAAGCAGCTGTCCTTTCTAAGTATCACCTATTTGCAGGTGGTAAAAATCAACTTGGTGCTTTGCTTCTGATGATAGCAGTCAAAGGAACAGCATTTTTTCTGATGGAAATGCTTGAAATAAAAACAAAAAATCAGAGGGGATGCTAAAGATGGTGAAGTGATGGGAATGCATAGTCCCTAGAGAATATTTTCTGGGGAGTCTCTTGGTGTTCTTCATCCAATGCTGTTCTGTCACCAAGTAACCTCCTTGTGATTTAAAATGCTTTAAATGGTGCTGAAAGTACAAATTGGAGACCTTCAGGTGAACACAGGTGATAGCCTTCATCTTCCTGAGTGACTGCTTTAGAGGTGTGTAGTTTCTGAAATGCCAAACATTGCAAGTTACCACAGAAAACCTGCTTGGGAGTGGTTCTGACAGACAGGAGGGTAGTACAGTTGGCATCTTGGTTGGTAGCTTGTTTTTCTTCTTGAAGCCCTCAAGGTTATAATGAAATTGTGTCCCGCTTGAAAAACACTTAGAGATAAATGGAGTAATTTTGTACTTTTCCCTGCTGTCTGCATTCTCTCAATTATATCCATAAGTGCTAAGGCTAATGCCAATGTAATGTCTGTGTATTGGAGCTTTCTGTGCCTGTCTGTGTGCAGTGAGGTCATTCACTCAGTGTCTCATGACATGAGGTGACTGCTACATACATTGGTAATGTCATTGGTCACTGGCAGTGGGACTAGGGATTCCCAAGTAGGGTCTAGGATCCTTTCCCTTCATCCTGACCTGGCCAGAAATGATGGCTGTTCTGGAGAGCACAAAGTGTCGGGGGCCAGCAGTCAAAGGCCAGACTGAAGACCATTTCCCAGTAGTTCAGGTAACCTGGGCTTGAAGTAGGCTGAACCCCAGTGTGGTCAGAGCCCCTTTTGCTTTAGGTTTTTGTGGATTTAGAAACACATTTCAGGATCTAGCTGTTAATTCAGTTAATTGTACCAGCTAGAGACCTCTTTTGCTGATGTAAATGTAGCTTTTTAACTCCTAGTACTGCAGGGCTCGCAGTAGCTGATAGGAATAGAGTAAGGCATTATGAATGATGCCTTTTGGGGACTGCAGCTGCCCACGAGGGCCAGGTCAGCTGGAAGCAGCACTTTCTGCCAGCTCATTTTCCTCTCTTAGCAGTAGGAGGAAGAAAACTGCTTTGCTTTAGCAGGCAGGATTGGCTGAGGGTGTTAATGGCAACACAGAGCATGTATGAAGCTAGTGGTGCTTGGGGATGGGCTGTTGGGTATGCAGGTGAAATCCCAGCCGGTTTTCTCCTGGCTTTGATAGGCCTTTACAGGAGTAACTCAGTCGGGGTATAACCACCCACTCAGTGCTTAATTTCCTGGAGGCCCAGGACCTGCAAGTCCCTGAAGCTTGAGAAAGAGAAGAAATGAGTGAAGGTAGAAAGAAAGATTAGGCAATGCATAATTAGTGCCTGTTTTTTCTGCCACTAGTTCCACTGTAAGGGGAAAGGACTCTGCATCCCTGCTGAGATGAGCTGGCCATCTGGACTAGCTGTTAGTCAGGCAGGTGGTGAACACCAGTCTGACAGCCCTACTGTTGTGAAGTTGCCATGACCAGCTTGACCAGCAGATGTCTGCACTGAACAGAAATGAAGTTCTGCTTGAGATTAAACCCTTAGCAAAATGGAAGCAGGGCCAAGTGGCAGGGAGGGGAGATGCAGAGAGGGTGGTGGGAAGGGCTTTCTCCCAGGCCTGGAGACCCCTGAGGCAGGGAGGATTTTTAGGTGTTTCTTGTCCATCTCCTGCTTTGCAGTCCAGGGCTAAAATGATGTTGCCTGAACTGGATGCTGAAGTGAGGGTGTCTTGGTGTTGGGAGAGTGGGACAAATGTACCTCCTGTTTGGGATGGTCTTGGTGTAGGAATAGGTGGGTGGACAAACTTGATCTTGGTGCTAGGGGTTTATGGCTCCTTAACCCATAGGTGGCAATGTGCCTCTGTAGTGTACAATGGTTCAGGGCAGAGGGGAGTTGTGGGTTAAAGGCACTTGTGTTTGGATCCTTGGCTGTGACAGGAAATGAGCAGCTGGACCAGAACAAAGGCTTGCTGTGCTGCATGCAGTTTTGGGTCCTGTCTGTGCAGCAGCTGGAGACTTTTGGTGGGGTGGCGCCCAGGTTACAGTTTGGGACTGGCCTCCACCTCTGGGTCTTTGTTCACTGGCTGTTGCATTAGAGCAGGTTGTGCTTAATCCAGGAGTTTGCTGATCAGATCAGAGGTTGCAGTCAGGTCCTGGGATGCTGCATGAGGTCTGCAGCTCCCTCGTGGCCTCCACCTTGCAGATGAAAGGAATGTATTATTGGGGTCTTGTCTCCAGCTTCATGTCCTGCAGTAGTACTGTCTGGGATCAAGAGTCCTTCATGCTTCTGACAGTTATTCCTAGTTTTAATTTTTTTATCACTTTTTGTTTCCTTTTAGTGGAGAAGTGTGCCTGCTGGAATGTTTCTTGCACTGCAACCAGAAGAGCATAGCCCTGAGATGTCTCGGTGTTGGTGAGTCCCCTTGTTGTATCAGTGTCACCTCCTTTTGCTACAGACACAGCTCCTCCATTTGGCATCCACTTGATGGAGTAGGGGAGCTGCCCAGAACCAGGAGGATCCAGGTGAAACTTGATTAATTGTTTAAATTTTTGGGAGTGCAGGCATCTGGAGAGAGTGTTTCCCAGGCAAGAGAATAGAGGTGGCAGGGAGAACTTGAGTGCTCTAGATGTCAACAGCCTTGTAGAGTGGTGGCTTGATTGATGCCATTGGTGTGAGTAAGAGGCCACTGACCTAGTACAGACTTTGCAAGGCTTCAGTGCTGACATGTGTCACCTCTCTGTTCTGCCTTCTCTTGGTCTGCGGAGCTGGTTTCGGGTCAACTGTGACAAGCCAAAGAAACTGTAGGATTTTCTAATGAGTGGGTGCTGTTGCCTAAGCTGATGAACTTTGACTTGACCATTCTATAGTCTAAGTGTAACACATTGTTAGCTAGATGGCAGCCAAGGGTTTTGCTACTGTGTAGAGGGAAATATTGTTGGTTCTTGTTAATGCTGTAGTGCACAAGATGACTCTGGTGTGACAGCAGAGCCCTTGGAAGACAAGATAGATGAAGCAGTGCAGAGTAGCGGGCTGATAAGGAAGGGGCACAGAGTGACACTGGAAACCCTGGGGCAATGAACAACTCTAGTCAAATGAAAATTTTGGAGCTGGGCAAAACAACTTTGGGAGTTTGAAAGAGCCAGGAAACAGCATCTAATAATCCCATTTTACGGTGTGTTGTTGCATGTTGTGTGCTAGGAGGTAACTGAGGAGCAAGGCATGACTTAAGTGTGTGCAGATAGCCCAAAGTGCCCAGGGAGAAGGGGAAGATGCTGCCTATACCATATTTTTTCTGGCAAAAGGTTGAAGACTGATAGCTTGGGATAACCTGCTGCTTAATTTGTGTCACTGTCATCAGAACCCAGAGGGGTGGCTGAAGGGTAAGCTTAATAGCAGAGGTAGTTAGTGCCACCAGGATGTGTCTGGATTAGAGGGAAGGATGGTGCCCTGCACTGCTGGTAGCTCATGTGTGGGCTCCCTGACCTTCTCAGGGTGATCCTGGTGGCCTTCTGGTGCAAATACAGCCCCAAGGCAGCAGCTCATGGCTGTGTGCTGTCTGTCTTGTCACAGACATGCTGTGTAAGTTGCTGTTCACTCAAGAAATGTTAATGTTTACACTGTGGGGGCTTAGGATTTAGAGGAGTATTTCATTTTCTATTTGGATAAGCACAGGGGCTTGTTTGTTACACATTAGATATTTGGCATATAGTGTCAAGGGTTGCATTAGCTTGGAATTTAGCTTTTGGTATCACTGCATCTAGTCTTTCATCAGTAGGCATGAAACTTGAACTTAAAAAGGCATACATGGAGTGGTATGTTATTGATGTTCACAACTGATGGAAGGACAAGTTGCAGGCAACCTAATTCTACTTCTTTGTAGAACTACCTCTAAGGCTAGCAGCTCTGTGCAAGTTGAGAAATGAGCATCAGGAGGCTGGAAACAACTCCCAGAATCATTTGTTAAAATCAAATGGGATGGACTTTTCCCATGTGTCTGAAAAAGTTCTTTGGTTTTCTTTAAAAAAAATAATTCAAAAATGAAATGCTTCTAAAGGTGTTAGCATTTTTTCAATGTACTCCTGATGAGGTGTTTAGTCAGTATTTTCCTTGAGCTGCTGTTGGAGGAATAGGTGCTCTTAATTGACCTGTAAATTCATGGTTTTGTTAACCCCTTCTCTCAGCTTGTACTGGAGATTCAGTTCCAGCGATGCCTTATGGATGATTAGTGGTGTTCCTAAAAGTAGTATTCCTTCCTGCGAGGACAGGTGACGGGGGGATGCAGGGTTTGTAATGTGTTCTGTGACGGAAGCAATTTCTTAGCTCTGTAACCTCTCCCCAAGGCAGAGTCTTCACCTGGGCTGTGCATGGCCGTGCTTAAGTGATGCTTCTGGTCTGCCTGACAGTTTCCTCTTACTCCATCAATCTCATGCAGCTTGACCTGTTTTCAGAAGGGAAGTGTTAACAGAGACAGGCTTGGAATCTTCTTTGTGTTGCACAGACAGCCCTTACTGGCAGGGTGATTACTTTGGATTCCCTGGCTGAAGCTTGCAAAGCACTGGAGGGGCCTTAGTTGCACAGGTAGCAAAATACTTAATGGAAAAGCAAGGCCAGGGATGTTGTGGCTTCAAAAAGACAATTGAGTAATCCTTTTCACTATATGGCGTACTGAGCTTGCACAACAGGCCCTACTGCTCAAGTTAATATCTTGCGCTTTCTGGAAGGACAGTAAAATAGGGCAACTTGGATAGAAAATAGAAAACTGGATGCAAAGGCTTGGAGCAGTTTGTAAGGGTTCTACTTGGGAAAAGGAGGATGGCAAGTGTAGCACTGGCAGACTCTGCGAGTGTAGTACAGTTAAATAACTGCATGTGAATGTGCCCTTCTGAGGGAGACAAAAAGGCTTTGGCTACAGAGAAATAATTGGGTATTAACCAATGACTTCAGAAACATCAGAAAACCATAAATTCTTAGTCTATTAAACAATTGTCATGCCAAAACAGAGGCACCCCTACAAGAATACATGACAGCACTGCCTTTTTGCTCTACTTGCATCTAGTCAAAATAATTCTATATTGTGTTTGTCATAGTATTTCTGTCCTGAATGAGAGTCCCTCCTCTAATGTCAGCCTGCCTGTCAAGGTTACCGCTTCTGCATAAGGTGCACAGGCTGCAGCAGGATGGTTTTACAGTTCACGGCCTTGCCAACCTGCTCCTCGGTGGGGACAGGGCTGCTGTGTCGCTGTCACCAGAGGGATGGCTCAGAAGTTACCACTGCAGTGGAGAGGGGTGGTTCACTCCTGCCTGGCTGTGTGTTCTTCATTGGGCACTCTGTGGCCCTCTCTCTGAGGCGGTATGGGAGTGTGCATCTCTTGGCATCTCACAGGTCTGTAAGTGTACCCGGCTTCTGGTTCCAGTTGAATACACTTGAGTTCAAGAAGACTTTGCTCTTCATGCCTACAAGTGTGATCTGACTGCTGGTCGCTGCTGCTGCCACCTTGCCCATGAGCACACAGTCTCTGGGAGGGGAGGAATGAGTCTGGACTGAGTGAGTTGGTTGACAGAGTAGGATTCCACCAAGCTGTTTTCATGCTTCACTTCTGAGAGCTAGTTTGAGCTCTGTAGTCTGAGATGGAGCAGTGGGGGAGGCTGGCTTTGAGGCACTTAGCCTTCATATCCTTTATGTTCTTCTCTGGGACGTGTGTGGAAGAACAGTAAACTTAGCTGGGCAATGGGGTCATTGTGCTCTTCCTGAAAGAGCAAGGAGCTAACCTCTCTCCCCTAAACCTCAGAGAAGCAGCCTTACTCGCATGAGTTATGGTTAAAAAATATTAGCAAATGTAATTTGCAACAGGACTCCCACATTTGAGGTCTTAACAATTACAAGTCTTGGGGAAGTAACCCCTGTTTATCTTGTGGGTGTTCTTTATACAGATCAGACCTACTTTGTATGAAACATCTAATGGTTTAGGATCATTTCTGTTTCTCTGGATGGTGGTTACAGTTAACACAAACTCAACTTTGCTAGAAGATTTTTCAAGGTGAAAAAGATACAGAAATGAGCTTGGCAGAAAAGAACCTGCAGAATAAAAGCAGCAGTAAAAGACATGTAAGCAGAAACACAAAGAGCAAGGGCTGCTGGGCCTTGACATCTTTGTTAAGGTGAGTTTTGTAGGGAGTTGCAAGGCAGTTTTCCTGCCTCTGGTGAATGCCACACACATACTACCTGGGGAAGGAAATGTGCAGGGAGCAGGGGGCAGGAAGGCAGTTTTTTAGGTCTACCCTTTGGTTCCAGTTCCTCCTGGTGGGTCTGTTTAAGAAAGTACAAAGAAAACAATTTTTGGCCTGCCTGTTTGTTTGTTGACCTCTCTAGCTGGAAAGAGATGTGCTTTGGCCTGAAATTCCAGGAGAGCTCCACTTGCTGAAGGATCAAGTGACAAGCTGCTGAAACTGTTTCCTGCCCTTTTTCTTTACAACATCAGCCTCAGTTGCTGGGAACTCCAAGTAATTGTCTGATCACACTTGTTATTTTCTAGGTCCTTTCTTAAGCTGTTCTTAGAAGTGGAAATAGGACTTTGTGTAGGTGAAATTTATTTGGAGGCTCTGTGCTGGGAGATGATTTCCCCTTGGATAGACTTGTTTGAAAGTTCCCTTGTGAAAGAATTAAGATGAAGAAAATAGCCTTGACTGTACCAAGCAGAGTGGTTGCTTCTTGGTGTTTGTTCTGCAGAGGGCTGGTCCAGTTCTGTCTGCTCGTTGTTGCTGCTGATGGCTGGTTCTCCAGTGTGGTGGTCTGATGGGCATGAGTTGGTTAGATTTGGTAAAAGATTGAGTAGAGGGCCCTCATTGATGGGATAGGGGCAGGGGGTGGTGGTGATGGAGGACCTTGGTGGATAACTTCAGCCCTCGATGATATTTGAGTAAGAGATGGAAAAATCCTACCCCTTGGTATTGTCCGAACTCACTTGCTGGTTGGGCAGGACTTGTTGTTGCAGACTGTTACCTCTGAGGCATGACTCCTTTCCAGTTTTTTCCAAATGTGGTCCCCTGCCTCCATAACCTAAGACTTTACTCTTCCAAGCCTCAGGTGCTTTTTCTGTAGTTCAACTCTTGCAGTTGCCCACTGTGATGAACACCTTCGTGTTGCAGCTCAATAAAGTCAATGAACAGTGTTCATGGTGTGATTTCTTTTTCTCTTTCATTATGCAATAAAGCTATCTGTTCCTCTCTGTCAATTACTCTAACCTCTTCTCCTGCACCCCCTTTGTTTTCAGTTCAGTTGGTTTTGGTCAAAAAAAAATTACTGTAAGCCCTCCTACTTACTGGAGAGGAAGTGTATCCATGCAGGGGATCTGCATAAGATTCCTATTACATAAAAGACTAGTTACTGCTATTGCAAGCCTATTTAGGAAAAGGGCTTAAGGTCATTTCTTGCCTTGTATGTAAAGGGCTAAGGAGGGAGAGTTTTTAACTGGTAGTAGACAAGCTGAAGGCCCACTGTGAGAAGAACACTAGAAGGGAGGAGGGTTTCATTCACTAGCCAACAGTCTGTAGTTGAAACACTTCACAAGAAGCAAGAGCTAAGAAGAAATAGTCATGGTTTTATAAATGACAGCTAAAGGGTGGTCAGACATTATTGTCTGCTCTGTGGTAGAGTGAGAATCACCTCATCTGATCTGTGTGTGGGGAGAAACTGTGCTGCAGTGAACTCTAGCACTGAACAAAAGCACTGGCTCTCAGAGGGGTTGGTGTAGGACTTGCTCACCTCTCTCCTTATGGTAAGAGGTTAGGACTTGGACCACCCCTTAAACACTGAGGGAAAGCATGTAAGGATGGAAATGTTCTGCTTGCCCCCCTGGTTCCTTTTTTTGCTGTTTTTAATGGGTATTACACTTAAGGCTTAATTCTGAAGCAGCAAGGCACACAAATAATCCTCTTGCAGTTCATGTCCTCACTCAAGTCTGACATGGTTCCCAGAATTAAAGGTGTTTACAAGCCAGTGTCTTCACAGCTTACTGCTTCCTTTCTCGTTTGTAACTCATTCTGGAGTTAGGGAGGTGGGTTATATTTCTTTTTTTTCAAATGAATGGTGTGGTCCACTAAAAATCTCAGGCCCCTCTATTATTAGATACAACCAGCAAGAGATGTATAATATAAGGTGAAGTATGAGAGTTGGAAAGTATTAATGGAAAGCTATTGTTTTTTCCCATTTGCACTGTCTTTGTGTAAGAAGAAAGCAAGCATGTACTTCTTGTCTGGTTCCATTAGTTATGTGATGCTTTGAGAACACGGATTCAGGCCGGGATCCCTGGCCTTGCTTTGATAAATCATGTTGTTCGTTGTTGGTGGGCCTTTGTGCCATCCTTTTTTGAGAGAAGCAAAGAATTACTGCGGTATAATAGCTAATTTGATCACAATCCAGTGATGAATCAATTCAATGAGGGGAAAAGTGCAAAGAGCACCCAACTGCAGAGAACTCTTCAGGAAATCAGTGCAAATAACTGGCCGAGTTGACCTGCGTTTCCTTTAGTCGTCCTGCCTGTTATCAGCTGGGCGGGAGAGATGTGCGTAGCCTGTGGTTATCATACAAAAGAGATGTTATTAAACTTGTCCAAAATTTCTGATCGTGACCACTCCTTTTCTAACAGGAAAGGTCATTTTGATTTTGCATTTAGAAAGCTCCCTATAGGTCCTGTCCAGGCTCAGCATCCCTGTGATGACACTGTATTTAAAGGACTTGAAAGCGTTTGCAGAGAGCTTTTGTCATCTCTTACCAGAGGGAGAGTTTTTGACTGGTGTTTTTCTCATTGATTTTTGTCTTCCCTGGTTTGTGACAGCTGAGATGGGTGCAACCTGCTGCCCCGGCACTGACCCGGGAGATGCTGCTGTTTCGGTTTGGTTCTGGCTCAGTTCTCCTGAAGGGTTTCATGTGGCCCAGCGTATTCCATATCTGTGACTTTCTCCAAAGTAAAATGGCAAAGGGCTGACTAACTGACAAGGTGGGGTATATAATGAAAGTAGTTCTGTTAACATTAGGCTGAAAATACAATAATAAAATTGAGCATACGTTTTCTGCCTGAAAGAGGTAGGAATCCAAACGTTGAAATAGGGTGCTTTTATTTAGGCTGTTGTCTCAAATTTTTTATGGGGAAAAAAACCCACCCTATAGTGAGAAATCAGACCAAAAGTGTC
This sequence comes from Chroicocephalus ridibundus, assembly GCF_963924245.1. Lineage (NCBI taxonomy): Eukaryota > Metazoa > Chordata > Aves > Charadriiformes > Laridae > Chroicocephalus > Chroicocephalus ridibundus. The sequence continues at coordinate 7,548,217 of NC_086288.1, forward strand.
AAACCCAGGAACTTCCACAGTGTGCTTAATGTTAGTTTTCTTTTTCCCTTCTCTTTTAGGACAGGAAAAATGATTTAAGTTGGCACAAGGATGCCAAGTACTTTGGTGTTTGATCGGCAAAACCCGACATCCTCCCTGCCCCAGCTGCACTGAAATGGCATCTGGATCTAACAATGGTATGGGTTAACTGGGGGAGAAGCTTTTACTGGATATGTTTATATTTTCCTTTCTGCTTAAGATTAGTTCAATGTGAAGATGACATTTTTAAAACTGTGATTTGGTCCTACATGTGTCTTCTGTAAAATGGTGGAAATGAAGAGGCATAGGACAAAGTTAACTTTGTGTTTAATACTGTTGGAATAGCTGTACAGAGAAGCATGCTTCCTTCGTTAAGCCAATAACTGTATGTATGGTATATTGTCCATGTTTGCCATTCAGAAACAAAGGGATAGAGCCTTTGGTTGTGTAAATTTTTGTAGTTTTGGTATTTTAATGGGGTCGAGAACCTCAAAAACATTCAGTGGGACTTTGTGACCCCCTAGACAAGCCTTTGTCTTGTCTCCTCTTCCTTTTGCGTCTCGCTCACCTCACAACTTGCCTTTGCAGTTTCTCTGCCTTTTTCCCTTCCCTGCCTACAGTTGAGAACCGAAAAAAGCTTTCAGAGTGTCTAAAGCTCGTGGTACAGTACAGCTTGTTCCAGACCACTGCCTGGAGGCAGATTTAGAGGCATCAAAAAGAGCAGCTGTGAAAGAAACCTGATGGAGACACTGAGAGCAGAGCTGCCCTGCTCTTTGCATGTTGGTAGAGGCTGCTCATTTACAGATGAAGGATTCAGTAGCAGCAGAGTTTGCGTTACAGCTTGCCTGACTGTACCGCGTCTGTCCGGAGGGTGACTCTGGGTGGAAAGCTTTCAAGAGCAAAATGACTTCAGAACATTTGTATGTGTTTTACATGAGATAAAACTTTAGGAGTTGTATTTAAGTAAAGTTACAGGGATTTATGTGTCCGGCACATTAAGAAGCAGTCTTTGTTCTTACTATCAATAGCACTTGTTTTTGTCACAGTGGGAATACGCTTCCTCTTTGGGTGTGCTCAGCATGTGTCTACTGTAACAGCCTTCTATATCCTTGGACCTATCTCTGATGGAGCTTTACCTACTGGGGCAAGATAGGAATTTGAGCAAGTTGTTTTTTCACCTCTTCAGTTCCACAGAGCCCTTTTGGCTTGAGGCACCATCTGCTTTCTCCCAGTCCCACAGGATGATTCCTTCTTTTTGGTTTCTCGGTGGGTGAAATTCAGCAACGTGGGTCATTAGTAATGAAGTGATGAAGGGTCTTACTGAAGTTAGTGGTAGCATCACGCGACTTCTCTCCCCAGGGGTGATAATTCTGTTCTGTGCTACTTTCTGGAATCAGGTCAAGAGTCTATGACTCGTGCACAACCTTGTTGGCTCAGGAGATCCTCCCTTTTCCCGCTTTGTTACTTGGGACTTCCAGCATCTCCCTGACATGCCCACCGCTAAGAGGGGCACCCACGGGTCGCTCACTGAACCTGCCCTGTCTGTTCTCCAGCAAAACCCTTGTGCCGGCTGAACCTTCACGTATCCCCTGCTGCTGGCAAGGGGGGCATTAGTTTTGAGGCAAGTGTGGCACAGATGACAGCTGGTGCCAGAATGGTTGACAGCCTCTAAGCTGGGCTTGATGCAGGCACCGCTCCTGGGAAAAGAGTTAAGGTTTGGGGAGGATTTGGGGTTCCCTTCTGGAAAGAAGCAGGACAGAACACCAGCATTATTTGTTAGACCACTGAAGACTTATTGGAGGAAGATGAGTGGATGCTGCTGGATGGAGTGATTGGATGTGCTCATTTTAACGCAGATTTACAGGTTACTGGGTTCTCCTTAAAACTCCAGTTAGTCTTATATTTAGCAGCTGTGTTCAGGGATGCAAGGTCTCAGGAATTGTATTTTTCTTTGTGTTTCCATGACACCAGAAATAAGAGAAAATTTGGTGTCAGCACTGTGTCATATCGGGTCACATTTTCTGTTGACGATAGAGGTCTCTGGACCGTTGTCAAGATTGCTGTGAGGTTTTTGATGAGCAACCAAGGTAACAGGGAGCTCTTAATTCCATGTACTGATTGGAACAATTACCTTAAGTTAGCTGAGTGTTTGAAGAATTGGATTTGGGATGGAGAGAGGTTGTTTGGGAGCAAAGGATGGAGCCCATCTGCTCCATGACTTTGTGATGGTTATAGGAGGAAAATGGGCACTGGTCACGTCAAGCAACGAGCTTGTAACTCAGTAGTGTTCACTTCCCCGGATTATGGTAGGTGTTAAATTTAAAAGTTACATTGCGGTGTCATTCTTGCACGGCAGCCCCTGGGGATGTCTGCAGCTGCCTCGCTTTGTGAAGCACGTACAGTGAAAAGGAGAGTTATTGGAAGGAGAGTCTGGCTGCAGTTAGTTTTGTTGCACGCATGGATCTGAGGGCATTAGAGCTAGGCTTGGCTTTGGATGAATTTTTTAGTGTTGACTCTGGACTTGTGTTTTATCAGTTCTACTTTGATCAATTACTTTATCACTGAGACTGTACGTGCGTGAAGATGTTGGATGTGTAGCGGCATTACAGAGTCGCGCTGCAGGGACTCGGACTCCAGATGTGTTTCAGAAGCTTTATGGACAAGTTTTGTCCTGATTTTTATTTTTCCTGGTGAAGCTTCTTTCCGGACAGTCACCATCAGAGGGAGCCGTGAAGAGCCACCGTCACCCAACACTCTCAGTGCCAGGGAAGCAGCCGCCCCCAGAGAAGCGATAAGCAGAGCTGTGACCCACTGTCTGGTGTAGATACGTCCCTGATGAATGACTGGCTGGGGCTTCTACTGAGAACGTGCCCTTCTCGTGTGAGGCTGGTCCTGCTGGTGAACCCGCTTCTCTGCTTTCCCTCTCTGTTGGCTCTGGAGCAATGGCACTGCGTGCGGGTCCTGCCGAGAGCTCCTGTGGGGAGAAGGCACACAGGAGCCAGGCCATTTCATGTAGCCACAGCCAGCTGAGCTAAACTGCTTCTGCCAAGGACCCCCGTGGGGGTCTCCTGCATCGCAGGGTGTCAGCCCAGAGAAAAGGGGCTGGGAATGGTGACAAAGGCCTCAACAGCCAACTAGGGGACGTCTCAGAGTTAGGTCTGAGCAAGAGCTGCAAAGGCCAAAAATAAAGCTCGTAAAGGTCTGAAAAGAAACTTAACGTGTAAAGCCAAGAGGAGAACTAAAAATCAAGTTGTGCAATAAGGACCGAGTAGCATGAAAGGTTAGTGGTTGATGAGCATCCTCAGCTCCCGCCAGGCGATTGCTTCCCATTTGCCAGACAGGCTTGAACGGAGCCTGGCGCTTGGGACGTCAGCTCGTACGGCTGCCTTCTGTGTGCACCTTCATGTCCTTTGGCATTTGTTGTTTTTTTCTGAATGGCATAACCTTTCCCCAGGTTTTCGTAATAGCCCTCGCTCCGAAAAGGTGCTTTAGTTGTGGTGTTTTCAATGGATTGATGCTGATTTACGCAGATTGATAGTCTGCCCTTTACTTTCTAAACATTACTGCCTATGCTTAACGTGGCCTTCCATGAACAGTGCACGTTGTTCTACAAAACTGCTTTGATTATGGGTCAAATAGAGATAAGTGAAATGACTTTTTATTATCTCGATTCTTTCCAAACACAAATGGGCCCTTGTCTTGCTCGTCCCGATAATCACTCAGGGCATATGCAAGTAGCTCGGTGCTAGCACAGTTCTCCAAATAATAACGCTGTTTGAGAGTATTAATAATAACTCTATTGTCACCTGATTGCAAAGATTCGGCCCTACAGTTTGAGACTTAGGAGGAAAGGAAGGAAGAGAAGCTGACCAAGGAAGAAAGCAAATGAATGCACGGAAACCGAGAGAGGAGATGTGGAGCTGGGGCTCTAATAAGAGAGAAAATTGCAAATCTAGCTGTCTCCTTAAAATCCTCAATTACCTCCGCCAGTCTCTTGGTGCTGCTGTCCTAGTCGTAATTTTCCCACCTGCTTCCTTTCAGCAGGAAAACCAATTGTCTCTTGGTATCTTGTGGAGGTTGTGAAGGGAAGGAAGGATTTTTCACTCGTTGGCCATTTCTCCCCTTTCCCTGCTGTTGTGAGCCTGGCGCTCCCACACCAAAGCGTTTGGAAACGCCTCGGGGAGCTTTGGCCTTGTCCAGTTTCCCGGCAGTAGCCCAGCAATCCTGTTAATCCAATGTGACCAGTGGTGCTCTGGAGCACCTGAGGCTTTTTTAATTGTTTTGAAATTGTGAAGTGTGAAGCAGAAACCCGGTGAAATGTCTTGTGGATTACTTGAACAAAGCTTCTTCCTTCCTTTTCTCCCACTTGAGCCTGAGATGAGTAGTTGCTCCCAGGCTCCAGGGCAATTTCTGCTGCCCTTGCACTTGGAAAAATAGCAACGGGACCCGGACTGTGCGGGAGAGAGCTGGCGTCCTGCCTTTCACTGATGCATTCACAAACGCAATAACAGCTCCAAAGCTTAGAGGGCTGGGAAGTTTAGGAATTAATGGACAAAAATTTAATGAGTTAAATCTGCATATTTTCTGGGGCAACAAGGAAATCCTCATTTCTCCAAGCGTCCTGGCTCTCTTGTATGAGAGCCTGTTAGAGAACAACTGTTATGCTCGTATTCCAGATTTGTATTTTTTGTGGCTTCAGGCAAGCCAACTAATTGCCATGGAAGAACTGCTGTTATTCATCGTGCAGTCTTTTAATTCTATTGTTTGATTGACTGTCAAGATTCTTCTGTTAAGATGCCCTTGTTTTCTTTTCCAGCTGTCTTTGGCATATCTCTCTGGTGGCATGGTAAGAAATCTAGTTCAGTCCCAAACCCCTCACAACGGCTGCTGCTTCTGGGGTTGTTGCACTTAATTTGTTGAAGTAACATGAAAATAATGGGAGCGGGGGAGGAGTTCAATTAACCTGAATGTTGAGGTGAAACCCTTTGTCTCTATTGATTGTTTTGACTTATTTTGAAGTCTTCCAAGAGACCGGTTGAAACACTATTGCAAGCATGCTGTATTTAACCGTACAAAAATAGCCAGCAACACTCAGAAGCTTTAGGACTAGAAAGGGAGCAGGGTTTCTTGCAGGGATGTAGGACTCGCAGGACCGAGAAGAGGGCATTAGTGATGCAGATGACTGACATGTTTTGGGGCATTGATTCATCACTGCTCTGTGGTCCCTGTTAAAGCTAAACTCAGATGTTGGGGGAAAAAAGCGAACTAGAGCTGATGTGGGCATAGAAATCTAGAGGAGGGACTAATTTTGCATAGTCTACTCAGATGTGGTAGAATTGTGAATGAGAGGCTCTGTGGCAAGCTGCAAACTGGAGTTGGGGGTTGGTTTGTGAGGGCGCTGGGTGATTATTGCTGACCACTGAGAATCTCCTGCCTGAGGTGGGGAGAATGAGGTCTGGTGCTGTGCCCAGCTAATGGCTATGGCCAGAGTTACAGATAAGGAGGCCTAAAGAGCGCAGGTATTTCTTAATAATCTATCAATCATGGCAGCAAAAGGAAGGGACACCTCTGGTAATGCTGGATTTATGGCAAGCTGTGCAGAAGACAAGGGTTAGAGTCACAGTATGGTGAGGAAAGGAAAGATGAGCTCTGACTGCCCAGGATTTTAAAGAGCCGACAGATGCTGAGGGAGCAAGTATTAGAAGGAGTGAATTGTTATTGCTCCAGGCGGAGATTTGGGAATGACGGTCTCTCTTCTGTGCTACATCTCGGGAGGCTTCAGGACCCTGATGAAGAATTTGTTCTCAGCAATGACTCTCGTTAATGATGGGGAAAAATATTCCTGCTGGGGTTTGGCGTGTTTGTGCTCAGCTGGACTGCTGAGGAGCCAAGGGAAGGTGGGATTGTGCGCTTTGTAACCCTTCAGTGAAGGCTGGTCCCACAACGGTCTCTGGCTCAGGGCAAAATTTGACCTCTCCCTGGATCTCCAGACTCTACAGAAAACTTGCCCTAGGGGAAGATTTTGTAAAACCAATAAGTGAAGATCTCTCTTTACTGGTGCATGGTGTATTGCCTGTAGTGCTGGGAGGGCCTCCGGGCCGTGCCGAAGTCCCGTCCGCTCTGCCATCGCTGGATCTTGTTCCAGAATTGGAGTTAGTGGCTGCAAGTCCCAGAACTTGGGAGCCCTCCCTTCGGGTACCTCTCGCAAAATCTGCGCCACTCAAATGGGTGCCTATTTTGGCGATGTGCTGTCATTCATGACAAATTATGGGGTAGGTGTATATTGCTAAACTTGGTAGAAATTTAGATTTAGGATTAGAATTTGGGGCTTGGAAATCTGGGGCTGTTCACTACACAAGCTGGCAAAGCCTGAAGGACTGGAGCGAAGCCTGCTCTCAGCAAAGGTTGTTTATTAATATTATGTGGGATTTTCCTGCAGCCGTGGGCAGGAAAGGCAAGGCTTTGGGTTAGGAATTCTGAAAGCAAGGAGTGTACGACCGTGTATTTATTTATGAGTGTGCATGTCAGGCTTCCAGGATCGGGACAAGGACTCTTGCAGTGACTGAGCTGTAATTGGTGTTGGTACAGTTTTGAGGCATCTTTTTATGTTAAAGGTATGATTATAGAAAATTTTCGAGGCTGTTTCAAGAGCTCCATTTGTAGCTGGATCTCAGTCAAATTGCAGCAATCCGGTGAGGTTTCTTGCCGGTAAAGCCTAATGCCTTGTGGTCAGCCCAGCCGCGGCTGTAACTGTCCCGTACTGGGGCTGGGGCGGGTTTTCCAGGAAAGCGGAGGTAACTAATGGCTGGTGTCCTGGAAAGCAGGGACTGCGCAGCTCTTTTTGCAAAGTTGAGGTGAAGGCTTTTTAAAGTACCACAGAATTGTTATTCCTGTGGGTTTTGTTGAGTACGTGTTAGTCGTCATGATGGACGTGCAGCAAGGTTGGTGGTGGAGTGTGCTGTTCCTAAAGGAGAGCCCTTGTTCTGTATTACTAGAGCTTTCCAGGCTACGAGCTCCCTTGTCTCTAGCTTTGCTGTGGGCATTTTGGCGCTGCTCTCATTTGGGTTAAATACCAGGATCACGCTTGGCGTCAGAATTAGGTTTCGTGGGAAGAGGGGCTGAAGAGCTGCATTCCTAAATTTGGCATGATCTATGTGTTTAAAATGAAGTAGTAGCCCTAGAGGCTGATGGATTCTACTCATTATTTTTGTCCCAGTTATAACCGGCATATTGCTAATACGAGGTTCTGGTTTAGAGTTTTGTTCTGGTTTCAGGCTCTAGGTGCTGAAGCACCTTGGTTGCTGCAGCCTGTAAAACCTACGGCGAAAGGGACAGCATTTACCCAAGTGGCCTTTACCGCCTTGGAATTAATTTGGTGTAACCCCTTGGCCCATCTTTCAGGTCAGAATCAGGACTGCAGTTCTGGTGGGGGACGGGTGTGTTGGGTTTCTCCTGTTTCTGGAGGGGGGTGGAAGTGGGTGGTCTCTGGTGGGCTGTGTGCTGACTGGCTGGGTTTTAAGGGGTGGGCTTAGGTTTTACTGACGCAGGAATGGAGGTGCCGTGTTTGGGCACACGAGGACTTTCTAGTGCTGGCGCCAGAAGCAATAGGTGGCTCTTGTGAGTTTTGTGTTTGTCTGTAAGTCAAGGATTGTGTTGATACCAGTGACTGTGCTATATTTAAGGTTGATTCAGGTGAGGATCGATGTTTAACTTGAGGTTTAAGGTTTGGGTCCACAAGCTGATTTGAAACAGTATTAACCAAATGGTTGCTTTGTAGAGTAGAAAATCGCAAACCACAAAATCAGGAGATAATAAAGGTGTTCAACACCTGGAGCCAAGGACAGACACTGCTTCTCATTTGATTGAGGGCGTAATGAACGTGTAGTTCATGGACTAGACTCCAGCTGATCTGTGTCTCTGTCTAAGGAATAGAGAGCGCGTTGGCACAGGGGGGCCGGCTCCTTGCTCTGCAAGGGGTCAGCACGGTTCCCTTGGGTTGGGTTGCGGTGGGGCTCGGGCATTGCAGGGTACGCCTTAGCACTCAGGCTGCTCTTTATGCTTGTTCCAAGCTGTTTCATAGATATATTGCCTCCCCCTCTCGTATCTTTCCTCACCTCATGCTGTTGAGGGTAAGAATGGGAATTGGTCTCATCCGCTGGATGCATCTGGGGATTGTTTTTTTTAATGGAGAAGGTGAGTCAAAGAGAGACAGCTGCGTTTTGTCGCATCCGGAGATTTTACATCTCACCTTGAGATTTCCTCCCGGAATAGAGCTGTTGTGGAGGATGGTGTTTGCATCCAAGTGAACAGAAGGTAGACCTGGACCTTATGTGGGCGTTGCTGGGCGTTTTTCTCCCTTGTTTTGCCACCTGTGGGCAATTTGCTCTGGAAAAAATAGCAAAAAGTACTGCTGAAAAATAAAGAAGTTAAAAAGAGCTCTGGAAAGAAATAACACTATTTTTAGAGGAAAATCAAACCAGTCTGAAGCAAAGAAAATTCTCTCCGCTGTACAGAAATGTTTAACGTGGTGCATCCACGTGAGAGGCCAATTTCGGGTTGGTCTGTGTCAGAGAGGATTGGGAGGGAAGAAGATCTCTGCTGCAGAACAAGGGATTTTGGCAACTTTCTCAGCATTGAAATCCTCTTCCAAGTGCGGTTCCAAATGGCAGTTTCCAGCCCCAGGACCCAAACCCACAAGTTTTTTGGGGCTTTACGGAAGAGGCAAGAGGCAGGCAATGCAATTGAACTGTAGCTTCTAGCAAAGAGCAGCTTAGCAGGGAAGGAGCTGTACTTGTTAATTGGGAGCTGGGGTCATTGACGGTCTCTCAGCCAGAACACAATGCCCCAGCAAGAGTTTTTATCTTTTCCTATCTGTACTTCCTCCCTAAGGAAAGCTCCCGGTAAAATTCTAGAGGGGATGAAGAGAACAGATCTCTCTTTCAAATCTTCCTAGCATGGCAAAAGAGGAGGAATTGTAAAGTTTCCTCTGCTGATAAATTGGATTTCCTATTGCCACGCTGAGCATCCACGTGAGGCAGTTTGCCTTCAAAACTCCAAAAAAGATGTGGAAGCAGCAATGCTTGATAATGCAAAAGAGAAGGGGAAGTTAGCACGTGCCCTGACTGACAAAGGAGCCCTCTCCTCTTGAACTGTGTAGTCCCGAACTGGCCCTTTACGGTGGTGGTTTCAGAAACGGAGGGCTTTGACCGGGGCGAAGGGGTCCGAGCGGAGCTCTCTGATGTCTGCCACGGAGCCAGCCCTGCTGTGAGCGGTGACACAGCCCTGGCTTCTCTCTGGGCCTCTGAAGGTCCAGGTGTCTCAGGCACAGATTTGAGGGATGCTCTTCAGTGCCACGGCTGGTGCAGTAAGTGAAACGCACTGGGGAATCCAGGCACTGACTTGTGTTCGTGTGCCATGAGAGAAACCTCTGCAGATGAGGCTGGGAAGGAAGGGGTAGATGCTGAGCTTGAGCTACTGCTGTGGCAGGGCACAAGGTGCAAGCTAGTATTGATCAATGTGATAGACGTGTACGTATCGGATAGCTTTGGTCAGTGCTAGGCAGCAATGTGCGTGTTTATCTCAGGAGGAAAATACCATTTTGCAGTTGCTGCTGCTAGTAATGATGAGTGAGGATGCTTCGAATGGCTCTATCTTCCCTTTACAGCTTTTCAACTGTAATTGTGCAGGTAGAGAAGTGGAAATTATTTGTAGTGGGGAAGCTGCCGGGTCCCTCTTGGCTGTCGTGTTGGCAGTGCAATGTCTGCTGTAGGGCAAGGAGGGCAGGAGGCGGTGAGGCAGTCGCTGCGTTAGCTGAGGTTACCAACAACCAGCTGATGATCTGCCTTTCCAGAACTACCACTGGTTCTCAGGGCATCCTTCAAGATATCACTCTGAAGACTTAGTGGATTCACTTTCATCAAGCCATTTGTAAGTTTCTGAGATGTGTGTGGATGCCTTTATGCAAAAGAACCTAATGCTGCTGATGTTAAAAAGAAATACAAGCAGAGAATGTCTTAAGAGTAAAAGAGATGCTGAAAATCTGAGTGAGAAAGCAAGCTGTGGAGAGAAAAAGCCCAAATGACATGAAGGCAGCCACGCAAAGCTTGGCTTTTTCTCCCTTGGGGTAAAAGGGTGTTCTGAAACTGTCCCTAAAAGAGCGAGGGACGCGTACAGTGTGCCTTGTTCTTAGGGAGAGTGGGAGCTGATCAGGATGAAAAAATAGAGCTGTTCTTGCTGCAGCCTTTATCTGATGTTGGGCAAGTCTTGCTAATGTTGCAGCTCTGTAATGGCAGCACCCTTGTCATTTGCTAGGTGTCTGAGCAAATATTCTGTGGTCTGATTGTCAGGTGTGAAGAGCAGTCAGTGGATGCACTCTAAGCTGCTAAAAGCATAATAAAGAGCCCTCGCAAGAAAAAGACCACCGGCGCTTCTCTCTGGCTACTGGAACTGGTGTGGGTACGTAATATTGCTGCCGCGGTGCTTTGGCTCCCAAGTGATGAGAGAATCCTGTGGGCATGAAGTGATTAATGCTTATGGACCAGTTGGGTGGGGGGGGGCTCCCACTGGGAGAACACTGGCAGAAAAATGGACGCGTCCATGTTCAAAGCAGGATTTTAACGATGGGCAGAAAAGTTGATCTGACCGCGTGTACTGCAAAAAGGGCAATCAGAAACAAACGAATGCTGAGATATTAATGGGAAATTATTGAGTGCCCTGAAAGGGACAGAGAAAATAAGCTTGGTTTGTGTCAGCAGGCAGGGTTGTGGCAGGTATAGCTAAAGGGAGAGCATGTGGTGTTATTAGGGGTTGACTGTGCCCTTGTCACCTCCCCTGGTTTTCCTGACTTTGTGTGCTTCCGACAAAAATGGGAAGAGCAGACTGTGCCGTGAGTGCAGTGAGGTTGGGTAAGAGCAAATGCAAGCTGTTGCCTGAAGTGCAGGATAAATGTGGTTGGATGCACCCTATAACAGTTTTTGATACAAATTGCGATGCCTCTTCCTTTTTACTCCCAGACGTGCTCATAAATTCCAGGTTTCCTTTCCCTTCGCCCTGTTTCTGGCCAGTGAGCTGCAGAGACTTCATGTGCCCAAGTCCCTGTGTCAGGAGGCAGAAGGCTTTGCCAGAGCCAGGGACGTGGGGCTGTTTTCTTCTCCCTTCTCTCTGAAGGCACCCAGGAATCATTCCTTTGGATGTGGGAGAGTCGCTCTACGGGAGCTGCTCCCTCTGTTCATTGACAGAATAAGCCAAAGCCCATCCCTGGTATTTAAAGAAACCTGAGGCTTAAACGAAAACCCTTAGCCCCGTTATTCTGGAGGAGAGGGGAGCCCGACTTCCACAGCCTCAGACGGGGTGGAACAGCAGGCCTGAGTGTGAGGCAGCATCTTTACAGCACCACAATACCGTACGCTGAGCCCTGCGGCCCGCCCTCTGTTTGGAGGGTGGTAGAAGGTTTTCATCTTCTTTTGAAGGCAGATGGATGACTTGAGCGTTGAAATCTTGCAGGCAGTCTTTAGATGAGTCCAAGGGAAACTCTTCCTAGAAACTGTGTCAGGAGTTGAGCAGATGCTGCGGTACCTCTAGTTCTGGAGGCTGTTGCTGCTGTGAAACTGGGGGAAAATTCCTTCTGCTGCCTCCCTTCTTAGCGTTCTCTCAGCCACGGTTGACCAGAGTGAGATGTATAGACTTGGTAATTTGCTGTTGGAAGCAGAGAGTCACCACGGATTCTTTTGAACAAAGCTAACTCTCATTAACTTGTCTGAAATCCGTGCCCACTAATGTGGCTTTCTTCTGAAGCCGTTACCTTAAGGTCTAAGGTAGAGTGTCATTAAAAGAAGGCAGTATCGTATCAGTCAGTCTGAAAAAGACATGGCGTGCAGATTGCCTTTCTTTGGAATGCTTGATGTCAAAATAGAAAATAATTGGCATCTGACAAACATCTGAACCTTTGGGCTCTTGAGCACAAGGGAGCACAAAAGCATCAGTGAGCTTTTGAAGGCCATGAGAATGTCATTATTCCGGTACAGGCTTTCTTTAGGCCCTCTTACTGAGGAGATAAATATCTGCATCATTTGTAAGGGAAGTGGGGAAAAGAGCGTGCAGAATATGTATTTGATGTGCAGAGTAGGGAAGTAGGCATATTAAGACTGTGCTGATTTCTGTGCTTGCTGCTGCTTTGCAAATGACTTTGTCTGCAATGTTTAGGGGGACGCTGGGGAAGAGCTGGGTCCTGCTGCTGGGCCCTGGCTGCCGTGACAGGAGCTCCTGCGGCCCGGCTGCTCGGCAGTGCCCTGCCGGAGCTGCAGAAACCGCTTCCCGGGCCGTGGGAGGGTAATTATATTCCGGGCCCGGGCAAAAGCTCCAACTGAGATGGGCAGTCTCTGCGTGTTCTGGCCCTGGAGAGACGCTGCGTAGGCACCGCACGTTGGTTAAGGTGAGAGCAGCCACCATTCCCAGGATCCTGCAGTGAAAGCAAGCCAAACAGGATGAGGGGGAGAATCGCAGCCCCAGGCTGACACGGGCGAGCCTGCAAGGCCAGGGGTTGAAGCAAGCTGTCTTAGCTTGCCTCCCCGTCATTGTCCACCTTGTGATGGTCAGGGGATTGTCCCCGACGAGCCTGTCCCATGGGCTGTGAATTTCAGTGGAAAGGGGACTGAGACAAGTCAAGCTTTTCACAGCTGTCAGGCGGGAGAAAGGTTCAGCTTTCTTCAGCCCGTGTGGGCTTGAAAGCTGTTGCCCAGACGAGAAAGGGCCTCAACTCACAACGGCGTTGCTGGTGTCAAGGGGATAGAGGAGCAGGTGATACAGTAGCCTTGAACAGCACAAAAGGCTGGGGTGGAAGCCCCTCAGGCCTTCCTAACACCCAGCTAAAAGAACACATGGTTCCCTCCTTGCTGGAGTCATGTAGCTAAGTTTGAAACACTTTGTAAGCGGATAGGTTAAACATCTGCTGGGTTTAGTTGAATAAAAGGAAGTCTTGAGGCATTGTATCCTCGAGTAGACTAGACAGGGAACGACGCTAGAATAAGCTAGTTTTATGACAACAAGAGTTGCAAACTAAGCCAAAAGATGAACCGAGGATGCGCGAAGACCGAGTTCAATCAGCGGACACGGTGAGGAAGACTATCGACAGCCACCAGAGGACCCTGGAAGACCACCAATGGACATGGATGCGCATACGTCAAGGACATTAACATATATGAATGAGTTCTAGGTGACAGTATGAATATGTTAATCATTTCTGGGAAATGGAATGAATATGTATATTCTGATCGCTTCTATCCTTTGTAGTCAAGCAACTCAGCGCGCACACTAGGCGGAGTGATGCCCTGTGGGGCCAGCGCTGCCATAAGGAATGCCTGCTTTCTAACACTCCCAAACTGAGTCTGAGAGAGTCCTTAATTTGCCGGCTTAAGGTAACAAAGGCACCTCAGCTCTGGCTGAACCTCTCTGGCGCTGGGAGAAGGGCCTGGTGTTGGTGTAGGAAGGCGGCAGTGCGAGAGCCAGACGGAGCCGACTTTGTGCCCAGAAGTGCAATATGTCGAGTCCTGTCTGATGGGGTGTGTGGTCCGAGACTCCTCTGTGATCCTGCCGGGCTGCGACCGAACAGCCTGGAGCAGGGAAAGACGTTTTTAAATGAGCAGCCGCAGAGTTTGGCAGGGACTGCAGAGGTGCAAAATAACACTTTGGACCCTTTCCCCTGAAACAGTCTTTCTGCTCTCCTGGTCCTTCTCCTTTTTCCTGTCCCCATGAGAAAGATTTGTCATGGAAGGTGGGTGTTGTGTAGCTTTTGTTGTGGTTCTGGTGGGGGTGTCGGTGTGTCCACATCGGTATTCAGCCCTTGAGTTCTCCATCAATAAAACAGAGGCAGTGATTACTTCTGCCTTTTCACGGTGTGACTCGGAACAACTTCTGAGGTTTCAAAGGCAGCTTGCAGTAAAAATAAGTATTTGAAGTGCACAGCATTGACTTACAGCCTGCGGTCTCTGGGTGCCTGGAGGTTTGTGAGATCTTGTGCATCGTGACAGGTAACTAAGGAAAGGCAGCGTCTTGTCAGTAAGTTTAGTTTGACGTTAGGAGAAAGGCACCTCCACTGTAGGGTCCGCAAACCAAGAAATTTTGAAGTGCTTGGAGTTACTTGTGCATGCACAATCTTTGAATTTGATCATGATGTCTCTTGTGTGCATTTGTATGAGGATTACTCTCTCATATTTCTGTCGTTAGCAATGACTGCTACAGAATAATGGTATTAATAAGGTTTTGGTGTTTGCTTACAGATGATAGTGGACATTTTGTCCAAGGAGAAGCACAGGATTTTACAGACAAAGAAGGAAGAAAAGGCGACTCAGGGAGGATGGGAACTGTGCGCAGAGCCAGGAATGGATGGAGTCAGCCGGGTTCCGAACCCTCCAGGTTTGTGCCCGTGGGACAGGGTGTTTGGGCTCCCCTGTGCATAGGCCAAAGTGCTTTGCAAAGTGTGTCTGTGTGTGTCTCCCTTTGGGAAGCCAACAAAGGAGCTGCCTGCAGCCAGGTCCCACACCTGAGCACGCCACGGCCCTTTCAGCCCCGTACTCTGTGTCCGGCAGCGGCCAGTTGCACTTGCTGGAGAGCAGAGGCCATAAGCCCTCTGGCATTAACCCATAGGCAGCCTTCCCACAGCAGCACGATCTCTCTCCGCAGGATGCAGGGAAGGTTAAACGGGCAAAGTCGAGGGCTTGTGGGATGAAACGCTTGGCAGAGCTGGCTCTGCTCCTTGTGGACGCGGTTGTTTTGCTGTGGATGACAGTGCTCGCATACGGAAGGTGTCCATGCGACAGCACTGCTGGGGGCCACCAGTATTCCAATAGTTTGAATATCAAATACCAGGAGTTCCAGCGGGGCCGGGTTGCTGAAAGGGAGCAGCGAGTAAAAAGCAATGCAGAGTTCAGCAATGTTTTCTGTCTGTCTTTTTTAGGAACAGGGCATCCAGAGGGGAATCAGTGCGTGATGTGTTAGCTGGGTTGTGTCCCTGCCTTGGCTCGCAATTTCAGCCTTCAGGATTAGTTTTCATTGACTCCCATCAAGAACCGAGCGTAGCTCTTGAGGTGAAGAAGGTGACCCTCAGCTGCAAAACAGTCCTTGTGAAAAAGGGTCTATCATTTATTCAGTGTTTTAGAAGGAGTATTAACTTTTCAGGAGCTGTTAAATTCACACAGGTATTGTAGTGTGCAGTTCTGAATAACAGCATCTGTTTGGTGCTTTCTACTTTGCACCATTAACGTGCTCAGCATGTTTCTTGTTAATGGATTTTCTTTTTTTTTCCCTAGTTGTATTTACATTCTTTCTTGCCCACCATCTGCATGACAAGTCTGTTACCCACACCCAGGGTGGTGATGGGAATTGGCTCCTTCATGTCTATTTCTTGTCGGGGCTTTGGGGCTTGTGAAGTGATGGGTTTTTCTCTCTGGGAGGAACTGGTCGTTGGTCCCTTGTGCCGCATGCAGCGGGCTGTGCGGGCTGATAAAATTAACGCGTAGTCTTCCCACAGTCCCTCTGCGCTCCTGCTGTGTTGTGGTACCCAGTTGTTTGCCCGTCACATGGGGCTGTCGCAGCACCTCCAGAAATGATGTTGTCCCCACACTCTGCTGTGCCGGCATCCTGTTGGTGATGCCGTGCTGCTTCCCAGCACCGCCCTGGATACAGCCCCCATTCCTGTTCCCTAAGAGCTCGTTCCCTAAGGCTCGCGTTGCTGAAGAGTGCGCTTGCGAAAGCTGAGCTGAGAATGAGTTTTAGAGCTTGGTGGCATCTTCTCTCACCTGGGAAGGTGATAGGAGAAGAGGAAGCGGCCTCCAGTTGTGCCAGAGGAGGTTTAGACTGGATATTAGTAAATGTTTTTACACTGAAAAGGTCATTAAGCATTGGAACAGGCTGCCCAGGGGAGTGGAAAGGTCATTAAGCATTGGAACAGGCTGCCCAGGGGAGTGGTGGAATCGCCATCCCTGGAGGTATTTAAAAGACGGGCAGACGTGGTGCTTAGAGACGGGGTTTAGTGGTGTTTTTTGTCAGAGTTAGGTTGATGGACACGATCTGAGAGGTCCCTTCGGACCCAGGTGATTCTGTGATTCTCAGAAGCGTCTTGCGCTCGCGCTGTCCGTATCTCTCTGTATTTTGTCTTTCTCATTTTTTCCAGATTGTTCGGCTGGCAACACAGGCTGAGGCATCAGCTGCTGTTGGAAACAAGACACAGTTTGTCCAATATCCTGGCGTGTGAGAGCAGAGAAAAGGCAAGAAGCAGGATTTTCTCCCCATCTTAAGCCTGAAGGGGTAGTATCTTTTTATTCCTGCGTTGTTCACTTAAAAACATGTGTACTGTGTCATAAAATGCTGTCTGCCTAACTTTGCCTTGTGACAGTAGCAACCATTGCTGCAGAGGCAAGGAGTGCTGCAGCTTTTATCAGAGAAATCTCTTTGGATTTGTTAAGTAACACAAAGAAGTGTCTGTGGGGCAGATAAAGACAGAGCTGTTCCAGAGCCCCAGGTGAGGCCCTGGGAAGGCTCAACTGTTTCTTAGAGGCTCAGCGTCTGCTGCGAAGCCTCCAGAGCAGCAAAATGTATTGCCTTTTGTGGTTTACTTGTAATTACCGTATGGAGGCACTTTGACTTGAATGCGTGGTTATCTGTGTATTCAAAAAGTGCCAAAAATACCCTGGCTGTTCTGTGCCCAGCTCAGGTCCGAGAGTTGCTTAAGTCTTCATTTCCCTGAGTTTATGGAGGGCTGATAACTCCTTGCAAAATAAGGCTGGAAACACTGGGGCAGTTTTCCGTTGCCAAATGCTGTTGCAGCTGCTGGAGTATATATGTATATTTAAAAACAAAAAGGTAGGGGAAGCAATTTTCCTTCCCCCTGTGGAAGTTATATGGTTTGTGTGAATGTGTAATAAACATGAGAAATATGAACGGTGTCATAATAAATGTAATTTTTGTTGTAGTCCTCAAGGTACTGTGCAGCCAGTTGTGGGGAGCAGTCAACGAACCTGTTCTTTCTTCAGCGGGAGCTGTGACGGCAGGTAAGGTCCTGCTCTGACCACGTGCTGTAGGGCATTGGTAGGCGAGAGCCGCGTTCTCCTGTTCTCCCTTGGGAGGGCATCTGGGCTGCGGCTGCTGGGGATTTTTCTGGAGCAGAACCTTCTCTCTCTGCTCTGACTCAAGGCATTTGAGAGAGAGCCACCACCACTTACCCATCTGCCCTGGGAGGAATGGTGTGAAGTACTTTGTCCTCAGACATCTTTATGACTGTGAATATCTAACTTCTTCCCCCCTGGCCCCCCACTGAGAAATTAGCAAGTTTTTTCGGTTGAGAAGGAAGAGTTAAAGATTTGGATGCAAAAGCTCACAGCCAAAGACTTTGTTTTTTAAACCAGCTTTTACAAATCATGTGAGGCTTCCAAAAGCCTCCTCCAAGGCAAAGCTCCTTTTGCCATCTCTGTTCTTTGTCCTTGTGGGACAAAGGGTAAAATAGAAGGGGCCATATTGGTATCTTTCTCCTTCCTGACTCTAGATACAGTCAACTATGTGATTGATTTTAATTGTGCATTCCTCAACAGTTTCAAGGGTATAAAAATTACTGCATCCAAAAGAGCACTGTCCTGCTGTGCAATTATTCTCTCTTTCCAGCTGAATTGCGCCTTTGTCGGAAATGAGATGGACTTGATTTTAGGCTTCAGGATGACCTTAGCAACAAGGCATTCTGCTAGTGAGAAGCCCAGGTGGAACATAATTAATCTCTGGCAGGACTTCACTGATTTCTGTAGATTGAAACCAGGAATTAGTTGGACCCCCAGTATTTTAAACCAGGTAGGAGGTCAGCAGACCAATGATAAACTGGATTATGTGGTAAAGCACATTAAAAAACACCTACAGTTCCAGTGCCTTTGGTTTTCTTCCCTGGAAACTGCCTCCATCTCTGCCGCTTTATTTCATGGGATCGTTGTTTCTGTGGATGTGAACAGCACAGGGCGATAGAGGCAGAAAGATCCCACACGTGGGAGGTTTAGAACCTTAAAACAGTTTAAAAGTACAAGTGACTTAGGAAACAATACTGTCCTGTACAAATGCCTACAGCTGAAAGTCCGTCTTGGGGACTGTGGGGAGCTTATTTAGTCACTGAAACATGTTTTAACACATGGGGCTTTTTCTCCTGCTCGACTTTTCACTGCCTCGTGCATCTGAACAACACAGACTGTTTCCAGAGCTGCTTTGCGCCTTCAGATGAGCTGGATCAACACGGTGTAAATATTCCCTTTTCCCTCTTCTGGAGTCGGAGTTCAAGTTGATGATAGGTCAATCATCCAGCTCAGATCTCACGGATGAATTGGGTGTGCGGTGTACACAGCCACTGAGCTCATTGCTCACACAGAGATTTAAAAAGTAAAGGCCGTGCTGTGTATTATTCCTAGGTGAAAGCATTTCTCATTGCCCATCCTAAACCGAAGCCGATCGTGCTACAGTTTTGCCCCGTGCTCTCGCTTCTTATCAGGGTCCTCTCTACTATTCTGCTGGCAAAACTTTATTAGGTGAATATAACCTTTTATTTCAGAAGGAAGATGAGTGCATCAGGCTGACGTGACTAGTTGCAGCCGGTACCCATTTAGTCACCTGAAGAGGGGTGACTTGCTGCTCACCAGTCTGGCAGGGGTTATTTTGAGGAGCAGCAAAACGGTCCCCGACGTTGCCCTTCAGGCCTGGAATTCTTTCTTTGCAAACGTGACATTGAAGGCCACGTTAAAGGTAAATGCTCTGCGTGTTCTGCTCGTGCTGCTTAATGCTTCCTCTGTGGGAGACCAGCTGAGCTGCTGTCACTGCAAGTGCCCTCTCGCCCGGGGGGTTGTGTCCTTCTGGCAGCTATTTCCAGCCGGGACACAAGCCTGCGGTTGTGCCTTCAGTGCTGGCTCTGAGGGTTTTCTGGAAACCTGATACAGATGCATCATGTGGTGTGAATCTTCTTATTGCTCCAGACTGGTGGGGTGGAGTGTTGTTGGAAGTTTAGGCTTGTCGGCTTAGAAGTTTGATTTGAAAAGTCCTTAAAACAAAAAAGAGTTAAAATACATCACTTTGCCAAACTGTTGCTTTCATGCATCGCTTGACAATCTTTGTTTTCTGTTTGAGGCTCTCATCTGGTTGTAGTGCAGATAATGGAACCTTCTAAATTCAGCCCAGCAGATCACAAAGGCTATTGCATGAATATTTCTTCTTTCCTTTCCTCTGTGATCGCTTAATCTCCACACTGCCGGGAGCCATTTCTTAATTTCTCTTTGAGAAAACCAAATCCCGTGGGCGGTTGGCAAAGGAGCCCGTAATTCTGTTTTGGGAAGATAGTGCTGATAGATTAGTCTGCCCGCGCAACCTAAATATTGCGATATCCGCACAGCCCACGAGAAGCCTGGTCAAGTGTTATTAGATGAAACGGAATTAATTCATTGGAAGGCTTTCTGATTTGCAAATCAGTCACCGAATGTCACAGTTTTGCTTCAACTCTGTTCACAGTTTTCTGATGATTGTTTGGATTATTTTGACAGTATAAATAGCTGGCTTTTTCTAACTGGGGCTTTAATTTTTTTTTATAGAATGACAAGTGGGAAAACGGGGTAAAAACCCCCACGGTTGTTATTTGCAAATACTTTTAAGATCAGCAGATCAGTAATGTGCTCGCGGACCAGGCCGGTTCGAGGCTTTGTTTTCCACTTGGTAACAACTTCTCAGTTTTGGTAATCTGCTTTTGACTTGTATCAGAATGAGAATGTTATTATCAATGCTTCATGAAATCATGTCAAAATGTTTCCCTTTCAGAAGCTGGCCAGGCAAAGCACTTAGAAAATGAGTCTTGCCCTAGAAAGCATCCCTCAAATCAGTGTTTTTTAGTGAAATACCTCAACCTTATCAGAACACGTACAGTGAATTTAGGCAAAAATCCTGCCTGGCGCTAGGAACAGAGAGTCTGTCAGAGTGTAAAGCCGTGGAGTTTCTGACTTTATTTGGAGAATTCACCTCAGGGCAAGCAAAGGTCTTTTCCGTTTTTCCCCATTAATCTGGCAACATCTTGCCATGCACAAAGAAAATCTTTTCCAAGTCCAACTACGCTTTTTGATCTGAGACATTTCATGTTGAGTGGCAAAATCAACTACTGTACGTGGAGCAAGCGCAGTCACTTTCTGCTTACACGATGCACAAGTGAAAAGCTTGATTTAGTTCACAGCCAAGTTTGTCCTCCTGTGGAATTAGCCAGGCTGCGTAATTAATCACTCGTTTCTCCACCCTAGTGCTGTCTGAGTGAGCCTGACAAGCCGTGGGGGAGCCGCCTCTCCGGAGAGGCTGAAGGAAAGCAGGACAAACACATAAAATACTGTGTGACGCTGGGGAGCTGGAGGCCATGGGGCTCTGGGCGAAATCCCCCAGTGCCTCGGCTCCCAGTTTGAGGCGTCAGCTGGGCAGATGGGTCTTTTCCAATTTCCCTGTAAAGATAAGGGTTTTACCCACCGTTCTGGCTGGAGATGCTTCTCAGCGCTATATTCGCCAACTAAAATATGATATGACCTGTGCCCACCACTCCTTATTCCCAGAACAGAAATCAAAAGCAAAAGTTGTTTTGGTTCAAATACCTTGCAATAACTTTACAATTAAATCATCTTTTCCTTAAATTTTTTCTTCTTTTTTTTGTTTTTTTAGGTACCAACCTTGCCTCTCTGGAAGCGTGCCGAGTTCTTGCTGCCATGGCCTGGCAATCTGCTCAACTGCACTCCTTAAACCTGCCGCAGGATGGTAAGAGTCCCATTGGATCTCTCCTGGGTTGCGGTTAAAACAGTGAAGCCCTGGCAGAGTGTAATGCCTGGGCCGTTACTATTTCTGGTGGTTTCTTTCTGTCTGACAGGGATTTGGCCAAAGGCGGCAGGCAAGGAAGTACTAGGGGAAGAAGTTTTTTTTCTGCTTGCTCCAATAGTTAGTACTAGATCACGTTCTTAAGCACAAGTATCCGTATGCAGCCATATGTACGTGTTTATTCCTTTCAGCACAAATATCTGTGACCACTGGTGCATGTGGCAGCTTAACCCCTCCGGGTGTAAAACCAGTTTCACCAGCAGTCAGAGGGCTGCTGTGATTTGGGGCTGATGTTTCCAGCATCCTCCTGGCAGGTACGGTTCTTTCTGCTGACTTTGTGACACAGAGAGGAGCAGCGGGCTGGTGTCAGGGAAACTGAGCTGGCTGGGTTTGGGTGCAGAGCCAGCTCGACCACCTCCTCACTGCTGAAACGGGCATAAAACATCTCAAAGACACGATTCTATTAGTATTTTTGCTCTCTTGACCACTGAGGTGCCTTGGATTTCTGGGCAGCGCCAGCTAAAGGTGTGCGGGGATGCCTGTTGTCCCGTCGACCACCGGCTCCTTCCGTCGCCCTTCTGCGAGGAAAGCAGTTTTCTTTCCTTGCCAGTGGAAACCGTTCTCAGATTTCCAAGAATCATCAGAGCCATAAAGAATTAGGTGAAGTAAAAGTGACTAGAAAAGCAAGAGAAAAGCAATTAAGAAGAGAATCAGGCCTAGGCTAGGACCAGCCCCAGGAGTGCACTTTGCAGGAGGAGGGGAGCTGCTGGGTAAGCGTGTGGCTGTAGGGAGAATTGTGCTAAATCAGCAAATAATCTCCTGGGACGAGGTCAGAGTCTGCGCTGGAGCCCAATGCTTTCTCCCTCCTTTTGTAGCCGGTGCCTTCCCCAGTCCAGCAGTCCACGATGTCCCTCCTCCCTGTGACAGAGCCTTCTCAGGTGTGCTCTCCTCCGCAAACTGCTGCTTGGCGCCTGCTCGGCTTTTCTAACGTGTATTTGAGCAGTGTTCTTTACAATTCAGAGCAAGCTTCATCTCTCCTACAACTCACTAGTATAAATTATAGGGATCTTAGAAAAGTAAAGCCTGCACAGGTGCCAGTTAGTATTCTTACTTGGAAGATTGGAAATAATTCTTAGCTGGATTGCAGAAATGTTTCTTGAAAACTTTCCCTTTTTCTGCCTTTCTGCTGATAGATCTGTTTCTGTCTTTGAATGTACGGGTATTTCCTTCTGTCATTGTACCTGCTGCTTGAGTTCTTTACAACTCCGAGCTTTTATGGTTGGTATTAAGATAGACTTTCCTCTTCTGTTTGTTTAATGCTCGTTATAGCAAGCCGATTTTTTTAAGCCAGTCTGACTCTCTGACAGTTGGCTTGTGCTGTTGAATGTCTGTTCCAGTGTCTGTGAGTGTCTCGATGACCTACTTCTTCCCTGTTTGCTTTTTGAAACAGGTATAATAAAACCGGTAGCATCTCCGTGATGCTTCAGTACGTGAAGCTCACGAGTGCTTTGTCATCTGCAGGAAGCTCCTCCAGGCTGTGAAACATTTTTCCGTCCAAGTTCTGGGTTCTTTTTCCTCCCCGATGTCCCAGAGAGCTGTTTACCGAGGCTGTAATCCTACTCCTGGGTGCAGCGTATCGCTCTGTATCAGGCATCGCTTGGTGTCCCCTTCTGGCACTTACTGGGTCAGATTGTCGATGTGCGAATTTCCAGCCGATTTAGCGAGGAAAGAGCAGAGATTCGCAAACAGGTCAGGCTGTGTCTCCCCCCCAGAGCTGGTGTGGGGTACTCGGGGTAACGAGTGTTGCTCTGTGTGTTTGGAGCAGTCAGCCGCTGGGCAAAATTCCAAGGGCTTTGAATTCTTACCTGAAAACATGCAAAATGGCAATTTTCCGCTGGGCAGTGTCCCTGTGGCACGTGGCGAGAGCTGCAGCGTGGGACTCTGGTGGCCCTTGGTGTCTCCTCGAGGCTGGGTTCCTGCGCCAGCGCAGCTCCCGCAGTGCAGGAGTTGTCTCTGCCCCGTGGAGCCAGCGGCAATGGTCTCTTGTCACTGCACACGGGGAAAATGAAGTCAAACAAAGCAAATATTGTACTTGCTAAAAATCTCCTTTGCTCTGAAAATGATCCCGGTTGAGTACTTCCAGCCCGCTCCCTCCCGGTGCTGTTGACATTCCCAGCTAGCACCGGTACCGTCAGCCTCTACCAGGGGGAGCTGAAAGCTGACGGCCCTTTTTTCCGGGCTCAGTTGAGATTCTGCTGGGGCCCCTTTGGCCTCTGAAATGCCAGGTCTGCAGAGACGGTCGGGGTCAGCGAATGACTCTTATTCCCAGCCAGGAGGATTCTTTTTGCACCCACGCAATGTTGTTTGCATCCACAGCGCACACACGAGATCCTTCTCTAGCAGGACTTTGGGACACGGATGTGCACGTGCCTTGGGATGTTGGTAACCAACTGGAATGACCGACTGCTTGGGGTTTAGTTTTTTTAATAAATTTTTGCAGTGGCAGGTGACTGCAGGACAGCTAGAAACGCTCAGACAGCACTTGTCCAGCCGGAACACCACGGAGCTTATCATCAGCCTTCTTCCAGGGACTTGCTGTGAGAGGCTCCCAGCCAGGACAAGGAGCTGTTTGTTCTCCTTCCTCCGTCCCCAGACGCGACGGTCAGTGTGTAAATTTATCTGTTAAGGATTCCTCTCGTGTTGAAGGAAGTATGTAAAGACACAGACGTCCTCTCTCCTGACTGTTTCTGGAGGCGGGATGGTCGATGGCAATTGGAGAAGGTGCTGGTGCAGTGTATGGCTGAGCCTTGACACATGTATGAGGAGAGCTAAGGTAACACTAATCTTCATTTGATAAAAGGGGCTACATTTTCCTAAAAGCTCTCTCTTTCAGTGAAAAGTATATTCTCCTTCCAACTATACCACTGCCCCCCCAGAAAAAGGAATGCGTTAGGTTTTTTAAGATTTATAGATAACATGTCTTGATTGTAAGGGAGAAACTTTGAATTGATCTTAAAGCCCAGGATTTCCACTACCCCTGTGTAAATTCCAACAGTCTGTACTGCAATTAGCAGTCCCGTTATCTCCTCTTTACGGTTTGCTCCTTGCTGCTCTCACTTCAGGATTAGCTGGGTGCCTTAAGTCATGGTTTGTATCTGATTTTTCTCTTCACCTTCTCTGCAGGAATTGCTTGACAATTGCAGACGTTGCTGGTTTTGAAGTTGTTTGGGTTTTTTTTAACACTTTCTTTTTACTTTAGAAAGGAGTTTAAAAATCAATCAGAGCAGCTTACAAAGCCCTGCTCCAGTGGTATTTGTTTTTCTTTTGAAGTTAGAGTTTGTAAAGAAAGAGATTGGTGTTGTCTAATAGTAATGTAGAGGAAAACTTTTTTATTTTAATTTGGTAAACAAAAGCAAGCAATAGAAAGGCAAACAGAACACGGGGGGGTCATTGCTGGGGATTTTGACACATTTATTACTGCATAATTGGCTTTACTCCCTTGATATTCTGCTGGCTTTGCATGAGTGTTTCATTTTAATGGCCTGTTTTTTTCACTGTGCAGCAACAATGTTTCCTTTCCTTGTCAGTGTAATTCTGCCAATTAGCATCCTTTTTTTTTTTTTCTTGACACCAGCCTAATTTTTTGATAACACTGTCTTTACCTTATGGCAGAAATTTCAGCTGTTTGCTTCCTATTCCCAGCAGGATGGGAGAGCAATAAGTGTCTAAATGGAGGAGCACGAATTTCTTGTTGAGGTTTCCGCATTTGCAGGGTGTCTGAGAAGTGGCTTTTGAATTGTTTTAGTATCAATGCCTATTACAGGCTCTGGTTATTTCTCAAATGAGACAGGCAATGGAATATTCGATTCTTGGAAGATGGCAAAATTGTCCCTTAATTCTTAGCAGTACCTGGGTGAGTCAGTTAATATTAACAGTGCCCCCACAGACGTCCTGTGTGCGAGATGCCCGCTGTCACCGGGCAGCACGCGGATGCCTGATGAGGAACAGTTTTTGCACCCAAAAGCTGGCGACGGAAAGGCCACGGCCAAGTGATGGAGAGAGCACCAGAGGGAGAGAAAGCCTAGAAATGCTGAGAAATCCTCCGTTTGTTTCTCTCTAAAAACCAAAGCAGCACTGAGTTTTTATTTATCTCTTTCTTTGTCTTTTTTCTTCTGAGCTGTTAAAAATACACGTGCTTTAGAACTACTTCCAGCACTGGGCCAAGTGTAAAGCAGGACAGTTTAATAGGAGCCCCAGAGATGTGACAGACTGAGGAACTCCAAAGCGATACGATACTGGGACTCGAGTAATTTTTGGTGATCGTGCTCCTATTGCCCCCACGACTGAAAATAACTTCTCTTCTGCAAATGCCCTGTTCGTTCCCTAAATCTCCCTCTGGCCCGTCTCCGTGTGACTGGGCTGTTGGGATGGAGCAGTGACGGTGCCGCAGAACAGACCCGTGCGCGGGCACACGCCAAAAAAATGGCCAAGGGTGCGACTGGCCATCTGCGGTGGCCGCTGCTGCCTGGGGCCCCTGCGGTCCCTCGGGCAAATGACACGAACGCCGTTCTACCAGCAGCACTCTGCTGTCACTCTGCGTACCTCCCTGCCTCGGAAGCTACAGAAAGCGGGCGGTTTTGTGGGGCCTTTGTCCCTTACTGCTTGTCCTGACTGTTCCTGGAAGATCCGGAGCGTGGGACAGAAGCTGCATGGACATATCGCTGCATGGAATGGTTTGTCAGAGATGAGGACTGAAGGGAAGGGCCAGAAATGCCACCCGAGCGCTCGGCCGAGCTGTGGGGACAGATGTTTTCCTTCTGTTCATGGAGCCGGGGTGCTGAGAGCTTCGCAGGCGCGTGTCTGGGGAGAGGAAACATCCGTTATTTCCTCCTGGGAAAAAAGCCTGCTGCTGAGCACTGCCCCGGGGACATCAGAGAATCATTTCTGCGTGGCATCTGCCAGTCTGGCACGTGTGGCATGCGCAGCTTTGGCTTCCAGTTAATGGAATTGCCGGGAATGATGGATAGCCGTTACCAGGTTTTTAACACCTGTAAGCGTTGTCTACAAGACAAGAGCAAAAATACTTCCCCATAGGATTTTTTTCTCTGCCTTCAGAGAGGGTGAGTCTCTTCCAGCTCTTCCAAAGGTCTGTCCTGCCCAGGGCAGCCCCTGTCGGGAAGAGCCCTGTGGTGGAGCAGCGATGTGGGAGCAAGCGGTGGTGAGGAACCCCCTGCTCCAGCAGAGCCCGGGCGCAGGAGGAGCGTGTGGGAAGAGGGGTTGCGTGCGAGATGGGGGATAAATCCAGGCTCCGGGGATCTATTACCACATGTGAATTGTTTCAAGGTGGTACTAAGAGAGGGCCGTGTGTCATGCCACCGGGTGTTTGGCAACACCAGAATTAATTCCTGGTTTTGGGAGGTGGGTGCTGTTGTTACAGTCCCCAGAACTGCCATCAGTGCTATCTTTGGAGCCCTGACAGCTGTTGGAAAGCTCAGTGTTTGCAAACTGAGCGTGTTTATTAAACCACAGCACAGGAAGTTTTACAGAGCGGGTAACCCACATATGCACCCTGGTTTTCAAAAATGTCTTTATTACAATTGCTAAGAGAGAGCATAGCTGCAGGAAACTTTTCTTCCTCTTTCTTCCTCTTTTTTTTTTTATTGTCTCCTTTCCCAGCAAACACATCTATGGTCATCTTTGAGACTGAAGATTGTGAGAAAGCTCCGTGCCCACGGTGGGGCGAATAGTTGTTAGAGTTTTCAGGCAGTTCTGTCTGGTTGCCAGCTGCTGCTGCAGATTCAGACCAGAGTGCTGTACGGTGTAGAATGCCAGAAGGTAGACAGTGTTTAGTTCTGTTAAGTCAAAGCTGATATAAGAAATGTATTGATTCATCCCTGGGAATGAGAAATACCAATACAGCTGGTAGTTCCATGCCCTGTTCATCGGAGTAGTTCTGTGTTGACAGGCGCGTATCTTTTCCCAGTCATTTGGGATTTATTTTTTTTCCTCTTGAGACAGAGTGATTTCTGCAATTAGCAGTCAAAAGGCGGAAGGTGGTGGACCAGCATTTTTATTCTCAGGGAAGCCGTCGGCTTGGATGTGCTCATCTGTGGCAAATACCGTACGGCTGTCTGTGTGAGGCATCAGCACCAACACGCTGCGACCCTACAGCAATATATGGAGGGTACTTAGTACCTGTTCAGTGTCTGTCCCGTTCCCAAATAGTTCCCAAATAGTTTGACATCTCAATCGAACTGGCAGCCGTGTGTAAGGACAGCAGCAGAGCCCCATGCAAAAAGGCAAGATCTGGACTTAAAGCCAGGCCAGGAGCGTTCTGCCCCAGCCTTGCAGCCGATCGCTTATTACCGCCCCGTGGTTTGGGGCACTGATGAACAGGGGACTCATTAAATGCGTTGTCTGCTAAAGGAATGCTGAAATGAAGAAATTCTCTGCACCAGAGGAGCCTTCTGAAGACGTGTCCGCCTGGGCTTTTGAGCAAAGGTCCCGCACTCTCTCTCTTATTCCCACAGGCCGGGGAAAACTGCAGGAAGTACAAGGCCAGGGACCCAGTTGCTCTCCCTGCAGAGGGCAAGAAGAGGAGGAGGGACAGTGTCATTGCTGATGGATGTGCAGGCTGCCAACCCTGCCAGTGCAGCAGTGGCACGGCAGAGCTCCTCTGGCTTCAGTGACAGCGACGCTGGACTTCTCTTCCCACCCAGGGCAGCGGCTGGGAATTCATGCTGATGTTTTCCAAGCTGGCTTGTGGCAAGGCTGCCCCCACACTTTCGGAGCGTGCCGAGAGTCTCAAGCCAACCTAAACATTTTTATTGCTTGAAAAAAAGCCTTGTGGGTGCACCGCCATGGACATGGACTTCTTCAGCGTGACCCACATCAGTGAAATGATGAAAAATTCATGTTTGCAGCCCCCAGAATTGGCATTTCCAGAGCAGTGTCTTTAGCGGGGGCAAAGAGGTTTCTTCTCCATTCATCAAAGATGTGCTGAGCTCTGTCAGCTTGAACGAGCCCTGAAGGTGTTTTATCTCCTGCTAGTATTCAAATTGCAGTCTTTTTAGGTGTCACATCCCCCCCCAAAATAGAATGGAGTTCCCCCAAAAGGTGTACTACAAAAGCCATTTTTTATTCTTTAGTTCTCAAATTTTTGCTCCTATTTATTTCTCTAGCAATAATTAACATGACAGAATGAACAAGGAGGGCAACCAGGAAGGGCAATAAATGGACTGTGACTCAAAATGCTTGGGTTTGGTCATTTGGGTAGGAACTGGTTGGCGTTCAAAATGTGCGGGCAGAAGCAATCCGAGCACAACCACAAGAAGACCCAGGAATTGGTGAGTTCAGTTCAAATATTCAGACTGTATCTTCAATCTTTCAGTTAATGAGAGTTATAGAAGAACAGATTGACGAGTTTGAGGAACAGGTTTGTGCTTCACGGAAGAAGCTGTAAGAGCAATACCAAGGATCCATTGCTGAACAAAGAGAAACTGATGCTAAATCAAGAAGTCACTTTGTTGGATTAGTCTTACTTTTGGTGAAGGAATTTTTATTTTTTTTTTATAAATCTAATTAGCAGATATTTTGGTCTACAGAGAGAATTATTTCTTGATGTAACCTTCAGCCGCGCTGGCTCGGAGCTGCCCTGAGCCCTGACGGTCGAAACCCCAGGAGGAGGCAGAGGCTGAGGTCCCTGGCAAGTCTCGTGATTGCCTCTTTTTTCCAGCTCCGCGGTCTGGCTGGATGCTACAAACAGCAGGGATGTTTTCATTGCCTGATATCAGCAGAAAACCTGCAGGTATTAACAACAACTAGCCTGATGTGCTGAAACATCCCCGTAAATATTGTCCAACTGACCCTATTTCAGCTGCTCTTGGAGATGTGCAGAAGAAAATGAGTGAATGTTCTCCTCTTCATCAGTGAGGATCTGGAGTAATTGTATCTGAGTCAATAATCGTTGTTCTCTTTTTCTCTTATGTCATGATAAATGGAAGGCAATCCCATTTTAATCACACCTTTGCTCCAGCCCAGTTGGGGAGCAGCAACCCATGGCTGACCGCAGGGGAGCTGCCGCTGGTTCCAGCTGGTAACGCAAAGGGCTGAATTTGGTTTCCTCCTTATATCAAGTGTTCAGATATTAGGCAGGTCGCGTACCTCCTTCAAAACAGAAACATCTTGGCATTTTTGTCAGACAGGGCTTACAGAGCATGAGTTTCACAACACAAAAAATAAGCTCTGCTGGGCATAACTTAGGTAGGTAGTGCATCTGGCGTTTCACTGAATCCCATCGTTGCAGGGCTCTTCTAGATCCTCCATTACCAAATCCTGCTGGTTATTCACCCAATTTCCTTTCTGAACTGCCTTCCCCTCCTCCTCAGCATTTTGACAAGCTTGGTCCTGGGGCGGCTGGTAGTTGGCAGCTGGCAAAATGGCATTGCTTGGGCCTCGCTGGGAATAGACCTCCCTGGGAACCGTCCTCCTGAAACAGAGCTGGAGTTTAAAGGCTGCCTGAAAGCCCCGGCGAAAGTTTTCGTTGAAGAAACCATAAATAATGGGGTTGACGCTGCTGTTGAAAAAGGCCAGCCAGTGAGCAAAGGGATAGATGTAGATGTTGATGATCTGCAACTGGATATCTGAAAGGTTGGCGTAGTCTGAGAGCATCATCAGAGTCCACAAGGGAAGCCAGGAGAGGGTGAAAAGCAAAGCCACAATAATCAGCATTTTGATGACTTTTTGTTTCTTCTTAGAGGTGCTGTGCCGCTGCTGCTGGCTGTGTTTTCCCACCACGGGCATGGCTGTGTTGAAGAGCGCGATGCTTATCCTGGCATACATGATGACAATGAGCGACAGGGGAGCCAGATAGATGTTGGCAAACAGAACCGTGGTGTAGATCTTTCTCATTCCCGGGTTTGGCCAGTCCTCTCGGCACCAGTAGACGGGGCGGGTTTCATTGCCGTAGCCAAGGATCACCCTGAAATGCTTCTCCTCTCGTACCTGCAGCATGACTGCAGAAGGGCACATGATGGCCACAGCCAGAACCCAGATGACCACTATGATGACGACTGCAGTGGAAATGGTCAGCTTCTGCTTGAAGGGATAAACGATGCATCGAAACCTGTGGCAAAGACACCCAGGGACACATGCAGAATGCTAAATCAAAGGGGCAAGCGTTCACACACATTTCAAACCGTATGTCTTTGAAAAAGCATGGCTGGAATCATCTCCTCGTCCTGCATAAGCCAGGGGAGTTGCGTTTAGTTGCTCTGTTTAACAGCTGTGTTAGTAAAAACTATCTTAAAAAAAGTTAAATTTGCTGTCAAAATGTCATCATTGTGATCTGTCCCTGCATCAGCCTGCTGCTTCTGCTGCTTCATTGAACCGAAGCAGGCCCTCGTGCCTCTACTATCTAGCTTAATAGCTGAGGAACAAGCTGGTTCTGGGCAGCCGGGTGTAGCCCAGCTGTACCATCTCCTCCAGTGGAGGAGCAAAGTGCTATTTCTCTCTTCAGACCCGGCCACCTTTGGTTTTGCTTAGCAGCCTTAGGAGCAAAATGCATCTCATTTATGGCGGTGTTGTGTGGATCAATGAATTGGCCTCATCGGGAGGCCAGAGGGAGATGAAAGCAACAGCTTACAGTCTCTGTGTCGCCTTACCTGTCTACGGCAATAGCAACTAGAGTGAAGACCGAGGCAGAAACAGAGATTCCTTGGACCATCCCGCTCATCTTGCAAACCAGGCTCCCAAATGGCCACCCTGGAAGGAAACAGGCTGTTGAAATTGCCGCCGTCTCCCTGCAGCACCGTGCTTAGATGCGTAAGAGGAAGTTTCTGCCCCGGAACTAAGACAGTTCTTTTGCTCTGTCAGGCCATAGCAGGGCTTTCTGATGTTCCAAAGAACAGCAAAGCAAACGTTTGTGGTTTAACACCCTGTTAAAGACAAGAAAGGGAACCGACTGCTACAGTTGATTGTTCTCTGTGTCTGGCTCACAGCATCCACCGAGTCTTCCTAGACATGTCAGCTGGTATTGGGAAAACCCCCTCCCAAAGAGGGAGGATGTGGAAGTCAGCAAGGACAGCCCCAATCAGAATCACAGAATGGCAAGGGTTGGAAGGGACCTCTGGAGACCATCTAGTCCAAGCCCCTGCCAGAGCAGGGTCACCCAGAGCAGGTTGCACAGGAACGTGTCCAGGTGGGTTTGGAATGTCTCCAGAGATGGAGACTCCACCACCTCTCTGGGCACCCTGTGCCAGGGCTCTGCGACCCTCACAGTGGAGCAGTTCCTCCTCATGTTTAGGTGGAACTTGCTATGTTCAAGTTTGTGCCCGTTACCTCTTGTTCTGTCACTGGGCCCCACTGAAAAGAGCCTGGCCCCATCCTCCTGACACCCACCCTTTAAGTATTTATAAGTGTTGATAAGGTCCCCCCTCAGCTGTCTTTTTTCCAGACTGAAGAGACCCAAATCCCTCAGGCTTTCTTCATAAAAGAGGTGTTCCAGTCCCCTCATCATCTTGGTAGCCCTTTGCTGTCCCCTCTCCAGCAGTTCCCTGCTGTCCTTCTTGAACCGGGGAGCCCAGAACTGGACACAGTACTCCAGGTGCGGCCTCCCCAGGGCAGAGCAGAGGGGGAGGATGACCTCCCTGGACCTGCTGGCCACGCTCTTCTTGATGCCCCCCAGGATGCCATTGGCCTTCGTGGCCACCAGGGCACATTGCTGACTCATGGTCACCCTGTTGTCCACCAGGACTCCCAGGCCTCTTTCCACCGAGCTGCTCTCCAGCAGGTCAGCCCCCAACCTGTGCTGGTGCGGGGGGTTATTCCTCCCCAGGTGCAGCTCCCTACCCTTGCCCTTGTTGAATTTCATAAGATTTCTCTCTGCCCAACTAGCCTGTCCAGAAGGTGGGTTAGAGGCTTGTCTTCCTCCCCTCTGACTTCCAGTGACTTGAAATGCCTATAGAGCTCCCTCAGAAATGGCAGCAGTGTGCAGGTGGGGCCATCAATGTCTTGGCTTAAGGTGACTGTAGAGTTGCTGCCTTCTCTGTCGCTGTGTGTGTGGAAGAGCGAGTGCTGGTTACAGCCCCCTCCTGAGCAGCCTCAAAGCACCGGCACCTCCAATCTCTCTGCTGAGAGGGCTGTAGCGGGGCCTAAAGCTTTTTAAGGAGCCGGGCGGGGGGTGATGGGTGAGAGATTTTGCCCCTTGAGCCCAGTGTGCAAAACGAGGGCTCCAACTTTGCCCCGACCTTTCTCAGAGGCGTTGGTTTCTTATGCCACGGACAGAGTTAAGGAGCGATCCGTGCACATCACCCGGCTTTCATAGCATCCAAGAATGGCTATGGTTGGAAGAGACCTTTAAGACACTCTCAGGGTCCCGAGGGAGGCCAGCGCTCAGAAATGCAGGCGAATCCCCCCCGAGCTCTTTCTGCCACGCGGTGTGAACCAGCCTACCTGCCACGATGTTGTCCAGGAGGGTGGTGGGCATGCAGAAGATGCCCACCAGTAAATCGCTGACAGCCAGGTTTAAGATGAAAAGGTTTGTGACCGTACGCATGTGTTTGCTCCTCAGGACGACGAAGCAAACCACTCCGTTGCCCACCATGCAGAGCAGGAAGATGAGGAGGTAAGAGACGATGAAGACAGCTGCCACTGAAGGCTGATGAAGGTAGAAGTCCACGTAGGAGACGTTGCCTTCCCAGTAGAGGTACTTGTATAGCCCAGTGTCATTCAGCGTGTGAGGCCAGTCGAATGAAGAGTTTGAGTCCATTTTCTTACTCCTGTTGTAACGTGCCTTGAAAGATAATTTTTAAAAAGGTCATTTTAGTATGCTTGACGTGGTCTAGTTTGGGTATACCCTCTGCTGAAATACACGCACACCTGTGTGCGCTCCTCCCTCCGTGGCTCGTTTTAACAGTCCATGTTCTCAGCCTCCCCAGGCAGGAAAAGCAACAAATTAGTTTGATTTTACAACACAGACATACAAAAGTGACCAGTAAGACTGCTGAAGGTTTTCTTCCTTCTGCAGACTCCATAAATTAAGTCTGTCTTTTCCCAAAGGAGAGGAAAGCTAGACAGGCTGTAAACTGGCCTACTGTGTTGTGTCAAGTAAACAAAGCACCAACCTGAACAGTTTATTCTGAGAAAAAACAATAACCAGGGTTCTCGAGAAATCCATTTACTCAGTAGCTTGACTCATCTGGCACTCGGGCAACAGTGAGGTGGCTCAGTCGGGAAAAACAGTGGTTAAATTAAAGCTTTCTGAAGTGGTACAAGCCTTCTGCCTGAATGTATCCAAATCCAAACCCATTGCATTAAAAATTATAAATTTTTGTGTGCAGCTGGTATTAGACCCCAGTGGATGTTACTTCCTTGCTTCCAAGGAACAGAGATGGGAAGATGAGCCTGCAAACGTGAAGGCCGACACCGTGTTCCCAACAGGCTGGAGCACAAGAGAGCTGGATTCGTTTCCTAGCTGTGCTGCTGAATTCCCGTGGGATCCCAGGGAAGTTGTAATCTCTGCTGGTTGGGGTTTTCCTGCTATAAAAAGTGAGTAATTCTTCTCCTGTGTCGCTTACTCATGCTGTAAAGTAAATTCTCTCATCTTATATTTTATTAGTTTACTGCTGGCAAAACCTACAAGCTTTTTCGGGGAGACTTTTTCCCAGTCTGAACTTTCTTGATGTTGTACCATCTACAAATAGCTGTGCCTGTTGCGTTGCAGTAGCAACGCTTTTGCTGCTGGCATGGTTCAAAGGTGAGGGACGCAAGAGTTTTTATGGGGACGCTTGGCAGAGCTGAAAGAATCGATGTAAGGCAGGTACCAAATTCGTATGCCCCAAACTTCCTTCCAAATTGAACTGATTGAGATGAACTTTGTAGGCCACGATCTATTTTCTTGCCCTCTAGAACCTATAGTTATAGGAGATGCTGCACCAAAATTGTAAAGCAAATTTTAACCGTGACAAACTTTTAACATGTATTTTATACAACTCGGAAATGGCATCAGTCTCCGTAACAGGCCAACACTGGCATCTCGACATTTACGGCTGACACCAGCTAAGTAGGCTCGGGAACAGCATTCAAATGGTTTTGCCACTTTTATTTGATCTACCAGATGGAAACTTTGAGACTTAGGTAAGGGGAGTAGGGAAAATGACCAGATTGCTGTCTGCCGCTAGCGCCAGCAAGATGGCTTTTGGATAATTCTTGCTTAAAATGGGCCCTGGGGTTCTATTTCTTTAACTTGCGTATGCCTAGAGATGCCTAAAGAGGCAGGGGGGTGGAGGGGTTCCTAACTCAAACGAACAGCAAAATGACTTGGGGGCAGAAGGCATAAAATGTATGTGTGGGTGCAGGTGCCTTAGCAGAAATGGAATGTAAATGAAGGCACAAGTATCCAAATGCGGGAGAGCCTTGTGTGTGAGGAAAGGAAAGGGCAGGCTACACCTCTTTCCTTGGGGAAGGAAACTCGGAGCAGGCCCTTTTTCGTGCGCTGGCTTTTGGCTGCTGTGCTGGTTTTCCCCTGTCTGTGGAGTAAGGAGAGAAGGCGACATTCTGGTGTCGCTCCACCGAGGGCAGCCCCCTCCCCAGGAAAAGGCAATGAGTGTTAGGTACCAACCCTAAAAGGACGGGTGGTTTTTCTTCATTCTTCTTGCTGGGTTTGACATAAAAGACTTTCTAATTTACTTTCTGCCTCCTCCTGGTGTTCCCTGATGTATTTACTCACAGCTAATTCTCAGGAAAGCAGCGCAGCATTTCCATGTTTTGCTTAGCAATGGAACTCAATAACATCAAAGCCTTTGCAAGTGTTTCAGGTAGCAATAAAAAATATTTATTCTGATATGCCTCAGGTTTGGAACAAGCAGAGTAGTGAAAAACCCGTCATTTTCTGGCGTCTTCTGCCTTTTTAGAAGTCAACAGCAATACAATGTTTGTAATGGGTCTGTATTGTCACGTAGTCATTAAATTGTCTGCACGTTAATGTAGGTAGGCAAGAATCTGAAATCTCTTGCAAAAATCTGGCTGCTTGTATGTTTGAACAGAGCAGGGTCTACGAGCTAGCTGTAATAGTTGTATATTCTCCTTGTGGAGAAAGACTCTGTATTTATCTGTATTGGGTTTATTCAACGTATTTTCAAAATGATGGAAAGTTTTTATTCAAATGTATTGCGTGCCAAGTGCTTTAACTAACCAGAGATCAGAGTCAGCTGCTGTGGAAATACTGTTTTAATGCCAATGTCATTATTCCCTCGAGAGAGCAGGCACTGGGGCGTTTGCAGACAAACATGCCCGAGCTGAAGAGTGTCAGCAGGATTCAAACAGCGATATTTGACAACAGCAGTTGATGCTGTTCCTTTAATCACAGATCCCGAGCTGGGCTTCCTTCATCCCAGGAGACGCTGCATCGCTAAAACCCCATGTAAAGCTCAGCATCTCTCACGCTCCCCTTGGGCCCCGACGAGAAACGGAATTATTGCTGCTCGTTGTCCCGCAGCCCGTGTCTCAGGGTGGCCCAAGGGAGATGAAGGTCTGGAGGAGAAGCAGAGCTGACCACAGGAGCTCCCTTCGCTGAGGAAGGCAGTGAGAAATCTATAAGAAGGAATCGAACCTGCTGCTATTTGCTCTGTAGCTCCAAGTCACTTCTGAGGCTGCCAACCAATGGGATCCATCCCGTTGGAAATGCGAGGGCTCTTGTGCTCAGGCCTTCTGTACCTGCTGGCTCATGGTGAGAGTAAGCAAGGAGCTTGGGTGGACACAGGGGAAGGGAAATAGCAAGAAGTGCAGCAGAGGGCGCCAGAAATGTGACACTTGTCACATGTTGGGAGCAAACAAGGCAAGGGATGGAGCTCCCCTGGGCTAATTGTGGCATTTCAGACAGGAAATGCAGCTGTGCCGGAAAATAAGAGCTCTGCTCTGTGCAGGACTCGTGCTCCAGGACGGGAGTCTCCCGTCCGGTTTTGAACATTTTGGCAAGGAGTGGCAATACCCCCAATTCCAGGAGGGTGGAAAAAGTCAGCCCCATAACAAAAATAAACATGTATTTGGCTCCTTCATTTTGGTTTCTCTGAGGTTCCACCTAAGTTCATGTTCTCCATTGTTTCTCTGCAAATAGGACAGCCACAAATGTATTCTTTATTATGATATTATTCTAAATGATCACTAGTTTTCTTCTGTAATCCTTTGCTTCCCAGAGGCGGTGCTTTAAGAAGGACGCTCCCATGTGGGGAAGATGGCTTTTGCCTGGCGCCGTGTTCCCAGTGCCCGTGACCGACAGGAGCTGTGCCGTCACCAGCAGCCCTGCAGAGGAGACAGAGGTGGCTTTCCTTCCCCGCCTGCTCCGGTTTGGCTTCTTGAGGGGTCCCTGATGGCATGAGGGAGAAGTTCTTTGTCATTCCGTGAGAGAGGAGCATTGTTCCTCTGAGGAGATATTTATACGGCACGATTTATATTGTTTATATGATGTGTCTATGGCTCAGATTTTATTGCTCCTTTGCACCTTACGTAGACAACCCTTCACAGGCTCCACAGGCTCGTGATGGGCTTCTTACAAGTACAAATTGTTGTGCGGGTAGGACTAATATGAGGCTTTGGTCCCTGGAGTACGCTGGTGGGTCATTCCTGCGCGATTGCAGTATTCTAGTGAATTAATTAGTTATTATTCTGTTCGTTATGAAAACTGGAATACCTTATCACACTAAAAGCAGGAGGAATAATTTTATAATAACTTTTTTTATATGTCTCTTGAGTTTTCTCTCTTTCTGGCAATGTATTCTAAAGAAACGGCTTTCAATCTTTTCAGTAATGAACTCTGGCATAGTTTTTGTAACTGCTAAACAAGAAATTGGGAACAGCCACGAGGCAGAACTGGAGCTGTGTCTGTTTGTCTGAAGTCGCCTGATCGCAGCCGCGCTGATGAAATTTCCTCTCGTTGTGGCTGTAGCAAAGACAGTGAATTCGCGGTACAAATACCGTAGCTTACAGGAAATGGAAAAGGTACGGGAATTTTTATTCTATTGAAGCTGAGGTGGAAAAGGCTTGGCTGGAAGGGGGAATGAAGGCAGCGCCTTGTCTCTTCCCAAGGGAGTTGCCAGCTAAACCAGACAGGGATAAATAATCGAGAGAGGCGCAGAAGACAGAAACATCAGTCATCTAAGAAAGGGGAAAAAATAATGCAATGCATAAATATTACAGGATGATAAATAAAAGTAATTTGCTTCCACATGGTAATTTGATAAGGGCACGGCCTCCCTACTTCATTTAATATATTGGAGGAAAATCCGCAAACAAGTAAAGCAAGAGCCTCCGTGAACGAAAAACTGCCCGGTCCCACAGGCTGGGTTTTAAAACACATACGCTGTTGAAATCCCAGGAATAACGCCTGCATACAAATATGCAGCCTAAAGCCTCCCAGCGTCACCAGGACATTCTCATGCCACTGGATATGGAAAATTATTTTTCCAGTCTTACAGAAACAGTTCAAAGTGATTATGAAGTCGATGCAATTATTTTTATGTTGGCCAGACAGAGGAAATCTGGTAACCTCTTTTTGTTATCTTGATTTTTGTGTGTGTGAATTCTCATCCCAGAACCCTCTGAGGCTTTAGAAGCTGGAACAAAGATAAGGAACCTTCAGAGACATGAAGAACAGAAGCGTGTAGTTGTGGGAAAAAAAAAATATAATGGGGTAAGCGCTAAAAAATTTCTTCTGCCCTTGTCCTGAGTTCCATACTCAGTAATGGGTCAACTACAGAAATTTCCTGGAGACCTTGGAAAATGGTAGCGTCTCCGTTCCGCTGAAAAGTTAGAAAATGCTGCTTGCAAAATGGAGCCACTGAGGGGTGGCAAAAGCAGTGGTACCTCATTCTGTAAATGCCTTAGAAATAAGGAAGAGACAAATGTGTGGATTATGCTGTGACTCAGTGGATCAGCAAAAGCTACAGACCAAGACAAACAAATCAATTTTGCCTAAAAAAAAAAAAAAAACGTAAAAAGATCAACTGTGAACATTCCCAACTCAGTGATGTGTTATTGGCAGTTATTTTTAAGAATTAAGTAGGGTATGTAACAGTGTGTGAGAACTGGAAGTGGTCACGAGTGACCTCTGCCTTAAGGAAAAGTAATGGTTTTGGAGGAAGTGACAGCAGGGAAGGATGTCCCATGGCAAGCCAGGCACTTTGCTTGCAAAAGACCATTTCTTAGAGAAACCAGCTTAAACCCAACATCCGTTCACCAGGGATGCGCTGCACAGCAACACGCAGCGAGGCAGGAAAAACCAGGGCAACCCCTGACCGGGTGAGCACCCGTCTGGGGTTTGTACCAAGGTACCAGCCGAACGGGAGGCAACAAGCAGCACGCCATACGAAAACGGCACGTAAGCAGGACAGTAGCGTACAGAAATCCCTCCCTGCTGTTCCGTACTCGGGGCTCGTCTCCTTTGTCGCATTTAGTTCTGCTGCATTTAATTCAGCGCAGATTTGGATCAAGTGTGGGAAGTCTATAGGAAGTTCACAGGAAAGATCAGAGGGCTCAGAAGTGTGACCTAGAGGGAAATACTGTAAGATAAGGGGTCGTTTAATCTAAAAAGGTAAAATGTGGCAATACGTTTTCACCTTTTGCTGTGAATTTCAGAAATACTTTATCATAGCATCACACCTTTCGACAAGTTGGCCATGGAGGACGTACGTCTGCTGTTTGTTATCAGCAGAGCTCATCTTTGCTTTCTCTTCCAGAGAAAGAGCGAGGCTTCGGCAACAGCCCAACACCAAGTTCCAGCCTGAGGCTCAAGGACGGGACAAGCAGAAGCGCAGAAACGAGCAAGACGGCCTTCTGCCCAAGTCGAGCTTTCAGTGGACTGTCCTTAACTTCTGGGAAATTGGTTTAAGGTATGTTTTAACTTCATTTTGCACTTAATGTCAGTTTGCCGTATTAGCAGAGAGGTGTTCAGCCTGTATCATACAAGACTTGAACTGCAAAGTACAAACTCTGAGGATGTTTATGAGTTGAGGCAGTAGAACTTGCTCTTAAAGTACTTTATTTAATTTTTCATACATCAGAATTTCCATGATATTTCTTAGAAATACCGAGGAGTGTCTTATCTCAATGTGAGCACTGAATGTCACTTGGAAAGGGTTGGCTTTCAGCTAGGAAAAAGGAGCTGTGAAAGAAAAGCCACACTAAAAATAGCAAGTTGCAATAAAAAAAAATTATTTTCTTACTGGCACTTACTTCCATGAAGAAAAACAAAGTGTACAATGAGCAAACTTCTCATTTCTAAATGGGCAGTCCCAGGGAGATGTACCACTCTTGAAGTTGCATGCAGAGCTCTTAGGAAGGGGCTTAAACTGTTTGTCCTCCCCTAACAGTCATTTATCTGCATGGTCTAAGCTGGGACCAAAGAAAATATTTTGTCAAAGGATTTTTTTTTTTTAAAGGTCTTAAACTTTGCCTGTCTTGTCTAATGAAAAAGAACACCACCATCAGTAGGATTGCTCTAATAAACAAAACAACCCTTAGTTGCAGATTACTCATCCATCGGAGCTAGGAATATAAAACATGTCACTGAAAAGCCCCATTTCCAGTGTAAATCAGCAGGTGCTAATGGCAGGTGAAGCATCCACAGCAAGGCTGTTGCATTTCTCTAGAATGTATTATTTTTTCCTCCCCGCTTCATTCTTCTGACATTTAACTAATACGACACAGTTTTCATGTCAAACACTGATTTTATTACCATTCTGAATGAGTAAGAGTAAAGTTCAAAATTTACCATAGCAAAACCTCGCTCTAGCTGAGCATTTTCTGCCGTTCGCTATTAGCTGACCTTAAGATGCCAGCGTAGGAGCTTCATCCTTCCCAGCACATACCTGACTCCCACCAGTTTGCCCAGAACCATTGGAAATGTGAAGTATCCCATTTGGCTACTAATTGAATAGGGGGTGGGAGTTTGGCACTCAGTCGTTCTGCGTTGTTCTCCATCGTGAAGCGACACACTTCCCAAGGCGATGGAGAACATGAACAGATACAGCCCCAGTGTTTGTAACTTGGGCTGAGCCCGTCCTTGATTACACAATAAAATGAAAGTAACCTGACGCTTCGGTGGCAAAGAAATACAGAGAAAATGTTTTCTGCATGTATGTTATGACAGCTGTAACATAACATACATGAATTCTTGGAGAATTAGAGCTTGGGCTGCTTACCTGCTGCTTGGCAGCATATTCCTATTTTTTTTTTCCCCCGCTTAATGCCTAGTCAACCTTTAAGCTTCTGAATTTGAAGTTTTTCTATTTGATGTGTCACAGGCTGTTTTAAATTTTAACTGAAATCTCAGCCAACTGTTTCCTGAAAATAAGGTTAAAGTAAGATTTCCACACCCAGGCACACTTACTCAGCCCCTTTATTAAGAAGCCGAGCAAGTCATAGGATTTTTTTAACTCCCTAATACTTGGAAATGGCTTTTTGTCATCGTCACAAGAATTCCCCCAAGACCACTCACAACCCCAGCCTCCAAGTTTCCCCTCTAATAGCTGCCTTTTTGCAACTGGAATGTAAGGAGTCTTTTTAGCCTTAGTCCTCTGGGCCAGCGGGGGTGTGAGGAACAAGGATGGTGCCACCACTCATGTCGGCAGCGCAGGGGAAAATAATCGTAAGGCACCCAGTTGAGCAGAGGGCGAGGAAATAATCCACCACGCTCAGTACAGGGCTCAACCCGGTGGTCACAACAACGGACTCACACCCCAGCCTTAAAGTAATAGCTGCCGAGTCAGAACCCTGGCACCTAGGGGAGAGAACATCTGTTTCGAAGTTGCCCAACGCCTAACTGAAAGCTCTCCTAATGGTTATCGAGGCCAAGTTAAGGTATTAGAACACGCTTCCTGTGTATTGTTACGCCACCCGATAGTGTTCTTGTCCCTTTGATGTAGTATTATACTGAAAACATGAGG
This sequence comes from Chroicocephalus ridibundus, assembly GCF_963924245.1. NCBI lineage: Eukaryota > Metazoa > Chordata > Aves > Charadriiformes > Laridae > Chroicocephalus > Chroicocephalus ridibundus. The sequence continues at coordinate 7,589,019 of NC_086288.1, forward strand.
ACTCTGAGAAATATCCTTTTTTCAGCCAGTGCCATTTACCTGGTGTTCAGGATGCTTTCAAAGACATCCGTACTTGGGGTGTCTTCCCTTTCCAGGGTTCACCCCCCTCACTGTGTAATTTAGCGCTGTGGAGAAGAGCACTGGGCTTGCTATAATCAAGGAATGGATGCTGTACGAGCCGGAACTGCGCAGAAAGCTGAGTGCACCCGTTCCATCTGGCCTTTGCTATTCAGAGACGCATTCAGCGGACAAGGGATGAGTTTTTCATTACATTAAGTGGGTCTTCTTGGCTGAGTGGTAAAACTCCAAAGAAAGCACTGCAGGGAAAAAGCTATATCCAGCAAGAGCAGCGTTCTCCCTGTTCAGCAGGGCCACCCAGCGCAGCAGTGCTCTGAAATTAGGCTGGCAAACCTGCCCCATCTCTCTCTCCTCCTCCACTAACCTTGGCTCATCGGACATGTCCACTGCTGAGCGTGACGCTCTCAGTGTCCTCTGCTACTCTGCTCCCTCACACCTTGCTTGCATTTACCCATAATAAATAATAAAATAATTCAAAGGGAGAAACAACTCCCTCATTGAGAAGCTTACTGTGGAGTTCAACTATTTTAATTAAGGTCTCCTGAGATCCCCTCTCTAAGCAGCAGCTTCCCATCCACCACTGGGAAGTGGCCAGGGACCCCACTAAACATCGTCTGAACTGGTCTGAGCTTTTCTCACTGGAGAGATACTCCAGCGAGCACTTGGCAGTAAGTGTTTTGGATTAAGCCAAGGGAACAGTTAACTGCTCACTGCCAGGCTTTTTGCAGCACTAAATTTCTCACAAATGGGAGATGAGCCTCCTAAATTGCCACCTTCTGGCACAGCAGCCGATTTTCACCATCCCCAGGCCTTTGATATCAGCTGGATGGTAGGCACAAAGCTGACTCATCCGATGTCACATGCAGGTTAAGGCTCTGTATGTGAGTCACTCCTTGTCACAGCGCTCTGGTGGAGGTGACAGCCGTGTCATTGGGAGTATTGAAAGCCAACAGAGTAACTGGGGGAAGAGGTAGAAGGAGGAAGCAAGCGTAATCACAGTTTAGGTAGGGGATGAAAGGTGGGACAACCACGATGTAGTCCCAGTAGAGAGTAAAATTGGCAAACAAAATCAGCCATTTAGGAGCCCATCTGTCACCTTGCAGGCTAATTCAACGGGTACAGAGCAGCAGACACTGTCATGAGGTACTTTATGCCCCAACCCAAAATTGGGGAGCACAGAGGAGCCTGCAATCACAGCAGAGCAACCTGAGCTCAACCCCAGGTGCGCTGACAGCCAGTTATTAGTCTGTACAGAGACAGGGCAGGGACAGGTGATTTTTTACTCCACTGGGGAGCTGGTGGGAGCACTGCGAGTAGTTCAGTCCCAAACTGAACAGTTCTCAGGGTGTCGGAGCACTGCTTGGATCAGACACAACCAAATCATGGCTTCTCTTTTGACACTAAAACAAAAAAAGTCTGTCTGATTTTAAGCCTTAATTCATGTTGGTTTGTGGTGAAGTTAAAATTGTATTTGAAGGTAACTACGGAAGCTACTGTCACACAGGCGCTGCTGTGCGAGCCACAAAGGGTGACGAATCCCTGCCAGCGGAACAGCAGCGGGAAACACAAACGCAGGCAGAGATGACTGCAGCCATCCCTCCCACCGGAGTTCAGCATTGAAACACTCAGGAGATCCAATTTGCTGTCGAAAACCTGTTTTCACTACAGCAAAGTGAGTACAAAACCAGCATTAAGCAAAAAAAAAAAAAATCCAACTCTATACAAGTATAAACGAAGGGAACTAAACTCCCAAACTAGCATGCTTGTGACAGCTTGCTGAAGTGCTGCCCGCAGCCCAGCCATCAAAACACCAACACTTCAGGATAAACAGGAGAGGGGTTTTTTCCCTGAAATTGAGGGCTTGGGCAGTAGAATTTGGCAGTGTTTATGACATAACCTCCTCCTCGGTTTTTTAAACATTATACAAACAAACCTTGGAAAGATATATGGATTTATTTTGCCCAGAAAATTGGTTTCTGTCTAGAATTGTAGTAGAGTGAAGCCTTTCTCTTGTCCTTCCCAGCCTCCTTTCTCCAGCCAGCAGCACAAACCAAAACACCACCAATGCAAACAGCACCTCACAAGGGTTCTTTCCACTAGATTATATCTCTGCTTACTGTGGAAAACAAGCAAGAGGCAAGTAATTATTTGATTTACACCTTAGCATGGAAGTGTTATTGCCCCATACGAGACAGGCATGAAAGCAAACAGGGCCCATGATCTGGAGTGTATTTATTTTCTTCTCCTCAGCTGGAAGACCCACCTCAATACAAAACTCATGTTGGGAATCTCTATTGGGTCCACATGCCAGAGAACACAAGTATTGTATTTACAAATCACAGGGAGAGGGGAGTGAAAATATATCTCACAACCAGATGAAGCCACCCAATAAGCATCTGGTTTTGCCAAAAATCAGAGTTACAGATCTGGACTCATGAGACCAACACCCTCCTTCCAGGTAGTTGCTGTAGTTAGACACAAGCGAAGGTGTGTGTGAACTACCATTGGAAAAGAACAAGATGTTTCCCCCCCACCACCAAAAAACCTCAAAAGCAGCCTTCTCCACCCAGAAGGGAGTCTTAAAAGAGCCACCACAAGCCCTGCTTGTTCTCAGCCAGGGCTTCAGCTAATGCTGCTTTAGAGGTGAGTTACTGTCACATGCAATTAACACCTTCAGTCTAATAATCCTGATGGGGTTTGGGGGAATGTAGCTCAAAAATGCACCCTTCTCTCCTCTCTACACCACTCAGTATATACTCATTTAAACCCAGCCAGCAGCACACTTAACACCAAACTAATTGCAGGGTTTACCTGGTTGGCACTTTACATCAGGGATGGCCACTTTGATCTTATTACCATTAAATAGCATTTTACCTCCTCACCCAAGTTCCCAGCTAGTGGAATATTTGATTACGCTTCCCTAGGAATTAAGCGGAACAGGCTGCCTTGACGAGGAGCAGACTAGGTGGACTACCTGTGCCGCAATTCAGTCTTGATTCCTTAACATTTCGCCACAACCAAAGGTCCGATTTTTTCCCAGAGGCAACACCTTTAATCTTAAATAACTCTGTAGACTGAACAGAAGAAAAAAAGTCTGTTAAGGTTACGGCAAGGGCTCTTCCTCTACCTTCCTACTTGCTAAGTGCTCCCTTGTACTGACTTGGCACACCAGCGTCTACACAGTCACTTTAAATACTCACTTACAGGTTAATCCGCTGATTTATTTTTTTCCTGTGAGTTGCTCTAATCATTTGAATCCATTTAATCCTCCTGAATTTCCATTTCCTGCCTCTGTGACTTGATTGTCATTATGCACTGAGCAATTGCCACCTCCCCTGGATAGGATTGATAGGTGCCTCTAAGAGAGGTCAGGAATTTTACATGCTGAGAGGTCCCCTCTCAGTAACCTGTGGGGTTCAGCTGTCGAGTTTGCAGCAGTTTTGTGTCCAAACACAGGCTATTCCCCACATGGTCACTGATGTCCCCTTTCCTGCTGTTTTCCAGGTGCGCTGCCTCCTGTCAGGGATGAAGGGGAGAGCAGCCCGCAGCGCTAGGGACAGGAATGAAGCCCGCGGCTCCAGGGGCACGGTAAGCTGTCCTGCTATGTCAGCTCCTCTTTCCTGAGGATCCCTTTTGTCACCAAAGAGCATTAAGCATTATTTCACCAGGCTGCCACCACTCCAAGAGCTCAATGGAAACAGCTGCTGGAAGCTACCATAGCATGCCCCTATTGCAAGTTACCCAGGCATGTGCATTTCAGCTCTAAAAAGTTTGTTCCATTTTGCACCTGCACTGTGAGGTCTCCATCACAATGACCCTGAGTGCACTGGTTGAACCAAGCTCCCTTCACTCCCCTAAAGCCAGTTGTGGTCAACAAGCAGGAGCTGAAACTGTTGTTCCCAGTAGCATTTGCTTCTGTATTCCAAGCAGCTTGTGCTGAAAAGTGTATCTATTTGATGGGCCGTTAAGCTGTCTTCACCTGTTAGTTTGATTATGTCCCTTAACTATCATAACCTGTACCAGCCCTACCACAACACTGCTACCAGCAAGTTGCTCCAACATCCTAGTTTTATCCACCAGAAAGCAACAAAAAACCCCAGGCACCCTCTAACCACATTGACCAGGGTCACCTAATGACTAGTAGCATTTTAAGGAAACCCTCGGCCTCAGAGATTTTAGGCTTCACTTGTGGTGACAGTTGAACACACAGAGTGCAGTCCCTCTTCTAAAGGCAGCGTGAATGATCTCCTTCGAGAGAGACAACTGCTTTTCTGTCACTGCAGAACTCTTGATACCTTTCACTTACCACGCCAGGAAGCTGGAATTAGTCAACAGGCTCCAGCTAAAGCCCTGCTACAAGGAGAGGTCAGGCCAAAGTTTTCAAAAAAACCTTATCCTTGGATTTTAATGCCATGTGGGAAATTATTTCAGTCTATAGTCATCTATCAGCATGGAATTAATTAGTCACCTCTCTTGGTTTAAGGGCATTAATGCATCTGATAGTGGCATCAGCTACTACCAGCCTACCAACTGTTTAACTTCCATATCAATGGGGCATTTCTCACCCAGCACACATGAAGTCCTGCCTTCAGTTTGCTGCAGTTCAGGGCCTTCAGCGGGCCAGTGGCCGAAGGCACGGATGTCCTGGTGGCCAGGACCCTGTCAGACTCAGCCTACGCTCAGCTTGCCCTTGAGGTGCCACAAGCAGGGACAGCCAGTCCTGTCCTGTTTCTTCCGTGGCTATGGCTGTACCGCACAGGCATCTTCATCTCCTGGGGAACTGCAAGTTCAGGGTCAGTTTTCTCACGATCCACATAGAAACCACCCATCCATAGAGCCTGATGAGGTCAGATCCCAGGTCACAAGATGACTGGAGCCATGCTGTGGAAGCAGTTGACCCAGCTCAATCCGCTTGCAGCTTTGGACCAGTCTTCTCCCCATCTTTTGTTGCTCCTTTACAGAACTCTGCAAGCTGGTACCGCAGCAATGGCCACGCCACCCCAGGCAGTTTGCTACCCAGCCCTCTCTCGATAACCCTGAGAGTCCCTTGGCCTTCAGCACTGCTGTACACCACCGTACAAACCGTCAGCCCCAGGGGATTCAGCAGAAGTGAAAGTCCAGAAGCAAACACAGTGACTGAGGGTGACAGAACCCCATCATATGAGGACTCCTGCCAGTCTGAGGTCTACACGATTTGATTGCTTACCAAATCGCACGGTACGTAAATTCAGCTTCTAACCTTTGAGGGTCTTACATTTGTGGGGGAGCAAATAAGTTTTACCGAGATGCTCATTGAAAAGAGTAACCTCAGCACAGCACAGGAGTGAGGCCAGGCAGTGGGCATAAGGGAAACTAAGCCAGGGTTTAGGACCTGTAATGGCCATCAGGGGAAATATCAGATTGCTGCTCTGCCTCAAGCAGCAAGGACTGGAAGTAAGTTTTCCTTGCCAAGATTTTCCCTGGAGAAGAGCAGCGGCCCAGGTCCATCCCTTTGGTTCGAGATGCCATCTTACAAGTACCTAACGGCAAGCCTCCAGAGATGGTTCTCCCTTGCAGAGACTTACATCCAATTAACTGACCCTTTCTCCAGCAAAATACTTGAAACTGATCCTGCTGCGCTCCATGCTTTGCAGCCCCTGAGTATGGTTCAGGCTTAAAGAACAAGGCACTATTCTTTCTGTGCCTAGAGTTCGATAACAAAAGGTACTTCGAGCTCCAGATGCTTTTCTCCTGCTGGAGGTAGTCTGCTATTGCTATACAAGCAAAACGAGAGCACATAAAACTTTTCTTAATCACTGCGGGGGGGGGAAATGATCAAGTCACCCCTTGGAGAGCCATTCTGATGGTAATTAGTAGTTCCCTGGCTAAACCAGGTTGTCCTGGACTTAAAGCACCCCAAATGTATTTTTAATGAGAGTTTTCATGTTTACTCCCTTCAAAATAACATTGACATTCAGGTTGTGTTCTCCTCTGTGCGCATTTGGTGGGTGATGTGAGCACAGTTGCACTGCTAGCACAAACAGAAATACAGCACAGAGACCACAGAAAACTTAATTAAAATGCTGTACTAGGCTTTCCACACCTTCCCTCACAGCCAAACTAACATAACCCTGATTCCTGGCATATCCATTTCCCAGCCTCGGCAGGGCAACCGTGTTAACCAGCAGCATTTGATAACTGACCTTTAAAACATTATTTCAGCCCTCTTCAATTGGCAGCCGCTTGTCCAGACAGCCAGGAACAAAGCCAAGCAAGTCCCAGAACTGGCTCTGCTCGCCCCCCGTCCACAGCTGGGCTCTTAGTGGCAACAGGCTTGGTTTGGTTTTGTTTTTTTTTTTTAAATAAAAGCCCGGAGCCCTGCACAGAGATCAAACCCCCAGCCCATTTAGACCCTCACTCTCCACAGCAGCAGAGATGCTTTCCCCCCCATCACGCACAGTGGTCCTTGCTGGCCATACCGCTGACTTGTCCCTGCTGGTGGGGAAAGTGTTGTGTGTGCGTCCCCCAGCTTCCAAACCACTAAATGCATCAGAGGCATCTCCTGCCACCCCCTGTCCCTCCCCAGTGCAGGAACTGGTCACTGTCACAGCCCTGGGACCAACTTGAGCAGCATGCGGAGGTGGGGGCTTGCCTGGCAGAAGGCAGATGCTGGCACCCCCAGGACCCCCATGCATGCGGTGTTATGTCAGGGCACCCCCCCATCTCAGAGCAGCCAGATCAGCACACCCCCACCCCCCGCACACAAACCTGTTGCTAACAAAGCACCTGCAGTTTTCCCTCAGCTCCCAGCTCCAGCAGAGAGGCAGGAGCAGCCCAACCCAGGTCCCAAGCAGCCCCCCCAGCCCCAGGGTCCCCCCACTTACAGGTGCCCGAGCTCCGCAGCAGCCCCTTGGTGTGAGCGAGGAGGAGGAAGGCTGCAGCCCCCGGCACAGCAGAGGCAGAAGAGACCCTGCAGCTGCCGCCTGATGCAGGAGGAGGCAGAGAGAGGAGGAAGGAGGGACTGGGGAGCACAGCCCAGAGCCAGGCTGGTGAGCCCTGGGGCTGGGGGGGTGTCCCCTGCGGCCACCCCTGCCCTGGGGTGGAGGGGGACGCCTGCTTGGCACATCAGGACTGGCTTCCTCGCACAGCTTTTGTTGTGGAGCCTCCCCCTCCTGCTCTTCTTGAGGCATCCCTTCGCCTCAGGGAGCTTGTTGTCAGGCACCAACAGTCTTCCCGCCCCCCCCCGCAGATGCCAGCCCTCTGACCCCCCCCCCAGCCATTACAGCCAGGGGAGCAGCAGTCCAGAGCCTTCCCCGACACAGCATGGAGCTCCCGGGCTCTCCTCCTGCCTGCTGGGGGGCAGCGCTTCCACCAAGCCTCTCTGGGGAGGGGGCAAGGGCAGCTCCAGCAGCTTGTAAATCAGCAGCAGGAACCAGGGGAGAGAGAACAGTCTGTCCAGCCCACCTACCTGAGATGGCACCTTCTGCCTTCCCTGCTTCTGCCTCCCCAAAATCCAACTGCCACCCAGCCCCATAGCCAAAGCCGGGAATATTCATCCCAACACAGTCCCCAGGAGCTTTCTTCCTCCTCATGGGGCTAAAGGGGGGAGAAGGGGAATCTCAGGGGGAGCAAGGGTGCTCCAGGCCCAACTTACATCTCCACAGCAAGGAAAAAAACTCCAGGGCTCTGCCTTAAATTGGAAAGCACATCCCTGCCCCCAGGGGCTTCCCCACAACACCTCTCCATGGGTACAGGTTACCAAACCAGCCCTGGGATCTGAACTGAGCTTAAACAGGTCACAGACATCTTACCAGAGGCCAGGAGAATGAGGACTTCTGCCACAGGGCTTTAACCAGACTGAGCATTTCTAGGTGTAAGCAGTAAGACAAGAGTTAACAGGCACATCCTAAGAAGAACATGCTCCAGCTTTATTTTATCAGCCAGAAAAAGTAAAACAAAAGTAGAAATAAAAAGAGTCACATCCTGCCACTAACTCAGGTAATCTACACAGATGACAGTAAAACTGAGACACACACAAACCCCATGATAGCAGCAAACCAGAGCCACCACTACCCCCTTCCCCACACACTGCCCCACAGCACCTACATAAAAGTCCAAGGCAGTGCAACACCACCCCCCAAATAAAAGCAGAAAATAAAGAAAACAATAACACATCAAGACAAACAAGGAAGCCACAACACAGCTACCAGGGAAGTGAGAAACCAGCCCCCTGGCCGCAGTTTAAATGCAGAGCTGTGGCCAATGGGGAGGGGGGGGGCGGTGGGGGCTGCAGGTGAGGCCGTCAGGGTGATGGGACCTGCTGGGGCACTGGGGGTGCTCCGTCAGCACCTGGGACCCACCGGTGCTGACATCTCCACTGACACCTCCGGGGCTGTCAGCGTCCTTTGGGGCGAAGCAGGAACATCATCTCCATTTAGGAGGCGTCAAAGTGTCTTCTCCGTGGTGAGGGCGAGCGGTGAGACGCGTGTGCGTGTGTGTTCCTACACCCCACGCGCATCTGATCATCCCCGTCATTAGGTCTGACTACGTGATGACTCCAGGCCCGGTTTGGCTCATCATAGTCGGAAAGCGATGGATGGGCACAGACTGCCAACGGAATGTTTGCTACTTGATTTGCCAACTGCCCTTCAAATCAACCAACGGCTGTTGAAATTAGAAAGACCCATTAAAAATAACAAATGCGGGGACAGACACGACAAGGGAGACGCTTTTTGGGCTTTTCCGGATCCCGGGCCCGTCCCAAGCACATCGAGCGCGAGCACCAGGCTGTCAGGGTTTGCGGCCAGCAGCACGGAGGCAGGAGCGAGGAGGTCTCTGGATTCTGCATAGGGATGGCAGCACCAGTCTCACGCTTAGATGAGGCGTGTGCGTTTGTTTTGTAATGGTCCCATCTGGCCTGACGAAGGAAAAAAAAAAAGATCATCTGCGATTTGAAACCCCTCGTTCCACGGAAGCCTTTTCTGCCAGGAAAAAAACAAAACGTGCCCGTAGAGCTGGAGGCGCCGGGTTTGTGTGTGCGCACACGGAGCGGGGCTGCTGCCGCGGGCAGGGGGGTCTGCCCCGGGGTGAGCGACACAGGACTAATTTCTCTCCTAATGCTGGGGAAACTCCACTTTTGGAAGGCTCTAGTGTCTGAATTTGTGAAAATATTTACTTTAGAGCCAGCTAGGCTCTGTGGGATTCAAGGTCCCGGTGTTTTCGAGCCTTGCCAGGTGCAGGGATGAGGAGGAGCGAGACCTGGGCGTTTGACCCAGGCTGGCCAACAGGGTTATTTCATACCCTGAACGTCACATTCGATATAAATTAGAAAGTTTGCTGCGTAGTCTCTCTCTCCCTTGATGGCGGCGGTCCAGAGAACTCCTTGCTCCGGTGCGGGAGCCCTGAGCCCTTCTCTTCCTCCCAAAGCCACAGCGCTGGCAGTGTCCCATATTTCCTGTCCCCTGCTGGGAGTGCACGGCTTCTGCTGATGGAATGGGCTGAGTATAATCCTTGTAGATCTTATATTAGTATCGGGATTAATGCTGGTTCTTTAGTATTATTGTTAATTATTTAGTCTTACCCTATTAAATCTATTTATATTTCAACCCTGGTGTTTCCTCGCTTTCCCTGATTCCCCTTGCCGGGTGGGGAGGGGTCCTTGGGTGATAGGATAATTGTCTGAACGACAATAAATAGTTATGGGTTTTCTCAAACCATAGCAGCATCCCAGGTGAGCTGCTCACGGATGCGACGGTGTGAATATTGGCTTTCCGTTCCCGAGAATGACTCACAAAGTGTCGGCGCGTTGCGGGGCGACCTCGTGGTCTCGTTTCTTCCCCTAATTCCAAAGTCTTTGAGTTGTCCAAGGGGAAGTTCCTGTGCAGGAGATGAGCTGTGCCTGGGTGTGTGTTTATAGACTTGGTTTTGTTCTGGTAGGTCCTGAAGCAGCCTGTGACATTGCTGCGGCGTGGGGTGTCACTGCAGGCGCTCGCGATGGCCTCAGAGGGTAACGACCCCCTCTCCTCTGCACGCCGGAGCAATCCTTCCCAAAGTAAACCCAGCTCAGGGTGAGTGCTTTTGGTTTTATCCTCAAATAATGCGTGTGTGTAGGGGTTGCAGCTTGCCCGCTTTCTGCCTGCCACCGCAGCCATTAGAGGGGGTTCCCTGTCCTTCGGGCAGTGTCACAGGCGCGCGTGCCATCGGTACCTGCTGCCCGAGGACTGGCCGAGAGGGCGGGATGGCCTCGGAGGGAAGAGAATAAAACCGCTGTCAAGCTGCACACCGAGGGTAAGGCGGGGAGTTACGTCGCAGCCGTGATTTCTGGCTGAGAAGCCTGGGAGCTCGTCGGGGAGAAGCGCCAGGGAAGAAGGAAGCTCTGGGTTTATTAACCCAGTGAGCAACTCGCTGGGATCTCGGGAGAGCGGGACACGAAGATTTTCTGGTGGAGTTCTCTTCTGAAAGTTCCCCGGAGTATTGGGAAGCCTTCACCTGGCATAGTCTGTATTAGTCAAAGCCCACGTGTTCAGGAAAGGTTAATTTCAAACAAATTCACAGAGATGCTGCCGAAGGACCGGGAGAGGATGCCCTTTGTAGGAGAGACGCCGCAAAGAGCTCCCCGTTGTGTAGCCCGTGCAGGACGCGCCGAGGCAGGACCTCATTTTTCACTGTTCTGGAATCTCAGAAGTGTAAATACCAGGAAATACACCCAACACGTTTAGCTACGAGAAAGTATGGAAAGGGTACCTATTGGCAATGAGCAAATTTAGGTAGGGAATTGGAAAGCTTTTTCATAGGAGAAACGTAAGCAAAAAGTACCCCCGAGTATTTTTAATAGGGGGATTTTGTCAGCTTGAAAGAAATGCTCCCTTGCGAGTTCTGAACTCCTGGTGAAGGCAGTGAGATTCCTGGGAAAGCTGTGTTAAATGGCATTTCAAAAGCTGAAACGGCCGGCTTTTACACCTCATCCTCTCCTTCCTCCCGGGGTGGCAGAGCTGCCCTTTCTCTCAGTCTTTTATTAGATGAGAATTTAAAAGGAAACTGGTTTTGGCTACAGTAATTTTGTGTAGCGAGTGACAACAGCCAAAACTGGAGATTTGTTTTGAGTCTGATGGGTCGCTGATTTATTTTGGGTCAGATGGGGATGGAAATGGGTCTGCGGTGGCTTTGTCGGTGTCGGGGGAGTACGGACTTTTATATGGGGGGAGAGAAATGAGGGAAGCGTTGCTTCCAGGAGCCGAGTTCCTCATCCAGTGGGGACATCCGTGCGTCTGGGGTGTGAGATGTAGTGCGACGGCGGGACAGCGGAGGAGTTTGGACCTTCAGCGTTTGACTTGGTTCCCCACGGGTGACATTCTGCTGGCCGGCCTCCAAAAGCGCATTTCAGCTGCAGGGAGGCTGCATCAGAGGCGCGGGGGGGTAAGTCCTGGATGCTTCTAAGCGCATTTCTAAACGCAGCATCCTAAAAAACCAGCTGGGCTTCAGTCCCAACAGCCAAGGCAGGACTGTTGTTGCTGGAAATTCGTCTGCGTTCATTCCTGCCTTGATGTCTCACGATGAGAGATGTTTTACTGACATGCTCTGGCTTGGAAGGGAACGACCACATCCACAGACGAAGCTTGCTACAGCCGCAGACCTGCCTTTCGGGCTCGTTTCTGTGCTTGACCTCCCTTGTGGCAGCCTGACACCGATCTGTAGGTGGTTTCTTTTAGCGGCTTTCTCTTGTTTGCAGGATGGAGACATCCATCCCCGAGGAACACGGCTCCTGTTCTCCCTTAGTCAGTGCAAAACCCACTTCTCCGTGTTTCCCTCTGCTGCTGCGCCCTTGCTTGAGGGCGAGGGTTACTCTTTTTCCATCAAAACCAACAGCAATGGGGGTTCCAGGCCCTCCGGGCAGCGCTGAGGTGGTTTTCTCGCTGCTACAGCAGTTTTTTTCTCTGCAAATTCTGGCTGCCCCGCCATTGCCCCGGGAAGGGACCCCGTGGCGCGGTGCAGCCGCTTGCCGGGGGGGTCTTACCAATGCCCTGTGGGGTTGGGCTAGTGCCTCCTCGCTCCAGCTAGCCAGCAAAGGCTGCTTTGTCCCGAGAGCTTGCTGTGCTTGGAGAGAGGGAGAAGTCTGGGGCTCCTCTGCTCCCCGCTCCCCGTGTCCCATTTTGGGTGCCCCCTCCCCCCCCACCCCATCTTGCTGCCCTGCGTTCTTCCTCCAGCAAGGGATGGGCATGGAAAACAGGTCACCGGGCACAGTCCCTCAGTTGGGTCTGGGCAAAAACCCCCCAGGTCCCTCCAGCAGGTCGCCAGGTGTGAAACACCCCCCCCTTATTCTGGTTTTGGGCACGTTCATGAGAAATTAAGTCTCCGTCACCAACAGCATCCGCCCGGGCCGGGCCAGCGCTACGGGATGCCGACAGCGTTCTTTAGGCCGTTGGGTGCCCTCAGGGCCTCTCCCGGGACAGAGGGGCCGTGGCGGCGGGCTGACGAGCTCTGTCGCTGATGCGCTCCCTGCCTTTTTGGGGGAAAAAAACTGGGAATTGGGGACTTCGGGGAAGACGCGGCTGCGGGCGGGCGCGGTGCCGCTGCTCCTCCGCCAGGCGGCGCCACCGCACCCCCCGCTCCCGCCCCGCCATTGGCTGCTGCCCCGCGGGCGCCGGCGCCGCTGATTGGTGGGCGCCGGGCGGGGCCGACCCCGCCCCGAGGCGACAAGAAGCCCCGGGGCGCAGTACCGCTCGCCACCGCCAGGGGGCGCCGCCGCGGCGGGAGCAGCGCGAGGCAGCGGGCGGCGCGCGGAGGTACCGGCGGGGCGGGGGGGCCCTGAGGGGAGAGGGGGGGTCCCGGCCCAATGGGGGGGTCCCTGACTGTAGAGGGGGTCCCTGCCGGGCCAGGGACCCTCGGGACCCGTCTCCGGGCGACCTCGGGGACCAGCCGTGCCCCTGGCGAGTCCCGGGCCCGGCCGCGGTGAGGGGGGACCGGGCCCGGTCGGGGCCGGGGGGTGGTTGGGCCCGGCCGCGGCTTGTGGAGGGTGTCCGGGCCCGCTCGGGGTCTGAGGGGTGCCCGGGGTGGGTTTTTTCCCTCCCCGAGTTGGGGTGCCGGGGCCCGGTCGGGCTGTGTGGGCGGTGGGGCCCGGGGTGAGGGTGTTTGGGCCCCCCCGGTGGGGGCGGTGGGGGGGCGGCTCTATCCCGGAGCAGCCCCGGGGGGCTCGGCCGGGGGCGCGGGGTCCCTGTGCGCAGGGGGGGCCCTGGGTGCCAGGCCCGTGGGGTGGCTGTGGGTGACCCGTCCCCTGGGAACACCCGCGGGGGGTCAGCGGGGGGGCCTGTGTCTGTGTTCTGGGGGGGTCCCCAACCTGCACAGGGGGACATAACACCTCTCTCTGCACTGTACTGCGTTTTGGGGGGTCGGTAGTGACTTTGTGTGGGCTCTGAGGTGGGGGACAGGGCCAGGAGGGCTTTCGGGGGCTGGGGTACGTGGCCGGGCACTGCTGGGAGCCCCATCTGAGGTCTCCTTTGGTGGAGTTAATGCATTTTTGGTGCAGGTTTTACGGTCCCCGTGTAATGCAAGCACTGCTGGTATTCGCTAGGATCCCAAAATGAGCCATTTTACATGGCTAGCTCTGGACTGCACCCGTTTCCAGGCCAGGATGGTTTGGGCTGCACAGACGGGGCGTTCTGGGGACACCAGGGCATGGTCTTGGCACCCAAACGCACAGACCAGATGGCTGATGGACTCAGAATTTCCAGGGATTCTCCAAAGAGGGTAAGCAGAGGTGCTGGATACTGCCCTAATCCCAGTGAGTACCAGGAGGCATGAGGAGAGGCACCTGAATTGGCTCCACCTGTGTGCTGCTGCCTGGCTTTGTCCACAGTTTCTTCTGCTTCTCAGTTTCAGGTATTGGCTGTTACTTTGAAGAATGTTTTTTGTTCCTTCCTGCAAAACCCCAAGAGCTGCAGCTGTTTCCCAGCAGGGCCGAGGCTGGGGGGTATCATGTCCCCTGAGGTGCTGGGGGCAGCAGGGCTGGGACCAGAACGGCTGCGGCATTCCTGCAGGTCACCTGAACAAGAAGAGCCTTTCTGCCTTTCTGTAGCAGTTTCTGATGAGATCAAGGGTGTAATTAAATGCACAGTTAACACAGTTTCCCAGCTGATGTGTTTAGGCAGCTGTTTACCAGTCCCCTGTGTGTGCTTGCTGGCCCTGGTTTATGGCTAAGATTAGAAGTTAAAGTTTTGACTTCACACAGTAGTAGTTGTATTTGTGCATTGATTTTTACCACGCTTTTCTTTCCCGCCAAGGAAACAGACTGTTTTATTGTCCCTTTCTCTCTCTGAGCCCTTCCCGTCTGTGTGCCTGACCCCGCAGTCTCTCAGCCACTGGGTTATTGCCAGGACCCACAAGTGACCGTGGACAGATGCGGCACTGGCTGCTGGCCGTGATGTTTCATGGCTCTAGGAGCTGCCGGGCATGACGGCCACTTGCTCACAGGGCTGCTGGCATCGGAGGAACCGGCTGACACCGCGGCTGCTCCCACCGCTGGTTAGTGGGGACTTTGGTGGTGCCTGTGGTGACTTTGCTCGGGGTGCAGGAGAAAGGAGCGGAGCGGAGCTCCTGGGGGTCTGGGGCCACTGCAGATCCCTTGGGCGAAGTCCTGGGGGCTAACACCTCCCTGCAGGACTCGGGGGAGCCCGGGGGTGGCGTGTACCCCCAGCCTGGGGAGTGTGAAGAAAATGCCCTTCCCTAACGATGACGTTGGTCGGTCTTTATCATATGAAAGCGTATGGACTTTGCTGATCTGTACTAGGTCCCATTCTACACCGCAGCGTGATGAGTGGTGTTTTACTGCAGACGTGGGTGGTGTTTGTGCTGAAGTAAAACAAACTAAAGGACGTCCAGGCCCTGGACATGAAGACTTTGCTGTGTGGAAGCCGAGAGCTGTCCCTGAAGGACAACAGACACCCCAGGACATCCAAGGTAAAGCCAGCCCCTCGGACGAGGCTTTGAAACCTTCCTGCATCGTCTGGTGTCAGAGGGAAGTGGCTCTGGCCAGACAGACTGCAGGGGCATCGGGATCCAGCCAAGCAGCGAGGATGCTGCAGAAATAGAGCTGCTGTGCCAGGATTTTCTGTGATCAGTAATGGGCAGGGTGGGTGCCAGTGAGGAGTGAAACGTGTTGGACCCGCACGTGTGAAGGGTGCAAGAACCCCGGGTTTGGGGAGCCCCAGTTTGGCTGGGACGCCTCATGTGCAGGAGTCGGTATTTCCTCCGGTGAGTCTGTGCTTTGTGTTCCAGCCTCTCTCCTCGGACGGCACGATCCGGGTGTGGATGTACGGACCGGTGCTGGGCCCTGCTCTGCTCCTCTGCTCCGGGGCCTCACGCAGGCAGCCGCGGTGAGTTCTCTGTTTCCCTCTCCCCGGTGCGGGATCCCCCGCGGTGCCTGGCCAGGGCCCGTTAACTTTCCTGGCGGGTTTCGGCACCAACCCTCTGGGGTCCCCTCTTGGGGGCCAACGGCTGTGGCTCGGCCAGTGGGGCTGGGGGTCCCCGCAGCTCCCGATTTCCACCATGGGATCAGTCCTCACTCGATGATGCTGGCAGCTCCTGGGCCTTGCTCCCATCCGTGTCCTCGGGGGAGGAGGGGACTCAGTGGGGCTGGGGGTCTCCTGGGGTGGCCGGTGACCCCTCCTGCTGCCAGGCTCCCTCCTCCTGGTGCAGGCAGCGGCTGGTTTCTTCTCCGCAGCTCTTTTCCAGAGCGGCTGCCAGCAGGACAAACCCCTCCAGCCTGGCACAGGCTCTGCCAGAGCCAGGGAGAGCTCAGACCAGGGTTACTGGTTTGCACTGGGGTTCAGCCCTTCGGCCCTGCCCTGCATCATCCTCGCAGGCAGATGGCCCGGGGCAGGCAGCATTAGGGCACTGCCACAGCAGGGCCTTGGGCTGGCTCTGAGCCCTGTTTGAAGCTGTGCATTTACCTAAAGTCTGTTTTTTTCAGCTCAAAATGTGCTGCGGTGGGAGCAGAGGCCACTCCAGGGACCCGCCCCAGCTCCTGCAGCCCCGTCGGTGGATGGTGAAGCCAGGCAACAGGGAGCGATGCCATCCCAGAGCTGCTGGTCCCTCGGGAGATGTTGGTGGCCCCAGTGATGCCTGTGGCTGTGCCCATGCGTGGGGAAGGCTCATCCCAGTGCCCAGGTGAGGAGCGTGGCCCCGGGGCGGGGGAGGCCGTACCCGGTGAGGTGAGTGCCCTGGGGCAGCGGGGAGTGGAACCGGAGCTGCGCGGGGGGACCAGGACACTCGGCTCCCGGGGATGGGGAGGGCACGTGCTGCTGGTGCTGGCCCCGGCCCCACCTTGGGGCTGCTGGAGTCAGTCTGTGACGCTGCTGCGTGGGCAGGTTTTCAGCCAGATGTGGCTGTCACCCACCCTTCTGGGGAGAAACGGGACATTTCTGGTGTCCCGTCCCCTCTCGGGTGTGCGGTGCCGGGCTGCTGCTGCCGAGGGTTCGGGCAGAGCTGCCCGTGCCTGGGCAACTGCAAGTTTGTCCGTCCCAGTGCCACCAGGAGCTGATTGTCCCACCTCTCTCCCTCTGCAGGGATGGACGGATGGACGGAGGAGCCCCAGCCACACTGGGACCTGCGTGGGGTAAGGAGCCCCGGGAAGGAGCCGGGCTGCCTGCGCTGAGGCTGATGCTGCCACCTGCCCTGCGCCTGGTTGGGGACAGGGGACAGTGTGGCCTGCAGCCCCCCGGAGACCTGTGAGGACTGCAGCGCTCCAGGTCCGTACAGCTTCAGGTCGGTTCTTTGGGCCCCCGTTTGTTTCTGTTTGTTTGTGGGTTCACTCCCATTTGTTCCCATTTGTTCCAGGTCCAGCTCGTTTGTGGCTCCTGTTTGTTTCTGCTCTGGTTCCAGTCCAGCTGATGGATGGCTCCAGCTCCATTCCAGCTCATGGATGGCTCTGGCTCATTTCAGCTCCTGTTTGCTGTGCCTCCAGCTCATTTGCACCTTCAGGTGAGTTATTTCTGCACCCATTTTGTTTCTGGTCCAGCTCATGGACGGTTCCAGCTCATTTGCAGCCCCAGGTCATTGTTTCTGTCCTGGTTTAGGCTGGGGCACAGTTAATTTCTTCCCAGTAGCTGGTGTGGGGCTGGTTTGGGTTTGTGCTGGAAACAGTGTTGATCCCACAGGGATTGTGTAGTTTTTGCTGAGCAGAGTTTGCACAGCTGGGTACGGGTCAGCGGGTGGTGAGCAACTGCACTGTGTGTCACTTGGTTTTGTATATTTTATCATAATTAATATTGTTACTACTACTATTATTATTATTTCTTCCTGTGTTGTCCTATTAAACTCTCTTTATCTCAATCCATGATATTTACTGGGTTTTTTTCCTTTCTCTTCCCCAGTTTTGGCGCCAGCTCGTTTGCGGCTCCTGTTTGTGTCTGCTCTGGATTCAGTCCGGCTCATGGATGGCTCCAGCCCCATTCCAGCTCATGGATGGCTCTGGCTCATTTCGGCTCCAGCTCATTTGCACCTTCAGGTTGGTGGTTTCTGCACCCATTTTGTTTCTGTTCCAGCTCATGGACGGTTCCAGCTCGTTTGCAGCCCCAGGTCATTGTTCCTGTCCTGGTTTAGGCTGGGGCACAGTTAATTTCTTCCCAGTAGCTGGTACGGGGCTGGTTTGGGTTTGTGCTGGAAGCAGTGTTGATCCCACAGGGATGGTGTAGTTTTTGCTGAGCAGAGTTTGCACAGCTGGGTACGGGTCAGCGGGTGGTGAGCAACTGCACTGTGTGTCACTTGGTTTTTATATATTTTAGCATTATTATTATTATTATTATTATTATTATTATTATTATTATTATTATTAATTATTTCCTCCTTTTTTGTTGTATTAAACTGTCTTTATCTCAACCCATGATATTTACTGTTTTTTTTCCTTTCTCTTCCCTAGTTTTGGCTCCAGCTCGTTTGCGGCTCCTGTTTGTTTCTGCTCTGGATTCAGTCCGGCTCATGGACGGCTCCAGCTCGATTCCAGCTCATCGCGGCTCCAGCTCATTTCAGCCCCTGTTCCTTGTGGCTGCAGCTCATTTGCCCCTTCAGGTTGGTTATTTCTGCACCCATTTTGTTTCTGTTCCAGCTCATGGGTGGTTCCAGCTCATTTGCAGCCCCAGGTCATTGTTTCTGTCCTGCTTTCAGCTGGGGCACAGTTAATTTTCTGCACAGTAGTTTGTAGGGGGCTGTTTGGGGTTGTGCTGGAAATGGTGTTGATCACACAGTGATGTCTTACTTTCTGCACCCATTTTTTTGCAGGTCCAGCTCCTGGTGGGCTCCAGTTGGGTTTCATCTCCTGGGCAGTTTTGGCTCCAGCCCATTGATGGTTCCAGCTCGTTTTCGCCTCCAGCTCTTGGGTGGTTCCAGCTCTGGCTCCAGCCCCAGCCCATCACAGCTTGTGCTTGTTCAACTGCTCCTGGCTTTTGGCCAGGTCGTAAATCAATCACTGTCATGGCCTGTATATGAATATGAACTGTCATAATTGTACACGTGTTGCCTAATGAGTGTGTTTATTGTTCAATGACTAGTCCGGTGAATAAACAGTTGGACTCTCAAATGAAGTGGGAAAAGTGCCTTTTCGCCCAGAGACTATCTCAGGCGTTTAATTCGGCCTGGTGCATGCCGGCGTCCCGCACTTTGGGGAACAACGCGACCGGACCCCCACCTCCGGCGGGGGTCCACGCACCCTGCCTACCCCCCCTCCCGCCCGGGCCCCAGCGCCCTCCCACCCCCCTCTGCCTCCCACCGCCCAAAGGGCCCCCCTCCCGGGCCACGGTTTTGGGGCTGAAAACAGACGACGGAGCCTCCGTTTCCAAGTCCCAAAAACGCAGCACTTGGTCATTTTTCTGAGCCCAGACCCGCAGGACTCCGCCGGCATTTTCAAGCACAGAAAACGCACGACTTAGTCTTTTTTCTGGGCTGCAGAAATCCCCGGGCTCTGCCCCAAAACCGCCCCAGAGCTCGTCCCCAAACCCCCAGTGTGAAACCCAAGCCCTGAACCATCCCCCGGTGCCCAGTTGAGCCCCAAAGCTGGGCCTGAGCACAAGCCACCCCCCGGTGCCTGCTCCTGAGCCCCGAACCTGCCCCCAGCTCCCGGTCCTGAGCCCCAGAAACCCCAAACCCGGTCCTGAGCCCCAAACCTGCTCCACTGCCTGGTCCTGAGCCCTGAACAAGCTCCCAGTTCCCCGGTCCTGAGCCCCGAACTCTCCCCAGCGCCCGGTCCCGAGCCCTGAATCTCTCCCCGATACCCGGTTCTGAGCTCAAACCGGACCCGTTTCCCGGTCCTGAATCCCCAACCCCTCGCTGCCGCCCCGACACCCACAACCGGCCCGGCCCGGGGCTCCCGGCCCCCAGCACCCACCGCTCAGCCCCGGCACCGGCTCCCGACTCCCCGCAGCCCCGGACAAGCCCCGAACTCCACGGCCCCGGGCGGGACGAGACGGGGGGACCCGCCAGGCGGACCCGGGGCGCCGCTCTCCGGCCCTCCGGGCTTTATTCCCCGGCGCCCCGAGCCCCGACGGCTCCTCCGACGAGACCCCGGCAGCGCGGACCATCCTCCGGGCCCGGCCTCGGTCCGACCCTCCTCCGCTGCCGGCCGCAGGCCGAGCCCCCCGCGCCTCACCTGGCCCCGCCGGGGGAGCCCGGCCCGGCCCGGCCGCTGCCGCGGGCGGCGCCGCCGGCAGAGAACGAGCGGAGACAGACGGAGCAGGGACGGCGGCCGGCGGGGCCCAAATGGCCTCGGCCCCGCCCCGCGCACGCGCCCTGGGGCCCCCGGCCCCGCCCCCGCCCCAGGCCCCGCCCCGCGCACGCGCCCCGAGGCCCCGCCCCTCCCGCCCCGCGCACGCGCCCCGAGGCCCCGCCCCTTCCGCCCCGCCCCGCGCACGCGCCGCTTCTTCCGCCGGCAGCGCGGGAGCGGTGGGTGCGGACGCGGGGTCTTCTCCCGGGGCTGGTGAGCTGGGGACGGGGCTGGTGTTGCGGCTGAAGCTGCTGCTGCTGCGGCCGGTGTTGGCTCTGGGAGCGGGTCTGGGTCTCGCGGGCGCGCGGTGCCGGGTCCCGGGGCCGCGGCGGGGTCGGGGCTGGGCCCGGTCTGCCCCGAGCCCGGCCCGGCCGCCCCCGTCCCGGCGCCGCGGGCCGGAGGAGCCGCGCTGCGGGGCCGGGCCCGGCCTGGCGGGGAGCGGCCCCGGGGCCCAAGTCCGGCGCTGCCGGCTCCTGCCCGCCGGGCTCCGGGCCCGGCCCCGCGGGGAGCCGGGGGCTGCCGGGGCCGGGCACGGGAAAACGGCGGCGGCTTCGTGCGGGCGCGGAATAATAAAGGCTGGAAGCCGCGTCGGGGCAGGGGTTGCCCCCCTCCTGGGAGAAGCAGGGCCGGGCCGCGCTGTCGGTGCGAGCCCCGGGAGCCCGGGCTGCAGCCCCCAGCGGGGCCGCGGCTCTTGCCGGAGCCCCCCGAAGGCGGGACTCGGGCTGTGCTGCCCGGCCCGGACACGGGCACACGGGGCCGAGCCCCCGACGGCGGCACTCGGTGGCTCTGCCGAGCCCCAGCACTGGCCCCCGGAGCCTTGTCTGGAGCCCACGCACCCCCCCGGGGCTGGGGCTCTGCTGCGAGCCCCCGCAGGCGGGCACTGACCTCTGTTCCTGAGCACCAACACCCGGGGCTCGGTCCCTGTCTCTCAGCTCTAACACTGGCCACAGGAGCCCGGGCTGCAGCCCCCAAAGGCAGCCCTTGGGCTGTCTGGGGGAGCCCTGACACTGGCCCCATGAGCCAGGTTTCAGGCCCCCAAACACAGGGCTGGGTCTCTGCTGCCAGGCCCCAAAAAGCAGCACACTTAGTCTCTGTTTCTGAGCCCAAAACCTGACCAAATGAGCCCTGTCTCAAGCCCCCTGAACGCAGCACTTGGTCTCTGATCCCAAACACACGGGGCTTGGACTCCATTTCAAGCCCCCGAAATGCAGCACTTGGTCTCTGTTTCTGAGCCCAAAACCTGACCAAGCGAGCCTGGTTTCAAGCCCCCAAAACGCAGCACTTTCAGTCTCTGTGTCTCAGCTTGAACACTGGGCGAGTGAGCCTGGTTCAGAGCCCCCTCCCCAAAACACAGCACTTAAGGCTCACAGTGACTAAAGTGGCCAAATGGTCCCAGTTGCACCCCCAGTCAAAATGCAGGACTTACGTAGTCTCTGTTTCTGAGCCCAAAACCTGACCAAATGAGCCCTGTCTCAAGCCCCCTGAACGCAGCACTTAGTCTCTCGCTCTCAACCGGCCAACTGAGCCTGGGTTTGACCCCTGCCACCAAAACGCAGCACTTAGTCTCTGTTTCTGAGCCCAAAACCTGACCAAGTGAGCCCGGTTTCAAGCCCCCCCGAAAAAACGCAGAACTTAGTCTCTGCTTCTAAGCCTGGTTTTGACCCCAGCCCCCAAGACACAGCACTTAGTCGCTGTGAGCCTTAAACTGGCCAAATGGATCCAGTTTCAGCCCCTCCGCAAAACGCAGGACTTAGTTTCTGTCTTTCAGCCGCAAAATGCAGGACTTGGTCTCTCTTTCTGAGCCCCCAAATGCAGGACTTAGTCACTCTGAGCCCTGAAGTGGCCAAATGAGCCCAGTTTGGAGCCCCCAAGACGCAGCACCGAGTTTCCCTCTGTGAGCCCCAAAGTGACTTAGTGACCGTCCTGGTTGGCAGTAAAACAGCACCAATTCTCTGTTCAGTAACTTCACTTTTTAGCTAAGCCCCTTCCAAGGAGCTGAACTCTGGAGTCACCCATCTCTTCCCCCCTCTCCTCGGGGAGAGCATCTCTCCTTTGTCCCCGTGGCCAGAACGGCCCGAACCGCCACAGTGACCCCGGTGTCCAGCCCCCAGAGCGCAGGACTCGGTCTCTGCCCGGACACGCAGGACGTGGGCGACGTGTCCCGGCTCCGTGTGCCGGAGCCCCAAACCCGCCGGATTCGCCCCGGGGTCGGGGTTTAACCCCAGCGGGGGCCGGGGGCCGCTCGCTCACCCCCCCCATGCAGGAGGGTGGGGAGAAGAGGGAGAAAAAGAGGAAAAACTCGTGGGTTGAGTTAAGGCAGTTTAATAGCACAGTAACGGCAGAGAACATCATCACAACAACAATAATAACAAATATAACAACAACAAGACCATCGGCACAAGGACACACACAGTAACAATGCAATAACGACACCCACAAGAACAATAAAGTATCGATCGCAACAGCAGCATCGGTCCAAGGACCCACACAAGGAAGCGACACAGCCCAGGCGGCGCTCAGCCCCCGGGGGCCGGTTGCCCGGCCCGTCCCCGCCCCGGCAGCCCCCGTTCCCATCCCCTCCCCGGTCGGACCGTTCCTCGCCGTGTTCCGGGCGCCGTTCCCGTCCCGCTGCCGGGAGAAGGGAGCTCCGTCCCGCCGAGCCGGTCCCGGCGCCCCCGGGCGGACTCGGGCCGTGCCGGAGCCGCCGCAGCCGCTGTCCCGGGCGGGAAGGCGGGACTCGCTGCCGGCTCCGCGCCCCGAGCCCGGCCCGGAGCCCCAGCCCCGGTTCCCGAGCGCCGCGGGGGGGAAGCCGGGCCGGGCCGGGGGGCGGCGGCGGTCCGTCCCGGCGGGCGCCATTGCCCGGGTGTGGGTGTGTTCCCCGCCCCTCGCCCCGCCCACTCCTTTTATGGACATCGCCCCGCCCACCGGGGGCCGCCCCGGGTCCCGCCGCCCGCCCGCTCCGCGCTGCCCGCTCCGCCCCCGGCCCGTGGCGTCATCAGCGTCACTAGGGCGTCACCACTCACCCCACCCCCGGTTGGCTGCGGGTCGTGACGACACCGCGAGGGTGTGGCGGCGGGGGAACACCCGAGGGGGGAAAATCGGGGGAAATACACGCACCCCCAACGCGTTTGTGGCGTCGTTTTTGACAGCGGGAACTCAGGGGTGAGAAATGGAAAGAGAAATAAACAATGGAAAGAGAAAAGTTGTGACGCGTCCCTTGATCCAGTGCCCACGGGGCCAGCAGGGAAAGGGAATAACGGGAAAAAGGGGAACAACAGTAGAAAAGTTGTGACACTTTCCTTTACCAAGGACCCACGGTGCAGCCAAGAATAAAGGGAAATAATATAAAGAGAAAAGTTGTGACGTTTTCCTTGACCCAGTGCCCACGGTGCAACCAGGGAGAAGGGGAAATGGCAAAAAGGGGGGTGGGATGGCAGAGCCAAGTGACCGCTGCCTGCCCTGCGCCGGCCTGTCCCAGTCCGGCCACCCCGACCCCTCCGGTGGCTCCTCTGTCCCCGGGCAGGAGAAATCCAGGGATTTCCCAGCCGGAGCGGGGGGGGGTCGGGGGGCAGACCCGGCCCCCATCAGCCGGGGGGGAGCTGAGAGGGGCCTTATTGTATTGGTGCCTTTTTAATAGACGGCCTACAGTTATCCAGATCATAAATCTCCCCGGTTCTGCATTTCCAGCCGGAAAACGCATTTCCCTGCTCTGCGCAGAGACACGGACGGGCCCCGGCTGCCCCGGGCAGGTTTGAGCCCAGAACCCGGCTGCTTCCCCCCAGACCCTCCTACGGCGGCACACCCCACACACCCCCCATAGCAACAGATACATGAAAATGTATGAATATCGATAAAAACACACACAGAAACCTCCGTCCCCTCGGGCAATGCTCGCTCCATCCCGGCCGCTCGCCCGGAGCCGCCTTTTGCCCGTTCCCACGCGTTCCTCCCCCAGTTTGGGGCATTTCTTTGGAATCCCCCCAGGGCGAAGGCGCGTCCCCGAGGCCGGGCTGGGGCTCTGGCAGGGGAAGGACCCCCCGTGTCCCACGGCAGCCCCCCCCCAGCTCCCCCTCCCCTTACCGTGCTGCGGGGAGAGGGGCGGGGGCGGCGACGGAGCCGTCGCTCTCTCTGCCGGGGGGGCCGGGGAGCGGGAGGGACCCCCCGAAGCCCAGCCCGCCCCCGGGCTGAGCCCTGAGCAGGCTCAGAAGAGCCGCCCCCGGGCGGGGGGAGCCTGGGAATCCCCCCCGAGGGGCTCCCGCTGCCCTTAAGGAGGGGTTTGGGAAAGGGCTTGTTAAAGGAGAAGCTGCTGCCTGGACCCAGCATCCCCCCCCCGTCCGTGGGGGCACACACAGACACCCCCCGGGCATGGGGGCACACACAGACACCCCCCGGGCATGGGGGCACACACACGCCCAGGCGCTGGATGTCATCAAATAATCCATTTAATCGTAAGGCCCAGCAGCAGGGAGAGCCCGGGCTGGTGCCTCCAAAGGGAGGGATCCCAAGCAAAGGGATCCCCGGGCAGCGATTCCCTTGTGCCCCACACCCCCCCTCACGCGCTCTCCGTGGGTGTCCAACGGTGACTGTGGGTGTGGGGTCTCCTCACGTCTCCTCGGGGTCCTGTCCCGTGCCCAGGCGGGCTCTGCTCTGGGCCCTCTGCAGTTGCCATCAGGGCTTGGAGCCTCCGTGTCTCCGGGTTGACGTTCCTCGTGCCCCTGCCCTCGCTGGCAGAACCCGGGGAACCGGAGAGTCCTAGGCTGGGGAGAAACACGACCAAACCCTGGGGGCGACGCCGACCCCCGTCCCCGGGGAAAAGACGGAACCCAGCGGGAACCAGCTGCTGGGAAACCACCCAGAAGAACGACTTTCCCATGGCCCAGGGCCAGCAAATCCCTTCCCTCGCGCTCAGGAGAGCCACAACCAGCACAAATCACCCCAAAGCATCGCCCTGAGTCACAATTCTACTTACAACTGGCCAACGCCACCAGCGAGGCTCTGGGTCACCCCGCGGCCGGTCCCACAGCCCCAACACACCGCCCGGGGGCTCGGGGGGAGCCCGGGGCAAGTCCCCGCAGCCGGGCACGAGCCCATCCGGCCCCGGAGACCTCGGGGCGCCCAGAGCCACCTCGGAGCCAAGCCGGGGAGCAGGGCTGGTCTCCTCAGCGCGGCCAGGCCCCTCCCAGCCCCTCTGCGGGGCCCACGGGGACCCCCACGGCCAGCGCTGGGGACCCGCTGCCCCAGGAGGGGGACACAGGCTCCGGCCACCCCCGCCCCCAGGAGATGGGGGGCTTCAGGCAGCCCAGGGGAGGGAGGGCAGCCGCAAAACCAAGACCCTGGCAGGGTCAACAGCTCACCACCCCTCCCTGCACCCCCCCGGCCCAAAAGCACCCAAGCCCCACACCCGCCATCACATGCCCCCCCTCCACCCCCAGTCAAACCCCCCCCAGCTGAGGGTCATTTCTCATCAGCGTCAGCCAGGGAGGGCCCCCAGCTGTGGGGCTGCCCCAGGGGCTGCTGGGAGGGAAAAAAAGGGGGGGGGAAGAGAAAAAAAAAAGAAAAAAAAACAGAAAAAAGGAAATAAAAAAGAAAAAATTGGGGAAAAAAAAGGAAGAAGAAAAATGAGAAAAAAACAGATTTAAAAGGGAAAAAATAGAAAAAAAAAGCAGAAAAAAAGAAAAACCCAGAGAAAAGGTTTGAAAAAAAAAGAAAAAAAGGAAAAAAATAGGGAACAAAAAAAAGAAAAAAGTAAAAAACCAGAAAAAAGATGAAGAAAATAAAAAGCACTACAATAAAAAAGCATAAGTATAAAAAGTAAAGGTGGAAAAGCAGCAGAATGAGCAGCAGACCCACCTGCCCCCCCCCCGCCATGGGCAGCTGGTGGTGGGGAAAAAGCAAAACAGGCCCTGCAAAGCCCCCCAAAAAAAAAAAAAAAACAATGCAAAACCCCACCCAAACTCCCCAAACAAATCACACCAAAAAAAGAAAAGGGAAAAGAGGAGAAAAGCAGCAGCGGGGTCTCCCCGGGGGTGCTGGGGACGGGGCGGGGCGGGGGGGCGGTCAGGGAGAGGGACAGGTTTGGGGGGACAGTGCTGTGTTGGTGGGGGTGGGGGCGATATTATGTGATGGTGGAGCATCGCTGTGATGGGGGGGGCACACACTGCTGTGATGGGGGACATCGGTGTGAGGGGGGACATTGCTGTGATAGTGGGGACATACTGTGTGATGGGGGGGCATCACTGTGATGGGGGACACCGGTGTGATGGGGACGTCGTCGGGAGGGCAGAAGGGGCCAGTGGTGATGCGCCATGACGTCACGGCGCCGGGCAGTGACGCAATCCCGGAGCGGGGGCTTTGCCCCAGTGACACCCCCCGGAGCAGAGCTGCCCCCCGGGGCCCCATCTCCGTCCGTGGGTTTGGGGGGGGGTTTCCCAAAGTGACGGTTCTTGGGGGGTGACAGCAGGATTGGCAGAGATTTGGGTGGGAGCCCACGCGGCGGGGGGGGAAGCGGCACCTCACGCGGGGTGGGCGCGGGTTGGTGTTGGCTGTGACAGGGAGAGTTCCTCCCCTGCCAGAATTTCCTCATTCCCTCAGGATTTTCCTGACATTTCCTGCTCATTTGCTAATTATTGTCACCTGCCTGTGCCGCGCCTTCCACGCAATGAAAAGAGCGAGACGGGGCTGGGGCTGGTCCGAGCTGTTTGCCGGGATGCTCTTCTGGCTGTGTCTTAGTTCCGGGGGAATAGAAAGGTCCTTCCTATCCAGAGCCAAGGACACAAATTCCTCATCTCCTGGCGCCTCGCAGCCCGCAGAGGTCGTGTCCAAGGCTGCCCTGGCCTGCGGCATTCCCGGTGGGAACGATGTCATCAGGGAAGAGGGAGAGGTGCTGATGTGGACGGTGTAGAAATCCGCTCTGCGTCGATGGGAAGCGATTCCCGGGTCCCCAGCGCGGTGCTCGGACATCGGGGCAGCCGGGGGCTTTGCCCCAGAAGAAGGGATTTTGTGTTCTCTTGTGAGATGAAGCTCAAATGTGTCGCTGTGTCTCAACGGCTCCTCTCCAGAGACCATGGAGGCGATCCAAAGGGGAAGCCGCCGGCAGCACATTCTCTGTCCCTCCTCTTTGTGCCATCACTGCCCCGTGTTGGGTTTCCCGTGGAATTCCCGGAGCCAGGGAAGGGCAGGGAGAGCTCCCTCCATGCCACCTGCAGATGCTGCTCCGTGGGAGACGTCTCCAGGGCAGACACGGTCTCCGTGTCCCGCTCCGCCCCACTGCGCACCAGCGGGGAGGGACGGAACGGGCCCTGGGAGGGATGGCGGGGCCGGGCTGGGCTCCGGAGGGCTTGGAGAGGGAGCAATATTCCTTATATCCCAAGGTTCTGGCTGTACAGCAGCCTCTGGGGCAGTGGGAGGGGACGGACGCCTGTGGAGGCTCTCCGGAGCCCGGCAGAAGAGGGTGAGGGCCACCCCAGGGAAGAGGCTGCGAGTTTCCCTTGGGAAACACCTGAGGGATTCCAGCCCGCTGCAAAGGGAGGGGGGGATCGAGCAAACCACCCGGGACTCTCCAAACCGCACGTCCTCGGGCTCAGGAAGCACCTGCAGGGTTACACGGACTCCCTGGGATATTGTCTGGGATTTACAGAACCGCTTTCCCAAGCCACGGGAACCTGGGAGCGTGTGGAGCGTAACCGGTTGCCGGAGGAAGGCACATGGAAAGCGCTGAAATCCCTGGAGCCGCCTGCGCTGGTGGGATGGACGTGGTGTAAAACCTCTGGGGACAGGGAATCCGGTCCGGCATTCACGGATTTGCTCATTCTGACTAACCAGAGTTTTGTCACGGGCCGGGAATACTCCAGAGAGGGAGGGAGATGCTGCCAGGGCCGAGACGACCATCCCCTGCCCCCGGTATGCCTTCAGTTTATTGGGAACTCATCGCCTGCCGTGGCCATCACTGACCGCAGCCAGGAAGAAGATCCTGGGCTCCGTGGTCCCTCTGTTCCCGGGGGCCCCTTCCTTGCCACCAGGTTTCCCAGGAAATAAAAGGAGGACAACTTTGAGTGCCCACTTTAGGGTTTTATTAATAATTTTTTTTCTTGGCTGCTGTTGTTTGTTATCCGCTGCGTCGTAGTCTCTGCGGGGAGAGCCGTGCCTGAGAGCAGCTCCGGCGATGGACGGCGGCCGCTCTCTCCTCCCCTCCAGCAGCGGAGCCACTGCGGGGGGGACAACGCGGGCGCAGGAAGGGCTGGGATTCATCTGGAGATGGTTTAAGGCGTTTGGGATGGGGACTAGGATGTAAGAGACCCTCCTGCACCCTTTGGAGGGTCACCATCGTGTAGAAGTCTTGGTGGTTTGGGCCCAGCACCTGCGGGCTACAACACCCCCAGAATGGATTGGTTTCAATCTGCCATTGGAGCTTTGATTTCATGTGAAATGCAAAGCCGTCACCCCAAAATGGAGGGGAAGGAGTGGCGGGGACTCTGCCCTACAGAGCAAATCCCGGCTTTTTCACACGCGCCTACGTTCGGAGCCATCACCCCTCGGATTCCCAAGGGCTTTTGCGCTTTCCTTACGAGGCGGAGCGCGGGGAAAAGCAACGGGCTGAAATATTGGGCCTTGGACCCAAAAGGGAAGGGAGGAACTGGCCCATGTGGCTCTCAAGGAAATGCAGGGCATCTGTGGGGGCTGGAAAAACCACAGGGCCAAAAGTAAAATGCAAATATGCCCCCCTTTATTTATTGGTTTTAAAAGTCATCCAGGGTGACACATTCCTGTAACTGGAAGGACAGAAATCTCTCTGGGAGCAGCCTGGAAATCGGCTGCTTCTAAGCGAAGAACACGCTCCATCCATGGGGAGGGGGATTTCTCTTCCACATCTGGGCAGCCGCCTGGTCCTAAAACTAAATCGTTCCGACAAAGACACAGATATTTTCATGTGAAATTTAAAATAGAGATTTCCGCCCCCCCTGCTCCCTTTTCGCTGCAATGGGGTCCCGCCCCCGCGGCACCTGCCAGGCAAGATCTTACCTTGGGCAGGAGTTTTCTCCCGGAGAATTAGGGGAAAAACCCCCATGTGAATAATACATGGAAGCGCGAAGCCCCTGGAAGAAACTGGCCCTGTTTTGTGCCACGGTAATATCAATTTGCCTAAACCTGAAATTCCTTTGGGCATTTGAAGGACGTGAAAAGGACAAGGACGACTCCTAGTTGGAATAGAGCTGGTCGGCACCTTCCTTCAGAGGCTGGTTGGAGCTGCTGGAATCTGCCTTAATGGCAACTCAAATGCCGACAGGCTCCGACTGTCCCTTCAAAGACACCCCTAATGCTTTCTGAGAGTTTAAAACTGATTTTTGTCACGTGAAAAGCTCCCTGCTGTTCTGGCAGAACTGTTTGATCCCTATTTGAGGCGGCTCTCACCTGGTAACGCCTTGAAGTTGGGGCTTGCCGTTCAAATTCCTGCCCCGCAGGTATTGCCGTGCCAAAAAGCCCCCTCCAGTGGGGCGAAAATGCAGCCTGGAATCTTCTTTAAGGCTCCTGGTGATGCAGTGTCAGCATTAGCGCTCTCTGCACCAAGGTGAATGCCACCAGACGCTCCCTTCAGGTTTGCTGGCCCAGCTTCAAACTGTCGGGGACGTACCCAGAGACCGTAATCCTTGGCAGAAGGTGGGAAAACAGAGGTTGAGCTGAGACCCGAAGCCAAACTGAGTGACACAAACTTCTCCTGTCGGTGCAGTGGGTTGGAAATTTGGCGTCTCAGCAGAGCAGTAGTAGAAACTAGGTAGAAACTCCTTCCTTTCCCCCCGTTTCCCTGCAGCCCGGCCTCTCCGACGGCAAAAGCAGGGCCTCAGTGGTTACAAATCAAGTTATTTAATTCAAAGGAACTTTTTTCCCCCCCCCCCAAGACAATTAATGTCGTGCCCGGGATGTGAACGGCCCTTCGCTTCACAAAGGACGAAACTGAAAAACGCGAAACCCAGAGCCTGCCCTGTGAATCAAAGCAGAGAAAGACTTGCTCTGGTCAAGATTTTATTGCTCCGTGCTCCCCAGTACAACCGACAGGGTCAGTGGTGTCCACTTTATAGAACGAGAAATGAGCTTGGCAGGAAAGAAATCCAAAAGGCACCAGGATTATCTACCCCCACGGGGGGTGTGTGTGTGTATATATATATGTAGAAGATCAAGACAGAGAGAAAAGAGAATTGGGCTTTTGGGGAATGGGAAAGACACACAGACACCCCATTTTTCTGTCTGAGGCTCAGGGATTGTCGGTACCGTCTACACCCGAGTTTCTGGGCCCTTCCGAAGCCTGGCAGAAAGGCAGCAGCGATGCGTTAGTGGTGTCAGTCCAGGGGTTGGGTCACGCCGCGGCCCCACGGCGTCCATCCCGCGGCCCCGCGCTTCCGCCCCGGCGTTATCCCACCCGCCGCCTCCATTCCCTCCCAACACCTTCTTACAGCAACTCCCACCCTGCTCTCCTCCTGGCCATTCCCCTAAATCCCTACAAACGCTTCCAGAATTTAAGCTTTCGGGGTCCCCATCTGCTCGGGAGCGCTTTAGAGGTCGGTATCCCCTGATCTGTTAAAGGAGTCGATCGCCAGGACTTTTTACGGGGAAGCAAAAATTGCACGCCAAACTTTAATAACCTCTTTAGAAATTAAAGGTGCCGGGAATAAAAAAAACCCCAAACTGTCATAAGACTTTTTTTTTTTTTTTTTTTTTTAAAGAATAAGATCAACAGTTTCTCTACAGCAGTTGAGTTAGCTTAAATTTCTGTTCTATGCGTACGACCCAGCACGTACAGGTACCTAATTCCATCTCTCTCTTTTATCTTGGCAAAAAGAAGAGTCACCTGCCCCTAGTGTAAATAGGACACAAAACACTATCAAGAAACCAACTTTTAATAAATCTCTTTACTTCTCAATGCTATATACAAGTACTTTACAGCAACCCGCAGGAGAGGGTGCGACGGGGCGGGCTGTGAACAAGATGGTCAGGGACAGAAACGACTCGTCCCTTATTGCAGGCAGATGCCTTGTGGGGCTGGAGTTTGAGGGGAACCATGCCGAAAAATAAATCTCTCTCTCACCTTCACATCAACGCTGCCGGTAGGAAGGGAAAAAAAAAAAAAAATCCTCTTACTTTCAGTCTTGCCACAGCTATTTCTCGTCAGCACCTGTTCCACCTCCGGATGCTTTTTTCAGCTTCGGGAATCACCGCGGGAGCGTCTGGAGAAGAGAACGGGTTGGGGACTGGGGAAGGTGACAGCGCTGACGGCACGTCCAGGGTTTCCTGCGCTGGCGGGCGAGAGGAGAGGGACGGGACGGGACGGCGCTGCTGCTCCTCCGCGGGGCGCGGGGCTCATTCCACAGCCGCCCCCCGGTATTTTTCCAACCTCCGACGACACCAAAGTGTCTAAACCTGCTTTGGACGGGCGGCTGGCTCTACGCGGACTCCTACCTTCAGCTTTACACCTTTTTTTCTTTTCCTTCCCCTATTTCAAAAGAAAGCGTCACGTTGGTGATACTCAAGACAAAAAAAAACCCTTTCCCAGTGTCAGCAGCTGGAAACAGAACTCCTCCTTTCATGATAATGCTGTTCTAAAAATCAGCTCCTGGGATGTGAATAAGGCAGCACTCGATGGCAGGCACCCAGCAAGTGTCCAGAACGCAACAGAGGTCAACAGTTGTCTGACAGCACAACACTCTTCAAAATAATCCTGACTTTCCGCAATATCCAGTATTGACACAGCAGCTGCAAATTCGCTCAGACAATATCCCTTTAGAGAGATAAATCAGCAAAACGAGTCTTACGGAATCAGTCCTTCCATTGCAAAAAAAAAAAAAAAGTGTTTTATATAGTGTAAACGTCTGGTACCTCTTGGAGTGGGGCGTTTTCTACGTGTGAGCCCTAAAACCCAAAAATAAGGGGGTGAGTGCTGAGGTCATGGCCAGAGCGATGCCCTCGGCGACTTCTGCTCGCGGGCAGGAATAGTCTTTGGTGCTTGCCTCCCAGGCGCTGAAGCTAGCCAGATAACGCAGTACGGGAGGAGGACGGGAGCAACCAGAAAGTGACCCAGCACTTCTCGTTCGTCTCATTGACAGGGAAAAGGAGTCGATGACCTGCAGCGTCCTGCTTGTGGAAAGCAGCGTGCCCCAGGGCATCCAGAAGGAAGGACGTGAAACCCAAAGCGCCAAACAAAGCCTCTTCCCGTGACTCTCCTCCACGAGGCGTTCATCTTTCCATGGTGGAGGACCTGGAAGGCCAGCTCTTCTCAACATGCTTCTCGCTCTTCCCGGAGGCTCTCGGTGGTGAAGGAGCACCTGCCGTGGTGTTATGAGCTGGCACCACGGGAAGAGCTGCTGCCAAGGCCAGGGCACCATGAGGACCGAGGCTGCCGCTGTTGGAAGGCGACTGGTGTAGCCAAGCAAACAGCCTAGAAATCTTCCTGGCTGGTGGAGCTCTCTGTTGCGGAAACTCAGTGCCTTTGGGCTCGGTGTTGGACAGGGAGACGTGTGTATCGATGTCTTCTTCCCAGAGCCTGCCCGGAGAACTTCTGCCAGGCTGGAACTGTGCGGAGCGGGGCACTGCAGGCGTTGGCATCACCAAAGCCCTGGGCAGGTCGCTCTCCTCAAAGATGACGTCCTCAGCAGCTGGGGCCGCTTGGGTGAGGAAGGGGGGCGGGAGGGTGCTGCTGCGCTTGCTGCAGGACTCGCAGCACAGCTTGTTGTAGCCAGGGATGGAACAGGAACGGGCAAGCACTTCCATTTGACAGAAGATGGATTTGTCTCCCATGCAGGGCTCATCTGCAAAACAAACGTAAAGTCAATTGTAAACACAGCGAAGAGCACCCAGATGCCCAACAGCATTTAGGTGGGCACCCAGAAAGTTCTGCCTGCGTTTCATGAATGACTGGTTACTCGGAACAGGCAACCTGAGATGCTTCATCCCCCGACAAACCCTAAAAAATACCCCTCGCTGGGAACCAAAGAAATGGGCAGTCCCTTTGAAAACGTCAGCTTCTGTGCACAGCAGAAGCCAAGAGCTGCGGCAAGGCATGTTGTATTTGCGGAGGGCCACAGACGTCCATTTCCAGTGCTGACCTACCAGAGCTCCCACGTACCCACCACAAACCACCTTCACTTCCAGCCTGAGGACGTTATCCATCATTATCTATCAACAGGATTTGATAAAAAAGGAAAGCCAACATTTCTAAAGCATTCACTCCCCCCACCTTTTACTGTTCCACTTTGGGTCATTTGTCATTCGTTACGAGAAAGTGCTACATCATCGGTTTACCTCCACCGCAGGGTTTGGAGCACTGCGACCAACTCTTTAACACCCACTCAAAAGTGTCTGTTTCTTCCTGCAGGACATTGTTGCTGTTGATAGTTGGTACCGAATCCTCGTGAATGATGTATTTGTAGGTCAGGCTGGATCTCATGTCATTCTCCCGAGGAACGATCTATTAATAATCAAACGGAAACAGTGGGACAAAACCAGAGCTATTATTTATTCCTTTGCAAAGTAAAGAAACCAAGGCCTGGCTCTTAGGGGAAACATGGAAGCTGCTGGTTAACTCACTGGGGAAAAAAAGTTGGGTTTTGTCTTCACAGTTAGAACTAACAATAGTAAGATCAACAAGAAATGGACTGCAACTATCTCACTTCCAATGAGACGCATTTCTAGGCCAGCATTCTAAGCTGGCCAAGCAGGACACCATCATCGGGGATGAAAGGATGGCGTGGCCACATCGTTTACTTGGCTGAAGAGTCTGCTCTCAGACACGGTTTGACATGCAATGCACTTTTTTGGGCCGCTGGAAGTGTCCCACTGATGTCCGACAACGCAATACGGGGCTTCTGACGGACTCATGACATGAGCAGGCAGCCGTTTCCAAAAGAGGGTGACAGCTAGGGAGAAAAGGGCTTCAGGCGACCAGCCGTCCCACCGCACGTGTCTTTGGGAGAGGCGTCACACAGCGGGGTTTTATCTCAGCACAAGCTCCACGCTGGCCGTAGACGTTTTATGAAAGACAAACCCACCACATCCCCACCGCTTGACACGTAACCTACCAGCACAACCCCCGCGTCGTGCAAGGGCCCGTCCGTGTGGAGGGTTTCGATGTTGTCTTCTATGTTGTACTCCCACTCCACGCCCAGGTCGAGGAAAGATTGGGATCTGGCCTCCTCCCCTTTC
Organism: Chroicocephalus ridibundus; assembly: GCF_963924245.1. Lineage (NCBI taxonomy): Eukaryota > Metazoa > Chordata > Aves > Charadriiformes > Laridae > Chroicocephalus > Chroicocephalus ridibundus. The sequence continues at coordinate 7,623,010 of NC_086288.1, forward strand.
CCATTCAGAATATAGTGTCCCGTAGCCTGGTTCTTAATTGCTGAAAGGATTGAAAACAGCAGGAGTCGCGCCTCCCATCACATCGTCGGCCATCACGGTGAAGATCTCATAGGTGGCCTTTTGCCGAGAGCCCCAGCGCAGCAGCAAGGGCTGTAGATGCGTTGCCGCAGAGAAAGGCCCTCCAAGCCCACCTCATGCACCCGCCAAATTCCAGTTTGATGACAGACGTATTCAATTTTGTACCTCCTTATCCACATGAATTAAACATAGAAATACAGCTAGAGACAGGCCGAAGCTCCTCTTCCTATGCAATGTCCCCATTCCCCACACGAGCTTAGTTCCCAAGAAGCACGGGTAGGAGCTCAGGTCAAATCTTCACAATCACCCGTCTTCCTTATTTGCATAAGACCAACATCATTATTACTGGGAATGCCTCTTAGTATAACAGGCTCCTCAGCAGACTTCAGCTGCACTTCTTAGTTTCCTCAGATTATGAAAATGACAACTTTTGCATCACATTTTAGTTTCTTTTGAGTACGTATGTACGTACCAGCTGCTAAAATCGGTAAGCAAAGAGCCGAGGTATTTGAAACCCCAGGAAACTACTTGGGTTTGGGTTCCTGCACCACACCTTGAACATCACACGCTCTCAGGATCATTATTGTTATTATTACGATGGTCCAATTAGAAGCCAATACATTAAAATTCTGGAAGATGGATTCTCATTTTTTCTTTTGTCCAATTTTTTTCCAATGCACCATACAACACGATGAAAAACAACTAGGCAGAAACCTTCCAAGTTCCTGGGATTACAGCAATCCAAGCACAGGAGCTCTGCGGTACCTACTGAGTAGCTCCATGAAGCCGCTTGCTGCCAAAGCAAAGCTTTGCTTGTCTCAAAGGCTCCGCTTGGTCCAAAATGAAGCTCTTGGACCTCAAAAGCCAACTTTCCCCCTTTGACATCATCACAGTTGAAACAAATTCTTCTTTTTTTTTTCCCCCTTTCCTATTCCTACTTCTTTTCCGTAACTAATCCAACTCTGCCTGAAGGGTTTACAACTCAGACGCTGCCCTAGTGCACAAGGAGCTGATTAAAAGGACAATAAAATCCACAGAAGATCTCACCCCTCTCCTGTGAGCTAAAAATCCCTTGAGCGTTAGAAAACGGTAAAGCAGTAAGATACAAACTCGTTGATGACGCTATGACCCGTCCTACGTGGGAAACATCTGAAATGAAATGGACTGCAAACATATCACAAGTTCCCCAATCTGCTTTCCTTAAAAAAGCTGTTGCTGACCATCTGCAGCAAATAAGAAGAACTAAAGACACTGCATTTGAGTCACGTAATAGAATACATAGTTTTTACCCATTTAAATGTGAGTGATGACGGTATTTTGTTAGTAAACATGCAAATTAGGATCAGTTTGATATTTTGAAGAACACAAACGAGAAGTAAATACTTGTGCGCTGAGCTTATGCTGTAGGACTCGGGCCCGAACATGCCATTTTTGAGTGCCCATCTTTACCCTGAACACTTGAATTTGGGTATCTCCTTTCTCAGGTTCTTCTGCACGACTGCCCCGTGCTTCTGCTTCTCACCATGCCTCAAAGCCAAACCTGAGGAGAGAGACACTTCCCAAGAAAGTGAGGAGAAGCCTCGTCTTCTTGGATAAACACATGTCGAGCACCAGGAGGGATGTCAAACATCTTAAGGTACCCTTTGGCATGTGTGGCAGTCAATGGAGAAAGCAGAGATGGACAGAAAAAGTAATAGCCATGGTTAGGAGCGCGCCACACGATCCAGCTTCCGCTTGCAGAGGAGCGCATCCATCACCAACCGAGAAGCCAGGGCAGAAAGAAAACGGAGAAAATAGTTTGTAACGTATTTGATGGGACCTCCTTGCGTTTTTCCTCTTTTCAGGGAAAGAAACCAGTTACAAATCTATCTGTCACTTGCCTAGCTGCACTGCTGTAGGCCACATCCGTTAACAATTCAGGCAAAAATATGTTTCCTATGTTCCTCGGCAAACAAGGGGGGAAAAACATGAGTTTTCCTGATTATTTTTTCCAAATCCCTCATCAGCCAGCCTGGTAGATTGGAGTTTACATACTGTCAGGTTAGACGTTAGCCTCTGAAGTGTGTCAGCTTCCCTCCCAGACACCAAAGCCTGGAGCAAGGTGCGTGTAGTGCGGAGCGTTTTGTCGCTACACATCCACCTCTACAGGAGTTCACCCAAACTACTTACGACTGTGGATGGAAAATGCATCCATTAAATTGCTGCTGCTGAAGCGACGGGGCTGAATTTGACTCTCCACAGCTCAAAGTAAAAAGCTGTTCCCAAAGGAAATGGTTCTTCTTTTAAATTCCAATTATTTATCAGTCCAAACCACGGGTAATCAGTGTAACAGTAAGTAGGTATTGCCTTTAGGAAGACTAAAATCCCTCCGGGGGACCTGTCAACAGGCACTTCCGACAGGCAACCTGTCAACAGGCACTGGATTGCCAAAGTTACGGCAGCAACAATAAACATTCCGTAAACACTTCTAGCACTTCCACAAACTTCTGCAACTAAGTGGCCGATGAGCAGCAGCAGTCCTTGCTCTGTCTCCTAGCACTGATTCCTGCGTTATTCCGTGTCCGATCCATCAGCCTCCGGGGAGCCATCCCTTTCGGAAAGGCGCTCTAGTCTAATTAGATAATTACAATCAGCAAACTTTTCCACTTGGTTTGTAATTATTAATAAGCATTTTCAGCAGAGTATTTGATGTATTTTATTTCCAGTCGCACATTAGCGTATCTTTGTCCAAGTTTAGTTTGGCTGCTCACTGCCCAACTGTAATTATTAATGCTGCAGTAAAGCTCGTTTCACGGCAGCAATTGCCAGCCTCTCAACTTTAAATGCAGATATTCACGTTATCTGTGCCTCAGCCTTTCTCTGCTCCGTCTTAAAACACTTAGTCCTATCAGACAGATACTCCTGAAATAACCGGAGATACACTTCCCTGAGTAGCTTCCCCCGGCTGGAGAAAGAAAAAGCAATACGGGAAAGCCTTAACAGTACCCAAAGCACAGCAAAATGTACAAGGTGATACTGCCCTGGCTTAACGAATAACTGACAACATAGAAATTGCAGAAGTCGTCCAAGGAGATCCTGAATTATTATTGATAGGAAACGTGTTGCAAAACCCCCCAGAGCGCAGCCTGAAGATTGGAAGCGGGCGACTCTTAGTTCTGAGCGAGAAAAACGCCATCAGGTGTCCCACTGCGCCTCAGTCACACACCTTAAAGGGTGCGAGAAAGGAGGATTCCTGCCAAAATGGTTTCACATTTGGTTCAGAATTCAGCTGAATGTATTTTTGATGTGTTTATTTGACTAAAGGGCTGTGATTTGTGAGAAAGCGTCATAGAAACCCACATGGACAGGAGGATCCACGTGCTCATTTCCTAGGCAGAGAAATGCAGATTTCCATTTAAAACTCTTTGAGTTTAGGTTGGAGAGGAAAAGCTTCATCTTTAACAGGAGAAAAAAATGTTTCCTTTAGGCCTCCTACAGTGAGAGGCACGCTACCCTTAGCGCCAGGGAAGCACCTCCATTTCTTCTGCATTTCCCTGCAAGAAAAGTTGGGTTTTGTTTAGCCCAGCTCAGCGTATCCCCACGTTATCACAAAACACCGTCTGGCTGGGCTTCAGCACGCCCAAAGGAGAATTCAACACGCCCTGCACGGTATTTCTCGGTACACTTGACTGAGCAAGCTCTCATCTAACAGCTCCTTCAAAGGACAGAAATAGTACGCTGTCTTAAAAATGGCATTTCCTTATCAGCAACTAAACTGGTTTTGCACATGAGCTGACAAATTGTGTTTCACTACCCGAAAGTCAGTTGTGTTTCCGCAAAAAAGCCTGACAGGAAGAGCGGAGAACGACAGAAATTATAGCGAGCAGCGGGAAAATGCTATTCCTACCAAGCTTTTTGGGAGTGCGCGTGAAGGTTCCCTTCACCGTTCGGCAATGAAAGTTATCCCCACCGCAGACGCCACACTTATCTTCCACCTTGTTGGAGCCGATCTCCTTGTCACAACCCACTTTCTGCAGGAGGAAGAGCAAAAACAAGAAATAAGAGAAGGCTTTGTCATCGGTCGTTGGTTTCAGTTACGGTGGGAAGCCATCGCAAAATCAGCGTGCAGAAGAAACCACCGCCCAACACTCATCTGTTTTGTTGAAACACAAATTACTTGCAAATCTGGTGCTGGAGAGTGGTTTTCACGTGAAAAATAGGGAGTGATTCTTGCTTTATGGTCACGGACCTTCAAGACTAAGATGGGAAAGACAGAAAAATAGACACAATTCTTTTGAGACACGAAACCAAGTGCAAAAAAGGCAAACGAAACCATCGGTTGAAGGGGAGGGGAGTGTTTCCATGGAACAGGTTCATTTAAATCTCAAGGAATCATGAGAAATACGACACTGCAAATATCTAATTTGGAAACATCTGCCAAGTCTACCTCCGGCCTGTTGACGGAGCTGTTGTGGGCGATGCTGACCAGAGCCATTCCGCGACTTGGTGCAGCTCAAAACCTCAACCGTGACCTTGGGCAGGTGACACTCACCGCGCGTTCTCCGTGGACACGGATGCTGTAGGGATCTTTATAGGAGCAGTGAGTTCCATCATGTGCCAGCTGCTTCATGGACGCAACATCTCCGGTTTCCTTGGACTGGCAGTACAGGTGGCACCGCTTGTTAGCTGAGGGAAGGGAATTAATTGCATACATTAACAGCAATCCAGATGCGCTTCAGGAAAATATCCCACTAAAGGAGTGAAGAGAATACGACAGAGATAGAAAGGACCTTTTACAGACAGCTATGGGGGGGGAAAAGGGCAATAACTTGCTTTTCTGTGGATTACGGGCCTATCGCTTTGAGATATTCCCACAGAAATCAGTTCCCTTCTAAAGAGGCTCCTCGGACTGGGTTCCCGACTATCCTGGAAGCAGCTTTCACTCCGACGCTGTTGGGAACGGGGCTGAGTTTACAAAACCACAGGGATGCAGAAAAACGACACCAGAAAAATGAATCCGTGAGAAGGTGGTGCTAAAGCCCAGGGAAAAGCACAGAGGATTTGGATCTCTGTCTTTACCCTGTTTTGAAAATACCAGCTGAACACGTATTTCCTGGCTAAGGCTGCATCTAACTCCTTAGCGCATCAAACCCTACGAGCACCCACCAGCCGTTCCAGCAGGAGCCACGAGCCTCTCGCTCCAGCATGTGCTCACTGAGAGGAGGAGGAAAGTCAAGGGAAGCCTAGGGTTGGGGAAATGACAACTGTCTCGTGTGGCACCCGTTCTTTCCTTCCGGGACCATCCTTTTTTCCTGCTTTTGAGTCAAGACCCTGGTGTCCTGGGTTGAGCGACACAGGACTAATTTCTCTTCCCATGCTGGGGAAAACTCCACTTTTGGAAGACACTAGTGGCTGAATTCATGAAAATATTTACTTTAGAGCCAGCTAGGCTCTGTGGGATTCAAGGTCCCGGTGTTTTCGAGCCTTGCCAGGTGCAGGGATGAGGAGGAGCGAGACCTGGGCGTTTGACCCAGGCTGGCCAACAGGGTTATTTCATACCATGAACGTCACATTCGATATAAATTAGAAAGTTTGCTGCGTAGTCTCTCTCTCCCTTGATGGCGGCAGTCCAGAGAAACTCCTTGCCCCGGTGCCAGAGCCCTCAGCCCTTCCCTTCCTCCCGAAGCCGCAGCGCTGGCAGTGTCCCACATGTACTGTCCCCTGCTGGGAGTGCACGGCTTCTGCTGATGGAATGGGCTGAGTATAATCCTTGTAGATTTTATATTAGTATCGGGATTAATACTGGTTCTTTAGTATTACCATTAATTATTTAGTCTTACCCTATTAAATCCGTTCATATTTCAACCCTGGTGTTTCCTTGCTTTCCCCGATTCCCTTTGCCGGGTGGGGAGGGGTCATCGGGTGATAGACTAATTGTCTAAACGACAATAAATTGTTATGGGTTTTCTCAAACCATAACACTGCGCAAGCTCTGGGAGATTCCGGGATTGAGTTGTACTAACGGCAAGCAAGAGGACGTACAGTCAGGGTGCTCGTCGGGCAGCCAGTGGTGCTTGCTGTTCTGATACTCGAAGTGGGAGTTGTGCTGCTGACACTGCTGCGCTCTGAAGTCCTCAAAGTGCTTAGGACACTCCTCCGTATTGCAAAGCTGAAACTCAAAATTGACCCCAGCACAATCTTCGCCTCCATTCATGGGCCTGCGAAGAGAAGAAGAACATTCAAGAGGTTCCAAAACCCTCTGGGCGTTAGGTCTGGGGACTCCTCTTCTGTCTCAGGTGAAATCTCCCATTCTATTTTAAGAGGCAATTTTGCAAAAAAGGCACGTGAAGTGACAGAAATGGACACAGAGCAGTCACCCGCCACAGATACGCACTTGCGCAATAACCTCCGCGCTTGCCCATCCATCCCCAAGGCAAACGCTGAAATGCAGAATTAATCCCCGTGCACGTCCAGGCTGCCAGCTGTGGATTTACAATTCGAGATTATCTAAGTTCATCCTGCAGCTTGCTGAGCTCACACACCACGTACTCTGCACTCTCTTACACAGCAGCTAAATCCTTGGGATGGTTTCCCACAGGCTTTCCCTCTGGGAATTCCTGGATTCCCCAAAACCGATCCTGGCCCCCTGCAAAAAGCCACGTTTCAAGGGGCTGGAACAGAATGGGAATTTTGGCCGACTCCATCCAAACTGTACACGCCATTTAAAGTGACACCTGTACAGACTCCCAGTTGACTGGAACCACCCCCTAGAGCCAGAAGACCTACATTGGATTGTTGCACTGGCGTGTTCGAAAGTGAACTCCGGTTCCGCACGTTCGGGAGCAGGAGCCAAATTTTGTCCAGGGTCCCCAGTTGCCATCCTGCTTCAGCCGGTTAGCGTTCTTCCACATGCAGTGACCTTTAGAGCACCACTGAGGGAAACGGGGCAGGGAAAACAGATGAGAACAGACACAAAACCACACCGAAGGTCCCACCGCGGCACCTGGGGACAGCAGCAGGACACCCACTAACGGGGATATTAATAGGGAAAAATGAAGAGCTAATCCTACACCCAGGCAAACATTCAGCCACAGGACATCTGGACCACAAGCACTAATAAGTGGTCCTACAGTAAGGACATTATCTGCTCCCGTGGGTTCCTAAAGACACGCTGCAGATGAGACAAGAACCCAAAAAAAAGGTAACAAAAAGGCCACGGAAGAGGCTGAGAATGGGTTACACTTCAACAGGGGTTTTCCATGTCGAAAATTTGCTTGTACAGTTGACAGAGTATCCCAGTGGGAAAGCACGGCTCCCTCTTTTCCCTTCCTCTGGCCCCACCCAGGGGACGCCGGGCAATTCCCTGTTTTCCTCTGTGCCCTTCAACCCAAATGAATGCAACTGCTGGGTTGTCTTTTTCAGCACAAACACAGCGGAAACCCACAATACTCACTTTTCCAGGGGCACACTGTCCCGTCGAGCGGAGGTCCTTTCTTAGTCTTACAGAAATAGGGGTTATCTGGATGGCTGCACCACAACTGCTCGCACGGGTCAACGGTTCGGAACTGCCATGGAGAACCATTTATGAGATGAAACTCAACATTAGATCACGCATACCTTTCAGATAAGGATTGAATCCACCCAGTCAATTCATCTCACACACGCGGTTACCAAAAACTACAGTATCTTCAGCAAGACAAGGGCAGTGCTTATTCCCTGCATCCCCCAGCTGGTGAGAAGAGGAAAGGAGGAAACACCCACAAGTGGAAGCAAAAGGAAGGTTTTTATCTCTTTTCCCTTGGGATCACTACCACCAGCCTGTGTCGCGTGGACTGTGCTGCCATCCACCTGACCGTTACACCCAATGACCCAGATGACTGTGTTTCACCCATAAACATCTCTCTCCCTTTTTATACATGTGTTTAAACTATTAACTGCTCGTCAACTCTGAGCAAATGCATGTATTGCAGCTCATAAATAAGGCCAGACACCAGCTGAACGACCGTTTGTCTTTGCAATGCCCGCCTTGGACATACCGCCGTGCATATTTTATAGCCAACGCCAACATCAAAGCAGCACTGTTCGTCCATGGAGTAATTGACGCCTGGCAGCTCGGGAAGCTTGGGCCAATCATGTTCAAAAGGGTCGTCAAGAACGCAGTCGTAAGAGCTGCGGAAAGATACACAGAAAAAAAATAATCATGAGAAGATGCAGTAATTCATATTTTTCTTTGGATCAACACGGTCATAGTACCTATTCTTAGTAAGGTGATACTCCTTTTCTCCAACCTGTTTTCTTCCTGTTTCCATAGTTATCGCTCCCCAAAGCACAGGCAGATCCTACAGCAAAATCCTGGAGCTGGAGACTGTGGAGAGGCATCTCCAGCGCTTCCCTGCCCCAGAAGTACGTATGGAATTTGCACTTGACCCTCTTGTCACCAGAGGTGGAAAACAAACACTGCTCCACTCTGGGTGCCAACGGGCAACATCTCCATGGGCTTCCACCTGGTCCTAATGCCAGACCCAACACAAAGCCCCCTGTAGTCACAGGGGGTCTCTTCCCATGGACTTTGTGGTGCTTTCCAACAGGAGAGCAGTCTGAGAAGAGGCCTTCTTACCCGGCATCGACTGTATTCACAGGGATGAAGCCCTGCCCGTGCAAAGGGCAAGAATAAGGATTGCTTTTGTCTCATTCCTGTTCAACTCTGATGTCTTGAAATAGCGGTACTGGTGGGCTGCTCCTCCCGCACTGGGCTATTCCACTTCAAGCAAGCTCTAAGGTCTCAATCAGTTACTAATTGATGCTTTAGGTTACAAATAGTGTTTCTTCTGTAGGAGATGTGGGTCAACGCGTGAAGTTTTCACTCAGTTTTGACTGGCAAAACCAGCTATTTGCAACGGAGAAGGAATCACAGAATTACGGAATCATAGAATGGTCTGGGTTGGAAGGGACCTTTAAAGGCCGTCGACTCCAACCCCCTGCCCTGGGCAGGGACACCTCCCACCAGACCAGGTTGCTCCAAGCCCCATCCAACCCGGCCTCGAACACCTCCAGGGATGGGGCAGCCGCAGCTTCCCTGGGCAACCTCACCACCCTCACTGGAAAGAGTTTCTTTCATATATCAAGTCTAAATCTTCCCTCTGTTAGTTTAAAACCGCTACCCCTTGTCCTATCGCAAAGAAGCCTGAGTAAGCACTGGGTGAAGAGGAACACACATGGAAGGAGACTAGAGACTTTTCCCCCTAATTCGGACACACGCACACATGCCGCCTTCTCTCTTCCACAACTTTCACTAGTTCCTTTTCTGAGTTTAGGGCTTCATCCTGCCAGTTGCGCAGCCTAACTCCTAGAGGAATGACAAACCTTGGGAAAACACCAGCTCCCTGACACAGAGTCTGCCAGAGCGACTCCTGCCGTGCTCCCCAGACGATGCTTTGGGGGCACCCCTCAGTGAGGAAGCATCACTCTTGGTTTACGGCTTTTCTAATACAGATTTGAAGGGGAAAAAGAGAGAGCATGGTGGAGGCCAGAGGTGGAGATAGCGGTGTCTAACTGGTGCCCCAGAGCACAGAGCAGGAACCGCAAAGAATTCTGTTTCCTTTAGTAAAACGACTACCACTGAGTGCTGGCCGGGCCTTACTCTATGTGTCTTTTGAGCTCTTGGCTGCTGCCCCTGGACCAGTGGTACTGATGGAAGGCAGCCTGCACCAAGGGAGCCAGAACGCTGCCCATCGCTGTCTCGTCCCCGCAGCGGTTCCCTTGCCCGTCGTGCTCCATGCCCAGCCTGCAACAAAGAACCCGGCATCAGAGCCCAGGCATATTCCCCTCCTCAACCGGTCAAACAACTGCAAAGAAAACAGTTTCCCATCCACATGTAACCACGCAAAATGAAACCGTCCTTTGCATTCTGCAGATATCACCTGCACTTCAAACTGATCTTCTCTGATGCCAAAACGTAAGGACTCTGAATGCTCTTTCACTTATACTTTGTTGTATTTATTAACACCAGGAATGGACCAACTAGATGATGACGACTTCTTATGCTTCAGATAAAGGAAAACAACAATCCTGCTCATTCAGACATTGAATTGTTCACGGTTGTACGCTCATTTAGAAAAGCACCCCTGTAAACACAGAGCTAACACAGTTATCGTGTTGCACCTCCAAAGAGCTAACGTGGTTAGCAGGCTACGTCTCCAAGTGTGCGCCTGGCATAGCTTAACATAAAGTGACCTGGTCATCTCCAGCTGGGCTCAATTCCTCCCAGTGAGCTGCACTACTTCGGGAAGACAAAACTCAGACCCTCAGCGCTGACGTTCATTCATGCGGAGAGCTAACAGAGATCCTTGCTTCATCGGTTACTCCCATTTTATCATTCCTGAAGAGGTGCCAAATCTCACACATCGGCACTTGGAGTCAAGGAGAAGAAAGGAGTTACGGAGGCTCGACAAGCTACTGTCTGCACTGCCTGGGCCTTCCGGGTTTTACTGACCTCTTCAAACACCTTCCCCCTCTCTCTTCCCCCTCCTTTCTTCCCCCAGTTATCTCTTCATTGCTTAAACCACTGATGCGTTCCCAGGGGATGGAAACAAAACGGGCACAGCTTTCATACAGCCACTAAAATTAAACCGCTTGAAGCAAGGAGGAGATGCGGCACCGTATTTTGTTGGTAATCCAATTGTAAAGGTCAGACTCACACGTGCCCAGTTTCATGAGCAACGACAAAAGCCGATGAAAACCCATCCTCGTGGTTGAGCGTACAGCTTCGGACTGGCTGACACATGCCGGTAACAGGAGCATGTCCTGTTGAGAGAAACCACGGCTGATTCTTTCACCCATTACATTTATTTCAAACGAGACCTCCCCCAATAAACTTACTACCTGAGAAGAACCCAGGAGTATTTTTTTCTGACTGTCATTTTTTTCTCTGTCTTTTCCTCAGGAAAAGATAACATCTTTCTGGCGGCAGGGAAGTCTGCCGAACATCTCGACCTCACCACTTTCGCTCCAGGGATGCCAGCCCAGACCTAAGGAGAACTCAGACCCTTATCTGCCCCCCAGAAGAAGAAGGGAGCATGGAGGTACTGAACACAAATGTCTAAGACGTCTCCGGCTGGACAGACAAAGCACGGTCGCACCCAGACTCTTATTTAACTCTGACATAAATCACACTTGGTGTAGTTAATTCCCGTTAGCATTAGTTCCTTGAGTCATCAAGATCAAGGCGGGTATCAAAGCGGCTGGGAAGCTGTCTATGAAAAGAAACCTCCAGTGAGCGATGCAATAAACTACAAGCGAAGTTGGCCCTTTCTAACCCCGGAACAGGGAACTGAAGGTCACGATGGGTGGCCGTGCTTTCCCCAACAGGACCAGGTTTCAGAACATCTATAAAATCGAATGCTTCCTTAAGTATTTGCTGAATGAAGGCCTAGGTTGCTTATTGTCTCAGGATCACGTAACAATGCAATTTCCAAATTTTCCTCTTTTCTGGCAGATGCTAGACGAGAAACACCAAGGCCAGAGAGTTGTGCCCCACGTCAGCTGCATTACCTTGCATACCAGCAGGCCCAAAATCTTGCCTGGTTAAGAAGACGGCATGATCGTGGTGCTCAGAGTGGTTGGGGTCCCACTTCTGCTTCTGATACGCCCAGCGGCAAACGTTCTCCAGGCTTCTCGAGGGATTCCCGCTCTCAATCAAGCTAATGGACTGAAAGAGCACTGATGAGCACGTAACGACACACACAGCTGTGTCGTGGGAGAAGTGGGAGAAGTGACTGAGCAGAGGCAAAAGAACTGGCAGAACTGTGCTGAAACTTGGGCTTTTCTGGCAACCTTTTTATTCAGAGAATTTTTAAAAGCTTGATGCTCTTCTATGTCTGTTATCTCTCCCTGCACTTATTTTGCATCACCTTTTCTTCTCATCTCCTGTTTCACCTGCATCTTCTTTAGAAAGCCATATAAAAAAGACTACCGTTGTTAAAATCTTGATAGGAATGACTGATTTGGTACAAAAGCATTCCTTCCAGAAGAGGTAAACCTCTCTACTGTAGTCGACTCGGGCTTGCACAGGCTCTGCATCGACAGCTACTCACAGCAGATGGAGCCACAGGTGGGTAAGAGAAGATGGAAGTGTTTGGGGAGAGTGTATCAGCCCCCCTGTTTACCAAGTTATATGTTTCTAAACCTAAAAAGACAATATTCCGCAATCGTCTTTAGCAAAGACTGACTGTTGATGTTTCATGAGGTGTGTGGTAAAAAGAAGACGATTCCCTGCTAGCACGAGAGAGAGAATATCTAGTTATTCACGCAAAGAAAAACTTGGAGTCCTGTGGCAGAACCTCCAGACGTATCTGGCAGTGTCTGTTCCTGCTGCTGCTGATCACAAAGCTCTCACTGACGTGTGGAAACAAACTCAAAGAGTTATTGAGAAAGAAGGCAATACCCACGGAACTGCAATGCTGAGTGGTCAGGGACCACCGAAAGAGGAATTCTGTCAAAAGCACCTTGCAATCCGGAAGGAAGGAGGCATGGAAGTACCGTGCTGCTGCTGCCTAATTTTGGTTTATTCTCAAGAAAAAAAAAAGATATAAATCCTGCCGAGTCCAAACCTGCTTAGGATCCCTCGCTATAACCTGCTGCCCCTGTGCGTGTCTTTCTGATCTCAGTCACTTTAATCCAGGGAAGCTTTGTCTGAAGCAACCACCACAGGAGAAACAAATGTCAGTGGCCTAGTGCAGGAGACCTTTAGTTTCACAACGCACACCACAGCGCTGAAAACACCAAGGATTTTTTAAGTGTCCACTTCAATAGGTGTACTAGCTACCTCTTGCTGAAAGCAATCGTGAGGAATGTTTCACTGTTCTGGATTTTGTTCACAGAAAACCCAAATTCCTCTAAACTGAAGGCAGTGCCTTCAAGGTCCTCTCTTTTCGTTCGAGGTTTCCCCGAGGCAGCGCGGAGGAGAGGAACGCCGTGTTATGAGGGACAACCCAGCACAAAAGAAGAGCTAGCTGCAAAGCACCCCATACACCGACAGTGCCACGTTCCCAGCAAACATTACACAAAGTGGTGAAAACCCATTCTCCTCTTGCGAGGAGTGACCTCCGCACCAGCGTGGCACACCTCCACACGACAAGAGATGGGACCCCTAGAGTCACTGGGGCATAACCAGGGTGGGGGAACGAACAGAGAGGGGAGAGGAAGCGCGTCAGGCTTTCTCAGCGCTGCTGGCACCCCGTTTCCCACTCCTCTGCCAGTTTTCACTCTGCCTGTTTTCCCGCTGGACTGGTGGTTCTCCCAGGGATGCTCCACCGGGGCTGAGGAACCGTGCTGACACCATGGCAGGCTTGGGGAGATGGAGGGTACAACTCCTTATGTGCTCCTGGTAAAGGTAAGATCAGGAAAATATCGATTCGGTCACCTCAAAGAACTCAGCTGAAGCTGCCCAGTAGTCGAGAGGCCACCAAGCTACCCAAAACAGCTCCAGGGGAATGACACCCCTCTTACCTCCAGAGGGTGATTGTAGCCCTCAGCCCTTCTGGAAGGCAGGCTGCCAGTGACTTTGGCCGTTCATGCAGGGAGATAACGGTAAAGCTTCATCTAGAAGCTAGGGACCACGCTGGATTGTATGGCTTTGGAGTAGACGAGCCCATTTGGGCGTCTGGCTGCCAGCGCTGACCCTTCGCAGCCGGTTCTGACGCATCACTGATGCTGGGTCTTCCAGCCTGTTTCTTAAGCCAAGGCTACGTACAGATGAAACACGTCAGGCCTTTCTTTAGCTGAAACATAACCTGGAGCTCCTGCTGGCACGGCAAGGCCAAGTGCATGGTTCCTGGCGAGCCAGGCCTGGCACCGAGAGCCGTACGGTTGTGCCAGCGTGGCACGGTGCCCAGGACAACCAGGCTTGGCACAGGGTTGAATGAATGGGACTTAATACTGCTTTTTTGCACTTGAGCAAAACAGCATTGCTTACGATACCTCCTTATATTTGTTCTTTTGAAGCTTCTCTTGCGTTTGCTGCATCACACGTGGCAGAACTGCCCTTAACTTCCCTGCTGGGGAAGGACAGTCTCAGCGAGACACCATCAGCCTTGCAAAAAACCCCCACGAATGCTCCTGACATCCACCACAAATTCCCTCCCATCTCCAGCCTCACGTTTGCAGCAGAAGATACAAGTTTAGACGTGCACGGTTCATCTCTTGGACCTTCACACCACTAGATCCAAACCTAAACCTGCTCCAAAAGACAGGGCACAATGTCTGTGGCCAAGCTCAGCTGCATGACCAACAGCGGTCCCAGGGCCTGGTCATCTTCTAGGAAGAAGCAAAGACTGGCTCGTGTGCTTTCTGATTCCCTCAAGACTAAAAAACCAGCTCCTCCTAACAAAGATACGCAGCTACGGGACGTACATTGACGGCCACGCGAGCCCTGCTGTCGACTCACTCGTGTCTCAGAGGTGATCACGGAGCAGCACAAGCATTCACTGGCTTGTTTCTCCTCAAAGAGCTTCACAGGCGGCTTCCCAACACACCACAGCCAAAGGGAGGACTGAATGCCTTGGGCTCCAAAACCAAACGCACAGACATTACTCAACTTAAAGGCCCTTTTCCTCAAAGCAAGGTTCTACAGCATCTGTTGGCTCCTGGTAGGAGAACAACTTCCCCGGCGTGCTGAAACACCGCAGGGACCTAAAACGTACCAGCTCACAATGACAGAAACAATAGGAAGGCGTAAGACTGAACAAAGCTCCAGGTTGTAAACCTAGCAGACTAAACACCGTGTTTCAGTTACAGCGTGCGTGCACGGCTGGAGTTTCTTACTCCAGATTTATAGCACAGGATAATTCTACACAGAGTTATTACAATGCGACACAGAGTTATGCTGGAAAAGATATCAGTTGCTTTAAATTCATTTAGAGATTTTTTTATTTTTTGCCTCTCTGATTCTAGGGATTAGAGTTTTAAACTGCTGGTCCTCATTCTGGGAGCCACAACAGGTGGGGCAGATTTTCAAAGACCCTCCTCATGTTTGTGCGCTTGGACAACTGAGGTGGGACTGTGACAGGCAAAAGCTGTGTGATGCTGAGGGTTGGGTTGGGTTTTTTTTTAAAGAAAGAACCAGGCTTTAAACATCTCAAAGGTAACTGGGGCCTTATGACAATGAGCCCATACCTGTGGGTACGCTTCGGCCCTGTGCTTCCCCCTCAATGCTTGAGAGGTCTCCTCTGTACCTAAGCGGTACGGCCTCTCACGCGTGGACATGTGTGTTGTTGGCAGCACAGTTCCTTAGGAAGGAAGAGATTATTTAACTGTTGAGGCACTGTTTTGAGAGGTCTTGTACATGACACTGAGCCCTGACACCTCCTTTCCCACCCTTGACGGCATTGCTGGTCTCACCTCTTCCACTCACCCCCTGGGAGATGTTCCACCAGCCTCATCAGAAGCAAGGGGGTTGCTCCTGTCACCCCAGCGAGCGCTCGTCCCCAGTTATCAGCACAAGAGCACTAACCATAAAACAAGGACTGAAGGCCAAATTCACCGTACGTGTGATTGGGATGGGCTGTCCCTCCTCAAGCAGAATGCTGTGTACCACGGGGAGCTGAAACGGGGTTTGGGGGATGGAGGGAGAAGGTGGTTCTGATGCTTTGCGATAACGAAAGGACCGAATTCTCTCAGTCAGGAATGATGGCTGATGTGACACACAATAAAGAAATGTTACAGAGATGATTGGCAAGCCCAAGGAACTGTTTTTCAATTATTCCAGGAATAAAAAGGTGAGTGTGAAAAATACAAGAATCATTTGTACGTTCATCAAAATCATTATTAATTGTAAGCCTGGTCTCTTGTAGTCTGTCCTTAGGATATTGGTTTTTCTCTCCTGGAAAACCTTATGATCGCCACAGCTTCTGAGATGTATCCATACGGGTCTGACAATTAGATGCGTTAAGAAAAAGCCGCCCATTGCAAGGGATTATACATCTCCTTCCCATTGCTCTCATGTATTCTTTCATGAGAAAAAACAGAAAACATTTTGGCTTGAGCAACTCCAGCATTCAGTGCTGGTATAGTACACGACTTTTAACGTACGGTGCGAACCGTGCTCTTCCGTAAGGGGCATTTCCATAGAACCTGACAGCGTAGCTCAAGGCTGTATCTTTAAGCATAGCACCTTGCCACTGATTTTACAGCTAGAAATGCAGACGTAGACCAAACAATACTTGCTAACCCCATAAGGCACACCAGGATCAAGCGGTTCTATGAGGCTCTGTTCCTTCGCAGGTTCTACACAAAGATGGATATTGCCACGCGAGTCGAGGAAGAGACGCTACTAGAAGGTTTGCTTTCTGTCAAAGGGCCGTTAGGTGTTTAGAACGCTTCTTCACCCTGTGTATTTATTCTTTAACCAGGTTTCCTTCAGAACTGTGTAGCGGCAGCAGTTGGGAATTATTAGAAATGTATCAAGTTTGCAATTTTTCCCTGCTGTTTATCAACCATTTCCAAATTCTTGCATTTACCCTAGAACGTGCCCTAGAAAACTACTGCGAAAAAGATATGAATTAAAGGAACATCTTGAGAAGAGAGACCCATATCCACCAGCAGACAACATGATCCTATTTGTGTCAAGCGGGGTCTCCTGGATGCTCCTGCGAGGGATTACAGAAGCCTTTCACGCCCCAGGACGAGCAGTGCCGCCCCACGAAGGTACTCACGATGGTCATGAGGGTGAGGAGGTAGTTTTGCACGTGTTCTTTGCCGTGGAACTGGAGGATGGAGTCATCCACACCCAGCAGCACCTCGATGTTGTCGTCGTCGTCCCCGGCGTGCCGGCATCGCCGCAGGGTTTCGTTCAGGTGCTGCTCTGCGCTGCCGTACAGGGAACTCAGCTCTCTGGGGCCGCCCAGAAGAGACCCTACAACAAATAGCAAGGCATCAACGTCTGCTTCCAGTTCTGTCTCAGAAACACCCTCCCGCAACAACATCCTCGCCTGTTCAGTCACTGCTTCTTTGGATAAAATAAACGGGGAACTCAGAAGGGATTATTCTAGTGGTGTAGGGACAGGGGAAATCACCCAAGGAGAAAATTCATTCAACCCTATGGTTCCATAATTTATCACACGGTTCTTATTTCAAGCATAAAACTCATCCCTGAGGAGATTTAGGCCCAGTACTTCTCTTCCTAACCCAGAATTTCCCCCTCCTGTTTTCCAGGCGTGCGTTACGGAGTGCCACAGACACGGGATGCCTCGGCATTCCCCGGGGATGCTGCACGACCCCCAACTTCAGCGCTCGGCAGCAACGTGGGCAGCCCCAACTCACGCGGAAAAGATCTCAGCCAGCAGTGTCTTGTGTTTCCCCCTCGTACCCCACCGCTGGGACAGCTCAGATAGAGTTTCTGACTGACTGTTTTTTGTCTCTGTTTAAAAAGTAGGTGTTGGAATATCCTCTCCTGCGAATATCACAGAATACCAGGAGGGTCCCTTGAAGACATGGGTCCAGGGGCCGAGTTCAGATGGACCGTTCTCCATGGGCTTCTCAGGGGATGCATTCATGTATCTGCAATGACTCCAAAGCTACTTCTTCCACTTTAGACAGTAAAGCAACACATCACCATCGATTTTTGACAGGAAGGAAGTCCCACCCGTAGGCTACTTAGTTCTTCCTAAATCTAAGCCAACACACCAACAGGCTCTAAGCAATAAAAGCAGTGAAGGGGCCAGTCTGCAACACCCTACAGTGCAAACCAGTAGCTGTGAACTGCAGTCCTTCCCGAGGCTCCGGCTTGGAGCATCCCCATTGCCCCACTCTTCCCTTGAGAAGGACGAGATGACACCACCCTTAAATGCACAGGGACCCTCCTGGTCCGTGAAGCCAGCAAGAGCAACCAGCGTCCAATGGGCAGGATGGTCCTGCCTTGCTCTCGCCTTGACTTGTACTGCACCGGTGCACGTCCTCAAAGGATGGCACAGCTCTCAAGCCCCTTTTCTCCACACGGGAGCTGATGAAAGCCAAGGTGGCAAGGACACAAACTGTCCCCTTCACATGTTTTCAGGCGAGACTCCCAGTAACCTGGATGTCAGTTTTGCTCGTGGAAGAACAGCAGGACCAGGGCCAAGGATGCAAAATGTGCTGGATCACGCCATAATCCATCGTGAGCAGATTCCGCTCCTGGCAGAACCGCCGGGAAGCCTCTCCCTCCTAAATGTCACGGTGGTAACACGTAAATAACTCTCCCCAAACCCCACATCAAATGGCAAGGCTGGCCCCAGGGGTTTTGAGAAGCTCAGCCCCGCCACCGTTGCGGGGAGAGACCGGCTCTGCAAACAGCTTTCCGATTCCACCGCAAGCCCTCTCGCGCTCAAGAATGCCAACCCTGTGATGGCGCACAAGTGGGAAATTCATAGACAAGCTCCAGTTCTAAAAATTGCTGCAGCTGGCGCAGCGTCCAACGGAAATACACCCGTAACGTCCCCGTACCGCGGCACCGACGGGACAGCGCGAGATGCCTTCGGAGAACCCACCACCCGCGCTGCGCGGCACCTCCGGTTGGGCCGTCACTTCCTTTCCTAAAAAGGTGGTTTTGCGGTTCGAGCGAAGAGGAGAATCTCTTTTTGTGTGCCTGGCAGCAGCAGCGCGGGTCAGAAAGGATTCCTTTTACTTTGCCACCGCTCTCGAATACGTAGCCGCTTTCTGCACACACGGGGTATTCTCAATATGCCAATATTTTCCATGCGGGCACCCACAGAATGTTTTTCAAGTGTGCAATCCCAACAAAGCAAGAAAAAATAACCTCACTCTAGGAAGACCACTTTCGGCCAAGATTTTAAGGAAAAAAACCCAACCAAAACAGAAGTAGTACTGGAAACGTTTTCAAGCGTTGAGCCTCCCGCCTCCTGAGATGCAACTTGCCCACTTTTCTCTGCAGAAACACCAAACCTCCCCCGGACTGGGCTCACGCGGGAAAAACCCAATCGTTTCACTCGGCGTGCAGCGTATTCCATGAAACGCACCAGGATTTCTGCAGATCCTACAAGCTACGCTTTTCCTGCTACTATGTTTTAATTTTTTTCGCCTGCCATTCTTGGCACTGCGTAAGCGCATCACTCCTTAACAGAAACGCTAACATTGGAAAACTGCTGACTTTAAGGCTGGTTGGAGCCACTTATCAGCTAGTAATTACTTATCAAGCCTCACTGTGTGCTGCCTTTGCCCATACCTTGCTGGGAAGTGAAGCTGTGGCTCCTCTCCCTAATCACACCCGCTGTAAATCACTATGCCCTGTCCAAAAAGTACCAGTGGATTATTGCTTGTTTTTCTCTTTTCCATAATCCAGCGACTTCAGAGTCAAACAACCAGAATCAGCCCCAGGTTACGCGCACTAACAATAGCTCTGGTTGCAAATGCCACAATCTGCACCCATTGCCAAGCACTTGATAGGACATACGGGCAAATGGGTGATGGTGCGACACGTGGGAGCAGCAGCCCAAGGTGGGAAGACGCCCACGTTCCTACAAACAAGTCATTACTCCTCTTTCTTCACACTGTTTTTCGTGATTCAGCCAAGTACTCGGGCGCTAGTGGGAATTTCAGAAGAGCTCACCTAGTCAATGAACCTTTTCACAGCATTAAAGTCTGTCCCAAATGCCTCAATCAGCCTGAAGGTATTTCCCGTAATTGATGACCATTAATTTTGGCTGGTTCTAAGAAGGTTGTTGGGTGCTCGCTGGCTTCAGCGGAGGCACAGGGAAGGGGGATGAGCAGGGATCCCTTCTGAGCAGCACCGAAAGCCTCCTCACATGTGTTCTGTTCAGGACATGCAATTATTATTCTTATAAATACAAAATACACACATGTCATTCAGAACCCCCCAGGCAGGCAGACACAGAGACAAAAACATTAGGTATTTTATCTAATCCGCTCCGCAGAAGACTGTCCAAGTTTGCATCTTCTCTAGGCATCACGTTGCTCCAAATGAGACTAATTACAAAGCCAACCCCTACGTTTACCACCAAGCTGCAGTGAAAACCATCTTCTATCTCCTTTCTGTGCCCAGAGCTTCCCGGCTTCAGGTGGTGAGCTTTTCAGAATGCCACAACCCCTACAATTGCGAGTTCTTTCAAAAATTTATGGATGCCGCAGCAGGAGAAGATATTACGGAAAAAAAATCTAAGAGGAGAGGTATTTACTGCAGTGAGTGCCACAATCAGTGAAGACATCAGCATTCTCCACCTGATTCACTCCGTAGGGACTTAGAGGTGCACGTGAGAGAAGGGCAGAGCTCCGTCTGAACGCTTCGTGCACAAAATCTGTGTTCACACAGAAGTGAAGACTGTTGGCTGCGCCCGGCGAGGCTTCCACAGACTTTCTGTATTGCAATAAATAACAAACGCCACCACCCTTTCCATAGAATCACAGAATCATTTAGGTTGGAAAAGACCCTTGGGATCATCAAGTCCAACCATCAACTCCACTCTACAAAGTTCTCCCCTACACCATATCCCCCAACACCACATCTAAACGAGTCTTAAACACATCCAGGGATGGTGACTCCACCACCTCCCTGGGCAGCCTATTCCAGTGTCTGACCATTCTTTCTGTGAAGAACTTTTTCCTAATGTCCAGCCTAAACCTACCCTGCTGCAGCTTGAACCCATTCCCTCTTGTTCTATCGCTAATTACCTGTGAGAAGAGACCAGCACCAACCTCTCTACAATGTCCTTTCAAGTAGTTGTAGAGAGTGAGGAGGTCTCCCCTCAGCCTCCTCTTCCTCAAACTAAACAGTCCCAGCTCCTTCAGTCGCTCCTCATAAGATTTATTCTCCAGGCCCTTCACCAGCTTCGTTGCCCTCCTCTGCACTCGCCTGTGCTGAGCACAGGGGGACAATCACCTCCCTACTTCTGCTGGTCACACTATTTCTAATACAAGCCAGGATGACATTGGCTTTCTTGGCCACCTGGGCGCACTGCTGGCTCATGTTCAGCCGCTTGTCAATTAGAACCCCCAGATCCTTTTCTGCCAGGCAGCTCTCCAGCCACGCTTCCCCAAGCCTGTAGCGATGCATGGGGTTGTTGTGGCCCAAGTGCAGGATCTGGCACTTGGCCTTGTTGAAGCACATTCCATTAGCATTGGCCCATCGGTCCAATCTATCCAAGTCTTTCTGTAGAGCCTCCCTATCCTCATGTAGATCAACACTCCCGCTTAGCTTCGTGTCATCTGCAAACTTGCTGATGATACACTTTATGTCCTTATCAAGGTCATCAATAAAGATGTTAAACAGAAATGGTCGCAACACTGAGTCCTGAGGGACATCACTTGTGACTGGCCACCAGCTGGATTTAACTCCATTGACCATCACTCTTTGGGACCGCCCATCCAGCCAGTGCTTGATCCAGCAGATCGTATGCTCATCCAGGCCATGAGCCACCAGTTTTTCCATGAGAATTCTATGGGGGACAGTGTCAAATGCTTTTCAAAAGTCTAGGTAGACAACGTCCACAGCCTTTCCCTCATCCAATAATCGGGTCATCTTGTCATAGAAGGAGATCAGGTCCGTCAGGCAGGACCTGCCTTTCATAAACCCATGCTGACTAGGCCTGATCCCCTGCTTGTCCATTATATGACTTGTAATGGCACTCAGGATGATCTGCTCCATGACCTTCCCCGCTACCGAGGTCAGACTGACAGGCCTATAGTTTCCTGGATCCTCCTTTCTGCCTTTTTTGTAGATGGGCGCTACATTTGCTACCCTCCAGTCCATTGGGACCTCCCCAGTTAGCCATGACTTCAGGTAGATCATGGAAAGTGGCTTGACGAGCACGTCTGCCAACTCTTTCAGCACTCTTGGATGTAACCCATCCGGTCCCATAGACTTGTGCGCATCCAAGCGGCGTAGCAGGTCACTGGTCACTTTCTCTTTAATTGTGATGACCTCGTTCAGCTTCCCCTCCCTGTCTCCTAGCTCACGAGGCTGGGTGCCCAGGGAACAGCTCGTTCCACTGCTAAAGACTGAGGCAAAGTAGGCATTGAGCACCTCAGCCTTTTCCTCCTCCTTTGTGACTATGTTTCCCTCTGCATCCAATAAGGGAGGGAGATTTTCCCTAATCCTCCTTTTGTTCTTAATGAATTTATAGAAACATTTTTTGTTATCCTTAACAGCTGTAGCTAGGTTGAGCTCTAGCTGTGCTTTGGATTTCCTAATTCTCTCCCTGCGTAGCTTCGCTATATCCTTATAATCTTCATGAGAGACCTGCCCCCTCTTCCAAAGGTCATAGACTCTCTTGTTGTTCTTGAGGTCCAGCCAAAGGTCCCTATTTAGCCAGGCCGGTCTCCTTCCCCGCCTACTTGTTTTTCAGCACACAGAGACAGCCTCCTCCTGCGCCTTTAAGACTTCTCTCTTGAAGTATGTCCAGCCTTCCTGGGCTCCTATATCCTTCAGGGCAGCCTCCCAAGGGATTCTGTCCAGCAGTCTTCTGAACAGGTCAAAGTTTGCCCTCCGGAAGTCTAAGGTGGCAGTTTTACTAATCCCTCTCCTTGTTTCTCCAAGAATCAGAAATTCAGTCATCTCATGATCACTGTGCCCTAGATGGCCACCAACCTTTACTTCCCCTACAAGTTCTTCCCTGTTCACAAGAAGCAGGTCCAGGAGGGCACCTTCCCTCGTCGGCTCACTTACCAGCTGTGTGAGGAAGTTATCTTCCACACACTCCAGGAACCTCCTGGATTGTTCCCACTCTACTGTGTTGTATTCCCAGCAGATATCCGGGAGGTTAAAGTCCCCCACCAGAACAATGGCAAGTGGCTGCGAGATTTCCCCCAGCTGCTTATAGAAAGCTTCATCCGCCTCACTGCTTTGGTTGGGAGGTCTATAGCAGACTCCCACAGCGATATCAGCTTTATCAGCCCTTAACCTAATCCAAACACTCTCCACCCCATCATCACTATACTTGATTTCCAAGCTCTCATAGCGTTCTCTAATATACAGGGCCACTCCCCCGCCTCTCCTTTCCTGTCTGTGCCTCCTGAAGAGCTTGTAGCCATCGATTGTGGCTCTCCAGTCGTGTGAGGCATCCCACCACGTTTCTGTGATAGCCACTAGGTCATAGTTTTCCTGGTGCATCATGGCTTCAAGCTCCCCCTGTTTGTTGCCGCATACTGCGCGCATTGGTACAGATGCACTTCTGTCGGGTCTGCCAGCGGAAAAGTACAGGTATGCAAGAAACTCGAGGGCATGCCGACCTTGCAGACCTGAGACAAATAACTCTGAGGAGTCAGGGAACAGCTGGCCTTGCAGATCCGAGACAAATAACCTTGAAGAAGTAGGGAGTTAAGCAACAAGTTATAACTGTAGCTTCTAGCACATAGCAAAACTGTAGCTTCTAGCATGTAGCGAAACCGCAAGTAGGAGGGATTATTGTAATGAAACATTTAGAGCTAAGCCAATCAGAAATGATAGAATTTATGTAACTGTTAAGTAGCTGTATAAAAGGCTTTCCGACGCATCTAATAAACTGACATTTTGCTTGCATCAAGCAGCGTCCCGTCTCTCAATCGCGGCACGCTTCAGATGTGCTAACGATTCCAACACCTTTTTGTGAGTGTGGGCCCCATTTCCCACCAGTTCCCTCTCAGGTGCTTCCATGATTTCTAAATGTCTGTCCCTTCTCTCAAATGAAATGGCAGAGTGAGAGTCCTCGCTACTCAACCATCCTTCAAGCCCTGGCGCGCTTCCCTTGGATGTATTCCTGGCAGGCCCAGTTATCTCCCCTTCCCCGCTCCTATCCAGTTTAAAGCCCCGTCAATGAGCCTTGCTAACTCCTGCCCCAAAATTCTTTTCCCCTTCTGGGACAGGTGTGTCCCACCCGCCACCAGCAGGTCAGGTGACTCATATAGCAGCCTGTGATCAAAAAACCCAAAGCCCTGCCGATAACAGCGGTCCCGGAGCCCCAAGTTGACCTTTTGCCTCTTCCTGTTAATTTCCTCATTCATGATTGCCACTGAAGGGATAGAGGAAAATACAACTTGCGTTCCTGATCCTTTAAGCTGCCGCCCCAAGGCTCTAAAATCTCTTTTAATCGATTTTGGGCTCCTTCTACCCACTTCATCACTACCCACCTGAAATACTAAGAGGGGGTAATAGTCAGAGGAGTTTACTAGGGCCGGAAGTTTGTCCAACTCATCCCTGACCCGTGCCCCAGGGAGGCAGCAGACTTCCCTGCGAAGTGGGTCTGGATGGCATAGTGGCCCCTCCACCCCCCTCAGTAGAGAGTCACCCACAACAATGGCCCCTCTGCTTTTCCTTTTGGAGCCAGTTGTGATGCTGGGTCCGTGGTGACTTAGTTTTTCTAACATTTCTGGCCCGGGTGTATCGTCCTCCCCTCCAACAGCCAGTTCCTCCTGCAGGACCCCATACCTGTTCTGCAGGGGCAACCGGGAAGGTGGGAGGGGATTCGCCTGTTTCCCCGAGCAGGGACCTGTTTCCATTCCCCCTCTTCTCTGCGATCCCCTCCTACTGCCTGGTGACGAGAGGGGAGGGGGCCCTCTGATTTGAGTGGGGCCTCAGCCTCTTCCCTTTCAGGGAGGGGGTCCACCAGTCGCTCTCCCTCTCACATTCCCTGATACTCCTCAGCCTCTCCACTTCCTCCTTCAGCTCAGCCACCAGAATGAGCAGATCGTTTACCTGTTCACATCCGACACAGGAGTTGTCTCCGCTGCCCTCCATGGCGAGTGCCAGGCTCCGGCACTCTCTGCAGCCAGAGGTCTGGACGCCCATATGTTTGTGCGGGGCCTCTGTCTGCGTGCCCCCACTTTTTTTAACAGCAGCCTTCGACCGGGTAGCAACCATGGCTGGATCTCTACACGCAAGTGACACCTTGTGACTCGACGGTCAGTTGGGGTGAGCACCGATTGCTCACTCTGTGGCCAGGGACGAGTCCCTCCCGGGGGCTTCTTATAACCTGGTGGCTCGATCAACCGGGGGAGGTGCTGTCTCCACCCCCAGGCTCCCTCAGCAGCCCACCCACCAGCTGACAGTCCTCAGCACAGGCCGAGGGCTTTTGCCAGCTTCCAAAAGCCCCAAAAAGAGCTTTTCGTCGGCCCTTTTCATTGCAGATCCCTTCCCCAGCGCAGTCTTACCTGCCCTGAAGCTGGTCTCCGCGGCAATCATGGTCTCCTGTCATCAGGTCTCGGGGCAGCACATAAGTTGTGGCACGCTGGTCAAACCGCTGCCCGTCTGTTCAGCTGCCAGCCACCCTGTCCTTGCAGTTCTGGGTCATTTCGGTGGGATTTCTATTTCAGCTGTTATCATACAGGGTTGGGCTTTTTGTTTTTTTCACCCCACTTTACTCATCATCTTAGAGTGTAAATAAAACTGCAATTCCCAGTGAGGACATCCCAAAGAACTAACCGTCAGGTTTCCCGAACGTGGAACATTGGTCTGAAATCTGTGAACCGGTCCTTGTCCCATGGGGAGGGACGTGCCGGTCCTCCCTCTCACAGCGGCTCTTCACGTGCTGGCACACAGCAGTGGCCTGGGCGCGGGAGAGGCACAATGTCTTAGGGCCCCAGGGAGGAATGAGGATGCCAAACCTCCGGCAAAAGGGAGTCTCCAGTGGGAAAAGATGTGCAAATAATTGAGGGGAGAAGACTGATGTGTTTGACTTCAGCACTGAATCCACACTCTGAGGCTTCTGTGAATTACAAGTACCTGCCTTTCATAGTCCTTGAAAAAGACAAAAATCACATCTGCGATACAACATTAAAAAAAAAATCTGTCCAAAGAAATCGTGCCACCGAACTTTTGTTTGTTTGCCTTCTGTATTGAGGATGAGTTGCTGTGCGTGTGGCGGTGTGTGTGTCTGTGTGTATACAAATATAAAATTAAAATAGGAGGTTTGACTTGCTTGTCTTCAGGTTCTCTAGATGAGAGAGATGTTGGTCAAAATTGTCAAGATGAAATTAAAACCAAGCCGCCTGGGCAGGGGGAATGTCTTGGCTTTGCTGAGATGTCTCAGCCTCCTCTGTGCTCCGCTCACGCACAGTCGCACGAGCAGTCCAGGCAAGCGCAGCTCTGCTTGGAGGTGAGGGTTGACGTGGCCGTGCGATTGGCGATTGTGCCGCGCATCTCCCTTGGTAAGCGGTTGCCTTTCTTGAAATACTCGACAGCACGAACTTGTCACTGTCTTCACCTCATTCCCGCCTTTTGAGGGAAGACATCAAAACGTGGTGTTTCAAGTCTTTCAACCTTGAAGTCTGAAATTCAGGTGTCCATCCTGATGAGACTGTGATGCTGGGATTCATTTGTAAGTACTACTTTGGCAAAATACTCGAGCGTGTTTCCAAATCCCATTGATTTTGCCTGAGGCTGGGGTATGTGTTACTGGGCCAAGCGGCCTCGGAAGCTCCGGATACCTGGTAAGTACGGATTTTCCTTTTTTCCTCTCTCCTAATGCCTGCACGTGTACTAGTCCTATGCTGCCCTCTGTCTTTGGGTTTATAACACGAAAAAGAAGACAGAATTAGTCTTTTGTGTTACCGGTTCCTTTGGCCTGACAGCTTTGCCCTTCCTTCAGTGAGGATAACTTTAATTGAGGGCAGTAACTAACCTTCTGCTAAAAACCAGGCATCGGTGGGTGTGAATCGGCACCACACACATGCGGAGGGATGAATCTCAAGGGGCTGGAGGCGGCAGTGCCCTGGCTAACGACTCCAGCAGGGCTGTGCTGTGTGTTTCTGCGGCCGTGGCCTTTACGGAGCAAGTGTATGCCCACCTCAGCATTCCTTTTATGGACTTTCCAGGCGTTTGTCCTAATTAAGCTTGAACAGGTTAATTGGCTGAATTTTTATGGCCCGATGACAACCCATTTGTAAAACGCAGGGCAGGTAACGTTGGGCTGGAGTTGTTGGGAAGCTGCGCAATCAGCGTTGCGTTCCGAGCACTCAATTTTACCTTTAACAAGCCTTTACGTACTCGGGAGTTTCCCTGAGTCGACCAGGCCTGCCCCCCATTCCTCAGCGTCTGCCGCTTGTAGATGTTTTTGCCCGTTGACGTGGATTTTCTCAGGCAGCTCGTTTCCAACTCCTGGAAGAGATGGAATCACTCCATCCAGAGCCAAAATGTTGTTGCAAGTGGAGGTCAGACACAGAACTGAGCTCATGCAGGCGGGACGCAGGAAGGCAGCCTGATTTTAAGTAAGTGCACGCAGAAGTTCAGAGCAGCAAAGCCATCTCATAAAATTCCCCGGGGCTTTGGTAGGCTTATCGCTGCTGGGCTGCCTGCATCTCTCTTGCTAGCGCTCGAGCTCAGCCCGACTGTTGGTTTCAGAGTCTGGTGGCGACTGCGCTTTTATTTAATTACTCTTACCAAAGACAGGTCCCTGCTTTGTTTCTAAAATGATTGTTTCTTACTAACCTTCTTCCCGTGTGAGAAAATGGGTAATTACCGACCACCTTACTGCGTAAAAAAATAGGTAGTCACTGAGCTGATGTTACAGATAGTGATAATGAGGAGACGACCAGAAGTAGTTAATCACCAAGAATGGAATAACAAGAAGTAGTTGATCACTTCGAGGTTCTTCTATACGTCAAGTATGCACTCCCATACCAATTAGGACAGAGTTATGGCTACTTCAAAGAGCATCCTTACTATCTTCAAGAAGCTGGCAAACTTCCAGTAAACTTTTACTGTCCTGAGATGACTCGATACCTTAAAAGGATAATGTGAGGAAGGGTCTCCTTACCCAAACGACCACTGAGACGCTCACGCTTGCGCAGAAGTGTTTTGCTGACACGGCAAAACTTGATAGGCACGTGCAAAAAGATTATTTGGTCATCCTAATGAATATGTAAACCTAGGTGGAGTTATGTATTAGGTAGGCGGAATTATGAGACTATTTTGGGTATAAATAATGGGTGAATATCCCCAGTAAGGTGTGCTAGATTCGTGGGGTCTTGCCCTAGCACCCGACGTTGAATAAAGCAGTATCTCCTCTCTAAAGTACTTTTGGTTTCGAGGGCTTTTATTCCAGGTAACGTTAGCTTCCCGCTGCTCTAAAAAAAGACGTGTCTTACCAGGTCGTGAGCAAGAGAAGTTCCTTGGTTTTGATGAATCAATGGCTTCCGACGTGTTCAGTCTCTGCAAGGGTTAACAACCCTGACGCTGGAATAACTGCCCCCAGATCCCACTGCATCTGCAAGGAGGTCCTGGGGACAGGCACGGCATCCCTCCAGCGCCTGCCTGGGATCAGTGTTACCTCCTGCTTCCCGGCAGCAGCCCAAGGCCGTGGGTTCGCTGCCTCTTGCTTACGTGGCACAAATACACGGTGCGTGCAGAGCCCTCTGCGAAGGCTTGGTTATTTGCAGGGCTGCATCCCCCTCGACAGGCGGACATTTCAGTGAAATCATTTTCTCGCAGCCAGCGTTCAAACCAGGAAGAAATAGTCTCTCTGATGGGACTACGAGCGCAGGCACCTATTTTGTTGATGTTTTAAGACAATGCGAGTAGCAGGTTGTCGTGGTTTAGCCTCAGACGGCAACAAAGAACCACGCGGCCGCTCTCTCAAGCTCCCCCCCACCGCCATGGGGCGAGAATCGGAAGAAAAAGGCAAAACTCGTGGGTTGAGACAAAGGCGGTTTAACAGAACAGCAAAGGGAACAGGAAAACAATGGCAATAACACGGAGAGAGGAAAACGACAAACACGATGACAGTACCACCGCTCACCGGCCGGACCCGGGACGCCCCAGCCCGCTCCCAAGCGGTGACTTCCCGGTTCCGGACTGGGCATGGCTCACATGGAATGGAATACCTGTGTCCCTGCCGGAGCCTGGGGAGAACGAACCCTGTCTCCGCCGGAACCAGGACACGGGTGCGTCGCCTTCTAAAGACTTCTGTCCACATCGGACTATTTTAGCAGGATGTCTCATCCCAACAGTTTTGCTGCAAGCATGGCTCTATTAGGAATGAGATGCCTTTGGGGAAGAGCAATATTTAAAAGTAATCAAAGCAGTGAAAATACAAACAAGTTATCACAATGCCCTTTGAATGCAAATAACAAGCTACGAATTTAAGATTATTTGGAAAGGATGTATTTTACAAAACTGAAATAAACACCGACACATCTGAGATCCTTGCTTCATCGTGGTCTTATGGCATGTCCTGAAAAAAACACAGCAGAAATTACTATTTTAATGTAGTGATCGGAAATCTAACTTCAAGAGGTAGAAATCTAACTGGGGGGCAGCAGGAGAGCGAGGACAGGGAGGCTGAGTCCCAGAAGCTGGGGCGGCAGCGGGGTGACTCATAAGCACTGGCTGCACAGTCATGACTGGAGATAGGCGGCCAAGGGGGCTGCTCAGGAGTGGTCCAGAGTCTGGTCTTGCTCCTCCTGGAAGCCCATGACACCGTTCAAATCAGCAGGCTGGAAAGTTCGATGTGAGTAACTGTGACCACACAGGATTCTTACAGAATTATTTTTTCCTTGTGTTTAAAGGATGTCCTAACAGACGTCTTTGGGTTCATGATTTTTATGGGTGAGTTCAAGGCTTTGAGATGCAGGAGAAACCTAATTAACAGAAGCAGTAGCAATTCCACGTTTGGGATCGGATATGCATCATGTTTACATGCAATGAATTCATGACCCTGAACGTTTGAAGACTTTGCCATTGCAAATCCCGAGTTTAGTTTTAAATTAGAAGATGCAGCGGGAGTTAGGGCCTGCTGCCGCTGGAGGGCTGCCTCCCCACGGGGACCAGGGTGGGCTGCTCTCTTCCCTCAGCCTGGGGGGGGTTCCTTCTTTGTCATCATTATGCGGTTGCCAGTACTGGAAGAAGAAAAACGAGTTTGCTGGTGTTAAATCACAACGGCTTTATATGCAGGTAAGTCACTAGTGTGTTGCCACAGTCATCCTATCCTTTTTTTTTTGTCGATGCTTTGACATCAATATCACATTTCCAGCAATAGTGTTCCTAGAAACAGTTCTGCACAAAATCTTTGCGGTTCTGGTGCCACGTAAGATTGAGAACATGGACACCACTCTACTAGCAACAGGGTTGTTCCTTGTAAACCCTTTTTGCAGTTTTCCCGCCAGCCTCCAGCAGCCTGAGCACAAATGTTGTTGGGGGCGGCGGCGTGCAAACTGGAATACAACAGAAGCGCCTGTCTTACGATAGTGTTCAAACCTGGCGCCATTTGACTTCCAGCTATGGGGTCGCCACTGCGTTTGCTGTAAGCTTATTTCCCTGCTGAACACACACATCTCCCTTTGGTGCCTGGAAGGCGATTGCTGTCAGGATGGTCCCAAAGCGTGCAAGTTACTCACAGGCGGCACCCATGGGTGCCAGCGCTCTCCCATCAAGAGGAGAAATGCATTGTTAGCCAGGAAACGTATTGAGGAGAAATTTTATTGTTAGCCAGGACATCCATAGAAGAACCTGTTTGGTTCCAGAGAGGGAACCCGCACCTCTTCTTCCCACCCCTCCTAGCCTGATCAAGAGCCACAGGGGTGACCACATCCTTGCAGGGTGGTACAGCTTGCGGCTGCAATGCAGGATTTTCCCTGCTGATAAAGGCTTCCTGTTGAGAATTACACTCTGCAGAAACCAAAAACTACTCAATGTTGTAATATTTCCCCACAATAGCATGCTCCAGTCATACTACAAACAAGGTGCTTTGAGGTACAAATGTTTTATTGCAATGTTTCATTATTTACAGTACCGTTCACTTTGTCCCTGGGTGCCACCAAAGTGCAGGCCATTTGAAACAGAAAAGCGAAATGATGGTAACTCGACAGCAAAACATGGCTGTGCCTTATGCTCGCACTGTTCTGCCTCTTCCCTGGTACCGAACGCAAACAAGTGTGCCGCTCTCCCTGGTCACTTGGAACAACCTGGTAACGCGTAACTCTGGTCTCAAAGGACCGCCAGTTGTTGCTGTCTTCAAGGTGATGCAGTCTTTCCAGCTGGACTTTACTTGGAATTCGGGGTTTCTGAGTGCGTAACAAGATACCTTTGTACACAACACCGTCAAGTTCCTATTTCAATTTTTGATGTTTATTTCCAATTCTTACTGTTGCCGATTCTCTTTGGTTTATGTAAGCTTTAAGTCATCTCTCTGTTTGGAGGCTGGATCTTCCTGGCTTAACTATCGTAAAAGAGCCAGTACCTCTAGAATTACCAGAGAGTTGCTACTGGATACTGAAATCGGACATGTCATCTCCTAGAATTGCATTTAAAGCTCTTTACAGAACACCGCAGCTTCTATTGTATGTTTCCATTCCGTATAAAAATGGTGATTCAGACACCACTGAAGCCTACAATTTCACACGCTGTCATCTCAAAGTAGGACAAATTTCACTGCTTACTTCAAGAACGATCTCTCAAGGGAAACTTGTCTTTTCGGGGGGCGTAGTTACTACAGATTTTATTGAAGACTTGAGAATTCCAGTGTTCCAGTGGCTAAACTCAGGTCAAGAATCTTTGCAGCTTTCTAACAAGTGTATTAGCTCGAGAAAGGCCTTTGAAAGACGGGTTTCAGGCCGCGTACCTGCAATTTCCACTGCTCCCAGCAGTCCCTTGGGAGGTGGGCAGTGACCTCCTCTGCTCGTTTACCTTAGCGTGCAACAGGGATGTCGTTACCTTCTAAAACGTGAGATGCTTTGTGCTACAAAGCTCTCGTACAATTAGGAAATGTTTAAGACTACATTCCCCAAAATAACTTACATTAAATGGCACTCGAGTCCTCCAGAAAACACGTAGCAGAGCTGTTGGGTAAGCCTCAGCAGTAGTAACTGCTGCTCTCTCTCCTCACCCCAGGCCTCGTCTACAAACGAGTCCCTGTAACAGTTGCCTGAAATGAGTCTGAAATTACAGCTTCTCAAAAATGGGATGAGTGCAGCTCTTGGCAGGTTTTCTCCCGTAAGCCACGCTTTTATTCCATGTTTTCACAGGCTTTTCTGTATCGCTATGGACAGAAAGCCACCAAAAGCTTTACAGTGGCAGAAGGTATCATTTTCACAAAGAAAAGTTATTGGTTTTATTTCTTAACCTACCATACAAAACACGGTGTTTAAAAGCTGTGCAGTGCCTCCCTTACTCTCCTTCCTCGGGAATTTGGAGGAGGCAGCAGAGCTCACATGCAGTCCACAACGTTGCTGGATCCTTGGCCCGCGTCCCGGATCTGGCTGCTGAGACAAGAGCACACAGCCACGCCTGCCCCTGCCCTGCAGTGTGACACCGAGCCCACCAGCTCCCACCTAAAGAAGATGGCAGAGGGGAAAAAGCAAACCAAAAATAAGTTCCCGTCCTTTCTGAGCAACTCGAAAGTATTTCTTTTCTGTGGCTGAAATTCTATTACACAGCCTAGTTGTATACTCCGCACAAAAATACACCCCGCTAGTTTATTCGCATTATTGTCCTGGTCAATCAGACTGAAACAACCAGAAGAACGTCACTTCTTATTGAATGCAGGGAAGAGGACAAGGGATGGAAAGAGGGAGGAGGCGGTATTTAAATATTTACAACAAGAATCTAGTGGCATAAGCAGCACTCCTGCATCACTAGGCATGGACATTACTCAGTTATTACCGGGAAACAACAGAGGAACCTCCTGCTGCACACTATTCTATTATGTTGTGTTTTCATATGGGCAGATTTCCTTGCCTTATAAAGCCAAATAAAAAATTTCAAATTACCTGTTCACTATGGGATCAAATGCTTCTACTGTATTCAGGTATGCGTTGCCATTATGTCCTCCAACCGCAAAAATTTTACCCATCAGTGTCGCTATGCCGACGCCACCCCTCGGAGTTGTAAGCTCTGCTACATATTCCCATTTGTCACTGCGTGGGTCAAACCGCTCCACTGAGCTCAGTGGAGAGTTGTCATCAAAGCCACCTGCAAAGAATCACGGTATTATCAGTTTTTAGCTACTTCCAGTGCTGGTTGACATCCAGGCCTGGCATTATCAGGCTGTTGTCAGCATTCAGTGGGCTAGTGTGCAGCTCCGTTTCTTTACATGAATTTTACGAGCTCCTAAAAATTAATCTAACAGCTCT
Source organism: Chroicocephalus ridibundus (assembly GCF_963924245.1). NCBI lineage: Eukaryota > Metazoa > Chordata > Aves > Charadriiformes > Laridae > Chroicocephalus > Chroicocephalus ridibundus. Next base: position 7,656,109 of record NC_086288.1, read on the forward strand.
CCCTCCTGTCAGCACACAGGCATCACCAAGAGTGACAGTTTTCTTCTACTCGACTCGCAAAGAGAGGAGGTATTATTTTCTATTCTTTTTCTCCTTGAATTCATCTTACACAGAGTTATAATGAAGCAGCTTCTAATTTGGAACAGAAAAAAACTAAGAGCAGTTGAAAGGATGATCCTGATCTTGTTTTGGCTTAAGCAAGACACGCTCCTGCAGTGTTTTCAGAATACAGCATTGCTGAATACTCGCGTAGCAAAAAACATCCTCAAGTAAGACTTCAGTGATGCATTCCCCTTGCTGGGGCAGCTGTCAGAGAAGCGTTTCACTTGAAACTTTTAAAATCACTTACGATAACACACAAGGCAGAGCTCTGCAACTATCGCTATGGTGTGCTGGCATCTTCCTCCCTCAGGCCAGCAGGCAAATGCAAGGCGGAGCAGAACAAGACAGGCCTAGGACAACAGGCTGTGGAACAAGTGCGGTCACCGCGCAAAAAAGCTACTGTTGTCTACGCTCAAAATAGAACTAGAGTGCTTTAAAAGTGTGTGAAGTAAAGAATCATTTTCCTAAAAGGAAACCAGATTAGTGAGTCTCGAGAGGATTTCCTATATAGACATATTGTCCTGAACCCTGAAACGTGGGTTAGAAACCGCTCTTTATTTCCTTGCTAATACACCTCCATTTAAGCCTGCCCCGGTTGTGCTTGCTTTCTTCCCTTGCCCAAGAACACAAAGTACAGGTCAGGTCTATCTGTTCCCCAGTTCCTCTAGCAGCAACAGCCTCTTCCATGTGCCAGTACTTGGCAGAAACAGCACTACAAAATGCCACATCCCTACTCACCAACAACATACAAGCAGCCGTGGAGCTCGCTGACACCATTGCCAGCTCTTCGCTGACCCATCTCTTTCACTTCCATCCACTTATCCAAATGGGGATCGTATTTCTCCACACTGGAAAGAGATGCTACGCCGTCATTGCCACCCACAGCGTAAACGTGGTTCTGTTGTATAGAGAAAGATTATTTGTAATGTATATGTATTTACTCAGCGTTTCGTAAGCAGTGGTAGGGAAACACGGTATAGCCATGCAGTTTTTACTTTTATTTAATTACAATTATTGACTCTTATTTAAGAATTCCAACAACGGACTTAATGAGCTAACAACTTGTAAAGACTATCTTCCAGTTAAAGACGTGAAAAAGTTATGTCGCGCAGCAGGTATTTTGCAGAGTATACGTGGTGCAGATGCATTCAGTACCTTTAAACACAGTAACCACGACAAACCCGAGTCTTCTGAACGAGACATGAAGCGTTAGCCTGGTGTTGTTAGAAGGGTCCTGGTACTTGCTCCCAGTACCTCAAATATTGTTGGAACAGGGAGCGCAGTTCAATTTGATAGGAGGATTCTCCTAAACAGCTTCACCTTTTGCACAGTTCCATAGGATTTTGATGACCGCAGGTGCTCAGACCCACCAGCCGCACTTTGTTTAAAATCTTGTGTTCTGCCTTGAAAAAGCACATTTGAAAAACAGGTCGGTTCCTCGGTTGGGCTCGACTTGGGAGGAAAGCGTCACTTACCACAAGGGCTACGGAGCCCACTCCTCCCCTGGGAGTGTTCATTGGGGCAACTGCACTCCATCGATCGGAATCGATGTCATATCTTTCCACATCGCTGAAGCAAGTGTTGTCATCTAAACCTCCTATTGCGTAAATGGGGCCACCAAGGGAGGCAAGAGCGATTCCTCTCCTAAGAAAACCACGGGATCAATACCTCAGTGCAAATCCTTACGGAAAGGGAACGGGAAAGACGCATCAAGTGCAACGTTACCTGACTGGCACCTGTTTCAAACTATGGGGAAAAAGGAATGAAAATTTAAAAGGTGAAGTTTATAATAATAATGACCAGTGACTGTGGCTCTCCCTCTGCGCACCTCTGTCGGTTTTGCAGCTTTGTCCTGAAAGTCTTTTGTATGTTTGCAGCCTCTCATTAGAGGGGCTCCAGAGTTTAATCCTAACTTCATCTCAGCTTTCCCAGGCACCTGTATGTTACTGTGTGATCCACGAACAGGACTGTTGCAGCTAGAATATTTTTAGACTGCCAAAAGGGAAAGCTCCTGTTTAAAACATAAAGGCAGGGGGGCGTGGAATAATGTTTTGACTGAATGTCACCTAAAGCCTAAGTCCATTACTTACATGCCTGGATACATGACATTGTCTTAGTTGTTTGATTTCTCGCCACTGAATTCTACACCTCCTATTTTGTTTTATTGAATCTGATGGGGAACCAAAACCCGAACAAAGTTTTAACTTTGTTGGTATAGCTGCTGCTACAATTTGGGAATGATTTTTTGGGGGGCTAATATTAATACCTATTAAAAGGCAAACTTGTGCTGGGTACTAGATGACTGAACTCTAGCGAGATTTAATTGCAATTTCTTCCATTCTGTGATTTTCTGTGCTAAAATAGTTGTCAGATTTTTTTTTTTCTACTGAATCTACCAATACAAGAGCGCAATCAGTACTCCAAAATGAAAAGTATGGTCTAGAATCAGTAGAAGCATTAAGTTTCTGCTTTAACTACCAAGACAGGTGGTTTACCATTTCACTGAGAACACTCTTGTCTCATTACGCAGAGGGCAGGTTCGGAGATACCTAGGCAGGGGCAAGGGAGGCACAATCTTTCTACAGAACAGACACTGTGGCACTCTCCTGGGCTTATCTTCAATTGCCTCAGCAGATAATGTAGACACCATCAATGGTGGCAGCTTTTTTCTCAACTGAGTATTCGGACACCACCTCTGCGAATGGGAGGAGTGGAGGGCAGCCCAGGCGCAGCAGCCCTTTCAGTGACCCAAGTACTGAGTAAGAAATGTCATGGAAATCCAAGGCTGATGTTTGCCAGGAATATGCCCTGGGCTGCTGGCAGGAGGGAGGAAGAGGAGCAAGAAGCCACTTCTAGGAGTCTGGGAGCCACTTCTACTTTGATTAGGTCACACCTACAAATAGCTTTAGGACTTAGCCATGCTCAGTATTTCACTCCTACTTGTACGTGATGCTTTTAGAAACAACAAATAACAAAATGGAATGCAGAATTAAGGAGGCTGATTTAAATGACAGCAGAAACAAAAAATTACACATCTGTGAGTCCAGTACCTCCTTAAATAGAATCTTAAAGCTCCAAAGGCAAGAAAAATCCTCAACCTGCCTTTCAGTGTTTTAGTGTTTCTGGCCTTTTGTGGCAAAACCATACGCAGCCATTGGTTTCCCAGGCATGAAGTACTACACTGCGCATGTTCTGATGGCAGTTGTCTTGCCCATTCTTAAAAAGAGCAAAAAACCCACAGAAGTTAATCAGTTTCAAATTCTTTATCAGGCGTAGCAGTGAGGCCCTAGATATCAGAATGTAAGCACAGATGGAGTAGAAGAGCTCTCTGCTCCAGAAGCCAGCCCCCCAACAAATTAAAAAAGAAAAGGATAATTGAGGGACAACAGAAAGCCAAAGTGTAAATGTAACCAATGTCACCAGCCAGGGCCTCTCCCTAGAGAGAGGGAGTATGCAGTTTTGCCCTGAAATACTTACTGTATGTTATGCACAACTTTGTGTTTGTGCAAATATGCGATGCATGCAAGTACACGATGCAGATTTGTGTTTGCTTTACAGCTAGTTAATAAAAGTGTTCGAGAGCATAAAGAGCCAGAATAGGACAAACATATCCAAAAAATAGGACATTTCGGAAACCCAAATAAAGGCAGGACAGACGTGAAGTTTTTCGGCATCAGCAAGAAATGATGTATCACGGACAGGGACTTAAATATTGGATGACGGGGCACATACCTCTTCGTGTTCATTGATGCCTTCATCATCCACTTGTTTGTGAGCGGATCAAATACTTCCATGCTTCCTAAGTGTTCATTTCCATCATGTCCACCTACTGCGTAGACTTTACCTGAAACACAGATGCATCTTTCAATACAGAGATTGCTTGGCAACGTTTCAGCTTTCATTTATTTAATATCCCCTGACTATGCGGAGACAAAAAGCTCAAATAAAGGTTAAAGTTTTCACATGTTTCCAATATCAAGATTTTGATAAGTACAGACTTTATATTTTTATATGGTGTACTGAACCCGAGATCTGTTCTAACGTGGAGTTTTATACAAAGCTTGAGATATGCAGCCAAAAAAATTTTCCCATCACTTGAGTACTGCAGGTCAGGTCAGTTTTGGACATTTATATCAGTCTCTCCAGGTTTTCTATGGGGAAAAAAAAGATCTCTGTTCTGCTGCAGCAACACAGGGGCTACCGTTTACAAGGAAAAGTTGCGCCATGGGCGCTAAGCTGCTCTGGGCTGCACAGACCTGGTTTCAGAAGATGGAGACCCAAAAATAAAGGTAAGTCTGCTCTTGGAAGAGTTGCAGTCTTTGTGACTTGTGTGTACAGAGTGCAGTATGAAGGGAGCCAGTATGAGTACTAGCAAATTCTGGGTGACTCTGCTGTGGAAGGCCATTTCTTTATAAATGGATTTAAAAAAAAATAATAATCATCACCTAGTTTGGGTTGGAAGGAGCCTTTAAAGGTCATCTAGTCCAGCCTCCTGCAATGAGCAGGGACATCTTCAACTAGATCAGGTTGCTCAGAGCCCCGTACAACCTGACCTTGAACGTTTCCAGGGACAGGCCATACACCCCCGCCCTGGGCAACCTGTTCCCATGTTTCACCACCCTCATTGTAAAAAATGTCTTCCTTTTAGCTAGTCTAAATCTACCCTCTTTTCGTTTAAAGCCATTACCTCTTGCCCTGTTGCAACGGGCCCTGCTAAAACGTCTGTCCCCATCTTTCTTACAAGCTCCCTTTAAGTACTGGAAGGCCGCTATAAGGTCTCCCCGGAGCCTCCTCCAGGCTAAACAACCCCAACTCTGTCAGTTCGCAGTAATGTCTTTTCAGTAAGTGTGCTCTCAGATTGTTTCAGAATCAAAAACCCCGTCACGGAGAAGAAGCTTTACTAAATTGAAGAATATCCAACAGTTAAGCCCCTGCAAGACAGATTTACTTAGGGAAAGTACCAATTCCAGCAGAAGTAGCAAACAAGTGCCTTTTGAATAGGGTTCCTTGAATAGGGTCACTGACCTCCCACAGAGATCACACCCACGTGCCTTCTCCTGCTGTTCATTTCAGGGCCGAAGAACCAGTTGTTCTTACTGATAGAGTAACATTCAATGCTGCGAAATGGGTCACCAGATCCACCTCTACCACCGACACAGAACAGCACACCTGAGGAAGACAATACAGGTTTCCAGAAAACTAGCAGGAAGATGGGAGATAAAGTTGTATAGCAGAGCGAACTGAAAATTACAGAGTTTGGGAGAAGTCGCATTTCACGTCAATGCCCTGCATAATTGGCTGCTGGATTTTGGCCTTTGCTTGGCATGCGGCTATGGCATGCTGCTATGGCAAGTTCACTATCTATGCTCTTGCAAAAACAATGCATATTTCAAATACACTTTTTGTGATTTTTGTTTAGGGAGATAAACGTTGTTTGTTAAATGTAATGATGTACAAATCAGGATTTGCAGCCTAATATTCATCACTCACTTTCGGTGTAGGTTAGACAATTTAAAAGTTAGCTCAACCTTCTCGCACCAAAAGATAAGTGTCCAGGGTTTTTGGTATAGCTTTGAGCATACTGCTTGGTCATAACACACTTAACAGTTCCAGCTTTAACACAGATAGAGCTGATCAGGATAAATAAATAATGCTTTAAAGAAAGGAAATGACGGCTAAAGTTCTGCTAGGAAAACGCAGCACATATTACCTAATTACCAGAGAGGTACACGATGGCTTTCCCAATTTTGCACCAATCACTAGTAACCACTTATGCCGAGCTATCTAACCCTGCACAGATGCGCCGCCTTTTCTCCACACCACTCCCTACGGGATAATCAGACACACATTTAATTACCAGCAGTCTGCTTCCTTGGTGTTGTGCGAATGGAGTACTCAAAGTCTGGCACTGCCCTGCTGCTCAGGTGAAGGTGGTAGTTTCTTGCTTCATCCAGCAAATCCCTACATTTTAGATTCTGCTTGACAATCTCTTCCTTTGCCACAACACCCATAAGGAAACAAATGGGCAAGAGAGGCAGCCGTACCTGACAGAAATGAACACAGTTGGAGTAACTGGCTGAACCGCTGAGTCTCACCATTCACAGTGACGCACACAGAACAGATGGCAGCTTCTGAGCCAGCTGCCAGCCCCACGCTCTTCACTAAAAAGGGTGGCTTTCGTTTGTTTTTTTTTTTTTTTCCAGAATAACAGCGATACGCACAGTTCTTTTTAGTGACAAACGTTTCCTACAACCATGTGCATTTTGGCAGCAGTGGAGAACTGTCCCTCGGCCCAGGCTGAGCGGAGGAAGGAGAAGCGCTGCTGCCTGTACTGCAACTGCACCTGCCCGGCGTGACACAGGCAGCAGCTGTGACTTTACCGGGACAGCCCGTGCCACGTCAGTCTGCTGAGGGTATGAATTTTCAGCTCATTGCTATGCCAACGTAAGAGGGCTTTTGCTAGAATGGTTCATTTTCTTTGGGTGGCAAGTCAAAAAGGAAACACTGTCAGCATGAACGACACGTCCATTAAGGAGGCATTGCTAGTGCAGTAACACCTTTCTCTACAGTGGACTCGACAGACTACAGGATTTAAAAAAAAAAAAAAAAAAGAAAGAGGTTGAGAGCTAATCGTTTCTTTCCCCAAGTCCTTCCTGTTCTCCAGAAAAGAGCTGGTGACCAGGCTGAGGAATGGAAGGCTCTTTCTGGCTGAGGCTACAGGCGGTCACTGCCCAGAGCAATCGCCACCGAGTGACAGGGCAGATCTGAAAGATGGTCAGCCCCTCCAAGACTGCCTTGAAACGTCCTCCTCCCCAGAGTCACTTATTTCTGCAAACCTTTCATTTGTCCTTGTGAGAGAAACAGTGAGGAATATCGAGTACAATCAGGTGCAAAGATTGGACAGGCGTTAGCAGGGGGGAACTGAAGTAAACCACCATCTGACTTCCTAAGGTCTTCCTAAGTCAACGCTGTCAAGCAGCTCCCAGTTTGCTCAGCAGCAATGGTGAAGGAGAAGGCCAATATCTCAGGTGCTTCTCAGAGCAGCAGGATGGTGCTCTTATACGGCTGACAAATGTCCCTGTCTTCAAGTAAGCAAGCATCTCCACCCATTCTTCATGACCCACTTCCTTACCCAATTGCTTCTTCCTTTCCTTTGGCCTGGCTTATTTTAGGCTGATTAAAAGCACCACCGTAGCCCTCTCATAGACTCAAGAGGCAAGTGATGCGTTACGAACTCAAGGCTGAGAAATTCAGAACCTCATTACAACAGCAAAACCCCTAAGGCTGATGACGACGTGGATAATAACTGTCAAGGAGCCCAGTTGTGTTTTCTGCTAGCAGTAATGTCCAAATCAACTGATGGCTCAATATACTCTGGCAAATAACCCATATTTACAGGAAGGGGTTTCCTTTTTCATTGCTTTGTTCTAGACTCCGGTTTCCATGAATAGAGTAAAGCTGTTAATCTCACCTGCTAGCACATCCAGGCAATAAAAATGATCTAATTAAAAAAAAAATAAAATCTCAAATTATATTGCCTGTAAGTTTAATTAGAGTGTACTAAAGAAGTCATTTTGTACCAAAAACCTCATGCTAGTGTAGAGGAAACTGAAGGGGTTTGGAAGACAGTTAATAAAAAGTTGTGATCTTTTACCAGGAAATGTGGAAAACTATGCATGAAGACAAGGACAGCAGTATGCTACTCGCATGATGCCAGTATTAGCAATTCTGCCAAATGCAAAATATTCAAGTTGGAGTTCAGCGACAACTGCAGCAGCACAGTTGATCCCACCTGCTAAGATACCTAGGGCATTTTGCAGTGCATGGCAATTACCCCCTCCTCCCTAGCACAGATTCTCCATACCTGTCTCAAATACTCTATTTTAAACTCCCGTGACCAGCACATACGGAGCTTGAATAACTGAAGTACCTAATGCTTTGACAGGAGGAGGTCCAACGAGTGTTTAAATAAGTTCAGCTGAGTGACGTTTTGAGACCTATATCTGTTTCTGTCAGAAGCAGCGGACTCGCCTCAAGTCTAGACCATTAAATGGCAAACTCCTTTTGGATCCTATAGGTAGCAGTGCTAGTCTAGTGAGCATTAAAGAGTCTAGCATATGTTTCCTAGCCTGCTCGTAGGGCTAACGCATCTTGGTCTTTTGTTAATTAAATATAGGGAACACTCTAGAAGTAACACGACTTCATACAACGCATCTCCGTTACAGTTGTACTTTCCTAGTCATGTTAAAAACCTCCTCAACAGCTTTGCTCTCCTTTCTTAAGTACAGATACTTACCAGCAAGGGAAGAGAGCATTTCAGGCTGCAGTAGTATCAAACCGAGCAAAGTGATGCCTTTATGTTCTCCACTGTGTGTAAATCTACGAAGTTTCTGCTCTAACACAGCTGCAGCTTTTTGTTGGCTCCCCACTCCCCAGCCATGAGCATAAAGCGAGTACTCTTCTCTCTACAGAAACTGGAGAGTACGACTTCTTCCTGATATTCAAGAGGTCTAACCTGCTTCCACTGTCAACTCACAACTGCAAATACCAGATGAGGCACCAACTGCTCAGAACATTTTTCATCTTGGGATCTACCTAAGTGCAAACAGCTGATGACACAACTAAACCAGTGACAAGACAGGCACGTGGCGCCTCAGCCTGCCCTACCTGTGCAAGTATTTCATCCAGCCACGTCGCGTGATGCTGTGGATTGGCTAGCAGCCACTTGATGGCAGCGCTGTAAGCTTGCTTTTCGTTTTCAATATTCAGGTCACTAGAGGACAGGAGTTTATGGAGGTGCTGTGGTGACACGTTCACAAAGTCTTCGCACTCCACCACTTCCGTAAAATGTTCGCAAGCATACTGATCGGCCATGTCCATCAAGTCAATGCGGTTGTGACTCTCTGCAAATGCCCTGACTGCCAGGCAGTTGGAGGGATGGAAGTGCAGCTTCATGTATTCACAGCACGCCTTTGCTACCAGTTCCACCTGAAGAATGCAAGCAGCGTACAAGAGAGGCTGGACGTTATCCACTGTCAGAGTAAGCCGAGAGGAGTACACAAACTTCACCAGGTCTTCTATTGCATCGCCATCAAAGTCCCTGATCTCGATCAACGTCTGCTTGGCTTCAGCCATTTCCGAAAGAAACATGGCTCTGAAGTAAGGTATTACACAAGCTAGCACCAGTTTGTGGCAAGAGATCAGCTTCGAACCAACCTGAAAAGAAAAAAAGAACCCTCAATCTTTTACTGGAACGTCAGTTTCGGCTATGATAGGATGGACAGTCAAGCTGAGGTAAGAATTCTGAACTCGATATGCACTGAGCTACTGTATTTCATTCAAACAAGTTAACTCCATTTACCCTGTACTTCTGACACCAGATCCATATATCCCAAGCAGATCTGAGTTGTAACTTGGCCGCCAGAGCAGGGCAAGGCCGTAACACAAGGAAGCGATAGCACTGATACACTGAACTTGCTTTTCTTTAAGAGCTATGTCCTATTTTTTTAAATGAAACATCCTTAGGAACCTTCTAGGTGCATCCTGGAGTCAGGAGGAGATTGTTTGTTTGTTTTATGTGTATTCACACTTGTTTGCGTGTATTCACACTTGTTTGTTTTTGTGTATTCAGAGACTTTAAGGCGAGTAGGGGGGGAATTGTAAAGTGACATTTTTAGACAATTTAAACCTCTGGACTTTTACTACTGTTGAGGAATTGATAATGCTGCTTATTAGAAGCAAATTCATGTAAAACGGCACTAACAACAGCTATTACAGGGATGATTAAAAGTTACCAGTCACTTCAAGATTTTTAGAAGCTGTTTAGCTTCGAGAACTAGGTGGAGTATTCCCCATAAAGAGGAGGTATTTCTCAAAACTCTGATCAGAAAGAACAAAACAAGCTTTTCACTTATAAAATTCTAGAATTCATGTGCATTAAAAGTAAATATTGAAGGTAAAGGAACAATCCGCTACTTGTCTGTGTTACATGAGTGCTTTCTTACAGCCTTGGTCAATCTGCAGTCTGCACTAACATAAAGGGATGGCTGAGTTAAAGCAACCAGTTTCCCTGACAGACTCGAATTACATGTTCATTTTCAGATGAACGTGTTACAGTGAACTGTCTTGCAATTTAAAAACACACACCAAAAAAAAACCCAAACCCAACCCCCCAAAAAAAGGATATTAAATTATAAAGGACAATTTGGAGTTTTTTCTAGCTCTGATTCACAATGTCTCTACCCTTTTAAAAAGTGTGTATTACCAACACAAGCGTAACCTGCCTGGTGAGCAGGAAGTTGAGTACAGAAAAGAAACACACATGAAAGAGTACGCAGACTAAAAGCGAGGAAAAGATGGATGGTTCAGTGTGAGTTAATAGATCACTCCAGAAGGAACAACTCACAGACCTACCACATGAACAACAAAACCAAACCAGCAGGAGAAAAGCAGACGGTAAGTATCTGCCACTGTCTGCTTTCTAACAGGGAGTTCTTCATATGACAGTAGCAGTCCAGTAGGTGGAATTCCAGATGCTAACTCTCTGGAGCAGAGGAAGTCTCCTGGTTTATCAGTGCTACAGTGTCAGCGCTCCAACTAATTATAGTACTGATGCAAAAAGATGGTACCAGCTGGTCTGCTATATCAGGGAAAGCTCCTAGGCCATTCCCGCCCTCAGAGATTTTTTATTCTGCCCATCATCCCACTCTCTAATTAGATCTTTCTTTTGAATTAAGTGGCTTCGCTATTTTACCCAAATCTGCTTAATTTTAAATATCTAGCATGTTCTTGTATTTCATAATCAGTTTCCTTCCAGTTATTAATCTTCATATTTTAGAGTCCAGCAGTTAAATCCATAATTGGTCTGACAGCAGCAATGCCAGAATTGCTCACTGTCAGAGGTCATGCACAAAAGCAGAAAGTTCAGTAGAGAAGCAGTTATTCTTAAAACATGAGAAATGCCTAAGCACTACAGAAAGAAAAATCAAGCCTTCCAGAAAATTCTAGTTCAAGATACAGTTACAAGTTATTTGAAAATCACTAATCTAGGAAACCTTACGGTACGATGTACGTAGGTTTCTCTAGCCTCCATAGATCATATTCTCTACTTGAGGACTGGAAGCCAAGTCAGGCAATCTAATATTCTTAAATTACCAAAGTAGCTCCATGAAAAAAATGCAAATGAACATTAATACAAGCCTAACTTAGGGAAAGTTAAACTGCAGCCACAGTAAAGTGCATTTTCCAAGCCAAGTTTCCCTAGCAGGAGTATGTCTATGTTTAACTATGCTTAAAAAATAAGACTTTCTGCCTTTTTTGCAAGGGTGGGTGGAAAGGGAGCAAGGCGAGGATGAGGTCAAGAAAAGGGAAGAGGAGGGTGGTTACAAGTTCTGCCATGAACCTTCTTCCCCAGCATGCCTTTTAAAATGACAGATGTAAAAAGACCTGATGATGAGCTCTCAGGCGAGTTCTGTTTCATGGCTCTCGTGCTGTCCGGAGCAGCTTCAGTATTGTCCTTCAATGTCATTTGTTCTTGGTATAGGAGATATGCTTCATCTCCTTTTCTTAAAATAACTATCTTACACTAGTAAGATGTCTAGCTAAGCAATACTTCACATTTGTAGGTGCTGACAACCACTGTTAACGGATGCTAGATATAAACTTATTGTCATCAGCATATAAGTAAGACAACTGAGTTACAAAGAATGCATTAAAGCATTGCTATGCAAGAATCATAAAACTGGTTTCCTCCTCCTTTACTCTTTGTTTGGTTGTAGAACATAATTGCCTGTTTGTTTTTTTCTTTCTTTGAGAACGCTGGAAGTTAGATTTGTTCCAGCAATCCTGTGTGCCAGGAAAGATTTAGCAGAGCAACACGGGATGCAAACATTGATATAAAATTGGGGATGAAGCTGTGTGAGAACAAAGAGGCTACAAGGAGCTGAAATTGCACAGTAAGATATTGATCAACTGTGGGAACCTGCTTAGAAGGCAAGCTGGGTGAGGTCAAAGTCATGTATGTCCTCTCTCAGACTGTCAGTATCTTAAGTGTTTACAATTCAGTTGTAAACTTCCTAAATAAGAAAAAAAAACAACCATGAGCATATCTAGAGATGCCTCAGATCCAACATAAATTCTATGGCTTCCATACTCCTGCCCAAATTCGCAGACACCTCCAGCACACTTATTCGTAGCTTAATCTTCAAACTGTTAAATGCAATGGATGTGTGACAGTATCACCTTCAGTGTAACATCGCAGAGCTCTCCAGCTTCAAAGAAGTGAAGGAGAGAGCTGTGAAAATCCTTCCAAGCCTCATTTGCTTCAAAGACAAAGATGTCATCTTCACCGTCACTGTTGGAAGACCTAATTTGCTGCTGCTGCTGTTGCTGCCGCCTTTTTCCCTTTATCGCATGTTGTTTTGCCTGCTCTGGGACCATGGATTCTGAAGCCATTGGCTGTTTCTTCTTTCACTGCATGAATCTTCAAAAACTCCTGCCAAGACAAAATCCAGCCCATCAGGAGTCAAGTCCTGAAACGCAGTTAAATTCTGTTCATCTTCCTGTTTAAAAAAAAAAAAAAAAACACACAAAAAATGGTGAGACATTAGGTACTCCCAGTAGCTAACACTTTGATTACATGTTATAAATACTACCTATAATCTTACTTGGGGAAAGTGGGAGGAGAAAAAGGGAAAAAAGACCCACACTCAAGAATCCTACGCAGGTACCTTTAGGAAAAGCCATCGTTTGTGAACTTGTTGCCCACACTTCTTGAAAAAAACACATGAAAAAGGAAAGGCAAAGATGTCTCTTCCAACATTCCTGATCTCACTGCTGTGGATGGCAGAGGAACAGAAGGGACACGGCCCACAGACACCTCTGCTTCTTTAGCACCTCTCATTGCTGCTGCTGCCACAGACAGACTATTGATCTAACCCGCAACAGGTGTTTTATACATATTTATTACTCTGCTTTCCTAGGTCTCTTTGTGCATTTAATGCAACTGTCAGCAAAATATAGAAAGCTTCTACAGAACTAGAGAACAAGGATTTAACTTACAGAAAAATCTTGGAATGAAAATTATTTCCTTTTATCTAGCAACCTTATTAATCCAACAGATTGATATTTAAAGCATGACAATGAGGAGCAAGTTTGTTCCTGCTTGCTAGCTTTTATTTTAGACTGTTTACCCAGCTTAACTGAAGATATTTAAGGTGTGTAAGATTTATACTGCTCAGACTGAAGGAATCTTAGCTATACTGACATCGCAGCTTTCCCACGGCTGAAAGACAGATCAGGGATACCACAGATAATGGGGAGAAGGCTTTTTCTGCTTCTGTCACTCAAATATTTTACTCTTCTTGCTACTCTGTGCTTCAGTTAGGTTAAGCTTGAAGTCCACCTTTTCATTTGAAAAAAAAAAAAAAGCTAAGCAGTAGGGGAAGAACAGATTTTTTTTCCAGTGCAGTAGCATATTTTAAGTTTCATCTCTGTGTGTCTAAAAGCCACGAAAGCCAACTCAGTGAGACTCAGGCTGGACATCTACATGCTTTGCGGAAGATGAAGTCCACAAGAAAAAATGATGTACTGTTTGAAAGTGTGGAGTTACTGATGCAGTTTACAAGCAAGAGTTCTGTTAGATTTTGGCATGGGAAGCAAATGGATTTGTAAGGTTTTAAGACAGAGTCTCTGGAAAGTATATTTAGTAGCGTGTTCTTCTCTTACACTGGATAGCTTTGGTTTTCATGTTTTCTGGTTAATTTGTTAGGTGTTCATTCTTCATTCTACACTATGAGTTGATGACTGCTGCTGTAGTAAGCAGATGATTTCTGCTTATAGACTCTGGTGTTGGAGGAAGTGGACTGACTGAAGTAACAAAAAATTATGCTACAATAAAAATGTAAGTCACGCGTCCAGGAGCAGAACTGATTTTCTTCTGGGATATTTGGAAAGTGCCCATGCCTCTTACTAAATTTCCTACTCCTCATGCATTGGTACTGGAGTAAAGCAGGAAGTGACGGGAGGCGATCGTACTTATTTCTGCTGTAGGCCATAGGGTTGTTGCCAGCTCTGTGTCCTGTGCGGTGACAAGGCTGTTGGCTGCACTGGGCCAGCCAGATCAAAGGAAGATGAAATGTGCATTGAATATTCACTAATGGTGCTGTAAGCGAGGCAAGTATTCTTCCTTTAAAAGATATCTAAGAGAAAGGTCTTACTTCTTCCAATATCACAAACTAGTTCAAAGATATTACGGGTCACGGGATATTTATATAGTTTATAGCAAGGAATACCTACCTTTTTCTGCTGAAAACATAACTTCTGTTATGACAGATTTGACAAATTAGTATACTAAGATGTTTTACTAGTTCGTTAGGAGGAAAAATCTTGGTATTTTGGTTCTCTTTCAACTTCAAATTAATCCTGCACTACTGGTACTCACCACGTTTGCTTTGTTTAACATGCCTTTCGAAGAAATCACTGTTACCATTGAAATATGAAGCTAACACAGAGCTTCAGAGGCAACCTACTGAAGTTACAAAAGTGAACATAGACAAGCAAGAGGAAAAAGAAGGAACTTGAAATGCCATACAAGGGTTTTGAAAAGCACCATGTATTACTCATTTAGAGATCAGATATAGCATCTTTAGCCTACACTTCTAGGGAACTCTTGCTTATTTTAGTCCTTAACTGACACTCTCACTTCACCGCTCCCTAGCTACTCAGACCGAACAGTATTTTTACAGCCGAGTAGAAATGCTGCTTACAGACAGAACTGCCACTGACTACTAAATAAGTTCACAGCTCCCAAGTCCTAAGGTTTTTCCATCTGGCATACTTGCTACATTTATCTTCATGCTTTAACTGCAACTGCACATACACTTTCCAAAACAATTCTGTGTCTCACTGTGAAAGAGGCTGACGATGTGTGTTTTACCTATTCTGGTTATGCCATTGTAAACACCAACACAAAACCCATGAGTCTTAAGATAAATCAGTGCTGTTGCGTGACTTTTTTTTCTTATGTTTAAAATAAACTGAGCAATAACATAAAATTCAAACATAACTGATTTTAAGCAATGTTTTTCATCCATATTTGACGCTTACATCAAATGAAGCTCTTGGAGATGCTCTGAGCTCTCACCTGTAAGAAAAGAAGTTGAGTGCATATTTGGATGTATGTATTTAGTACATACTAAGCACACACTTGACACTGCAGGGGAAGAAACCAGAAATCACACCAGAAGAGACCGAGGCCATTACTTGGGCACATCGCCATAGATAGGAAAATCATACCTACTAGGGAGCTCCCAGTAGGGCAATATCAAATAAGTGTATGGGAACATGAGAGCAAGTCACTGCTCCTCAGGTAAAAAGAAGCTTCTGCGGCACATTAAAAATTAACACGTTTAATATAACCTTAAGGAAATATTCAGATAGCAATAGCTTGACACACTTCAGTTTCATTTTGATGAGACTTTGTGACAGATAATAATATCTTAGATAAGACTTTTAGTCTTCCTCCAAGTCTCCAATTCAGGAATATCTTGTTTCTGTGATACATTTTGGATCATCCAAATCTTTTTAGATATCCATCCACCAATCCTTCGCTTGTCTTAATTACAGCATCTCACAGTTTGAGTCTTCAAACAAATCACCATCTGCTGTGGAAAGTACCAGCTGTAGCCATGAGACACGTAGTCCTCCCACTGTATATATCCACTTGGCTGTTAATTGTATCTGGCTTGAGAAATAGCACTATTACGAATTATATGATTTCTCTGAAAAATGAAAGGATTTTCACAATTGGAGGTTTAAGGTAAGTCAAAAGCCACTATCATACTTAACTTCTGTAAAGAGCCAGCGTTACCAACACGGTGCACTACTAGAGTTAAACACAAAGAGAAGTAATATTACAGATGTAAAACACAGTATTAACATAATGTATTGAAGCGCGAGATACAATCTATCACAACCAGACAGAAGGAGAGAACAGATGTTTCATTTGCAGAAAATACTGCTTTGGGCTGATCTGAATGCTTAGCTGCAAGCCTTTACTGTTACCAGATTTTAAATAGAAGAGAAATGAGTTTTAGTGGTGCTTGAATCACTGAAGTCTGGAAATCTGAAGTTCACTCAGAAGTCATGAAGGTTAGTATATTTCAACTCCAAACCCACTCCTCCTTCCACCTTGAAGTGGAACAGTAAATAGTTTTGTCATTGCACAGCCTTAAAGGGATAGCATTTTAAAAGAGCAAGAAGTTGAAGTCGTATTTTCACATCTTTAATCATACAGAAGTTCACTAGTTTAAGAACCACTAGCTAGGAGGATTAATCAGCATTTGGGTTAGCATGCATGATGCTCTGTTAATTATATGCTAAGAATCCACAAACTGAGAGAGAAGGGCCATTTACAGATTTGCTCCCCAAATCAACAGTAATGCAACAATAACATCCAGCTACTTGAGGTTAGTTTACAACTGGGTGAATGCTGCAGACTTACACACACCATCTTTCCTCTCTAGAAGAAAACACTGACACGGCCATTCAAAACCTCAATAACATGTGCTCCCTTCTCATCTTGGCAATTATGTCTTCCAGCCTTGGTACAGTCTTGTATTTTGACTAGACTAAAGAGTGTAAGTGACCATCACAGAAAGTGACTGACTCTAAAGAAACTAAAGGAAGTGCCTCATTCATAACATCATCTGTTATTCCTTGTAGACAGCTGCTTGACACTTTCCATGAAGGAGTAACTGTCCGAATAAAAAAAAAACAAAAACCTAAACCACGCGTTGTTTATAGCTCACCATTGTTTGCTGAGAGTACATCAGCAATTTTCTTGTCCAAGTTAAATATTTAGAAATATTGATGGTGTCTGCTCTTCTCAGAGTGTAGCTGTTCCAGACCCCAGAGCTGATGTTCTGGTGCTCAGGCGAGGACTGAGGACCCCTTCCTAGCTATTCCTCACTATCAAACTTAGAAAAGCAAGCAGTGATGGCAGGTCAGAACACAAGCACGTTATCTTATATCTGATGCAATTCAGGTAACAGTAACATCCTAAAGTGAAGCAATTTTGATTTAGACATTCTAACTAAATCCGAAACTGAATTAAGTGTAAAATTCCTAAAGTCACATACAGTACTTAGGTCCAGTAGAAGTAAAATGCCTCAAATAATTTTAAAGCAAAAAGAAATGGAAGACGTTAGTGGCAGGACATGAATGAACATCGCTCTGTTTTCCCCTGTCATGAAATTAAACCCCAGCAATCCTGGCCAACAGGCCAATCTAGATGTTGGAGTACACGGCTTCCTCCCCTTGCCAGGTACCTCAGGAGACAGTGCCCCAGAAAAAGGGGATCGTCCTCATTCTTCCACTGGCACAAGGAAGGAAGATATTTCAGTGATATAAACAGAAACAAAATGAAGACTCCCACTATAACCACAACTAGGCAGTGTTCAGATGAGAGGTATTAGGATACCCATAAATCCAATGCTCTTTGTGAGCAGCGGTACTGAAGTTGGAAAACAGAAGGCAGAAGCCCAGGAGAAATCGAGATAGAGGTGAAGTTTCACTAACTATCCAGTATATAATTTTGGTTACCGACCCACAAGACAGACAAAAAAAAAAAAATCACATCATGATCTGTGCAGAGAAGGGCAGTTAACTTCAGTCAGAAAACAAAAGGGCCTTTTAATTGAAAGAGATGAAAGAAATTTGCTTTCTGTAAATGCAAAGTTTGTAGCCCTATGAGCAGGGAGGTTTCGGAAGTGACTTGAGTACGAACAGAGTGCATGCATATAAATACACAAGTTTGTACATGCCGCTGCGTAAAACTAACTTGTCTAATAGAGAGCCTGATGAGTCTCTGTGGGTAATTAAATGCTGGTGTTGCTGACCACAAGGTTAGATAAGCATACGCAATGACAAGATCTTCTCCAGTTTCATCTAGCTAGTAGAACAAGTCTAGCTGTTGTCCTGTGTTGTACTAAGAAAACTCGAAGACTAGAAAAGAGGGCAGCTGGCAGAGCTGAGGAAGAGACAGAGGGAGAGAAGTAAGAGGGGCAGGAGGCAGCTGCAGTGCAAACTGCAGCCAAGCAGCAGCTTTGGCAGGGACTGCCCAAGCAGCTGTTCGCTGTTCAGTCTGGCTACAGCTGCATCACCAAGAAGGAACGTGGGGGGAAAAAACCTGGTAGACAAAATAGTGTAGAAAAACCTCAGTGCTCTCCCCTTCTCCATTCACCAGTTCCGTGAAAGGAGTTATGGAAACTTCATGCAAAACTGCTCAGATTCCCATGCTAATTAGGTCAAATAAGACAAGGTTGGAAAACATGGGAAAGTTCAAGTTACACACTGTATTGCAAGTCTAAACCTACCATACTTTTCAGCAGAAAGTAAATTTAACAGAAAAAAAAAATCCGAAACCGCACATCTAACTCATTTAGCTTGTTTAAAACCACCAGGCTCCCTTTTGTAGAAACCAATAAAAAAAATTTCTTAAGACAATACTAATAGACAATTTCTAGATCCTTTCAGTATTTCAAAGGTTCTTTGTAGCAAAAACTGACACGTATTATTTTTTTTGTGTTACTTGTCACACGGGTAACACAGGTCCTTAACAAGGAGAGGCACTATTGCCTTCTCTGATGGACCTGATTAAAAATAACAGTAGTTTAATGGTCTCCACAGCAGTGCCTAGTCCAGCCCTTCCTGGGAAGTGTTAACAGAGAGCAAAATAATTTTTAACTCATTTGCCAGCTGCCCTTTATCCTGGACGTGTAAATCAAGGCACAGTACCCACCAGAGCATCCCAGAGCTGTTTCCCGAAACTGTTTCCCGTACACCCACCATGCCCATCCTTTCAGGGCTCCCTGCCTTAGCTGCCAACCATTATCATACTCTTGTCTAGATGTGAGATTCACTGAGGCTGCAACCTCATGTTACAGTCACAAGTCAAATGGCTCAAATAACAAAGCAATATCATCTTCCTTTTGTCCTAGAGCTGTAAGACTCCTTCAAAATCTCTTTGAAATCAGGAGCAGGGGGGGCAGAGGTAATACATTAAAAGGCTTCACAACCCAAGAAGCTACAACTATTGATGCAAGAAATTATTATCGCAAAATCTGTTTGGTGAAGCCTGTTGAGGAAGAACTAAGACACTGGCTGACATGCTACTATGCATCACATTACTGGCAGCAATTACACCATCATTATATCCTCTTGTCACCACACCGATTAAACTTGCTTTTACAAATAAATGGCCAACTAGAAAACTGGATAACAGGCTACTGACATCCCACTAACAATTTATAAAATCAATCAGGTCACGAGTACACTGCTAATCACACGCTGTACAGAAACTACAGGTACAACATTGGCATGTTACACTTCTTACACAGCACAAGAGTTCACACAGAGATTACAGAGGAGTCCACGCAACTAACTCAAAAACCTCAGACCCAATTGCTTAAAGGTGACTGAACCTTTTGCAGCTTAACCTCCATTACAAGCAATCGAAGCCATATATGACACAACTGGTCTGGTTTTAGCTTATTAACATTTGATGAGCTATTTTACCTGCTGTGGCACTTTGCTATAGTCACACGTGTTAATTGTTTCTTGATTATACTTCCAGAAGCCTTTGCAACAGGCACAGAAAGCCAGGTATCTCTGAATTTTTATAACTTTTACTACTACAGGATACATAGGAACGACTAGGCAAAGGCAGAAACGCCGATCTATGAACCAGGAGGCCCTATCTGGTTTGTGAACTACCTCCACGCTCCTTAAGGATAAGAGCTTGATTAACTGGTAATTCCCTGCAGCCAGTAAGCAATCAGCTTGTGTGGAGATGTGAAAGTGGAACCTATCAAAGCAGGAAGGAAACTCAAACAAGGAATATAAAGAGCTGGTGGAGCTGTGGTATCTGAAATTCTCATTTATTTGCAAAGGAAGGAGAGGCTAGGAATTCCTGAGGCCCTCCCCAGTAGCAACCGGTCATTTCTTGCTGTTTTTTAAGACAAGAAATATCTGGTTTGGGATAACTCAAGTGATTTTACTTGTTATCCTTTACAAGATGTCAATAGTAAGCTGACCAGGGCACTAGTTTCTTGGGCTGTGGTCTCCACCGTAGTGTGTTACACGCAGCATCTTGAAAGGCGTAGACTCCCAGCCGGGTTTATTTGCGTGTTTTTGTCTCTGTGCTCAAATCTGTGAGCGCAGGGCTCCACGGGTGCCTCCCGAAGGCCAAGCTCCCTGCTGCTGAGGGGAGGCCAGCCCAGGCAGCCTGCCACCCGTGTGCGCTACTGCAGGGGGTGTAATCCAGCCCTGGGAGTTTTGCACCAATCCCAGATTAATTTACACGAAATCTACGCTCAGTTCGAGTTTCTGAAGTCAGTCATGGCAACAGCCGTTTGCAAGGAAAGGGAGCAGGGCCCGT
Source organism: Chroicocephalus ridibundus (assembly GCF_963924245.1). Classification (NCBI taxonomy): domain Eukaryota; kingdom Metazoa; phylum Chordata; class Aves; order Charadriiformes; family Laridae; genus Chroicocephalus; species Chroicocephalus ridibundus. Next base: position 7,676,648 of record NC_086288.1, read on the forward strand.
TACCGTCCCCCCGGCTGAGGGAGCGCCTCAGAGGCGCGGGGTCCGGCCCGACCCGCCCTCCGGCCCGTCGTGGAGCGGCCGGGGGCGTTTCCGGGGTAAGAACGGACATGCGGGACCGCGAGGAGGCGAAAAAACCATCCCGTCCGCCCGCGCCGGAGCAAGCGGGGCCGCCACTCCGTTACACCTGAGGGGAGGGGGAGGCGAGTTACATAAAGGCAAGAGGAGCCCACCATGGCGGCGGGCCCTGACCAAGGGCGGTACGGCAGCCGCGGCGGAAGGGCCTGGGGGACAGCACAGGGGCGGCGGCCCGGCCGGGACGAGAGACCCGCTTCCCTCCCGCTCCCCGCCCCGCTCACCTGCGGTGCAGCCGCCGAGAGCCGGGGTCCGGCGGAGGGCCGGCCGAGTAGGAGCCGGGGGGGGGGGGGGGCGCGGCGCATGCGCCGGGGCGGGAGGGCGGTGCCTGCCCCGCACTACTCCGCGGCGGCGAGGTGGTGCGCGCCGCGTCCCGGGCGGGCTCCTCCGCGTGGTGCGCCTCGCAGCTTGGGCCTGCAGCGGTAGGAAAACCAGGCGGTTCTCCTCCCCTCCGCCCTGTGGTGAGGCGGTTTGTTCCGTGCGTGAGGCGGTGCTGCAGTTCGTACCTCTCTCGGCGTTCCACGGGAGCCGGGCTGTACCTGCCCGGGCGGGAGGGAGGCGTGTGCTGCGAGGGCTGGGGTAGGCCGCGGCACCTGCAGTTCCAGTGCTGCCTTTTAAGAAACGAAACGGGGAAAACGACGCGCTGAGGGGAGGCCACTGCGCGGGAGGGTTTTGCCGCTGCGGCAGGATGCGCTGTTAGGAAAGAGGGGGGAAAAAAAACAAGCTTCGCAGTAAAAACAGGAACGTGCGCTCCGTTGGTGTTGAGCAGTGGGCCAGCAGCAGAGTTCTGTTTTAGGCCAGGCAGTTCATGGTGATTGCACAAGGCTTCTGCTGCTGCTCCAGGGGCAGGTTTTGCTGCAGCACTGCTGATGTGAGGTGCCCTTGTTACATACCAGTGGTGTGGTAAATAGGTAAATGTGTAACTAGAACTCCTTGTGAAGAACAAACAGCGGAGAATACCACATCCTCGGAGAGACTGGAGGGACCGATAACCAGCTTGCAAAATAAATGGAGAAGTTAAAAAAGCTTCTGCGTTTATCTTCCCCAGTCCACACAGAGGTTCCTCTATTATCAGCTCCAACCAGCCATAGTGGTCAAAGAGCCCGACAAACAGAATGATGCTCCAAGTTAAGGCCTTATAAGGCAAGAATGACCAAGAGTTCAGTCCTGCGCGAAAACCACTAGGAACCACCCAAAACCTACCATGAAGCTCCCAGCAGACTTGATGCGCATGTGCCAAGGTGATGTGAATATGGAAATGATTGCTGGGAAGTGTAATGAATACGGAAATGAGTGCTGAGACATGTAATGACCATGCATATTGTGTACGGGTATAAGTCTCTGTGAATCTCACATTTGGTGGACGTGTTAGATGGAGAGATCCCCCGTGTCCCTGGTGCTGAATAAAAGAATGCCTGCTTCTTAAGACTACATTGGTGTGAAGAAGTTCATTCCCGATTTCGGTGACACCCTGGCCATGGCTTTACTTCATTTTCTCGGACAGAGGAGAACCATACAGGTCAGCAAGAGCTGATGGCTGTGCAGGGTGGCTGATCCTTCTGTGCCAGCTCCACTTGTTCATCAAGCGGTGTATGATAGTTACTCTTCTTATTTTAATTGTTCTCTAACTTTGACTATTCTCTTTCCATTAGAGAGCGGTTTCTGTGAAAAATATGTTTTCCAGGCCAATTTGAAAAAAAAAACAAAAATTTGCGCCTGAGTAAAGGCACACAAGTGCTGCTGGAGCACATGCTAGGCATCCATCCCAGGACAGTTTCACAGTGAAAATGAGTTTGTTGGCTTGCTATTATCTCATAACCATGTTTCCCTTTTCTGGTGCAGTGCCATGTGCTAAAGCTTATCTCCTTTCCTCTTGGTCCATAAAAAAAGCTGCCCTTCAATGTGAAGCAGAGGCAGGCAGAACAATCCCCAAGAAATAGCATCCCCTTGTCGCCCCAAAATCTGAACTACTGCAGTGTCCTAGGTAATACAGATTAGAGTGATCCTGCTTCAGACTTTGGAGAAACTGCTCTCTGTGAGTTCAGAGACGCAAGGATCTAGGAGAGCGAGGGGAGAAAGCTGTACCAGTTCCTTCCTCCCCACCTATCCACCAGCTGTGGCCCATACATGTCTCGCACAGGGCTGCCATACACGCCCTTCAGTGCAGGAATATTTTTCCCCACTACACACTTTCCCCCAGGTTTGTTTCAGCCTTTCTGTTTGTAGCACCTCTCTCTGCCCGTGGAGCAATAAGGGTGAGTCTTGGTCCCATTTTGCTTAAAGCTTGACTTGAGAACTTGAAAAGAGTTGGCTAGGAATGTTTTACAGGCTGTTAGAATCAAAGAAAGACCTTATTAAAGAAATACATGCCCTGTGAAAGTACGGAGTCTTCCTAAATAACTGCCTTGCACAAAAGCAAGCACAGCTCGCCAACTGAAAATGCCTTCTGCCTCCAGCCCCACAGCTAAATAGCTCAATAGTTTTTCCCGTTACGTACTGCAGAGCTGCAAGCTGGACTCTCATGCTGCACGCCAAGTTCACCTTTACAGATGTGCATAATAATTCTAGGATTTCCTTTTTTCCTGAATAGAACACAATTCTGCTGAAAAGCAGGAAGATGTCTTATAAATCCATGCTTATCTGAGAATGAGTGGCTGGAGGTTTGCAGTTCCACACAGAATACACATATACTATGTTTAGGAGGAGGTGCACATTTTAGAGTTTTTAAAGGCAAAAACATCCAACTAAATAACACTGCTATTTGAGCTGGCCTGTTTGTGAAAGAACCAGAACATTATCCATGGAAAAATGGGGATAATCGTAATTACCTAAAATATAACTATTTAATGGGTTTAGGTTGTTATTCCCTACCCCACCTCCGTGTATTTTATAGAGGTCAGAGGTGATGAAAATTCAGTAGAAAACAGCTGAAAGGATTACACGATGTGCCCAGAGTGCCCTAGTTTTGATCAACCCAAAGCATTTTAGGTTTTGCATAAATACATTTCAGCAAATTCCAATTCAGCAATGCCTCACTGGCTAAATTTCTGAATACAAAAAGCCAAGCAATCCTTCCCAAATCCATCCCTGTGTTTGAAAGGTACTAGCCTGTATGTACGCGGCACAGACGCTGCTGGCCATGAGCAGCTTCCAGAAGGCTGTGACCGGACAAACTGACACAAATCAGGTTACAGTGCTGTGGGGAGCTTTAATCTGTGCTATTAGAAATTCAATAAGACTCGATGTGACCAAGGTGAGATGAAGCCACTTAGAGACTCTTGAAAATGTTACCTATCATGATGAAGACAGTAATTATGAATGTTAAATATTGTCATTAAATACTGATGCTAAATGTTATTCTTCTAATAATGAACCTCTCAAATTTCAGTCAGGTCTGCTTATATAGTGGACAAAGAGAAACTATCACAGCCGCTCCTTTGTTTTATTCAGTGTTGATTCGGATGGTGTCCTCAGAAGGTTTCTGTGTGCGTGAACTTCCACTCCTCTTGCAAAACAGATGGTCTCACCCACATTGCATGCCCAAGCAGCTCTGTACCCGGGTAAGCACAGCCCCCACGTTATGCAGGAGCGTGTGCTGTCAGACACAGTTATGGACCAGGAAGCATGCTAACGCTTCGACAGCATGGATGTCAAAGGATACGGATGACTGCAAAACAGTGCATGAGCATGGTGCCTGGGCATGTAGCTTACAAACACAGCTGTAGGGCCTGTGATACCAATAGTTCTCTTTCATGCTTCCCACGCTGGGTGACAGAGCCTCTTGTCAGGTAGCAGGGAAGTCACAGCAGCGGTATCTGCATGCTGGGTCCAGCAGCTCAGGGAATGCATAGTGCATCCGGTACATCAAATCCCTGGGGACTTCCCACACTCCTGTGCTTTCTGGATGTGGAACATCTGCAAGAGCTGTGGAAGGAGCTCCACAGACCTCTAGCCAATGTCCCAGTGCTTAACCTGCACCATTACTCATCTGGTCTGCGGGAGACTGGGTCGGCTCCAGCAGGGAGATTCAGAGCTAGGCACTTCCTACTTTCCTCTTGGAACTTCATTCTGTTCCTAATTAACACATCGGCATTTGGGCCAGACCCTAATTGCACAGCTCAGCAGTGCTGTCATTTCCTTGGCACGAGGCTCTAGTCAGTGCTGTGGCCGAGACGGAGGAGGCAGGCAGGGCAGAGAAGTGCCAACTCCACGAGACACATCAGGGAGAGGCAGAGCGCGAGGCCAGAGTCGCTAACCTGACCCATAAGGAGTCCTAAGGCAGGGTGCGAGGTTCTGCTCTTCAAATTTGGCACTTAGCTGTAGGCGGCTCTATGAAGCTTGCTTGCAGAGGCTCCTGCTAGGCACCCATAATGATCCAGACTTTGGGATAAGGTTCAGTTGTTTGTTGTGGCCAGGAAAAGAACCGAGGAGCCCAGAAGCAGAAGGCTTGATGGTTCAATTCTGTCGCTGGTGTTCAGGAGACGAAGGCTTAAATGCTTGCTTTGTGTCTGTTTCTTCATGCCAAGCAGAAGGCTTGCAGTCTCGGGCAACGTGGAGAAGAGCAAAGTGGCTCTCGGTTGTGACAGGCCCGTCCTCGTAGCAAGTGCTGAATTTTCAGAGTAAACAGAAGACATTAAATCCCTCTTCTCAGATTTGGGGGCTGCCTCCGAGGCAGGGAAACCAGAGTTACAAAATTACTTGCTGAAGATGCATGCAAATTGGCCTCCTTTATCCTTCAGAACTCAAAATGGGCTTCTCAAATGTTTTGGGGTTTGGAAGGTCTTGGTTTTAAATACAACCCATGCCTAATATGCTTTAATTGACTTTTAAAAAAATTTTTTTTTGATGCCCTGAATTTTGCAAGCCCCTTCTTTCTTCTCCTTTCTTGGCTACAGGAATCTTGCACTTTGAAGCAGATGTTCCCGAGCAGGGAACTTGTGCTTTGACACACCCTGAATGTCCTGTTAAATGAACGTTACGCGAGCAAAAGGGAACCCATTTTTGTGTCATTTACCACCCCTTTGTGCTGCTGGCAGCACAAACTTCTACCTGTTGCCACTTAAGAGCAGGAGGGCTGGATGACGAGAGCTCTCCCTTTGCTGAAGAACCTCAGTTTACAGAACAACATGAAATGTTTAGGTGAGCAGGATGGATTCTACTGGAAGCCACCCATTTCCAGCTGCGCCGGAGGTGACAGTGTGTTCAGACCTCCCTCAGATGGCTGCGAGCCAGCAAGTGCCTGGCACAGCTGGGAGTTGCACAAGTAGGTGGAAAGATGATCTGTGCTCTGAAGAGGTCTTTGACCCGTGTTTCATCAGGTGCTGTTCTCTTGCACCAAAGGCCAAAGACCTTTGGGGGTTTAACTCCTGGTCAAGGTAGGTCCCGTCAGAGCAAGCCACTGGCTTGTGATGAGGAGCGGTGAGAAGGCCACCTGGAGCCTTCCCCTGCGCACGCTCTGCTGCCTGGCCCTGGCACCCGCGTTTAAGCCCTGGCCTTGGCCCCAGCCCTTGCGTGGGCTCTGCTGTGGGTGTGCCGCGCCTGGCTCTGTACCTCACGGATCCTGATGTGGCTTCGCTTCTCGGTGTGACCAGGGACCTGCCCCGTCCCTGCAGCCTGGCCTGGTGGTTGGCAGACTCTGGCTGACCCTTTCACTGTTGTGGCACCTTCTCTGCGTCCTTGTCCTTGCTGAGGAGCTGCGGGGCAGTGCCCCGTCGGTGCAATGCCGGTGTCTCCCCCACCTTCTCCTGCCAAGAATCCTCGCTGCGCCGCTCCCTTGCACCTGGAAGGGGCAGAGCAGGGTTGGGAAGGTAAAGAGCACGATCACACAGAGATGTTGTTGCTGCAGCATCTTCTCCAGTCAGCGAGGCAGCGTTTCAGAGAGGTGGAATACGTAAGCCCTTAGGCTGATGCAGATGTGTTTGAAGAGACGGAAGTAAAAGAGGTTCTGTGGAGGCACATGTGCTCTCCGGTGTCTGGATGGGTGTAAATTAGTGCTGTGATGAATGTGTTAATTAGTCAAAATGAACACGCATTCAGGAGTTTCCAGGAGTTCAGGCCTTCTCTTGCATTGTGCCCGGGTGCAGAAGCCTTGTGGATTTCAACTTAAACTTTCCTGATGCACATGAACAAAGGCTTTCCCAGCTCAGCATAACATTGCTCTTTGAATACACGAGTCCGACTCAGGCATACTGAAGCAGACAGACTGCAGGATTTTCATTAGGTTGGATTATTTGCCTTGTAACGTAAGGAGAAAAATAGTCCAGCTTGGTCTGCATTCTCATGTAATAAATCACATGCTCTAGCATGCACGAAACTTAGGAGGGCACACTAATTTTTAGAGAAATACTGCACAGTTTTCACAGGAAGGTGCCTGGGAATTGCAGATGAGCAGTGTGAGAAATGATAGGCACAAAGGGTGTATTACTTGAACCTCTAGAACCTGGTCATGACTTTCACTGCTGAAGACGCCTTTGTGGTAACAAACTGTATTTATTTGGAATAAGGCATGGTGCTAATGCATAATTGATAATGGATGTAATTAGGTATGACATTACAAATGAGGCTGTATTCTTTCAGGTACTCACTACAGAAGCACACGAAACTGCGAGTGTTCAATATAGAGCACGTCATTGCTTTTAAATTGGAAAAGAGACACTGAGGTGAAACAGGCCACCCACCTGCTCTATAAATTGCGTCTTGCAAGATACCTTTGCTCTCGGGGATGAGTTTGGATTAACATGTTCTCAGGCAATGCCTTTGCACTTAAGTAGGCATCTGTGCTGTCCCAAAAATGGCCTTCGTGGGAATTCCCCTCTGCCTCAGCACTCGGGGACAGAGGCAATGCGATGCACAGACAAAGCAGCCCTTTAGACTTCAAGAGCTGCATCTCTGCTTTGTTATCACTCCACGTTACGCAGGCGTGTCCCTGCTGCAGGTGTGGAACAAACCCTTAGGTGCTTGGCAATGGGGGCCTGGAAGCATCTGTCTTAGTTCTGCTCTGCATCAAACCAGCTGTACTATGCTCAGCACATGTTCCGTTTTCACTCGTGCCTCTGGGAAATGAGAATCATTTTTCACGTTTCACTGGGTGCTTCTCTGCCCAATGACTGCATCAAATTTGACATCAGTCAGCTTTTTCAGAACATTCAGGGCACGTTCTGGAAGCAACCTGAAAGAGATAATAACATGACAGTAAATGTAGGATAAGAGACTTAAATTATGGAGAAAAAAGCAGCGCCACAGGTGAAGGAAGAGCTGCTCTGGGAGCGGAATGTGTGCGCACACACATGGACTGAGACCAAGACTTAAACCAGGTGTTATTTCCAAAGAGCATGTAGGCCTCATCAGTATGTGAATAGTTTTAACTCCAATCCCACCCATCTGCTTTAATGACAGTTCCAGGACAGGTATCTACTGGGCAGTATTTGGCTTGCAATATTGCCGCAGATTCCAGGAAATTTTAATATTGAACACAGATGTGTGCATTTGCTTTCTCTTTGCTCTCAAAAACTTATCTGGTTAATTTGGAGAATTCTTGGGGGGAAAAAAACAAACACCAAACATCTTTACACCTCCTCATAAAAAGAAATATGGGGTAGACCCAAGTTTGCTAGCTTTCCCAAACAGGAAATTACTGTTTCATGAGATACTGTAGTAGTTAACTGAAAACTTAATTTAGCTGTTCTGATGTTAATTCCAGATTTGGAACCTGAACTGTGGTGAAAACATCCCCTCAGCAGAGCAGCTGCACTGGATATTAAAGACATCTGAGAGGACAAATCTTGCTACATGGCAGAGCTAAGCTATAGAGACCTTTTGAAGCAACTTTACCAGCCCCCGTGAACTCAGTCTTTGGTGTTGACATGAAGAAACAAATACTAGTAAGTAGCAGGTCCTCAGCTCTGTCTGAAACTTCTGTGAAGCTGCGGTTTCAGCGAAAGTGTTGTTTGCAGGCAAAAGGGAAATGGCGATCTGTGAAGAAAATGTGTTCTCTTGCACTCCCCCTCCCTCCCTATCAGCTTGTCGAGCAGTTGGGTTCTCCACTGAGAAGAGCTAGCTGGAGAAAGTGCGTCACAAGGACCTATAAGAGGGCTCAGAAAAATCTTTATGTATGATGTCTGCTGTTGTCATTAGAAAGAATCACTGCACTATTTGGTTAACTTGTGATGTGTTGTGGAATAAAACTCAATGTGTTCTAAAATGAAACTTAATCTTGAATCAGATGTTACAAGCTTGTAACTTCAGGCTTGTACACTCAGCAAGTTATATTTGATGCAGGTGAAAGGTTTTCAGGGTTTTTTTGTTTATTTTTCTAGTTACCTTTCAAGAAGTAAAGCAATGCGTTGATTTGATGGAACAAAAACCATCTTCTGGTTGGTCAGTATTCCTTCCATCAGGGCCTCTACAACTTCTTCAATCTCCAAAATCTTTCCAAGCCTACACGGGAAAGCATACACGTAAGAGCTACTGTGGTAAAACAGGGGTGGGACCAGCTGATGTAGGATGCTTCACATATGCACAAACTCAGGTCAGTCAAAGGCAATCGCTATGTGGGTTGAAGAACACCACAGATTTTCTTTAGCCAACGGTATATACTGGTTTTATATCGTCAGCTTCTATAGTCAGCCTAAAGCTGGGGCTAATATGTAGTGCCTTGATGCGAAGGAAGGACTGGAAAGCAGAGTTTCGATAGTTACCTTGTACTGGGGTTTTTGACAAATCCCGTGTTTATAAAAACCGGACAAAGACACGTAGTTTTTATCCCATCCTTTCCCAGGGTAGACAGCTCCTCTGTCAGAGCTTTATGAAATCCAACCGCAGCAAACTTGCTTGAACTGCAGGAGTGGAAAAAGCCCACATGAGAAGGCAGAAATACTATTTTTAACTTCCTACACCTGGAAATGGCCTAAAAGATCACACAGCACTTACTAGGAGGCAAAAAATGCAGTCTAGCTGAGAGGAAAGGGCAGGGAATAAATCTAACTTCCCCTGTGCCAGAGTGTAGTGCTGGAGTCGATATTGCTGCTTACAGCAGTACTTGTGGGACGCAGAGCGGGTGTCTTTCAGAAAAAGTCACCTTAGTGGTGAACAGACAGACGAATGTTCTTAGAGTTCTCAGAAAATGGGAACTAATCTGCATCAATTGATGGACTTCCTATTCTTCCCACGTGAGAAGATTCTTAGAAGGAATTCAGCTTCAGTCTGTAAAATTAAGAAGGACGGGCAGAGTAGAAATGGCGAAAAAATCTCCACCGTTTCTCATACCACGCAGGAGTGTCTTGGGACATTTGCATGTGAGCTTTGAAACAGAGGAGCGATATGCAGGCAAAAATGAGAAACATACTGCCACAGACACGGGAGCAGGCCAGGAGTATAAATTAACTCCAAAGACAGTGGAGCCAGAGAATCAGTTTATTGAGTGCTATTCATTTGGACAGTGTCATCCCAGTAAAATCCCTGGCTGGGGAGTTCGCACGTTGCTGACAGTGAGTGAGGCTCTAAGGAGTGTTCCCAGGGGAAGATTGCTCTGCCGGGAGCTGCTGTTATAGAATATATGCAATCTACCAGTTTTTCTGTTCACGTACAGTGATTTTTCTAGATGTGTTTCAAGTAGAAAGGCAATTTAACCTCATGATGGCAGAAGTATTTCTATACACTAGTCACTACCACAATGGTAGAAAGACCAAAAGCTACGCATTAGGGGTTTACTTTACAACTCTACAACAACTCACAGAAGCGCTGCTTTCTCAGAAGGAGAAGGGAAGGGGATACCTTTTTTGCTGCTAAGCAAAAGCCTGGATCGGTGAGGGAGAGAAAAAAAGGAGAAGCTTTCATTAGTTGATGAGTCACGTGACTCTTCCTTCATGCAAGCACTGCTCCTCATTCAGGCAGAGCTAATAAGCAAATCGGTGGGAACCTCCAGGCATCCTTAAGTGCTGGCTGTTGTGCTTTTTTCCACCTCGGCATGGTCCTTTGGACGTACCGTATTCAGTGGGAGGATTGTTTTGGTTCCTCTGTGCTTGCAGACGGTGAAGACACAATTAAAAAAAAAAAAGGAAGAGAGCAGATTTTAAAATCACTTACCAGTAAGCCACCATGAAGGAAGTCACCAAATGACCCGCTGCTGAAGCCACCGTGACAATGTGACCGTGGTTGTTGTTCATCATGGTTGGCAGAAAAGCTCTTGTGGTCTTGAAAGTCATTTAAAACAGGAGACAAAAATGCAGGGGGAGACAGGGAAGGAGGAAAAGAACAATGTTTTCTTAGGCATATTCAACACTGACCCTGACTCTCATTAATTCAGTGACTAATGCTAGTGCTAATGCTATGCCCTGCACAGCACCTCAGATTCTCAGAGCCACAGAGATACCTGTTCTCCATTCAGGTGGTACAACTGGCAACCTAGTTTCCAAATGGGAATATTTCAGGAAGTCGGCTATAAACAGCAGCTGATTCTCCCATCTTTCCTATGCTGCTCTTTAGGTTACGGGTGTCAGGAGCGGCGCTGGCAGTGTCTCACCCCAACAACCTCACAATAAAACGTTTGTCAATCTATAGCTTCTCTTTTCGTCTGCCACAAACAACAAGTCCTTAACAGCTGAAACCCTCCCACTCTGCAAGCCCTGCTGACAGCTGCCCTACCCCAGGGGTCAGCTGCAGGCGTGCCAAAGACCCAGTGCCCAGCTCTGGTAGGGCCCACCTTGACTCAGACTGCTGGGAGAAAGTCCGCAGAGAGATGAGAGGCAGCAGTCACGAGGAGGGGCAGGAGTGATGGGAGATGGGCTCGGAAGTACCTCGTGGAACCAGGAGGGAAGGCGGTGACACAGCGAGGTACAAACCGCGAGGGGAAGAGCACCCGGGGAGACTGGCCATGCTGGTGGGTGCAGTCAGGGAGGGGCCAGTCCTCACTGTGCCGCTCTGGCTGGGCTCTGCTGGGAGCTGCAGGGCTGGCCCTCCCCAGCCCTGCCCAACCTGCACTTGCCTGGCCATTCGGTGGCCCAGTGTGCCAGTGTGCCAGCTGCCTTTTGTGTGGGTCAGCTGATAAAAGCTTTGCTTTGTATTTTTCAGCCGTGTATCTTCTACTTGCAGGGTCTCGGTGCTCAGCTGCGGGTGCCCAAACTACCTGATGCGATAAGGATCACAAATCCACCTACAACAGAGACCAACCCACGCTCGGATGAAGCCGAAATGAAAAAACGGGGCCAGGCTCAGGTCAGCGTGAGTCAGGTCAATCAAGTTTCCCAACAGTCAGTCTAGCTGGGTGCCCCTGTGCTATACACGTCCGAAAGACGCTTTTGTCATTCACTGGCAGCTGAAAATAATTGTTAGTCTAAATATACCTCCTCAACAACGCTCCCAAATGAAGGTAGGTATGAAGATGGTAGTGGCCCTTACCCACATGTGAGCAAGAATGTTGACTTCAAACATCCTTTCAATTTGGTGGTCCTGAGTCGAGAGCAGGTCGGCAGCTGTAATCACACCAGCGTTATTCACCAGGATCGAGACATCTCCAATGTCCTTTTTCACCTTTTGGACAGAAAAAAACCAGAAAGGTGCGTGTCATTTGTTACCAAAAAAATGCAAGGCTGGGGAAGACAATTCATTCAACTCTTAGCGTTGTTGCTTTTAGGGAGAGGAAGACCCTGTGGGAGGAACTGTGCAGTAGTACCAGGAAATCTGCTTTTGATCTGATGCTTCTCCCTTAAATGCTACCAGTATTTACAGTCTTCCACACGTTGCCTACAGACACAGCGTGCTCTGTGTAGTCACAGTTGGGACTACAGACGTTCAGACTGTTTTGAGCCAGCTGGGCCATATCCTTTACAATGAAATGTTTCAAATGTCCCCACTGTTGTCCATGTGCTGTTCAGGAAACTAAAAGGCAAAAGTTCCTTCAGGGGCCGGAAGTCAAAAGAACAAACTTGGCAACGAGGCGTGATAGGCTGGAGCCTCACAAAACAGGATGAGGCTGGCTGTGATCTCGGAAGCGCTACTTCGCTCTCCGCACAGGAAGCGGCAACAAGTGGGCAGATTCCAGGGCTTGCATGATTTGCACACAACCCCTCTTTGTAGGAATGTGTCTGAGAGAAAATGGCCACGTGAGCCAGCCTCCCTACTGTGAGAGATTAGATTAAGAGCAAAACAGGTGGTAGAAGATGGAATTAGTACATGGGAAAAACGGGAACCGAGAAGGTAGAAAACATGTTGTGCTAATGACTGAGCAATTTACTGTGCGAATTCTTGTAACCAATCTGATGTGTGAATGAACTGCACGCACAGCGCGGGGACAGGGTCACTAGCTAATCAGAAATAAGCGAGTCGCGTGTACGGCTACAACACAGGGTCTAAAAGATGATGATCTGTGCTTAATAAAGGGCTTCTGTTGCTTCACATTGGATCGTCTGGAGTCCAGTTATTTCTCCTCACCTCTTCTCTTGTTTTCCTGACTTGTCTGAAAATCGAGCACGTTTGGGTAAGCCTTTGGATGTGCCCTTGCTCCCCTACCTTCTCTGCAGCACTGTAGATTTCCTCCCTTTTGCTGCAGTCCACCACAAAGGCTTGAACAGTGGCTCCCAGCCTTTCGCATTCTGCTGCCGTGTCCTCAACGCCATGCTGTAAGAGGCAGAAAAGAAAGACATGCATGTGAAACTGTACCCTGCCCACGTGCTGCTGCCTGGGCACTGCGGCAGACCAGGTAGAGGCTGAAGATTTGTCCTGATCGCATAACCGCTGCCAAGCCCCTCAACAGCTCACGGCTACCCAGGCAAAGAGCTGTAGCCGGGGTCCACGGGAGGACGAGTATTCCAACCTTAAATTTTGGAGCAGCGTAGAGTGACTGCCAGAAAGAATGTGGCAACAAGAGTGAGTTTGCCTTTGTAAAGCATACATAGCTAGGCTGCAGAAAGGGGGCACTCGGTGACTTTCACAGCACAGCAGGCAGACACCGTGACTGTAAGCAGAGCTCTTCAAACACAGGCCCAGCTGACTGCCCCCAGATAAGAAAAGTGCCTTCCTGTATTCACAGGCCTGATGGGAGAACAGAGGTGGGCTCCAAAGTGCACAATGCAGAGACACATCTCTCACGAGAAAAGCATTTGACACACACAGAACAGAAGGCTCCCCTAAGGCATTATGTCAACCCGCTGAGTGAGTGCGGAAGTCACTTTGCTGTAGGCTTGTCCCCAGGTGCCAGAAAGCCGTGCCAGTGGGGAGCTGTGCAGTGAAAACCCCCACTTCACAAATGGCCTGGGACAGGAGCTGTGCGCGTCCCTGGGGCGGGTGACCGGGCAGCTCCACTCCGCTCCAGCTGCTGCTGAAGGCTGATGGCCCCCAGGAACGAGGCCTTTCTCAAGGCAGTTGGATCCGGGAAGCACGCTCCTAAAACCTTCGGGATCCACCACCTCCTTTGGCATTGTATTTCAGGGCCTGCTTACACCCACCCTTGTAATCTATTTCCCAGCACCAAAGCCAGGTTCACTCGCTACGAAGTTTATTCGTTTTTCCCCCACTCCAGTGAACACGGACAACACAACAGCAGCCCTTTACACATGGAGAGACCGGTACCATGCCTCCTCCCGCCCCTCCAGAGCCTGGCCTTAGCCATGATGCCTACCATGAACAGACACTGAAAATATGCAACAATATCCTTCCTAATTATGCAACCCCTTACGCTAGGCTTGTCTTGGGTTTTCTTTGTTTGTTTGCTTGTTTCTGGTGGGCTGGCGTTTTTTTGCAGCTTCAGGATGACACCATGAACTCCTCTGCAGTTTCTAATCCACTGTGTCAGAACGTTTCGCGTGCACTGCTGCCCAGCCACTCACTCTCTACAGCAAATCACTCCTATGCGCACCAGTTTGCCTTGATCCCTACTGACTGATACTCTGCATGTTTGTACCTGTCCGTCCTCCACTTGCCAATGCCTTTTTGTGCTCTAGTGCATTTAGCTGAAGTAGAGTTTGAGCTAGGGTAAATGTTTAGCCAGGAGCCCTCTACACGTGTAACTGCGCCAGAAGGCAGCGGGGCTCACACACAGCTCAACGCAGTGAACGCCATCAATATGAGTACACGGACACGTCTTCCAGCTGTGTACGCAAAATATCTGGGGCCAGAAAGAGAGCACGCAGAAGGTACACCTGCTTCTCTGTAGAAACGAGCTTCTGCTCCGCGCGTGCCTTTTTCTGCCAGCTTGGGCAGCGGTTCCAAGAGCAGCTTGCTGACCACCGCCCTCCCTCTCGCAGGTACTCTTTGACGTGCTGTGCATGCTGCCTCGCCGCCTAGCACTGAGTCACTCTGGGACCCGGACACCCACATCCTCCGGTGCCAGTGGGGCCAAACCCTCTCCTGGCGCTCAGCGTCCCAGCTGGTAAGCCGACCGCAAGCCCATGGGAGCGGAGGTGGAAGGAGGTGCTGCGGTTGCAACCTGGATGCAGCCCTTCCTACACTACTAAAAGCCAGCGGCCTCGAACGTTAACAGGTCAGGACACAAATTGTACCATTACCTTATTGATGTCCCACAGAACCAGCCTGCTTTGACGCTTGGCGAACTCGAAGGCAGTCGCTCTCCCTACGCCATGGCCAGCACCCGTGATGAGCACAAGCTCTCCGCTGACAGACTTTCTCTTCACGGGGACAAACAGCTTCACAAAAGCCTCCAAGTAGGAGTAGATGAGTGTACCCAAAAACAGGAGAAGACCCACAAACGGATTCATCGTTTTTTCTGAAAGCCTTCTGATTGCAGAACGGAACTTTAATCTCTACTGACGAGGACGTGGGTTGTTGATTTACCACGGCCCTCTGCCCCGGCAGGCCTCACCGCCCCGCCCCGCCCCGCCCCGGCCCGGCTCGGCCGGGCCTCAGCCTCCCCCCGCCGCCCCTTTCACGGAGCCCGCCATCGCCGAGGCGGGGCCGCCGTCGGGGCGCGAGGAGCGGCGGCAGCCAACGGTCCAACCGGCCGCGCGCCCGGCCACCCCTCCCAGCGGGCGCAGCAACCAATCAGAGAGCGGCGGTTGGGGAGGCCCCACTTGTAAGGGGCGAGGGCCGTTGGGGGCCGCGGCTGTCGGGCGGGGGGTTCCCCCGAGCCGGCCTGCAGCGGGCGGTCCCCGGCGGCTCCTGCCCGGGAAGGGGGTCACTCGGAGCGGGCTGCCTTGCCCAGCCCCGCGCTGAACTCGCTGTCTGGTGGCCCGGTGCTGGGTGCGCAGGTGAGAGGTGTGGGAGCCTGCACCTCCGTTCCGTTGTAGCAGAAGGCGTACGGATTGACCCTCTCGTTATGGAGAAGCACAGCTGCAGCTCGCTGAGCCTTACAGCTGGTAGGATGTGCTGGACGCAGCTGTCAAAGGAGCTACTGCTCTTTTGTCAAAGGGGCTACTGAAGTGTGGCTCTTGGGCAGTTTCTGCCCCTTTGGCTGAGCAAAACGCGGTTGGTGGAGCTGGGAAAAAACCTCAGTGTTTCGCCCTTTGTTGTGATCTTGCCAGGTGGCATCCATCGGTGTCCCCCTGCCGTGGCTGTTCTTTCTCCCCTTTGTTTGCCCCTGCACGGGTGACAGTGTGGGTGCCTTGGTGTTCCTCTCCCAGGCCTTCATCTCAAGAGCGGCAAAGCATGTTCTTATTTGTTGTTTGCTGCAGGTGGAAGAGGGACAGAAGCGGCAATAAAAAATCGCTCGTGCAGTTACTGGCAAAGACATCGTGAGGGTCCCTTCAGCTCTCTATTGTAATTCTGTCTCAAATCCTGCTGTGTGACTGCCCAGTCGCTCAGTCTCGTGAGGTCCTTGAGCGGTTTTCTTCATGTTGAGTCCAAGTCCATCCTTCCTTCTTTTGCATACCTTGGTGTGGTCAACAGATTTGTCACCTACCTATCTCTTCCAGGTCACTTAACGAAATATGAATGGCACAAGTCCTTTCAACCTGTGGGACTCCACGGGTTAACTCCTGGCTGGCTCTTCCCTCTTATTCTGTCTTTTTAATTAGTTATCCATGGTCAGACTTTCCATCTTATGCTATGGCTGCTTAGTTTCCTCAAGTCCTTTGGAACATGCCATGAATTGGGTCGTCCATATCTAATTGAGTCTAAATTGCACAACTCACACTTGGACTTTCTTGTGTGTAATGAAGTATCCAGAACCTTAACCAGAACAGAAATGCTTAGAGCAAATGGGAGAAAACTAGTTTCAGTTGACCCATGTGCTCTAATGGTGTAACTCCATGGTCTTATTTTAAAAGCATTGCTGACCTTACTCCTTTGCTTTTCAGTTAGAAAACTAGATGCATCCAGGTCATGTTCATAACGTTACTTACGGATATTTTTGAGCTGGCTGGGGGAGAGTGAAGGCTGCATGAACATCTGTCCTCTGACCAAAATCAGTCCCCACTTAAAACTAGAGCCGTTGAAAAGGATTTTTTTTGTACCGATGTTTTGGTTGCACCGTTGCTCATCTTGTCTGCAGGAGACTGGGTCGGCTCCAGCAGGGAGATTCAGAGCTAGGCACTTCCTACTTTCCTCTTGGAACTTCATTCTGTTCCTAATTAACACATCGGCATTTGGGCCAGACCCTAATTGCACAGCTCAGCAGTGCTGTCATTTCCTTGGCACGAGGCTCCAGTCAGTGCTGTGGCCGAGACGGAGGAGGCAGGCAGGGCAGAGAAGTGCCAACTCCACGAGACACATCAGGGAGAGGCAGAGCGCGAGGCCAGAGTCGCTAACCTGACCCATAAGGAGTCCTAAGCCAGGGTGCGAGGTTCTGCTCTTCAAATTTGGCACTTAGCTGTAGGCGGCTCTATGAAGCTTGCTCGCAGAGGCTCCTGCTAGGCACCCATAATGATCCAGACTTTGGGATAAGGTTCAGTTGTTTGTGCTCTGAAGAGGTCTTTGACCCGTGTTTCATCAGGTGCTGTTCTCTTGCACCAAAGGCCAAAGACCTTTGGGGGTTTAACTCCTGGTCAAGGTAGGTCCCGTCAGAGCAAGCCACTAGCCTGTGATGAGGAGCGGTGAGAAGGCCACCTGGAGCCTTCCCCTGCGCACGCTCTGCTGCCTGGCCCTGGCACCCGCATTTAAGCCCTGGCCTTGGCCCCAGCCCTTGCATGGGCTCTGCTGTGGGTGTGCCGCGCCTGGCTCTGTACCTCACGGATCCTGATGTGGCTTCGCTTCTCGGTGTGACCAGGGACCTGCCTCGTCCCTGCAGCCTGGCCTGGTGGTCGGCAGACTCTGGCTGACCCTTTCACTGTTGTGGCACCTTCTCTACGTCCTTGTCCTTGTCCTTGCTCGGGAGCTGCGGGGCAGTGCCCCGTCGGTGCAATGCCAGCGTCACCCCCACCTTCTCCTGCCAAGAATCCTCGCTACGCCGCTCCCTTGCACCTGGAAGGGGCAGAGCAGGGTTGGGAAGGTAAAGAGCACGATCACACAGAGATGTTGTTGCTGCCGCATCTTCTCCAGTCAGCGAGGCAGCGTTTCAGAGAGGTGGAATACATAAGCCCTTAGGCTGATGCAGATGTGTTTGAAGAGACGGAAGTAAAAGAGGTTCTGTGGAGGCACATGTGCTCTCCGGTGTCTGGATGGGTGTAAATTAGTGCTGTGATGAATGTGTTAATTAGTCAAAATGAACACGTATTCAGGAGTTTCCAGTTCAGGCCTTCTCTTGCATTGTGCCCGGGTGCAGAAGCCTTGTGGATTTCAACTTAAACTTTCCTGATGCACATGAACAACGGCTTTCCCAGCTCAGCATAACATTGCTCTTTGAATACACGAGTCCGACTTAGGCATACTGAAGCAGACAGACTGCAGGATTTTCATTAGGTTGGATTATTTGCCTTGTAACGTAAGGAGAAAAATAGTCCAGCTTGGTCTGCATTCTCATGTAATAAATCACATGCTCTAGCACGCACGAAACTTAGGAGGGCACACTAATTTTTAGAGAAATACTGCACAGTTTTCACAGGAAGGTGCCTGGGAATTGCAGATGAGCAGTGTGAGAAATGATAGGCGCAAAGGGTGTATTACTTGAACCCCTAGAACCTGGTCATGACTTTCACTGCTGAAGACGCCTTTGTGTTAACAAACTGTATTTATTTGGAATAAGGCATGGTGCTAATGCATAATTGATAATGGATGTAATTAGGTATGACATTACAAATGAGGCTGTATTCTTTCAGGTACTCACTACAGAAGCACACGAAACTGCGAGTGTTCAATATAGAGCACGTCATTGCTTTTAAACTGGAAAAGAGACACTGAGGTGAAACAGGCCACCCACCTGCTCTATAAATTGCTTCTTGCAAGATACCTTTGCTCTCGGGGATGAGTTTGGATTAACACGTTCTCAGGCAATGCCTTTGCACTTAAGTAGGCATCTGTGCTGTCCCAAAAATGGCCTTCGTGGGAATTCCCCTCTGCCTCAGCACTAGGAGACGGAGGCAATGCGATGCACAGACAAAGCAGCCCTTTAGACTTCAAGAGCTGCATCTCTGCTTTGTTATCACTCCACGTTACGCAGGCGTGTCCCTGCTGCAGGTGGGGAACAAACCCTTAGGTGCTTGGCAATGGGGGCCTGGAAGCATCTGTCTTAGTTCTGCTCTGCATCAAACCAGCTGTACTATGCTCAGCACATGTTCTGTTTTCACTCGTGCCTCTGGGAAATGAGAATCATTTTTCACGTTTCACTGGGTGCTTCTCTGCCCAACGACTGCATCAAACTTAGCATCGGTCAGCTTCTTCAGAACATTCAGGGCACGTTCTGGAAGCAACCTGAAAGAGATAATAACATGACAGTAAATGTAGGCTAAACGATGTAAATAATGGGAAAGGCAGCACCACAGGTGAAGGAAGAGCTGGTCTGGGAGTGCAAGTGTGCACAGGCAGCCTGAGACCCAGACTTAAACCAGGCATTATTTCCAAAGAATCCCTAGCCCTCTGTCTATTTTAACTCCAATCCCACCCATCTGCTTTAATGACAGTTCCAGGACAGGTATCTACTGGGCAGTATTTGGGTTGTAATATTTCTGCAGGATCCAAGTAAGTTCAATATTGAGCAGAGGTAGGTGCGTATCGAGTGTTTTATGCTCTGAAAAGCAGCAGGCCTATGGAAGGATGAGACGTTAAAACTCAATTGCAATTTCCTCTCCTAGGATTTCTTCTCTTATGAGTCATGTCTCTTTGTTTGCCTCTGCCCCAAATTAAGACAAAAAAGCAAAGTTATCCTAAAGGCTTTGACAGCATTAGGTTTGACTTGTCTATCTTCTGCAGACTTCCACTGTCAGCATGCAGCTCTTGGACATGCAAAAAGGCTTTTTCCCACTGTCTGGTGTCAGGTTTTGCAAACAAGATGTTACCAAGTGTTTCATGAAATACTGCTGAAGTTAACTGAAAAGTTAACTTAGTTGTTCTGATGTTAATTCCAGATTTGGAACCTCCGCTCTGGTAAAAACACCTGCTCAGCAGAGCAGCTACAGTGGATATTAAAGACGTGTGAGAGGACAAATCTTACTCCGCGTGGCAGAGAGAAGCAGTAGAGTGCTTTTGAAGCAACTTTCCCAGCCTATGTGACCTCAGTCTTTGGTGTTGACGTGAAGAAAGAAACACTAATAAACAGGTTCTCAACCCCGTCTGAAACTGAGCTGGGGCTGGTGTTGCAGTGAAACTGTTGTTCACAGGCCCAAGGGAAATCATAGAATCATGGAATGGTTCAGGTTGGAAGGGACCTTAAAGATCATCTAGTTCCAACCCCCCTGCCATGGGCAGGGACACTCTGAATAGACCAGGCTGCTCAAAGCCTCACCCAGCCTGGCCTTGAACACTTTCAGGGATGGGGCATCCACAACCTTCCTGGGCAAGTTGTTCCACCACCTCACCACCCTCACAGTAAAGAATTTCTTCCTAATATTTAATCTAAATCTACCCTCCTTCAGTTTGAAACCGTTATCCCTTGTCCTATCATTACGCTCCCTGACAAAGAGTCCCTCCCCATCTCTCCTGTAAGCCCCCTTTAGGTACTGGAAGGCTGCTATAAGGTCTCTCCAGAGCCGTCTCTTTTCCAGGCTGAACATTCCTAACTCTCTCAGCCCATACTCATGGCATAGGTGCTCCAGCCCTTTGCTGGATCATTTTTGCGGCCCTCCGCTGGACCTGTTCCAAGAGGTGTATGTCCTTCTTGTGCTGAGGACTCCAGAGCTGCACGCAGTACTCCAGGTGGGGTCTCACCAGCGTGGAGTAGAGGGGTAGAATCACCTCCCTTGACCTGCTGGCCACACTTCTTTGGATGCAGCCCAGTATGCGGTTGGCTTTCTGGGCTGCAAGTGCGCATTGACGGCTCATGCTGAGCTTCTCATCCACCAGCACTCCCAAATCCTTCTCCTCAGGGCTGCTCTCAAGCCGTTCTCCACCCAACCTGTATTTGTGCCTGGGATTGCCATGACCCAGGTGCAGGACCTTGCACTTGGCCTGGCTGAACTTCATAAGGTCTGCACAAGCCCACTTCTCTGGCCTGTCCAGGTCCCTCTGGATGGCATCCCTTCCCTCCAGAGTGTAGATCACACCACACAGCTTGGTGTCATCGGCAAACTTGCTGAGGGTGCACTCAATCCCACTGTCCATGTTGCCAACAAAGATGTTAAACAGCACCAGGCCCAGTACCGACCCCTGAGGAACGCCATTTGTCACTGGTTTCCACATGGACATTGAGCCATTGACCACAACACTTGGAGTGTGGCCATCTAGCCAGTTCCTTATCCACCGAGTGGTCCATCCATCAAATCCATGCCTTTCCAATTTAGAGACCAGGATGTTGAATGGCAATCTGTGAAGAAAAAGTGTTCTCTTGTTCTCCCTCTCTATAAGTCTGTAGAGCAGTTGAGTTCTGCACTAAGAATATTTAGCTGCAGAAGGTGCATCACAAGGACCTATAAGAGGGCTCAGAAAAATCATGTATGATGTCTGCTGTTGTCATTAGAAAACCACTGCTATTTCATTACCTTGTTATGTGTTCTTCTCATACTAAAATATTTCATGTGGTGGTTGTTTAAAAAAATTATACTCTCTCTTGCAGACAGTTACACATTATCTAGTTACTTTGATATTGATCTCAAACCTGGACTGATAAATTGCTGAGTATAGTCATGTCAAATACTGAAGATAATACAAAATAAATGAAACTGGGTTGAATGTGAATTTCTGCTGTCCAGCTGTCATTCCAGGGTTTCTCTATGCTGCCAAACCATATCTGTTACTACCATGAGTGCAAAATGCGGTTTCTCATAAAGTAACTCTTAATCTTGAATCAGATGTTACAAGTTTGAGGGCTGCATACTCAGGTATTATGATATGGTATGTTTCCCCTTCTCCCCTCCTTTTTTTTTTATATACTTTGCTACTTACATTTCAGAAAGTAAAGCAATGCTTAGATGTGATGGAACAAAAACCATTTTCTGGTTGGTCAGTATTCCTTCCATCAGGGCCTCTACGACTTCTTCAATCTCCAAAATCTTTCCAAGCCTACACGGGAAAGCATACACGTAAGAGCTACTGTGGTAAAACAGGGGTGGGACCAGCTGATGTAGGATGCTTCACATATGCACAAACTCAGGTCAGTCAAAGGCAATCGCCATGTGGGTTGAAGAACACCACAGATTTTCTTTAGCCAACGGTATATACTGGTTTTATATCATCAGCTTCTATAGTCAGCCTAAAGCTGGGGCTAATATGTAGTGCCTTGATGCGAAGGAAGGACAGGAAAGCAGAGTTTTGATAGTTACCTTGTACTGGGGTTTTTGACAAATCCCGTGTTTATAAAAACCGGACAAAGACACGTAGTTTTTATCCCATCCTTTCCCAGGGTAGACAGCTCCTCTGTCAGAGCTTTATGAAATCCAACCGCAGCAAACTTGCTTGAACTGCAGGAGTGGAAAAAGCCCACATGAGAAGGCAGAAATACTATTTTTAACTTCCTACACCTGGAAATGGCCTAAAAGATCACACAGCACTTACTAGGAGGCAAAAAAATGCAGTCCACCTGAGAGGAAAGGGCAGGGAATAAAACTAACTTCCCCTGTGCCAGAGTGTAGTGCTGGAGTCGATATTGCTGCTTACAGCAGTACTTGTGGGACGCAGAGCGGGTGTCTTTCAGAAAAAGTCACCTTAGTGGTGAACAGACAGACGAATGTTCTTAGAGTTCTCAGAAAATGGGAACTAATCTGCATCAATTGATGGACTTCCTATTCTTCCCACGTGAGAAGATTCTTAGAAGGAATTCAGCTTCAGTCTGTAAAATTAAGAAGGACGGGCAGAGTAGAAATGGCAAAAAAATCTCCACTGTTTCTCATACCACGCAGGAGTGTCTTGGGACATTTGCATGTGAGCTTTGAAACAGAGGAGCGATATGCAGGCAAAAGGTGAGAAACATACTGCCACAGACACGGGAGCAGGCCAGGAGTATAAATTAACTCCAAAGACAGTGGAGCCAGAGAATCAGTTTATTGAGTGCTATTCATTTGGACAGTGTCATCCCAGTAAAATCCCTGGCTGGGGAGTTCGCACGTT
The DNA here is from genome assembly GCF_963924245.1 of Chroicocephalus ridibundus. Lineage (NCBI taxonomy): Eukaryota > Metazoa > Chordata > Aves > Charadriiformes > Laridae > Chroicocephalus > Chroicocephalus ridibundus. Next base: position 7,699,298 of record NC_086288.1, read on the forward strand.
GCTGACAGTGAGTGAGGCTCTAAGGAGTGTTCCCAGGGGAAGATTGCTCTGCCGGGAGCTGCTGTTATAGAAGGCTAGATCTGACGCAGAATGACAATATGCAATCTACCAGTTTTTCTGTTCACGTACAGTGATTTTTCTAGATGTGTTTCAAGTAGAAAGGCAATTTAACCTCATGATGGCAGAAGTATTTCTATACACTAGTCACTACCACAATGGTAGAAAGACCAAAAGCTACGCATTAGGGGTTTACTTTACAACACTACAACAACTCACAGAAGCGCTGCTTTCTCAGAAGGAGAAGGGAAGGGGATACCTTTTTTGCTGCTAAGCAAAAGCCTGGATCGGTGAGGGAGAGAAAAAAAGGAGAAGCTTTCATTAGTTGATGAGTCACGTGACCCTTCCTTCATGCAAGCACTGCTCCTCATTCAGTCAGAGCTAATAAGCAAATCGGTGGGAACCTCCAGGCATCCTTAAGTGCTGGCTGTTGTGCTTTTTTCCACCTCGGCATGGTCCTTTGGACGTACCGTATTCAGTGGGAGGATTGTTTGAACCAAAACGTTTGTGCTTGCAGACGGCGAAGACACAATTAAAAAAAAAAAAGGAAGAGAGCAGATTTTAAAATCACTTACCAGTAAGCCACCATGAAGGAAGTCACCAAATGACCCGCTGCTGAAGCCACCGTGACAATGTGACCGTGGTTGTTGTTCATCATGGTTGGCAGAAAAGCTCTTGTGGTCTTGAAAGTCATTTAAAACAGGAGACAAAAATGCAGGGGGAGACAGGGAAGGAGGAAAAGAACAATGTTTTCTTAGGCATATTCAACACTGACCCTGACTCTCATTAATTCAGTGACTAATGCTAGTGCTAATGCTATGCCCTGCACAGCACCTCAGATTCTCAGAGCCACAGAGATACCTGTTCTCCATTCAGGTGGTACAACTGGCAACCTAGTTTCCAAATGGGAATATTTCAGGAAGTCGGCTATAAACAGCAGCTGATTCTCCCATCTTTCCTATGCTGCTCTTTAGGTTACGGGTGTCAGGAGCGGCGCTGGCAGTGTCTCACCCCAACAACCTCACAATAAAACGTTTGTCAATCTATAGCTTCTCTTTTCGTCTGCCACAAACAACAAGTCCTTAACAGCTGAAACCCTCCCACTCTGCAAGCCCTGCTGACAGCTGCCCTACCCCCGGGGTCAGCTGCAGGCGTGCCAAAGACCCAGTGCCCAGCTCTGGTAGGGCCCACCTCGACTCAGACTGCTGGGAGAAAGTCCGCAGAGAGATGAGAGGCAGCAGTCACGAGGAGGGGCAGGAGTGATGGGAGATGGGCTCGGAAGTACCTCATGGAACCAGGAGGGAAGGCGGTGACACAGCGAGGTACAAACCGCGAAGGGAAGAGCACCCGGGGAGACTGGCCATGCTGGTGGGTGCAGTCAGGGAGGGGCCAGTCCTCACTGTGCCGCTCTGGCTGGGCTCTGCTGGGAGCTGCAGGGCTGGCCCTCCCCAGCCCTGCCCAACCTCCACTTGCCTGGCCATTCGGTGGGCCAGTGTGCCAGCTGCCTTTTGTGTGGGTCAGCTGATAAAAGCTTTGCTTTGTATTTTTCAGCCGTGTATCTTCTACTTGCAGGGTCTCGGTGCTCAGCTGCGGGTGCCCAAACTACCTGATGCGATAAGGATCACAAATCCACCTACAACAGAGACCAACCCACGCTCGGATGAAGCCGAAATGAAAAAACGGGGCCAGGCTCAGGTCAGCGTGAGTCAGGTCAATCAAGTTTCCCAACAGTCAGTCTAGCTGGGTGCCCCTGTGCTATACACGTCCGAAAGACGCTTTTGTCATTCACTGGCAGCTGAAAATAATTGTTAGTCTAAATACACCTCCTCAACAACGCTCCCAAATGAAGGTAGGTATGAAGATGGTAGTGGCCCTTACCCACATGTGAGCAAGAATGTTGACTTCAAACATCCTTTCAATTTGGTGGTCCTGAGTCGAGAGCAGGTCGGCAGCTGTAATCACACCAGCGTTATTCACCAGGATGGAGACATCTCCAATGTCCTTTTTCACCTTTTGGACAGAAAAAAAACAGAAAGGTGCGTGTCATTTGTTACCAAAAAAATGCAAGGCTGGGGAAGACAATTCATTCAACTCTTAGCGTTGTTGCTTTTAGGGAGAGGAAGACCCTGTGGGAGGAACTGTGCAGTAGTACCAGGAAATCTGCTTTTGATCTGATGCTTCTCCCTTAAATGCTACCAGTATTTACAGTCTTCCACACGTTGCCTACAGACACAGCGTGCTCTGTGTAGTCACAGTTGGGACTACAGACGTTCAGACTGTTTTGAGCCAGCTGGGCCATATCCTTTACAATGAAATGTTTCAAATGTCCCCACTGTTGTCCATGTGCTGTTCAGGAAACTAAAAGGCAAAAGTTCCTTCAGGGGCCGGAAGTCAAAAGAACAAACTTGGCAACGAGGCGTGATAGGCTGGAGCCTCACAAAACAGGATGAGGCTGGCTGTGATCTCGGAAGCGCTACTTCGCTCTCCGCACAGGAAGCGGCAACAAGTGGGCAGATTCCAGGGCTTGCATGATTTGCACACAACCCCTCTTTGTAGGAATGTGTCTGAGAGAAAATGGCCATGTGAGCCAGCCTCCCTACTGTGAGAGATGAGATTAAGAGCAAAACAGGTGGTAGAAGATGGAATTAGTACATGGGAAAAACAGGAACTGAGAAGGTAGAAAACATGTTGTGCTAATGACTGAGCAATTTACTGTGCGAATTCTTGTAACCAATCTGATGTGTGAATGAACTGCACGCACAGCGCGGGGACAGGGTCACTGGCTAATCAGAAATAAGCGAGTCGCGTGTACGGCTACAACACAGGGTCTAAAAGATGATGATCTGTGCTTAATAAAGGGCTTCTGTTGCTTCACATTGGATCGTCTGGAGTCCAGTTATCTCTCCTCAGATGGTGACCCCGACGTGAGACCGATCGGTGCTTGGCTTGAGCAACGGAACGCGAGGGGCGGAAGACCCAGAAGGAGACCCACCGGCTGGAGGACGGCTCAGCTGGACTGAGACCGGGCGGATTGGGCAGCAATCCAGAATAGAGGAAACAGACGACGTGGCCACGGACACCCAGAGAGAGGTGAGCAGCCGGGGCAGGAGATGGGGCAACAAGTGACAAAAGAAGAAGGGGCTATATTAAGACTTCTCCTGCATATCCTCTCTAAGAGAGGGGTGAAATACGATGAGCGTATGCTCCGAAGATTGTTAACCTGGTGCAGAGAGAACGGATTCGCACCAGAGCCCCAGACAGCTTTTAAACCAGAAATATGGGAGGCTGTTGGGAAAAAACTGTGGGAAATGATAAGTAAAGGAGACAAAGAGGCGTCACCGTTAGCGACGACATGGTGGTTGGTGTTATCGACCTTACAAGATATGAAGGCGGAGCGAGCCATGGCAGCCGGGGCTTTTGCAGCATTACAACCCACGGGAGCGGGATCGAACAGGCCAGGTCTGAAGGTCTGGGACGATCCCCTGCTGAGCCCCTCTGCTCCACCTGAGGCCGAGGGAGGAGGCAGAATGTCAGCAGAGAAGGACAGAGCTGGAGCTGTTTGCTCCTGCCATTGCCCGCCTCGCCCCCTCCCCTCCCCAGTCGTCTCCCTGAGATGGAAGTGCTGGTTTTGTGTGTCTGCTGTGTAAGTGTGTGTGGGCGCCAGCTTGTACCTGCTGATCAGCACCTGTGCTACTGTTTGCTTTTTGTTGTGTGCAGTGTCGTTAGGTGACTCCCCTTGAGCAGGTGTTCTGCCCGGTGTGGTGCTGTTCTCGTATGCAACTAGGGCTGGCACTCCGTCAAGTGAAGAAGTTTGTATATAAACAATGTTTAGACGTAAGGCGAGCGCGCCCCAGGTAGATACACCAGGATGGGCCGTAGAACTGATGGAAGTCCTGAAATATTGGGGGAGTTTTCACCAGCCGACACGTTTACGGTCTCAGGAACGGCTCGCCTGTGGAGGGCGTATCACTGGTTGTTTGTTGTTTGTCTATAAGATCATGGTTGATTGGGAAAAGGAGTTGAGCCAAAATCTATAGGATGCTCTGTAGGAAAATGAGAAACTTAAGGAAAAATGAGAAACTGAGCTCTTGTTGAAAAGGCAGACTTTTATGTCAGTTGTAAGTGATGGAAAGAAAAAAAAAGAAAAAAAAAGAAAAAAAAAGAAAAAAAAAGAAAAAAAAAGAAAAAAAAAGAAAAAAAAAGAAAAAAAAAGAAAAAAAAAGAAAAAAAAAGAAAAAAAAAGAAAAAAGAAAAAAAGAAAAAAAAGAAAAAAAAAGAAAAAAAAGAAAAAAAACGAAAAAAAAACGAAAAAAAAAAAGGAAGGGAAAAAAAAAGAAACCAAACAGGAACAATTAGATGGGAAATGTGGCACGTTAGCACAAAAGTATGCCATACGCATTACGAGAAAGCATCAGAAAAAGAGAAATAGGACACCTGATTCAAAGCAGTACCATAGAGATATGGTTTTGGTTTTTCCCTCTATGTGTCTATGTTATTGCATGCCTTAGTAGGTTGCTCTGTGTTATACCCTGCGAGACTAAAATGAACCCCAGCAGAGGCAGTCTCTTGAGCAAGGGGGTGGAATGTGGGAAAGCAACGAAAGATCGGCGAGGAGGATTGTAAATACACTCAAGGGACTCGCACCTGGGTGCTGGAAAACACCTATATCACACCAATTGTTATTCAGTCTCGGGTGCTGGCAAGAAAAACATTTGGATGACATAAGCCTGTAATGGAGTCACAGACACCTTATCTAGCTGCTTGAGAATCTTGGCCTGTTGTGGAAGAAGATCAAAGCACAGTACCAGCAAGAACAGGGAGTCCGCGTGCGCTCTTGCTAACGAGGACTCTTTTGCTGCCAAGGATTCGTGATAACAAGGACTCTCTTGCTGCCAAGGATAAGTTTAACAATGCTACTAGTCCAGCTATGTCTGAGTTATTGCTAGATGTAGATAGTATTCGATATGCGACGCTGCAAAACAGAACTGCTACTGATTTTTTGCTTTCAGCTCACAGACATGGTTGTCAAGATTTTAAAGGACTGTATTGTATGAATCTAAGTGACCACTCCACATCCATCCATGCCCAGCTGCAAGAACTGCACCCACCGAACCGGCAACTTGTGGAGACCACGGGGTGAAATCTCTTTGCTGGCTGGACTTGGGGGTGGGGTGGGTTGAAGCAAATTATACTCATTGCCTGTGTGGAAGGAATTTGTCTGTTATGTTTAGTATGCTGTTTGCCGTGTTTAATAAGCATTATACGATCAGTTGTAAATGCCGCTTTGCATCATACCCTTGTACGAGTTGTAGAATATGTTGCTCTAAAAACTCTGTGTGTATCCATGAGAACCCGACCCTCACAGAAGAAGATAACAAGAAGGGATTACAACAATGGAGTCACGTATCAGACAGCCGCTGTTAGCAAAGCTGGATCATGAGTTTGGTGAGACTCGCTGCATACGCTGGCCACGCGTGCGGCGACTCGAGCCTGTACTTTTCTACTCAATCCAGTGCAGGAGAGTCTGGTGGGACTCGCTGCGTGCACTGGCCACGCATGCAGCGACTCGAGCCTGTACTTCTCCACTCAATCCAGTGCAGGATATAAGGGGGGCTGTCTCGGGTCAGAGAGGGGGAGAGGGACACGAGCGAGGGGGAGAGAGACGTGAGCGCACTTTGAAGATACAGGGGATGCCCTGAAGCGCTGTGTCTGCCCCCGCCCCCCCATAAGTTCCATGTTCATTAATCCCAACAGCTCCGAAGGCATTACAGCATGTTGCAAGATAAGACATAGTCTGCTACTGCTGCAAGACACATTGAACACCTTCCTACAAGAATTTCAACTTTATGCCCTGATAGGACAGTGGGATGATGCACTCGCAAAGAGCCTGACTGCATTAGAGTGGGTATTTATTGCCTTAGCAGGGTTCTTTTTGATTTTGTTTTTAATTGTGTTTAGTATATAACCTGCTAAGAGCGTCACAACGAGTAGAAGCACAAGTCATGGCAACCCTGTTAATAAATGGTCTGGTGTTAAACAAAAAAGGGGGATATGTGGCAGATCTACGAGCAGAGGCCTGCGTACGGCCAAAGACACAGTGGGCAGAGCACACAGTAAACACAGAGCCAAGAGAACAGTTCATCCCTTCACTCCATCCTGTGACGACCATATAACATTTTCGAATCTTGGACAAAGAATAGGGCTAAGTATTCTTCCTTCACTAGGAACAGCAACGGCATTAAATATGTTGAATAAGATAGGGTGTTGGGCAAGTAAACAGATAAACCTTACAACCGAAATCATATCTAGCTTGCTTGCTGATGTTGATAGCATTCGGCATGCTACGTTGCAAAATCGAGCAGCTATTGATTTTTTGCTATTAGCTCAGGGTCAAGGATGTGAAGATTTTGAAGGTATGTGTCGTATGAATCTTTCCGACCACTCATCATCCATTCATAAGCAGTTACAGGATCTGAAGGATAACATGTCCAAATTAAAAGTGGTCAAAAATGGTTTCAATGATTAGTTAAACTCATGGGGTATAACGGGATGGTTATCAGACTTACTAAAGCAAGGGCTCATGCTATTATTGGTTATATTATTATTGATTATGGTAGCCTTGTGTGTTCTCCGCAAAGTGACTGACATGATAAAAAATGCCATGCATAAGGTCTGGCTGGCTCAAGAAGAAAAAGGGGGTATTGTAGGAATGTATCTGAGAGAAAATGGCCATGTGAGCCAGCCTCCCTACTGTGAGAGATTAGATTAAGAGCAAAACAGGTGGTAGAAGATGGAATTAGTACATGGGAAAAATGGGAACTGAGAAGGTAGAAAACATGTGCTAATGACTAAGCAATTTACTGTGCGAATTCTTGTAACCAATCTGATGTGTGAACGAACTGCACGCACAGCGCGTGGACAGTGTAACTAGCTAATCAGAAATAAGCGAGTCGCGTGTACGGCTACAACACAGGGTCTAAAAGATGATGATCTGTGCTTAATAAAGGGCTTCTGTTGCTTCACATTGGATCGTCTGGAGTCCAGTTATTTCTCCTCACCTCTTCTCTTGTTTTCCTGACTTGTCTGAAAATCGAGCACGTTTGGGTAAGCCTTTGGATGTGCCCCTGCTCCCCTACCTTCTCTGCAGCACTGTAGATTTCCTCCCTTTTGCTGCAGTCCACCACAAAGGCTTGAACAGTGGCTCCCAGCCTTTCGCATTCTGCTGCCGTGTCCTCAACGCCATGCTGTAAGAGGCAGAAAAGAAAGACATGCATGTGAAACCGTACCCTGCCCACGTGCTGCTGCCTGGGCACTGCGGCAGACCAGGTAGAGGCTGAAGATTTGTCCTGATCGCATAACCGCTGCCAAGCCCCTCAACAGCTCACGGCTACCCAGGCAAAGAGCTGTAGCCGGGGTCCACGGGAGGACGAGTATTCCAACCTTAAATTTTGGAGCAGCGTAGAGTGACTGCCAGAAAGAACGTGGCAACAAGAGTGAGTTTGCCTTTGTAAAGCATACATAGCTAGGCTGCAGAAAGGGGGCACTCGGTGACTTTCACAGCACAGCAGGCAGACACCGTGATTGTAAGCAGAGCTCTTCAAACACAGGCCCAGCTGACTGCCCCCAGATAAGAAAAGTGCCTTCCTGTATTCACAGGCCGGATGGGAGAACAGAGGTGGGCTCCAAAGTGCACAGTGCAGAGACACATCTCTCACGAGAAAAGCATTTGACACACACAGAACAGAAGGCTCCCCTAAGGCATTATGTCAACCCGCTGAGTGAGTGCGGAAGTCACTTTGCTGTAGGCTTGTCCCCAGGTGCCAGAAAGCCGTGCCAGTGGGGAGCTGTGCAGTGAAAACCCCCACTTCACAAATGGCCTGGGACAGGAGCTGTGCGCGTCCCTGGGGTGGGTGACCGGGCAGCTCCACTCCGCTCCAGCTGCTGCTGAAGGTTGATGGCCCCCAGGAACGAGGCCTTTCTCAAGGCAGTTGGATCCGGGAAGCATGCTCCTAAAACCTTCGGGATCCACCACCTCCTTCGGCATTGTATTTCAGGGCCTGCTTACACCCACCCTTGTAATCAATTTCCCAGCACCAAAGCCAGGTTCACTCGCTACGAAGTTTATTCGTTTTTCCCCCACTCCAGTGAACACGGACAACACAACAGCAGCCCTTTACACATGGAGAGACCGGTACCATGCCTCCTCCCGCCCCTCCAGAGCCTGGCCTTAGCCATGATGCCTACCATGAACAGACACTGAAAATATGCAACAATATCCTTCCTAATTATGCAACCCCTTATGCTAGGCTTGTCTTGGGTTTTCTTTGTTTGTTTGCTTGTTTCTGGTGGGCTAGGTTTTTTTTGCAGCTTCAGGATGACACCATGAACTCCTCTGCAGTTTCTAATCCACTGTGTCAGAACGTTTCGCGTGCACTGCTGCCCAGCCACTCACTCTCTACAGCAAATCACTCCTATGCACACCAGTTTGCCTCGATCCCTACTGACTGATACTCTGCATGTTTGTACCTGTCCGTCCTCCACTTGCCAATGCCTTTTTGTGCTCTAGTGCATTTAGCTGAAGTAGAGTTTGGGCTAGGGTAAATGTTTAGCCAGGAGCCCTCTACACGTGTAACTGCGCCAGAAGGCAGCGGGGCTCACACACAGCTCAACGCAGTGATGCCCATCAATATGAGTACACGGACACGTCTTCCAGCTATGTACGCAAAATATCTGGGGCCAGAAAGAGAGCACGCAGAAGGTACACCTGCTTCTCTGTAGAAACGAGCTTCTGATCCGCGCGTGCCTTTTTCTGCCAGCTTGGGCAGCGGTTCCAAGAGCAGCTTGCTGACCACCGCCCTCCCTCTCGCAGGTACTCTTTGACGTGCTGTGCATGCTGCCTCGCCGCCTAGCACTGAGTCACTCTGGGACCCGGACACCCACATCCTCCGGTGCCAGTGGGGCCAAACCCTCTCCTGGCGCTCAGCGTCCCAGCTGGTAAGCCGACGGCAAGCCCATGGGAGCGGAGGTGGAAGGAGGTGCTGCGGTTGCAACCTGGATGCAGCCCTTCCTACACTACTAAAAGCCCGCGGCCTCGAACGTTAACAAGTCAGGACACAAATTGTACCATTACCTTATTGATGTCCCACAGAACCAGCCTGCTTTGACGCTTGGCGAACTCGAAGGCAGTCGCTCTCCCTACGCCATGGCCAGCACCCGTGATGAGCACAAGCTCTCCGCTGACAGACTTTCTCTTCACGGGGACAAACAGCTTCACAAAAGCCTCCAAGTAGGAGTAGATGAGCGTACCCAAAAACAGGAGAAGACCCACAAACGGATTCATCGTTTTTTCTGAAAGCCTTCTGATTGCAGAACGGAGCTGGGCCCTGAAACGCCTGACGGCGGCACAGCAGGCATGGGCGTAGCGGGGGAGGCACGGCTGTGCGGTGATTCACGGCTCATGGCCGCTCCCGCACGGGCTCGACCGGCCGCTCCCCTTCACCACCGCCAAGGGGCGCCTTCGTCCCTCCGGAGCACGCTCCGCTCGCCCTGTCAGTCACGGCCCTCTGCCCCGGCAGGCCTCACCCCCTCGCCGCCGCCCGCCGCGCCCCGGCCGGGTCGGGCCTCAGCCTCCCCCCGCCGCCCCTTTCACGGAGCCCGCCATCGCCGAGGCGGGGCCGCCATCGGGGCGCGAGGAGCGGCGGCAGCCAACGGTCCAACCGGCCGCGCGCCCGGCCACCCCTCCCAGCGGGCGCAGCAACCAATTAGTTCCGGCGTGTCGTAGTTCCGATTGGTGTTGCTCTGCCCAATGGAAGGGGAGCTTGTACAGAGGGCCGTTGGCGGCGGTTGGTCGTGAGGGGCTGCCCTGTCCTGCGCTGCCCGGCTCGTTGCGGGCGCCGCTTGGAGGGGCGTCGGCAGCGTCTCGCCGGCTCCTGCCCGCGGCTCGGAGCGGTGTGTCTCGCCCAGCAGGTTCAGCGCCTGCTCCTCACGCCTGTGCCCGGGCCCAGCTCTGCGGAGCTGAGACGGGGTTGCACCTGCCGAGGTGGGGTCGGTGGCGGCGTGGATGCTACTTCTCACCGGTGCCCCGTATGCGGTGGCTGCGCACGGTCTCGCTCGGGCAGTCGCCGTGTTTTCTTTCACCGTTGCGTTGTCTGCCCAGCCTGCCCGGTGTGCTCTCCAGCGCCACCCGTCCCTCAGGTATCGTGGCCTGTCGGTGGTGAAGCTGGGCCAGGCTGGGGCTGGTGCTCCCGAGTCTCGGAGCCTGCCTGAGTCGGTGGCTCTGCTGGCGTTTGGACCCGTTGAGGTGGTGCCCAGTTCCCAAGGGAGCAGCCACGTCATCGCTGGGCCAAGATCTCAGGGCTGCCTTGCCATCCTTTGCTGGCTGAGGGAGAGCTTGGCGTGGGATGTGCTGTGTAGCCGAGGGTGTCCGCTTTGGACATGGCAGAAACAAGAGTCAGTCTGTCCTTTAAACGGATGCAGTTCTTGAAAAATATGAAACTGATGTGACATTGACCTGCTGTACGGAGGCTGGCACCCTTCCAAGTCTGCCCTCTTCCCCATCTCTGTTAAAAGATTTTATGAGCCTCAAGTGGTTTGTGAGTTGAATTGTGCTCTTGAGAACATCACCTCAAGTTGTGATAGTATACGGATGCTGTAACTGTGACCAATGAATTCTCAACTTCAGCGTGAAGCAGAACCTACTCTCCTAGACGCACCTGAAGATTTCATAGCATGAGTGAGGAGTTTAGACCCGGAACTGCTGTTTTTGAAAAAGCCTAGCCTGTTCTGGGTTCAAATAGCAAGGTTAATACTTAATGTATGAGTTGCTTCTTTCTTTTTTATCTGAAACTCATTGGTCCCATCATCACTTTGCTCAAATGTTAAGGTGTTAAAACCTGGATGCATTTTTGCAGAGGAGATAGATTTCCTTATATGCTGGAAGTGATTCTTTATTGATTTAAGAAAAAAAGCATTTAACGAAGAACTTATATCTTGCTTTTAGAGTACTCTTCTAGGTTAGAGCTCCTTGCTGAGCTTTGTGCCTCTTATCTACAGTAATCCTGTTTATTTTTGTAATAGTTAAAAGAAAAAGGTACCGGAAGGCTGCTTTGTGTGTTGAAATCTACGTAGAGTTTTTAAGAGCTGATGATCAGGCACTATAACCTAATCTGCGGTTAAGTATTTTATTGTTGACTGGTCTTTCAGCTCCCGAAAACCCGTGGCAAAATAAAATCACTAGAGGTCTCAAGTATTTTTTTCTTTTAACTAGTTTGACAGTTCTACCCTTATTTGAAATTGAAAAACAAAGTATGTGTTATCCTACGTGGTGTTGCACAAAATGCTATTTTGCTGCTCGCAGCAATTTGTAGAGCTCTGTTGCTCAGGCTTTTGGATGTTTTGTTCTTGCTCTTACGTGGTCTACCACTAGATGTGAGAGCAGGACTCTTGTAAGCCTGGATTGGTTTGTTGATGAAATGCCCACATGGAGATTTAATGCTTAAGCACGCCTTCCTGCTGCATTTATGGTAAATATCTTGGAGGTGTTCCTTGTATATTATTAATAACTGGTCAGTGTTCCACACAGTCTGGAATGGCAGTTCTAGTTCTCTGCTTCTCACTCATGCTAGGAAATCTTCATGTGTGCCTAGCAGAGTACTCTTCTGCTTCAAGAAGCTGGAGGTAAAATTAAGAATTTGTTTGTCCAGGCATACATTTGCATGATATCTGAAAGAAGCAATAATATATTACTGAGAGCTGTTTAGTGGAAAAAGCCTAGTCTGTTCCATTTGCTCTAATGTACTATGCAGATCTGGAATTAAGTAACAAGGTTAAAACCTAATGAATGAGATGCCTTTTTATTTTTTTTTCTTTTTTCTTTCAGTAACTCATCTGCAAACTGTTGGTCTCGTCTTCATCCTTTTAACATGTTCAACAATTATAATAAGTTCTACCACAGGAAAGCTCTTACCTCCCCATATCCAGGATCACATGTTGAGCGTAGCCAAGTTCCTGAAGATAAAGTGAGCTGGCTGATTGAGTGGAAAGATTATAATCCTGTGGAGTACACTGCAGTGTCTGTTTTGGCTGGACCCAATTGGGCAGATCCCCAAATCAAGTGGGTGGAAATTGTGGCTCTCTTTCTCCTGTGAACATAGAAGCAGGAAATAGTGATCATCTGAGTTAATAAAATCATTGGCTTAAGCGACGTGTAATTCTACAGTGACGTGTGAAAGTCAAGACCTAGAAAAATGGTGGTTAGAGAACTGAATGGTTTGGGTTAGCTGTGAAGGTCTTTGACCCATGATTTTACTGAGCTGGTGATGGAGGTAAGAGTAGTGTTAATTGGAATAATGGACGGCTGTTGGTGCTGAGTAGTGCTGCTTCTCTGTGTTGTAAGCTAAGTAAAACTCTCCTAATTCTGCTCAAGAATTTGGGAGAACACTTTCATAATATACTTGCTTGTTTGTTTATGGATTGAAAGCAAGATGAGGAAAGAATTAAAGTAGAATTGTAGTTCCTGAGTTCAGTGCTCTGACTGAGGCAACATGACAGGTTGAATGCATGACTGTAATTCTCTTTTTCTGAATGTCTATATCCATTTTTATTGATTCTGTGAATATATTCTCCTCTCTAGGAATCCTGTATGCTTCTTGGCTAGAAAGTTAGATGCATGCATCTAGTGTAACTTGTGATAATGGGAAATGGTGATTCCTGTGTATGCACATCTGTGTAGAAAGATCAGAAGGTAATGGCACTTGAGGTTTCAGCCTTACCTTCCTTGTTTCCCGTTGCTGTGTGAGCATGTGCTTCCATCTGGTTTAGTGTTCTGCGGATTGCACGGCATGCCACTTCTCAGACTCTGTAGGGCTGCTGATGTCAGCAGCCAAGGCATAGCTGGGAAAGTGTCAGGTAATCTTCTAGTAGGTGTTAGTAATACTTGAAAATGCAGAGTCGTTTTTTAGGTATTAGTGTAATTTCTCAAACTATGTGTGCAAGAAGCTAGTCAGTGTTTGAAATCTGTGATGGTTTGAGATAAATTGCTTTTGGGAAAGCAAATACGCTTCTGCAGACAGGTAGCTGCTTCTCTACCAGTTTTCAGAGATGCACATAGGAGATTGGCATTAAGCTAATTTTGAAAATTGGTGATTATTAGCTTGTAACTCTGATAAATCATATCTAATAAAAAATTCTGCTCATTTTTTTTAAATTAGCAAAATCTCTTTTAGTTTTATCAATGGATAGTGTCCTATGTTCTCTAACCTTAACAAGAACACATTTGGAACACTTTGGCTAAATGAAAATCTGGAGAGACGCAGTATTAAATACTTTAGAGGGGTGCACTTATGTCTGCAGAACTAAATACGTGACTGTCATCAGTAAATGTTGAGACTTCATAGCCTTCTATAGAAAAAGGAGGGCCTACAATTTAAGTTCTGGTAAAAACTGCTCACTGGTCAAATGGTTCTTGCTGATCTGGTGGTTAGCCTTCAAGCTTTTGTGGGGCAGAGGGGTGTTTTGTGTTTTATAACTTACTGCTGTTAAATTACTCTTTCCCACACAGTGATAAAGGTTTTTCTCCCAAATTCAATGAGAGAGATGGAGAAGTGGAGAGGAAGAGTCTGAATGGCTTGTATGTGGTTGAGAACGGGAGACCCCAGTGAGTGCTTTTTGTTTGCATATTTAGTTCAGTGATGTAGTTTCAGAGCCCTTGCGGGTCTATCAGTTTTCATACATGGTACCTGCTAGAACAAAATCAAGATAGTCTCCCCTAGAGAGAAGGAAAAATGATACCTCAGAGACAGAGAGTTCTGTCTAGAAGAAGGTTTTGGCAGAGAGGCACTACGTCTCTGCCAGCACTACCACAACAGAGGGTTGTAATGACACTGGAGTTGAAGGGGTTCTAACGCTGTTAGTGGTAGGGTATGTTGAATTAATTGTTTCCGCAGTTTGACCAGGTCTTGGGCTCTGAAGCTTTTGTACCGCTTGTGTGCTGTGTCAGAAACGAAGAGTATTTCCTTCCACTGACAAATCCAGACATAGCACAGATGGGTAATCTCACCTAAAAATAATTTCTTTTCTTTCTGCCATTTGTACATAATTGAATGCTCTGTGCATCTGTAGTCTGGAAAACTAGATTCCATTTTCAGATGAGGTTGTGTGCACGATGGGAGTAATGCTTGATCGGGAGTACCTCAGGACAGAATATCTGGGAAATGACAAGGCCATTCTATATATTTCCTTCCCGTGTACTATCAAACACAAAAAGGTTGATGAAGGGGGAAAATCATGCCACATTTGGTGGCGCCAACTGTGTGTTGCTATCCTTTCCTTTGTTGTTATTTAACCTTCTTTAAAGCTGCTTTTTGAAAATACTTTTGAATGTGGGGAAGTAAATATGTTTAATGTACTGTGCCACTTATTTCAGAAATCCAGTGGGAAGGACTGGCCTCACAGGCAGAGGATTGTTAGGGCGCTGGGGACCAAACCATGCTGCTGATCCTGTCGTGACTAGGTAAGGGCCAGGTGACTGAAAATTGCCCTGCAGTAGAGCAAAAAAACTATGCATTTTGCTTTTTCCGTGCATCTCTGGACAGGATATTATTTTTCACAGGCCTTTTGTGTATGTTCCTTTATGCATAAGCCCATTCAGACATGAGTATCTGAACTGAGAGATACATGGACATGTGGAACATGAATTTCATATTTTTTTAGTCTTTGTCTCTGGAAAAGAGTAAGGACTCATTGTTCATGACAAGCAATTGCTTTGGAAATGCTGAGGAAGTAGATTAAAAAAAAAAAAAACAACCCAGGAAGTGTAATTCAATAGAAATACATTATAAAAATAATCTTCAGTAACGAATGCAAAAACTGAAAGGATTGCATGATACTTTGATACTGGTATGTGATATGCCAAAAGACCTTAGATGAGGCATTGCAGGAATAGGTTTTTCTGTGATAATGACTCAACTGCAAAAAAAAAAAAAAAAAGCAGTGTGCCTGCTTTTACACTGTAAGAAATACTAACTTGGCCTAGTATATTGTAGGAGGAGGTGGGGTTAGACTCTTTTTTTTTTTTTTTCTATTATCAGTTTATGCTCTGTTTTAATGGTGCGTTTACTAGCAGGATCTGTGTGTACATGCTAACTATTTACACAAAGAAAGCTTTCAGAAAAGATTGTGTAGTTAACAAAGGTGCAAGCTCAGAAGTGCCATGCTGAAGATAGAACCATTGTGAAAATAACGCTAGTGCATTTTACTACTTCCCCTTTTCAGAAGGCTGCCAAAGGTACTGAGTTGTTTCCTGAAAGTAAAAGAAATGCTGGTTTTATTTTGTATTTATT
This sequence comes from Chroicocephalus ridibundus, assembly GCF_963924245.1. NCBI lineage: Eukaryota > Metazoa > Chordata > Aves > Charadriiformes > Laridae > Chroicocephalus > Chroicocephalus ridibundus. The sequence continues at coordinate 7,714,693 of NC_086288.1, forward strand.
TAGATAGCTTTTTGCTTTAACTTTGGTAGTTCTTAATTCTTTACTGAAGGCAACGGTGAGTGTTTATGGCCTTGTGCTGGTGCTGGGTGAGTGGTTCAGAGGTGTTGCAGCCTTCATGTACCTTCTGTTCTAGCAGAAGGCGTACTTATCCTCTCATTAACGCACAACTGCAGCTCAGTGAGCATTACAGCTGATAGGGTGTACTGGACGTAGCTCTCAAAGAAGCTGCTGCTATCACAGAGCTACAGAAATGTGGCTTTTGGGTGGTTTCTACCCTTTTGGCTGAGGAAGACAGAGTTGGTAGAGGTGTGCAAAACCCTCTGTGTTTTACCCTTAATTGTGATCTTGCCAGACAGCATCCATTGAATCACAGAATCATAGAATCATAGAATCATAGGGTTGGAAGGGACCTCTGGAGATCATCTAGTCCAACCCCCCTGCCAGAGCAGGGTCACCTAGAGCAGGTTACACAGGAACACGTCCAGGTGGGTTTTGAATGTCTCCAGAGATGGAGACTCCACCACCTCTCTGGGCAGCCTGTTCCAGTGCTCTGCCACCCTCAGGGTAAAGAAGTTCCTCCTCATGTTTAGGTGGAACTTCCTATGTTCCAGTTTGTGCCCATTGCCTCTTGTCCTGTCCCCGGGCACCACTGAAAAGAGCCTCGCCCCATCGTCCTGACACCCACCCTTTAAGTATTTATAAGCGTTGATAAGGTCACCCCTCAGACGTCTTTTTTCCATTGATGTGTTGTCGTCGTCATCCCCCGTCATCCTTGTGTCCCCCCGGACTGTTTCTCCTGCTTTCTTTGCCCCTGCACAGGTGACAGCATGGGCGCGTTGCTGTTTCTGTCCCACGCCCTTGTGTCAAAAAGCAGCAAAGCATGTTCTTGTTTGTCGTTTGCTGCAGGTGGAAGAGAGACAGAAGTGGCAATAAAATTGCTCATCCGGTTACTGGCAAAAACATCTTACAGTTCGTAGCTATCAAGAGGAGAGACTGTGGGGAATGGGCCATTCCAGGGGTAAGAGCAAAACTCTGGAGACAATAGACATTTTCCTACTGGTAAGAGCACAAGGTGTGCGCGTGACAAAAGAGTGGTTTTTGATGAGTGGCCTTGTGTTGCAGAGGTGAGGAGAAATGCTCCTTAAACTAGCTTTGCCCAAGCGCTAGCTGGTATGCCTGCTGCTGTTTGCCTTGCAAGGTGGTATTCGTATTTAATTCTGACCATATCTTTTGCATGATGCAGGCACAATTTAATCCGTTGCAGTTCTTGAAGGATGTGCGTGCTCACTCTTTACAACTAAGTGCAAAGTTATCCCATGTCCAGAGTATGGCGCAGATGGATGTAATATACTAAGAGCCAGTCAAAGGTGACTAAAAAGAAGTGGAAGCTGAGGGATAGTCACCTTTTTTTATTTCCCTCTCTCTAAGGGGATGGTGGACCCAGGGGAGAAGGTTAGCGCTACCCTGAAGCGAGAATTTGGGGAGGAGGCCTTGAACTCCTTGCAGAAATTGCCTGAGGAGAAAGTGGAATTGGAGAAGCAACTCCACAAGCTCTTCAGCCAGGAACACTTTGTGGTGAGCTCTGTGTCTCTTGTAATAGCCTCTTGAGCTATGCATGTAACTCACAGTTGTATGGAACTTGAAAAAGTGTGGCTGAAATGAAAAGAAGCTGTGATGTTTGGGTTGTCATGGTGGTGGAAACGGAAGGGACTGTTGAAAACTCTGTAAGGGCAAATGTGTCAGAGGGAAAGCAAATATCTTCTTATTGACTCCACCTTGTTTGTTGTGACACTGAGCTTGTTTTTGGTTTGTTCGGGGCCTTAGGTGTACAGAGGATATGTGGATGACCCTCGTAACACTGATAATGCCTGGATGGAGACGGAGGCTGTGAACTATCACGATGAAACCGGTGGGTATCTCCATGTGTGCTCTTAGTTGCCTTTTACTTTATATGTTGATTTGAAATTGTGCTGTATGTTGGGCTGAGATTGGCAATGAAATTGGGGGAGCATGCAAGTCAGGTGTAAAATATTGGACTAAAACCAACGGGCATGAGAGTCTCTTGTCTCCTAAGATGTTCGGCCATGACAGGTAGCTGTCATTCCACGTTGGTTTCTGTCAATCTAGAAATAAGGAATGTATGGACTTTGCCTGAAAATTATGTATTCATTTGTTAGCTAGTTCTAAGCTATGGGCCATGTGCCTTCGTGTGGAGGTTGAACATTGGACAGGAGTTCCTTCTTGTCACTCTATTTATCTTGAGTTGGTTTAATTTCCCTTTTTAATGAGTCTGGGGTGGAAGGATAGTCTGTTTCTTCTGTTATTTTTCCATTAGTAGTTAGTGTGTCCTTCAGAAGCATTGTCTCTGGCTGCTTGTGGATTTTCATTGCATTTATTGCTTTGGTCTTTTAATTGCTCTGAGACCTTTTATCTCGGTTACTCTGCCAGAGTTAATTATTGGACCTTATTTTACTTGTATAAATCAGTAGGAATGGGCATACATTGCTAGTTCTTTGATTTATCTTAAAAAGTGAGAGATGAGGATCCAAGATAATAGACTAATCTGTTCATATAGTGACACTTCCACTGTGTTTTGGGTAGTAGGTACCAGTGGTGAAGTTTCACATGTCACTGGTCCTTGATTTATCAGCCCCCAGAAACAGTGAAGATACTGTTCCTTTGATCTTTGTTTCTAATACACATTTTGTAATATTTTTAAAAGCTTTTCTTTGGCTGTTGTCTGTGAAGTCCTGGGACTCTTTTTGGAAACAGAGCAAGACACTTCAGAGAGCAGTTCAGAAGCCTTTCTGCATCCCTCCTTAAGTACTATTTTTGATATTGGGGCGTCTAGTAAAATTGTAATTATCCTGGTGTTTCATAAGCACATATAAGTTTCAGAATTCGGTTTGACCAGTAGAAGAGTACCTGAAAAGGAAGCAGTCAAATGTTAGCCAAACAAACAAAAATCAAGGCAGAGGGATGTGTCTGGTCACGGGTTTCTTGTTCACTCTCCTTTAGTTCGGACCTTAAAGTTTTTTCTGGGTCCAGGGCATCTGACAGAGCCACGTGGAGTCGCTACGTGGTGTTACACTCAGCAGCTAATTGACTTTGCAGAATTTCAATTTGTTCTTGCAAGGATTTTATTTTCTCTCCTTCTGTTTTCCTGGTCAAATGTCTATCCTCCTGGGCTGCAGTCAGTGCTGCCCCTAATACTGCACAAACTATAGCTTTTCCTTTACCGAACCGCAACTTTGGCTCCTTCGCAAGGGTAGTGATATGACGTGCCACTGGTTCTGGATTGTGCCAATTATCATGGGCCCAGACCATTCCCGGCGGAGTAGGACATGCCTTCTACTCCTTCAGTTTTTCCAAAATTGGGGAGCACAGACATTTCTGGGGCCGTTATGGCTTGCTACTGCTCGAATCTCCCCTGGCTTATAGCTGAGAGGCCACTTTCCGGACTCTCCCTGTCCACAGCCGGATAGAGAACTGGTATCCCTTAGGCCAACGGGTAGCAGTCAGGCCTTTGCTCCTGCTCGAACCTCTCCCAGCGAGGCTGCTTCCTGATCCTGCCTGTCCGACCAATGCTGGATAGAGAATCGGTGTCCCTTAATACGGGTAGCAGTCAAGCAGTAACCCCTGCTTGAACCTCTCCTGGCTTATAGCTGAGAGATCATTTCCCTTAGGACCTTCGGACATCGAGAAAATCCTGTCCGTGACGCCATTAGGATGTCACATCCCATCTCTCAGTAAAGAGAGGGGGTAAGTGACTTTAGATTCGTAAATTCTCAATGGTGCAGACTAAGGTGAGATAAATCTCAAGGTCCATATAGACCATCTATAGGTCCATATAGCTTACCAAAATGTTTAGTATAGGTCTTATCAAGTCCGTGATAATTGGTTAGGTATATAACAAATTATGGCAAGTGGTGAGGTATGCATTGTGTGACTTAGAGAAAAGAGAAACTGAGGGATAGAGAAAGGAAAAGATGGAGAAAAAGACAGAGATAAAGAGATAACCAGTCCTGGTTCCAGCGTCTTTTTCAGGAAATCTTCCCAGGCATAAAAATCTTCCCAGGCATGGTCGTCTTCTATTGTTTCTTCTTTGTTCCCCTCTAGGGGCATTTATTTGCCCCTTTTATGTTTGCTGAATTAGCATGGTCCACCCCCCTTGCTGAGGACAGCCTCGTCTCAGGTTTCTCCCTTCTCCCAGGTGATGTGTAGCATGATTTGGGTGGAGAGATGAGTGCCATAGACATACATATTTAGCATGATCTCTATAATCTTCATTAGCACATGCAGGGCTGTGCGCTTTCCTATGCATTTCGCGGATAATGAAGCAAAGGTCACTCCTCGGACACAATGGCCTTGAGAACGGAGAACTAGCAAGCTCACCACACGAGTGGCAGAACTATCCTGTCTTCACCAGACAGTTCTCCCACACTTTCAGGCGCCAGAAGTGTTAGCCTTATCAGTTCTTTGAAGGCCAGGCCTGCATTATTTATTTCCTTGTGAGTGTTTGAGGCATTCCATGGAAGGCTTGGAGGGCCTTCTGCGCCTCATCAAGGAATTTATGGCCTGTCCCTTACAAGGGATTGGCTAAACTTGTGGTAGTGAGTACACGTTGTCATAATAATTTCTATTAACTTGTCGTGCTGCTGATGGTACTCTAGAAGTGGTGACAAGGAGTTAACACCACCTCTGCCACTCAGATTTGCCTTAAAAATAGTGCAAGTATGAAAAAGGTTTCTGGCACAGAATCCATGAGCAACTTAATTGGTTTCTCTCTGAGAAGGAGTTGGAGGTTTCTGCCTGTGAAGGAGCCATGTGGAAGGGTGGAACTCTTCAGATGTGAGAAGAAAAACCAGGAAAAAGATGCAATAGCATATCCTAAGTCTTGTTTTTTGAACAGGTGAGACAATGGATAACTTGCCTCTGGAAGCAGGCGATGATGCTGGAACAGTGAAGTGGGTTGACATCAGTGAGAAGCTCAAGCTGTATGCAAATCATAGCTACTTCATTAAGCTTGTGACTGAAGAAAGGGGAGCCCACTGGAGTGAGGATCCTGGTCCTGGGTGCTGTGAGTGATGTAAACAAGGAACGGACTGACACCAAGGGGAGCTTTGAAAGTTTTCCAGCTTTGAAACAGATGACACTGCCCTTCTCAGTGAAAATTCCATGAAATTCAGCTGGCAACAGCACTTGTCAGTGATAAATGGAGGCTTTTGCTTAAATAGAGGTTTTGCTTTCTTGTCTTCACTCTTTGCAGCCATTTCATCATAATAACTGCAGATTTGCATGACATCATTGGGATTATGACTGGTTGTAGTTCAGAGACTGTTCACATTTGCTATGTATTTTTGCACTGACTTCTTGATAGAAGCGTGAATCCTTAAGGATGTGAGACTTGTAAGATGATAACCTAAAGAATGATTTAAATTAAGTGCAACATAATAAAGTGAGTTGTTTCTCTTAACGTGTCTTTTCATTGATTTTTTTAATTTATTTTTTTTATTTGGAGAGATTAGTTTTCACACTTAATTGCTTTTTAGCTTACAGTATGGATGGTAGTCACATCGGAATGTCTGACAGCGCCCCTATCTAAAAAGATAACTGTTGGGGGATGTAACTTGATGACTGATTTTGGGAGCTGGGTTTTGAGGTTCCTCTCTTCCCACTGCTTGTGGCACTACAGCTGTTGGGGAGACTGTGCAATAAACAGTGTAATTGGAAGTATAATCTTGTAACTTGTGCTTTTTTTGTTTTAATGGTTTACGTAATGTAAGTTGCAGTCAGGAGGCTGACGTGTGTCTTCTATGACACTTATGCTGATAACAAGATGCTGTGGTTTAGCTCTTTGGCCCAGGTATCTGTGAGGCTGTTTCAGAAATGAGTCCTGTTGTCCGACTCACTTCTCTCTGGGGTACCATGTCACCGCAAGACTTGTTTTTCAAGGCCCAGGACAGTGTTCTGGGCAGTGGCATGAGGCACAGGGTATGTTTCCAGCCATCCAGTGGTTGCTTCCACCATTGTGAGCACATAGCACTTGACGGGTTTGTGGCAGTGTGATATAATCAATCTGCCAGGCCTCCCCATATTTATATTTCAGCCATCGTCCTCCATACCAAAGAGGCTTTAACTGCTTGGCTTGTTTGATTGCAGCACATGTCTCACAGTCATAGAGGACCTGAGCAATAGTGTCCATGGTCAAGTCCACCCCTCGCTCACGAGCCCATCTATATGTCGCATCTCTTCCTTGATGGCCTGAGGTGTCATGGGCCCATTGAGCTATGAATAGTTCACCCTTATGTTGCCAGTCCAGATCCACCTGAGCCACTTCAATCCTAGCAGCCTGATCCACCTGCTGGTGGATCCTCCGTGGACTGGATCTGATGTTCCTCCGTGGACCCATTCTTCGGTACATGGGCATCTACGTGGCGTACTTTCACAACCAGATTCTCTATCCGGGCAGCAATATCTTGCCCCAGGTCAGCAGCCCAGATGGGTTTGCCTCTGCGCTGCCAGTTGCCCTGCTTCCACTGCTGTAACCACCCCCACAGAGCATTTGCCACCATCCATGAATCAGTGTAGAGATAAAGTACTGGCCATTTTTCTTGCTCGGCAATGTCCAAAGCCAGCTGAATGGCTTTCACCTCTGCAAACTGGCTTGACTCACCTTGTCCTTCACTGGCTTCTGCAACTTGTAGGACTCCACACAGCAGCCTTCCACTTCGATGCTTTCCCACAATCTGGCAGGACCCATCAGTGAACAGGGCATATTTCTTCTCTTTTTCTGGCAGTTTATTATATGGTGGGGCCTCCAAAAACTCACAATGCCTAAGAAAGCTTGTGTTTCCTTTTTACTAGTTGGTGGAGACATAGCTGCTATTTTGTTGATCACATCCATTGGGATCTGATGGCATCCATCTTGCCATTTTATTCCTAAAAACTTGATCTCCCGCACAGGTCCCTTGACCTTACTTCATTTATGCCAAAACCAGCTTTCAGAAGGATTCGGACTATTTTATTCCCTTTCTCAAAAACTTCTTCTGCTGTGTTTCCCCATACGATGATGTCATCGATGTATTGCAGATGTTCTGCAGCTTCACCCTGTTCCAGTGCAGTCTGGATCAGTCCATGGCAAATGGTGGGGCTGTGTTTCCACCCCTGGGGCAGTCAATTCCAGGTGTACTGGAATCCCTTCCACGTGAAAGGAAACTGTGGCCTGCACTCTGCTGCCAAAGGGATTGAGAAGAATGCATTCGCTATATCAATCGTGGCATACCACTTGGCTGCCTTGGACTCCAGTTCGTACTGCAGTTCTAGCATGTCCGGCACAGCAGTGCTCAGTGGTGGCGTGACTTCATTCAGACCACGATAGTCTACAGTTAGCTTCCACTCTCCATTAGATTTTCGCACCAGCCATATGGGACTGTTAAAGGGGGAGCGAGTCTTGCTGATCACTCCTTGAACCTCTAGTTGACGAATCAGCTTACGGATGGGAATCAGAGAGTCTCGGTTAGTGCGATACTGCCGCCGATGCACCATTGTGGTAGCAATTGGCACCTGCTGTTCTTCGATCCTCAACAACCCCACAACAGAAGAGTCCTCTGAGAGACCAGGCAAGGCAGACAACTGTTTAACTTCCTCCGTCTCCAAAGCAGCTATGCCAAAGGCCCAGCGGTACCCTTTTGGGTCCTTAAAATACCCTCTCCTGAGGTAATCTATACCAAGGATGCATGGAGCCTCTGGGCCAGTCACAATGGGATGCTTTTGCCACTCGTTCCCAGTTAGGCTCACTTCTGCCTCCAGTACAGTCAACTCTTGGGATCCCCCTGTCACCCCAGAAATACAAATGGGTTCTGCCCCTCTATAGCTTGATGGTATTAGAGTGCACTGCGCACCCGTGTCCACTAGAGCCTTATACTCCTGTGGGTCTGATGTGCCAGGCCATCGAATCCACACCGTCCAATAAACCCGGTTGTCCCTTTTCTCCACCTGGCTGGAGGCAGGGCCCCTCTAATACTGGTCATAGCATCTGTTACTCACTTCTTGCAGAAATGACTTGGAAGTTCCTTCAGGAGGATCAGAAGCAAGATCAGGCCTTCTGCTCTGTCTGGGGAACTGCCCACTGGAAACTGGGGCAGCTCTTTTCCTGGAGGGATCCCCTTTTGTGGTTGTCCTTCCTTGCAACTCCTGTACCCGTGTCTGCAGGGTCGAAGTAGGCTGTACATCCCACTTCCTCATGTCCTCTCCGTGGTCCCGCAGGTAGAACCACAGGGTGCCTCGTGGTGTGTACCCTCTGTACTCTCTCTCTTGAGTGGGGAAATGCCTGCTTCTAATAGCTGAGACGCTGGCCTGTGCAGGTGGGGAGTAGGACATATTCTCTTCAAGTTGCTGGACCTTCCGTGACAGTTTCTCCACAGCTGAGACAAGGGGGGAAGAGAGACTTTTCATATGGCCGGAGCCGGCCAGCTACCTCATCCACCGTTGGTCCCTCTTCACCTTTCCATTCCATTACTGCCAGGGAGTTGGCATATGATGATGTGCTGCGTACAAACTTCTGCCACGTGGGCCTTGTGCATTGCACCTCATCAGGGTCTGTGGGTAAGTCGGCATTGTCCAAGTCATAATAAATCATCTCCCGCATGGCTAATTCTCTCAGGTACTGGATGCCTCTTTCCACAGTAGTCCACTTGCTTAGTTGACATACAACATCCTCACTGAAGGGGTACCTCTCCCTCGCGCCTGACAGGAGTCATTTCCAGAGGCTGAGGGCTTGGGTCTTCTTCCCAATTGCCTTGTCAATGCCGCCTTCCCTAGACAGGGATCCCAGCTGCCTGGCCTCCCTACCCTCTAATTCCAGGCTACCTGCCCCGTTATCCCAACAACAAAGTAGCCAGGTGACAATGTCCTCGCCTGAAAGTCGGCTGAAATCTTTTCGCATATCCCGCAGCTCACTCAAGGATAGGGATTGGGTAATTGTCTCTGGTTCTGCCTCTTCCTCCTGCTCTCGTGATGACCCTGGTTCATTATCATCTCTTACTAAGCGAACTGATTTCTTCGTGTACTTCTTCTTCTGTATGGGGGCAACTGATGCCGGCACGGGTTGGTTCCCAGGTTCAGCGGCAGTGGCTGCCACCGGGGTTGGAGTAGCCGCAGTGCCTGTCGGTCTGGTCTCCACCTCTCTCCCCTGCGGGTGCTGCATAACGCTGAGCAGTGGCTGGTAGGTACCAGCCAGGGCCCAGCACAGTGCGGTGAGTTGTGCCTCTCTAGAATAGCCACAGCATTTTCCCTTCAGATATTCTGCTACTCTATCAGGGTCCTGTAATTGTTCAGGGGTGAAGTCCCAGACCATTGGAGGCGAGAATTTCTCTAGGTACCTGCCCATGTTCTTCCACATGCCATGCCACCCCTGACTATCCAGCCTCGGAGCAGATCTCCGGGTGGTAGTCTTAAATAGCCGTTTAACCCTAAACAGGACGTGGAACACATTCAGCAGACATAACACTAGGAACATGCTGGTTTGAGCATCCCAAGGATATTCAAAATTCTCAAAAGCTGTTATACCCGGCCTGAAGGAGAAAAGGGAGGCAAAAGACCTGGGGAAAGTGTCCCCCCCTGTTTCCCCCACAGACTGGGTGTAATTATTAATAAATTCTGAGAGACGGTGCCCAATGTACGGACAGGACAGCAAAACCACATAAACACCCCAAAATAGCCGTCTGAACAGTGATGTTATCATATCATAAACAGATATCGCACAGGACAGCGGAATGATAATCCTGATCCCTCTTCCAGACCCGATAAACAGCATCGCAGGGAGTACATAAGCCATATACGAATTTACATAACGCAGCCATGAGAATAAACCAAGCAACATGGCGATCCGCGACTATTTAACTAATACAATAAATGCATACAACAAATTCATTTTTTACAAGCTCTAGTTGGATTCTGTCGTTACCTCAACCCTTCGAGCCCCATGTTGGGTGCCAAAAAGGGCTGTCGTGGTTTGGCTTCAGACGGCAACAAAGAACCACGTGCCGCTCGCTCGGGCCTTCCCAACAGGGGAAGAATCAGAAGAAAAAGGCAAAACTCTTGGGTTGAGACAAAGGCAGGTTAACAGAACAGCAAAGGGAACAAGAAAACAACAACAATAACACGGACAGAGGAATATGCAAACAGGATTACAGAACCGCTGCTCACCGACCAGACCCGGGACGCCCCAGCCCCCTCCCCCAGCAGCTCAGGGTGGGCATGGCTCACATGGCATGGAATACACGTCCTGGGGAGAACTAACCATATCCCCGCCGGAACCAGGACACAAGAGCTGCACAACAGTCGCTGACATTCCTCCCTGTGTTTTTAATCAAGGGGTAATTGCTGTTAATTGTGTAATAATGTCAAGAGTTGATGACAGTAATAGCTAAAAGTTGTGGTTGAGACCTGGGGTGGGGATCTTAATGAATTTTGAGCCATGTGTTGAAGTAGGATGGTGATAAATGTCATGGTCTGGAATTACCTTGTGTAACAGTACTCTGGCATGCTCGTGCATGGTTGAGTCTGTTGACGACATCCTGCTTACCTAGTGAACGAATTTAGGGCTTGCTCCTTTTCAACACTACTCCTTCCTCCCAATTAGCTACTGAAACCTGGAGGAGTCATGTGTGTTTATACAGGGAACTCTGGGAATCTTGTAGAGTTATTAGTATGTTCCTTTGAAAGGAAAAAGTAATGCTTTATTTTTAAATTAAGAGTAAGAGTTAGAGTTCTTAATTTTTCTTTCAATCCTTGCTCACCTCCTGCTGTACATTTGATTTCTTCTGTGGTCTTACTAAAACAGCTTAAATGCTTTCTGTTGCAGTAGAAGCTGCCATAGACTTGGCTTACACAAAAGTCTTTCTTCAAATTGTAGGTAAGATCTAGTGGCTGCTTAGGCAGAAACGATTTTGATTAATCTGTCCTCAGCGTACACAGTATGGAGACTGGGTGATATCTGGTATGTCCATATCAAGACCTGAGACAACCTGTGGAACTCAGAATGGACAAAAGGCATAGCCAGCTTCAGGAGTTCCCTTCCCTCTCTACTCCTGGTCTTTGGAAACAGGATCATGGAAATGACTCGGGTATAGTTTCCTCTTAAGAAAAGATGAAGACAACTAAGAAATTCGATGCTCAGCGTTTATTCAAGCTTAACAGATAATCAGACAAGGTTTGAGAGAGCTGTGCACTGTAACCCACACCAGCTTCAGAGGCGGGCATGCGAAACAGGACGTGGTTGTTACTCATCCGCAGTTTCCAGTGCACTGGTGAGACAAAAGCTGGGAAGGAGCTGTAGGAAGTTGAAGGCTATCTAGAAGCAACTGCATTCCGTAGGAGACATCCATGGTTTTCCAGGTGTCTTCAGAGTAAGAAGAGAATGGCAGGTTAGAATTAATAGCAGTTAATTACTTTAATGTGCAATCCATACTTTATGCAGAGCAAGAACTTAGCAGTGTAGTTGGGTTTTGAAAGCATGACCACAAGAGCAGACCCTTAAGTTTATGGGAGGTGAATGTGCAGCTCCTGGTGACTGAGAACAAGGGTGACTATACTGCGGCATGTCAAAATAGGATGATTTTTTTTTCTTGAATTGTTACTGTTTACGTATGAAGCACTTAACACAGTGTACAGTACTAAAGATGAAAACAGGATAAAATAATGTCAATTCTGAAAATCCCACACTCAGTGAGACAGAAAAACGGCACTGGTTCCATAGCCAGTGTGTTATTCCTGAAAAGCAAAATTTCTGTAAAGAATCTTTTCAGTCCTTACTGGTCTTATGTTAAAGCCTTTTTTTGACAGGCTAAGCAGACTTGGCTATATGGTTTTTTTTTAATTGTCATGTTTCCAGGAAAGCTTTCCGGTTAGGCAGCGTTCAGTTGGAGTGTGTGATCTTAGACAGTACGCTGTATGTAATGCAGTTACTTTATGCATATCCCAGTACCTTACTAATCAGATCTTGATGCTTACTTGTGTCCTGAAATTTGTTGCGTACCTACAATATTGAAAGTTTGTAAGTAAGTAAATGTAGTGGCGTTTCTTTTCATTTGGCAGATCTCCTGGAAAATGGTCAGCTTCTCTATAAGGGTGTTGTTAGCTTGTATATTAATGCAAATTAGATGTGTTGGGAAGTGTCATTTTTCAGCCTTATGTGTTGTGTCTCTAACTTATCCTAAACTAATTTTTTTAAATATCTAAGAGATCATCTATCCCCAGGGATTGGGATACCCAGACAAATGCTCAAAGAATATCTAAGGAACAGCAGCGGAATTTTGAGAAAGTTTGTAACCTCTTTTCAATCTGAAGAAATAGAGGTGGTTTTGTATTAAAAAATAACCAGTTACACCATAGAATGCACGTCTGCTAATTAGAAAGCGGAGTGGATTACTCTCCTTGAGCTTCAAAGATAAATCACAGTCCCTCCCCACCTCCCTTCTATGGTAGTTTGTCGTTCAGAAGCCGCTCTCTCAATATCCCTGATGGAGCGCTCCCTGGCTAGCTAGAGCTTCCTGCAGTCCCATGTCCCATTGTTCTACCAGACAGTTCAGTCACCTCAGACTTTGTCTTTGTAAGCCTGCAGACCACGCCTGAAGCTTCTGCGTAGGAAGAATTCACGGATAGCTATCAGGAGCCTGGATTGTTCCTGTGAAAGAAAGTCATCTTGCGTCAGTATTTTCCTGTTCAGTACCAAAATCCCCAGTTAAATACAAATGGATTCTGTTAATTTAGAAGGAAAAGTTTTACGTCCTCTGAGCTGTCCGAGCTGTCCGAGCTCTCCGAGCTCTCCGAGCTACCCGAGCTGTCCGAGCTGTCCGAGCTGTCTGAGCTACCCGAGCTGTCCGAGCTATCCGAGCTGTCTGAGCTGCTCGAACTGCTCGAACTGCTTGAACTGAGGCTTTCGCTACTGCTGTCCTGTAGAAAAAGAATTTTGTTTTAGAGTAAGGTGTAATTCCTCCTGCTTGTATTTCTTTAAAAAAAAATATAAAAAACTATCAAATACTTCGTTTTGGTTTTGATTTTTTTTTTTCTTTTGCTGTTAGAAAGTAAAGATAGTTCTGCAAAGGGAACTTATTAATCTTCAATGTCTGTAATACTGTCAGCTGAAATAGCTAATTGTTGTGGTTTTGAGGAACCCACAATAATTTATTGTCGTTTAGACAATTATTCTCTCACCCGATGACCCCTTCCCCACCTGGGAACTGGAATCAGGGAAAAACCAAGGAAACCCAAGGGTTGAAATATAAACAGATTTAATAGAATAAGACTAGATAATTAACATTAATAATACTAAAGAACCAGTATTGATCCTGATACTAATATAAAATACACGAGGATTATACTCAGCCCATTCTATCAGGAGGAAGCCGTGCACTCCCAGCAGGGGACAGCAAATGTCGGACACTGGGAGCGCCATGGCTTCGGGAGGAAGGGAAGGAAGGGCTTGCGTCCAACACCAGGGCAAGAATTTCTCAGGATCACAGCCATCATAGAAGAGAGAGAACTTCGCAGCAAAGTTTCTAATTTACATTGAATGTGACATTCATGGTATGAAATAACCCTGTTGGCCAGCCTGGGTCAAGTGCCCAGGTCTTGCTCCTCCTCATCCCTGCACCTGGCAAGGCTCGAAAACACTGAGACCTTGAAACCCACATACCATAGCTGGCTATAAAGTAAATATTGTCACAAACTCAGATATCAGGGTCTTCTAAAAGTGCAGTTTTTCTTAGCATTAGAAGAGACCTTACTGAAAGAGAAATTAATCCTGTGCCCCTCAAACCAGGACACTAGTGGAGAAAATACAGGCCCTGTTGTTGGGCTGGGTATGAGCTTGTTACTAGTGCTTAGAATTTATTTTTTTTCTTTAAAGTTTAAGGAAGACTCAATAATGTTGAGAATCTAGAATAGTAAAAACATAAATCGGTTTAGACCTGTACCAAACACGAGTGTTTTTAAGCCTGCTGTATTAGTTTAAAAGCTTGTGATTTCCAGTTTGCAATGTTAACGTTTCCCACATTGGATGCCCGTTTAGTTTCTTCTTCAGTACTTACTGCGTTCGCAACAGCAAAAATCACGCTCAGAACACAAGAAAACAACAGGAATTTCATCTTGAGAGGGAGTCCTGTGGAGCAGGTTAAAAACAAAGAGTTAGTGTCCTGGTTTTGGCAAAAGGAAAGACCTGGGGGGGGGAGTATGGCTCTCCTCTGTGCACAGAGAAAGGAAAGTCAGACAGCAGGACCTGTTCCTAGTTGAGTGCAGCTTGTGGTGTGACCTTAACTGTCATCTCTGTATCTTAGCTGCTCATGTACGTGGTCAGAATAAGCTTGCTATCCCTCTGCTTCCTGATGCCTTGTCTGTGTTTTGAAATCTTGTCAGCATTTTACTTATTATTTTTGTCTCTGATCTTACCTCTTTCTAATGTTACTCTTTCCTATCAATGCTTATGGAAGCCTTTTGCATTTTTTTTTGTTTTAAGCAACAGCAGAGGATTGGTATTTCTCTGAGTAGTTCTTGTCACATTTTCTTTTTTTTTCAGACTCATAGAATGGTTGAGGTTGGCAGGGTCATCTGGAAATCATTTAGTCCATTCCCTAGACATGCTCAAACAGGATCAACTAGAGCCAAGTTGTCCAGGACTGTCCAGCCAGGTTTTGAGCATTTCCTGGGACGGAGAATCCACAACCTCTCTGGGTAACCTATGCCAGCGCTTGAAAACTCTCACCGTGGGAAAAAGTTTTTCCTTCCCCTTCACAGTCATGCAGTCTACAGCCGTACCCCAAATGATTTTTTTGTTATGAAATTTAGTCTAGGTAATATTAAAGCATCTGTATTACCTTTGGATTGCATGTTGAACAGCTCGTCAGTGGATCAGACGAAGTCGGCTGGCTCCAGTGATGGTGTTGGGTGAATGGCCGGTGTCTATATATACAGTTTTGAGTACCACGGCCAGGTGAGCTGGCGCAGGCAGGACACAAGACATCATGAATCATACCTTCTTAAGACCTTTTGGATGTTTAGTTTACTTCTCAGCTGATAAAGAAGCCATTTTTTTTTTCTGTGACCCCTACTAATCCTTGGAGGATTGACAGTTTTGGCAACGGAAGTGTGTATCTGTGTTATAAAAGGAATATTTGTTGTGAGTTTTTTTTAAATTTAGGTATTCTGACTGCAGGGTTCTGCACGTTAGTGACGCTGGAGGAACACTTGGGTGATAATGCCAATAGTACTGAAGCTGCTAACTGGAAGGGAGTGTTACATACTCAAAAATGACCTCCTTGTTCCTGAAGAAATGGGAACTTGTAAATTAAAGTCATTGCTGCCTTTTGAGGCCAGCTGTGTACCAGCAGCATACTCACAGTTTGAGAGCTGTGTTTTCTGATCTCTGACTATATGCAAGTTAAGCAAAAAGCCATTGGGAGACAAGTCTCTAAATAAGTTTTCATTTACAGTGTTTGCTTGGTCCCTCTGCTTGGTGATTATTTTAGTAGAAAAGTCTGAACTGGTAAATAAGAACTTTAAATTAATAGGTGTATCTGGGGAGAATCTTGTAGGGTGCAATTCAGAAGTTGGCATTATGTTGGATCTGTTTGAGACCACTGACATCAACAGTTCATCTCTGTGCCCTTTTCTGGGGACATGTCTCAGAGCATAAAGCATAATATGTACTTGTTGGATCACGCATGCGCTTGCAGATTAATAAGGACGCAAGGTGAATTGTACATTTGTTACAAAGCATCCTATTTGCCTGTTGTGGGGGCAACAGAGTAGATATTGGTCATAAAGCACAGGGATGAAAGAGCAGAAAGAAGAAAACATGCTTTTTGTAGGATTTTCTACGTTGGTGTGTTTGTGTTTGCACAGTTAGTTGTTGACTAGTTGGAAAGATTGTCCTCATCCTCAATGAAAATAACTATTAACAGTGACTGTGAAAAAACCCCCCAAAACAATACACCCCCAAAAAACCCAAACAAACCCCAAAACCAGATAGAAATGGAAACGTCCTTCAGATATATTTGGGAAATGTGCTGAAATGCTAATTGGTTCTTTTCCTGTAAAGTAGAAGCAAAGCCATTGAGAGGAAGAACATTTTTTCCAGACTTCATAGCGTGAGGATTTTTTTGGGGGGGAAGCATTCCTATAAAGCTGATCAGTGTTCTGCCACAAAGTGTAAAATTGCAACCCCACACCTGTTGGTATGGACTGTTGAGCCAGAATCCACAGGTGAGGTGGGCGATCACCTCTGTGTCCTTCTTTTTGGAGTCTTCCATGTGGCCATGCAGGAGGACTCAAAATTAAAGTTAATGCAAACACATCTGGTATCAGTACAGTGCTGATAAGGAGATTGATCTTCTTTGAAAAGGAGATTCAGATGGCCGAGTCAGTGAGAAGAGATAAGATGTTTAATTTAGGTTCATTAAATCTAAATGAAGCCCCCTTGATTAGGTTCATTAAATCTAAATGAAGACCCCTTGGTCGAGGAGGATCAAGTGAGAGATCAATTAGGTCAATTAGATATCCACAAGTCCATGGGTCCCAATGGGATGCATCCGAGAGTGCTGAGGGAGCTGGCGGAAGTCATTGCTGGGCCACTCTCCGTCATCTTTGAAAGTTCCTGGAGAACAGGAGAGGTGCCTGAGGACCGGAGGAAAGCCAATGTCACTCCAGTGTTCAAAAAGGGCAAGAAGGAGGACCCAGGGAACTACAGGCTGGTCAGCCTCACCTCCATCCCTGGAAAGATGATGGAACAGCTTGTTCTGGGTGTCATCTCAAGGCATGTGGAGGAAAAGAAAGCTATCAGAAGTACTCAACATGGATTCACCAAGGGGAAATCATGTCTGACTAATCTGATAGCCTTCTATGATGGCATGACTGGATGGATAGATGGGGGGAGGGTAGTGGATGTTGTCTACCTTGACTTCAGCAAGGTGTTGGACATGGTCTCCCATAACATCCACATAGAGAAACTTAGGAAGTGTGGGTTAGATGAATGGACAGTGAGGTGGATAGATAACCGGTTGAAAGACAGAGCTCAGAGGGTCGTGATTAGGGGCACAGAGTCTAGTTGGAGGTCAGTGACGAGTGGTGTTCCCCAGGGGTCAGTACTGGGTCCAGTCCTCTTCAATATATTCATCAATGACCTGGATGAGGGGATAGAGTGCACCCTCGGCAAGTTTGCTAATGCCACAAAGGTGGGAGGGGTGGCTGACACACCAGAAGGCTGTGCCGCCATTCAGTGAGACCTAGACAGGCTGGAGAGTTGGGTGGAGAGAAACCTTATGAAACTCAACAAGGGCAAGTGTAGGGAGCTGCACCTGGGGAGGAATAACACCCTGCACCAGTACAGGTTGGGTGCTGACCTGCTGGAGAGCAGCTCAGTGGAAAGAGACCTGGGAGTCCTGGTGGACAACAGGATGACCATGAGCCAGCAATGTGCTCTTATGGCCAAGACGGCCAATGGATTCCTCAGGGGAATTAAGAAGAGCGTGGCCAGCAGGTCCAGGGAGGTCATCCTCCCCCTCTGCTCTGCCCTGGGGAGGCCGCACCTGGAGTACTGTGCCCAGTTCTGGGCTCCCCGGTTCAAGAAGGACAGCAGGGAACTGCTGGAGAGGGTGCAGCAAAGGGCTACCAAGATGATGAGGGGACTGGAACACCTCTCTTATGAAGAAAGCCTGAGGGATTTGGGTCTCTTCAGTCTAGAAAAAAGATGGCTGAGGGGGGATCTTATCGACACTTATAAATACTTACAGGGTGGGTGTCAGGAGGATGGGGCCAAGATCTTTTCAGTGGTGCCCAGTGACAGAACAAGAGGTAACGGGCACAAACTTGAGCATAGGAAGTTCCACCTAAACGTGAGGAGGAATTTCTTTCCTGTGAGGGTGGCAGAGCACTGGCACAGGCTGCCCAGAGAGGTGGTGGAGTCTCCGTCTCTGGAGACACTCCAAACCCACCTGGACGTGTTCCTGTGCCACCTGCTCTGGGTGACCCTGCTCTGGCAGGGGCTTGGACTAGACGGTCTCCAGTGGTCCCTTCCAACCCTTGCCATTCTGTGATTCTGTAAATGGAAACAATGAAGTCTAAAGAAGGCCAATAAAATTATCACTAACTTTATCTTCTCTACTTCACAAAATGAAGAAATAATAAAGACGAAAATATTTATAAGTTAAGCGACAATAGTAACAATATATTGTTATATGATAATAATATAACAATAACAATCAGTAACGAGTACTGATGGGGAAACTAACTTTCATTTATCCTTACTCTTAATGTTCTTACAATCTGTGGAATAAATATTGGTGGTGCTTGCCCCCTGGCGAAGTGCAAGAGCTCAGGTGAAAATTTTTCTTGCACTGTAACATCTATCCATGCATACATTAGCAAATGCTCCTTCTCTGTGTCCTGCAGTGGAAAATCGGAAGTGGCAGCATCACTGAGAATGTCGAAACAAGTGGGATGCTGATCTGCTCTTAAATGCATTAGGTGCTTCATATATCCACAGCTGTAATCATCTTGGTGGTGGTGGTTGTTTGCCCTGGGACTGTTTAAAGGAAAATCTTCCCTGTTTGCCCTGATAAATTTCATTCATCTTTTTCTAGTACTTGGTTTGAGCGGAGCAACGGTGAGTGTTAGCCTTAGTGGGGCACGTCTATCCCTTGTGAGTTGTCCTCGTGTGAAATATATTTGATTGTTTTAAGGTGGCTAACTCTTAGCTGTAGAAAGAACAAATAAGCATCAGGCTGCAGCGAGGCAGAAAAAATGCTGTCAAAATTACTTTTTCCCGGAGACATTTGAAATGCCAGAGAAAGGACCTTTTTCGAATTGAATTAGCACAAAGAATATGCTTTTGTACATGCAGTCCAGGTTGATTTATATGCGCTGCTGTGTGATGTTACAGAATGTGAAGGGGATGACAAGTCAGGCTTACAGGAAACGCTGTCAGTGGAACTGGTTTTGTTAGGAAATAATCTTTTGTTTCTGTAAGTGCCTGTGTTGAAAATAATATCTTGATTCATTGTCTCCCAAGGAAGGCTTGTAGTTGGACTAGGATTAGAAGCCTTTGCTAGTTCAAGAGAAAATTAAAAAGGGGCTTCCACAATTCAAGCTACCAAACCAGCATTTCTGAATCCTGTTTTCTTTTCATTAGAAAGCTGAAATGGTTCAGGTGAAATGTGTTTTCTGATCTTCCTTTGTAGGAATAGCGTTTGGGGCTTCTTGCTTACAGCAAAGCATACCTGGAGCGTTTTCAGTGAAGCGCTTGGTTTAAAATCACAAAGTTAATGGCATTCAGGAATAACCTCATTCTGTCCTGTTTCTTATGCCTAAATTGTGCCTGTCTTCAGGCAAGCAACAGTTGGGATATGGTGAAAGAAATAGTTAGCATTTCTTTCTCGGGAAAAATGGTAGCAGTAGTTGGTGCTTCAGTGGGAGGAAGGAAGAATGCGCCTGCTAAGGAGGTTAAGGAGGTGTTGGAGCTGTGATATCCTCTACTCCTTGTGATGGTGGATCTGTTGCTAGTCAGTCTTTTGACTCGCATCCACACTCACCGTGCTCATACAATTAGCTCGTTACGCAGTTTGTCAGCAGGAATTCTGCTGTGTGGCACTGGTACTTATTACTATTGTGTTTCAAGAGGTGCGGGAAGAAGTATCAGAAAAGTGCTGATTTTTTTTCACATATTTTAGGAATTGTGGTTTAAGGGCTGGTGTATGTGATCTACACTCTAGTTTCTTATCCTCCCTTAAATCAAAAATGAAATTTTTGCCTTGATACATCTTATTTGACAAAGTTCTGACAAAACCCGTATATCTAGGTAGACTTTCATTTTATTTGAGGCTTCTATGCAGAATGTTAAACTGACAATACAGTAAACAAAGGGAACAAGTCCTATTTCAAGGTAATCTTCTTCAATGTATGGTAAAACCCACATCTTATAATTCTACGGAAGAGTTTCGTAAACAGCTCAGTCATCAGGTTAGTACTATGTATTGGTTCAGAGAGATCATGGATACATGCCGGGGAAAACACTGGTTGTTTAGCCACGAACCACTTGAAGGAGTTAATTTTTTCTGCTGTTAATGAACGTAGAACTTTTCAACACTTGTGTTATTAGATAAGAATGCAGTGAACCATATGCCACCTTTGTCTTGAAAACTATGAAGCTGTTAATTACAAAAACAAACAAGATTCACTTATTTCACCAGTTTTAGTTCACGGCTGGGATTCTGTTCAGCCAAGCTCAGAACAGGAGATTTTCATTTACGTCTTCTGCAACAAAGAAGAAGAAAATGTTATTAACATTTGATGCTAAGGAGACATTTTATGCTGTATCACTATCAAGAAAGTTTCAGCAGGCTCATGTATCCCTGAAAAAAAACCCAAGTATGGGTGCTACTGTCACATTCAGCAGCCATCAATTTAGACCCTTCTTGATGTAGGTTCTTACTTGCGTTAGGCTTCCTTGATCTGTTTGTGAGGCAAGAATCCCTTCCAGCTCCCTCTTCACAAATGACTGACACTTAACCCCTCTTTGGATGAACAATTATTGGCAGCAGTACATGTGTATTATGGTAACTCCTCACAGCTTACTTCCACACATCATTTGTGTGTAAATTGTCACCAGAAGAGCTGGAAAAATTCTGGGAAGAGTGAAGGCTCTGCATGTCTGACCTCTCACCAGAATCAGCCTCCACTTCAAATTAGCGAGTTGCTGCTAATAGGGTTTTGAACAAATTTCTGCAGCACACGTGTTTAGCCAAACGCCTCCTGTCACACAACTGCTCTAGGATTAACCTGTGCTATTGCTACCCTTGCTTAACGGCGGGCAGTATTGTTCAGCTGTCACTCAGGGCT
Source organism: Chroicocephalus ridibundus (assembly GCF_963924245.1). Taxonomy (NCBI): domain Eukaryota; kingdom Metazoa; phylum Chordata; class Aves; order Charadriiformes; family Laridae; genus Chroicocephalus; species Chroicocephalus ridibundus. The sequence goes on from NC_086288.1 coordinate 7,735,585, forward strand.
AGATCAGAAGAAGGTAGATTGCAAAAGAATGCCTTAGGTTGAATGTAGTTATGTAAATCTCAAATTGCTATCACAACAGCTTCTGTTCAGCTGCTGCCGAATTCTAGAGACATCACCAGCACAGTAGTACCTAGTTTTTCTCTTTCCTAGAGAAGTCTCTATGTGGATTGAGCTGAACCAAACATACAGCTAGTCCATTTAGGAACTGTCTCTGCCTAAGCCTCATGATGCATGCAGTCTGGTGGTCACTATCTGCGCACACGGTGCATCTGACAGATTAGGTAAAATACACAGTTTGGCCTCCAACTACGGCATGATACCACTGGGTGTGTTGTATATGGTAATTTAGAGGTGAGCATAGTTAACTCGAGAAGTGAGAGATCTTGATTGTTTTTCGTACTTGGCTTGATATCTTTGAATGCATTTTCAATCATTATGCTTTGACCACTGATTTAAAAGTACAAGCTCGCTTTGCCTTTCCTTTGGCACAGAAGGCTAAAATGGAAGTGTTTGAGAGATAGACACGCAGAACATAGAGGTTCAAACACCACATAGGAATGATTTGGTACGTAGTACAAACTACGTCCCGAAATTTTTCTCACGGAAAATATGACTTCTTCCTATAATAATAAATTCCTATAATAAAACAGTTCAGAACATTGCACCTTTTGCAATCTTGCCATTACTATTCCATTTGCCTCTGTGCAAAGTAGCCATGAGCTTCTGGCTACAATTTCTTTCCGGTACATTGTGGTCTGAGAATGTGCCTAGTCTTGATAGGAACGTCTGCCTGTTCTTTTATGTTTACCTTCCTTAATCCCAAAGCAGTGGCACCATTCCTTCAAAGCAATTAGTTTATCTTGGTCTCCATCGCACTCTTGGAAGAAACGGGTTATGCAGTGTTCCATGGGAACAAGGGAGGCTCTCAAAGGCGCAAGCTCCGAGTGTGTTAATAATCTGAAAGAAAGAGCAGGTATGTAGAGCTGTATTTCATTAATAAATCATCGGGATCATCAAAGATGATGTAAGCTGCTATAGGAAATGATAATGGTGGCTTTGACAGAGATGCCCCAGTGGATCCTGTTGTGGTGCTTCTGTAGTTAATCTGTCCCAGGTTGTTACGATGATGTATAATACCTGATAAACTAAAATGTTTTAACTGCTATTAGTTCATTAACATTCTATATTTTTTTTGTAGAACAAGTATTACTGTGACTTGTTCACAACTCATCGGTTGTGGAGTATTGCCCTTAATCTTCAGGAGATCAAGCTTGCAAAGGTGCTTAGCTATGTTCTGAGACCGTAGGTGTGATCAGCATGAGGTATTGAGGGCCTGCAGCCTTGAAACATGGATCCAACCACCGAGAGCCATGACCAACAGCATGAACTCTGAGTCACATTCTCCGAAGCTGGGGGCTGAAGTCCTCTGAACTGTGACACTAGCGCTGTCTTACCATATCTGGTCCTTGAACTGAGAAACTTCTGTAGTATTAGTTGAAAACTATGGGTATCTCAGCAATGAATTATTGCCGACAGGCATCTGCCCTTTATACTTGGCGTGTTGCTCTTAGCTTCGGTAATAACAGGATCTTGTGAGCCGCTGTCTTCCAGGATCAGGGTGTTAGTAGCTATTAAGACACTGTAGAGCTTAATGTGTAATACATGATGATTATCAAAGGCAAGAGGACAGCAGGTTCTGACCTAAGACATGGCTCCAGCAAAACAATGAGGGAAGTTCTATGTTAGAGATGAATGCTTCCGTAGAAAGAGGGGGATACTGTCTTTTGTCAGCTGAGGGACTGGTCCTGTATGTAGAGAATCCTTCAACCGGTTTAGAAAAGTAAAACAGCCTGAGCTTTAGCAGCAAACTGGGAGTGAACCCACAAAGATTTTTATTTTTATTTTTACCTGTCAACAGGGTGCTGATCAAGCTGATGAAACTGCCAATGCACAGGATACACATACATGTGGTAATTTTTCTCAAAGTCGTGCAGGAGCAGCTCAACCGCGTGGTCACCAGCCACGAGGTGCTTATCATTCTGGTAGATTTTTTTGACCTGAACACAACAGAGAAATTGATATTTTTTGTTTAGGGCTGAAGATCTGTCCTGAAGAAAGAGCTATCCAGCAAGAAGGTGGTTTAGAGAAATGAAACTTGATAAAATACCAGTGGGGAAATGCATTTTAGTGTCTGTGGCCATACACAGCATGAAAAGCTTGCCTGAAGTAGTCCAGATGATTTTTGTTGCTGTCTATTTCAACTTTGGTAGTAACTACAAAGGAAGTGAAATTCCTGTGGTCTAATCGTCAGACTTGGCTAAGCAGGGTGGTAGCCTCAGGTTGAGATGAAACCAATTTTATCACATTTGTTGATTTTCTGTCCTGAGGCAAGCAACTCGGCTTTTGGTGTGAAATAAGCCATCTCAGAAATCATCTAATTCATACCATTTAGTATGAGATGTTCTGGGTACGTCAACGTCCCTCTTGGTAGTATTTAGTGTTGCTCAAGCACATTTTGTATAAACCGGCTGTGACCTACTGCGTGCAACACCTACTCCAGAGTTAGAGTAGCCCAGGACTTGGTTTAACTTAAACTAATTTCTAACAGTTATGGCTTTTTAGAGCAGGGGAGGTCAGCTGACCCAAACCAGCCAAACGGGTATTCCATGCCCGGTATATGGCGGGGGAGCTGGCTGGGGAGGGGGAATCACCACTCGGAGTGGGCCGGGGCTTCCTGGGTCCAGTTGGTGAGCGGTGGTACATTAATTGCGTTTTGTATATTCCTTTATCAGTATTATCATTTTCCTCTTCCTTTTGCTGTTCTGTTAAACTTGCCTTTATCTTAACCCACAAATTTTGCCTTTTTCTTCCGACCGTCCTCTCATTCCAGCCAGGGGTGGGAGGGGTGAGCAAAAAGACCACATGGTTCTTTGTTGCCAGCTGGGGCTAATCCACAACAGGCAGTCATGGCATTTATATCTTCAAAAACAAACTACTGTCACCAATTCACTTGACATAAATCCTTCTCTAAAAAAAAGACCCAATGGTGATAGATGCTTACTCCATTTTAAACCAATGTAGTGTGATGCCGCAGGTCTACTGGATGGTAGAAAGCTGCTCTCTTCTAGTAAAACTGAGCATCAGACTTGTGTAATTTTTTTAGCCCTTGAATATCACAGTGTAGATGGACAGTGTATGGGGCTGAATTAAAAAGTGCAAACGATACCCTTAACTGTTGAGTCCATTTTCAGGTACTTTTGTATTGACGGTCCAAGTACAAGGTATGTCTCAAGAACAGAAGAGGAGCTACTTTAGGTCGGTCCAAGGCAGGCATCCCCTGCCTCCATGAGGGTCCCCTAAACTCGATATTGTAATTCTGTCTCAAATCCTGCTGTGTGACTGCCCGGTCACTCAGTCTCGTGAGGTTCTTGAGCAGTTTTCTTTATTGGGAGTCTAAGTCTGTCCTTCCTTCCTTTGCATACCTGTACATTGTAAGCAGCCTTTGTCACTTACCTTCATCTTTCAGGTCACGTAACGAAAGCTGAATGGCCCAAGTCCTTTCAACCTGTGGAACTCCACAGGTGAACTCTTGGCTGGCTCTTCCGTCTTATTCTGTCTTTTAATTAGTTAGTTATCCATACCCAGACCTTCCATCTTATGGCTGCTTGGTTTCCTCAAGTCCTTTGGAAAGTGGCATTGACTGCATGAATTGGGTCATCCATATCTACCTATTAGTTGATCTTTCCAAGAGGTTTGTCACAAAGTACTTCCCTGAACGGAAGCTGTTTCATGTCTTCTCAAGTTAACAGTGTTTTTTTAGGTGTGCACTAGTTCTGACTTCTCTGGCAGAAGGTGTCTCAGCTTAAATGAGTGCGAGGGGACGTGTAAGTGTATTTTGCAACTTGTGAATCTAATTGGGTCTAAACTGCCTTGACCAGAAAGGGAATGCTCATATAAAATGGGAGAGCTCATAAGATGTGAATCACTTTTTTTTTTCCGCATGGTTAGTCCGGCTCTAACAATGTAACTGCATGGTCTTATTTGAAAAGGATTGCTGACCTTGCTCCTTTGCTTCTCGGTTAGAAATCCAGAAGTATCCAGATCGCGTTTGTAATATTGCATAAGGATGTTTTTGAGCCAGTCACGCATCCGGAGGGGGAACTGATCCACTTCATAATCAGTACAGTGGGGGATGTCTGTGCCAAACAGGAAAGCTTTTGTTAACAAGTGATGTGTTAAGTCCCCATTCAAGCATTTCTGAGCCAAGTTAGGTTTGATTCTCACTAACAAACTTCCAGCTAAGCTTAAAATTGGTGGAGCTGTTAATACGTAAAATTGGGAATGCAACTAACGGGTTCAGTTATAAACCTCCAATTCTTTGGCGCACTTGCTTAAAAAGTTGTGCAAGCCATGGCCTTTATATAGCTGCGCAGCTTCTGAGCAGAGCTGTGCAGTGAAACTGTTATCAATTGCATGAAAACAGAGTTCTTAACAGCGAAGGAGTATTCTGGCTGAGGGTGCACTTTCCCGTCAGGGTATGCAGCAATTGGAGAGCTTGGAAATCAGTTCTGGCTTTTAGATCCTGACTTCTGCATTTGGTATCTAAGTAGTTTGTTGTTGGTGGCGGTTTTTTGTTTGTTTGTTTGTTTGTTTTTCCAGCCTTGACATTTTCATTTACTAACTGGCTGTACATACTGGTTTTCTGGTCAAGGTATTAAAAAAACACCTCAGCTGCTATAGCGATGGGAGCATGTAAGAGAGTGCAGGGGGAAGACAGGGTTGACAAAAATTGGGGAAAGCACAGGAGGGATGTCTTTAGCATTCAGGTGCTTAATACCCTTAATTATAGAAAAAACGACTTCTTAGACAGGCTTAGAGTTTAGGTCTTAATTAGCACATAATTGATGCAGAAGGGGGAGAGCACAGGAAGAAAGCAGATAGATAACTTAGGGCTAGCTGGTGGTTATGGCTACAGGCTCTTTATACCTAGGTGAATTCTTCATAGAAAAACAATGCTTACATTTGCAGGAGCCCATATAGTCTAGGTGCAGCTGGCGTCCCATTTTTGTCCCTTCAAGTTGACATTTGGTGCCGAAGAGTTGACAGGTGCCATCGTAAGTCTTATTATCCGTACCGCAAACCTAGAGGCGGAGCGAAAAAACGAACCCACCCCCGCCCCCACCACCGTGTTGAGAAAAATTCTGGTCGCTCATATAGGCATTACAATAATAAAGTATCGTTAACATATGGTGTAGCACTTGTGAATGCCCGCAGGGAATACATGTTATCAGAAGTATTGAAAATTGTAGTCGTTCTATGCCTGCATATGGGTTTGTTGCCTGTACTTACGTACCCAGTTTCGAGACACTTGAATTCATTTTTGTGTGGTAGTAATATAGTTTATGGCATGTAACAGGATTATTACACTAGATATGTACTAGTATTCAGTATGTGCTCTAAAACAGCAAGTGGATAAATAGAACTTTTAGTGACAGGGAAAAGCTGTGATCCCTGAGAGACTAAGTGAAGCAAATCACTTTAGGTACTAGACAGCTACATGTGTTTATACTAACATGTTCAAACTATAGTCAGTGAGTTTGGGTACTTTATACTTACTTTTACAATTACTGGAATCACCCAAACCCACTTGCATACTTTTTAGGATAGAATTATTCTAAATCATAGCAGGGGAATATGTTATCCCGTAAACGTCTTAGTTGGCTTTCCCCCATGCCATGCACTGAATGAAATACTTACACGCTCATAGTCCTTGGTGGAAGGGCAAGCAGCAGGATCTTGGCAAATACAGCTGGGTTTCTTTTGTTTGTCCACATGGCAGACTTTACCTCTTTTGCAATGGAAGTTCCTGCATGAGTCTAGCGGTCATAGCAAGAAGGAGGGACTGTTAGAGGGGATGGGACGAAGACAAGTGGTTTTGTCGGGTATTACTGTCAGTCAAAGCAAAATACAGCCCAGTATTCACCTAGAAGTCAAGTGTTTTTTTGTTGAAGTTCGTTAAAATGCAGCTGGATCTTGTATTGAATAAAGCAAGACAAAATTTAAATGAGGATTTTTGTGAGACTTCTAGCAGTCCCAGGTTTGAGTTGGATGGGGAAATAAATTTCTCAGAAAAAGCTACTTCTGCTCTAAGGACTGACATTTACTTCCAGCTTCCATTGGTGAAACATACGCCATCTGTCTTTTCTGAATCCAGCACTGACGCTTGTCCCATTCCTAGTTGAATTCAAGATACCGTTCTGAAACTGAACGGTTTCAATGCCAGGTAATTCCCATTCCTGTATAACTGACACAAAAATTTGCGCCCTCTCTACAGCTGTTTTTCACAAACGAATGAAAAAGGGTGTATGGAAGGAATTCTGTGGGAACATAACTGTGGTGCAGGATTACGCGCAGGCACAGTTCAGTCATGTGAAATTGCGTGCTGCCAAAGGCAGGAAAGAAATGCAGACCAGCAGATTCCCCAGCTGCAGGGAGTTAGCAGTTACATGATGGCTTCGCTTGTGGCTTACCCAGGAGAGCCTTCTCACTCCTGTTGCTTGCATTTTCCATCTCACCATAGGAGCTGCCTGTGGTCTTAACCTGTACAGTCACAGAGACAGAAGCAGAAGTTGGGGGAAAGCTTGGGAAGAAAAAAAATACTTGGACAAAAATTTTTCAGATACAAATACCAAGCTGTCTGAGTCACAGTTTGCTGTGCTTGCAGCAGAAAAGACGTTGCTATGCAAAACGTGTGAGTAGTGCCTAAAGCTTCTGGTAGTGTTAAAGTGCTCTGTTATTTGGAGGGGGGAAAAAAAAAAAAGTGGGCGGTGGAGAGAGCAAAACAGGTGCTCAGCAAGGCCTGATCCCCTCGAGGTTCTGCGGTACTTGCTTGACATACAGTCGTGGAGTGCCTCCAGGTTGGCAGAATTGGTGCTTCGAGTTTCAGTTTGCAGTGGGGCCCTCCAGGTCAGCGAGCACGAACTGCCTCGCAATAGTCCCTGGGAGGAGCAGCACTGCGAGCTGCCGGGTCAGACACATCAAGCAGGAGGAGAAGGGAAGGATGCGTCTTCAGTTCTGACCCTTCTTTGCTGGTGTGGGGTGGTGCCTGCCCTCTTTAGAATGGATGCCTCCTGTCATATTTTTAATATCACAGATCCTTATTTAACAGCCATAGGAAAACTCACGGCTTCTGAAGAGCACCCCTGATAGTCCACTGGTTATCTAACAGCTGACCAGGGTACAGGAGATCTGGGTGCAACATCCTCCTTTGTCTCAAGGGACAAAGTCCACATCCTTCATCTTGTGTAAGAGTGCCCTAGCCACTAGGATGGTAGTTATTCCGGGTGCTCTAGTGCTGCCTTTCCAACCTGTTCACTTGTGCATGGTAGTGTTTGAAATATTTGGGAGAGAGGAGCGAACAGGCTTTCCTAGTCGGCTTGAGAGACTGGGTTCCGGGTTTGGTGTCTGTCTATCCGTATTTATTTATATGTTTCATTACACAGCCCACCAGGGCTGGAGCTCTGACATGAGTTGTGCTCACTTCCTTTCTGGTGCAATTCATCTAAATGTTGTCTATGAAGTGACACAGCATGAACCAGGTGAATAGTGAATAAAAGGGGAGATGAGACTTCTGCATATTAAGAAATTATTACACCTGTTTTTCTCCAAAATGTTTTTTCAGTCATCAGGAATTTAAATTTGGGACTGGTTCTCCACTGCCCATGCCCCCACCCCACCCCCCTTTTTCTAGTATTTTGACTTTATTTCAAAGAGAATTTACCTTATCTTCACTTTCCATTGAATCCATGCTCTGAACAGAGCTACTTGTTTCCAGTTGTTGCTTGCTGTCAGAATGAGGTGGTTCACGATCGTAATCATCTTGTTCAGAGTGAATAAGGTCTTTAATCTTGACATCTTGGTAATCCTCAGTCTCTCTACGAACTGCAGTGTCATCATTGGTGGTTCCTTCCTCCTTGTGGTCAATACTGGTGCTCTCCTGGTCATTACTCTGGATTCTCTCCTCTTCCTCATAGGCTGCTTCTTTCCAGGTATTGCTGAGATCTTCCCTGCTGTTAACATCACCACTATCGTGACCATCATCGTCAACATTACTGTCTTCTGTATCTTGTGTTTTCACCACTGTGTTGTGATCACTCTGATAGTTTACTTGAATATTGTCTTTCCTCTCTTGGCTTTGCCACTTGTCATCCTGATATTCATTATGGGTTTTTTGAGAGAGGGGGATTTCTTCTTTATATGGCTTCTTCTGGCTGTTCTCCCTTTCTTCTCCTAGGTCCAGTTTCTCGCCATGTCTCTTGGTTATCCGCATTGGTTGACTGGAATCTCTCAGGATTTCATCAGACTGCATACGCTTTTCATTTTGCTGCCTTTTGTATTCGTTACCTTGATTTGCCTGGTGGCCTTTGTGTTTTGTAGCTCTGTAACCAGTTTCTTCACCCCATTCCTCATCCTCTTCTTCCACACCTTCTTCTTCCTCACTTTCACTGTTTTTTTCAGATAGGCCAACTGTATTTTTATTATATTTCCATGTGTTATGCTCATGATAAAGACCGAGAGCATCTGCTGGATTTTCTGCATTGCCCAGATCATGTCGATTGGCCGTATTGCCGTGTTTCTCGTGCTGCCTAACCTGGTAATGCTCAGAGCTGGACTGTTCTCTGCCGCTGCTTCCAGAGTCGCTGTCCTGGTTGTCAGAAGCCAAAGCTGGTTTATTGTGCAGTGCAAGGAAATTGATGCTTTTTAGGCTATTTTTCACTTGATGCTCGCTACCAGTTCTTCTTTGTTTTCTAGTGGTCTGGGACTCACCCCTGTGCTCGGTGTCTGGTACTGATACCTCTGGTTTTAGGTTTTTGTGACTGGGCAGCAAATCACCATTGTCTACAAACCCTGCATTCTCTTCCTTGGGGGCTCCAGGGTGGATGTCTTCAGTCTTTAAAAAAAAAGTTAAAAATTAGCAAGTAGATTAATAAATCGGAGAATTTATTTGAAGTCAATGTAATGTTATTTTTGCCTTGTATGGCAAGGCATGACACTGACTTTATTTGTTTTCTTCGTAAATGCTCCTCTTAAGCTAGCCTAGAGCATGAAATTCACAGCCATTTCCATTGCTCAGCAAACGTCATTTCCATTGCTCAGCAAATTTGTTGTTCTGTCCCTTCTTTTATTGATGGGGCTTCTGAAGTCTGTGCAACTCTGTTTAAGATCTCATAGGAGGTAGATGCATACAGGTGTCTTGTGAAATCTTAACATGCTTCATTAGTAATTCAGTGCCGTAAATTCAGGCACTTGTAGGCTGCAGTAATTGTCCCTTACCTCAGAGATGGGGGATCTGATGTTCATCTTCCTACACAGATAAATGGGAGGCCTGGGAAAAGAGGGGCAGGGGGAGAGACGGCACCTTTCACAAGGTGCCATGGTAGTAATTCCTGAGGAGTGCACTGCATCTTAACTATTTCATAGTCAACGCAGTCACCTCCTTTGAGTCTGATACGTCATCGCTTCCTAACTGAATTCATCAGGACCTACTGAATTTGGTGGCAACTACTGTATCATAAACTCACTGGCAGAAATCATAGGTGTTTGAGAGGCTTTTTTGTCGTCGTTGTTTTGCGTGCTCTCAGGCCAATATCAAAACTAGTAACTTCAGTGGGAAAGGTTACAATGCTTGTGGAAAAAGCAGGTACTAAAATGACCGTTAGCTCTTGCTGCAGCAATTGCCTTTCCGCTGCTCTTAGCGTCACAGCAGCTGCCAGGTGAGTACAGACACTTCCAATAGCAGCAACGTCTGATGTGTTTCTGAACACCACCCATGGATGTCTAGTGTCGCTTATTGCCTACTACAATATGGCATCAGATGCTGATTTTCCTTAAAGCTTTCAGGGGATTTATTTATGAAGATGAGACCTTCTCAGTGCCCCAGTTGCTGGAATAGCATTTCCTTTAGCGTGGGCCAAGTCACGACTGCTTGGAAACAAACACTCTACTAACCAAATATTTCTACAAATTAAAAAAAAAAACTAGTAGGATTAGAAATCGTAACTTGACTCTTGGCAGATCAGCTGTATCCTATTTGCTAATGTCAAATTGGTATCTGAATGTTTTACGAGTTTGTCTTTTGCCTAATGTACTTGCTGATGCAGGAAAAGTACTATATCATTTCCAACTCTAACTTTTTCAGGGAAAGGTTGTCTGTTTGCTCAAATCTAACAAATTCAGTGAAGAGCTTTTCCAGATTAAATGCACGTTTCTTGAAGACCTTGTAAAAAGTGATCTATGCATACCAAGCATCTCAAGCTGATATTAAAACATTTGAAAATTAAGTTTCAGGAACGTGGTTTTTTTTACACGTGTTTTTGGGCGCTGCTGTGTACAACATTTTATATGCCTTCAAGTGTTAAGAAAAAAAGCAGACTTCTGTGAAGGGCTTCCAGTTTTATAGAGTTTAAAAAATACAAGACCAGGCAATTGTCTATTATGGGTGCCTGTATTTGAAGCAATAGTTTGAGAAAGGTGGGGCTCATGTCTTGACAGGAAGCCTCATTATGCACCTCATTATGTGCCTGGATGCGGCTTTTAGCTGCTGCTTTTTGTTATACCTTTGTCCCCAGGATAAAATAAACTTTTAGAACTTGGTTGCTTGTGAAGATACTTGGGTCTCTTAATATGATGGCAAATTTCAGTCAAGGTAGCGGTAATTTGCTACTATTAGGGGTCAGCTGGCCTTTGATAGATGTTGCGCATTAACTTGGAACTGATGATTCAGAGGGGAGATTTATATTAGAAATTAGGAAGAAATTCTTTACTGTGAGGGTGATGAGGCACTAGAACAGGTTGCCCAGAGAAGCTGTGGCTGCCCCATCCCTGGAGGTGTTCAAGGCCAGGCTGGATGGGGCTTTGAGCAACCTGGTCTAGCGGGAGGTGTCCCTGCCCAGGGCAGGGGGGTTGGAACTAGATGGTCTTTAAGGCCCCTTCCAACCCAAACCATTCCATGATTCTATGATGCGTTGGGTGTTGCAATGTTTTGTTTTGATTTAAGTGTCTTCTGTGTGAATTGTCTCCAGGAGACAGCTGTAGGCTGCAAACTAGTGTTTAGACCATAATTTGTTCTGCTGGCTATTTCATTAGGAAAAGTTAATTTTTTGATTTTCCTAATGCAGGTCACCATCCAGATTGATGTGAAATGCATCTGGAAAGTTGCACAGAGTGGGGTATAATTCATAATTAAAAAAAAAAAAGGTTAGCATAAGAGTTGTGATTTTGCATTTCTTACTATAGACCATGCTCTGAATTTAGTTGTTCCGAAACATTCATTGGCTTGGAGCCAAGGTCTGTTGGGTCCGAACCACAAACGCTCACCAGAATGGCGCAGTAAAAAGGAATTTTAATTTGTGCGAACCGTGAGTGGGAAATGGTGAGCTCTGTCATTAGCACGCCTTTATGGCACAGGGCTGCTGAAGACTTCTGTCTTGTTACCATTGGGGCTGCGTATCCAGCTTCTCAGCCACAGTGTACTTTTCCAAGATGAGCTGTAGCTGATGTGAATAATGAAACGTATGGTGGCTAGAACTCTTACGTGTTAGAGGCTGCATATCACTTGGTGTGATAAATTCAGGATCGCATCCTCCTCGTTTACTGCAGCAGCGACAACCACAAGCTTGACTGTCAGTGGAGCTTATTGTTTGTAAGAATATGGGTGTAAGGGTTATATGTGGGGATTCATTTAAGGTAATTTTTTCAAATAAGCGAAAATTCTGTTCTGAGCTTTAGATTTTATCCTGTTCTGTTTCTAGCTATGTAATATGCGAGGCATGAGGTGCTTGGGTACTAATTCTTGCGGTGAGGGGGCCTACCTTTTTTTAACCTAAATCAATTTGCCGATCACTAGATATGTGCTGATGTGTTTTATATATTTGAGATGAATAATATAGGTTGCCTCTTAATGTTTAAAGAACAAGAAGAGTACCTTTTCAGGAGTTTTCTGTCCATGGGTTCCGAGTTTGTGGTTTAAGGGATGGGTCTAGAATAGACAAATATATTCAATATCTGCATGTAAATAAAAATCTTGTAAATCTTGTATAGGCCAATGGGATAACATAGCGTATTCACAGAATGGTAAATTAAGTGCCCAGTAAAAATAGCATGATGAGGACTTACTGGAATAGCAAAAGTGGATCCTGCAAGACAAATGAAGAGAGCTACAGCCTTCATGCTTTTCGGGTCTCGTAGAGGACAACAGTTAACAGTAGAGTGGTAGGTCTTAGAGCTTTCCTTTCTGCAAGCAAAACGAAAAGAAATAAAGTTAGGATTTGGGTATAATGGTCTAGAAATGACTGATGGAAGCAATGTAGTGGCTGCTGTAACCTGCTTAGTCTGAAGACCCACAAAATTTCCGTGCAGTGTCCAGTTGTGTGTAAACTCAGATGTTAGACCGTCTTATCTAGAGGACACTTTGGTCTAAAATCTTTTACAGCACTTAAGCTGTGCGTTGTGTTCACAAGCTCTAGTGGTGATAGTGAAGGGCAGAGTTATGAATGTACATAGGTTTAGATCTGTAAATCTTTATCCACTCTTCTGAGATACTACTTTGTGAAAAATGTCCTTTGTTTATTTAGTTCCGAGAGAATGCCTGTTTGTGGTGTCTCTAGGGCCAAGGTGTCTCCTGGCTGCTCTCCTTGTGGCTGTAGTAGGAAGAATCAAGGGGTGAAGTTCTGCTCAGCAGGTCTCAAAGAAACGCTGTCCGGGCTACTCCACGGACGTGTGCAGTCCTGCTTTGGAACCAACAAATCCAACTCTGCTGTGCAGTAGCGTGCGAGACAGATGGCTGGAAGAACATGCAATGCATTAGGAGTTTCTTCAGTCTATGCTAATATTCTCACGTGAGTGAAAGACAGGCAACTCATTTTTACCTCGGATGTCACCAGCAAATTTTCTCACTTTTGCAGTGCACATGAACTGAAAGTTTCTGTGGGTGTAGCTGTGTCACTGGAAAAAGCAAAAATAAACGAGTCATATTATTTCTGTTTCCCTTTTTTTTTTTATTATATTGCTTTCTTGTTCCTTTTTAATTTCCTCTTGTTCTTTTTTCTGTATTCCTACAGAATCAGTAGGATTTTTCACGCTGCTTCTGCCATCATTCTACTGGCTGTTCTTCCTTGGAAATTGTCTTCTTGGTCTTCACCCCCCATTGCCCTTTAAAATATTTTACTTTCCACCTAACACATGTCCTTTTTCATTGCTTCCACCTTTCCTAATCAAGCATGTATGACTGTGTCCTTAGTCGAAGAAAATCGTGTCTTTTGCTGCTTGAACTCCCTGGCATATGAAAAAAATGGCAGTGATTTCAGCCTGTTAGGTCAACCGTATTCAATCACATAAGGCTCAGTGTATGGTTTTAAAATGTTGTTTACCCGTATGTTTTTTCTTGGGGAGGGGGAGGAACTCAAAACCCCGAAAGGAGAATTCCAGGGGAGCTTGTGTTTATGGGAGCCACAATGGTAAAGCAAAAAGCAGTGATTTTGAGCATTACGTTGATTTTTGGTGTAGGAGCTTCCAAAAGCATCCTGGCTACTGCTGTGCTTAGATCTGCAGTGTACGCTTTGGAAGATCCCTGTATTGTACATTATTTAATGTCAATATCTTTTAGTTAATGAAGAGCAAAATACTTCATTAATGGGCCATATCTAGGATGCAGACCATTTTTCTTGCAGTTAACTGATTCAGTCCCCAAATTCTCTCTTATCTACTTATCTGTTATCTCTTCAGCATCCAGAGTTAGTTGTTTAAGACGTTTTTAGAGGGAAAGACAGAATACAACGAAAGCCGTTAATGAGCATATGCAAAGTGCCTCATTGTGTATGGGCAGTCAGTTCAGATCAAGGCTAGTTTTGTTCAACTGAGGGTCGTGCAGGTGGCTTGCCAGAAAGGCAGGGGCGTAATCCCATTTCATGTATAGACTAAAAACTGTATACCATGCTTTTGAAGGCCTGGCAAGTGACTGAGGAAAGTATTTGAATTAGCCAGGTAGTCTAAATTTCTGCAACACAACTCTGGGCATGTCATTTAACTGAGTTTCTAAAAATCTCATTTGTCATATTTGTTGGGCTAAACTAGTTTGAAAGCTATAAATGAAAAGCTATGCATGGTAAAAATTGCCTCTGCCACCTTTGTCCAAATAATGAAAAAGTGGTTGGAATAAATCTAAGTTAAGTTGTCAGGGCAGGTCTTTTGTATTTTTCTCTTAGTAACTAGCTCACAGTGGCCCATACGAGGCATAAGTCTTTAATTACTGAGAAAGTCTGACGCCTTGAGTGGAGTATAGGAACATAGTCTAGTTGAGTATCTATTTTTTTTCTAGTCATGATAGTCTAAATGAGTCGCAAGGATTTATAATATTTCTTCCCGTAGGATAATCTGCCCCAAACATTAAGTAGCATTTCAACTCTTAAACTCTAATGCATGTGCAAGTACTGCCAGTATTAATTCCTGGGGTTTGCCTTTCTGAATATGGCAGCAATACCAATTCCTGCACAATAAGTGTCTCTTCCCGCTGTTTTCAGAGCACGGAGTTTTGGGGTTTAGACGGTGCCTCGTGGTGGACCTGACTATTCTAAGTTAACCATGTAATTCTGTGTCTCTAACAGTCCCATTGTGCAGCCAGTGTAAGGGAACTGCTTGCAGCTGGTGGCTGGAAACTGCCAGACAAGTTCAATAGCCATAGTCACAAAGACTTTTTTCAATGCTGACGTACTCATGAAGGGAGAGCAGGAGGGGAAGCTGGGACGACTGTTACAAAAGCTGCAAAGTCAATCACAACAGCCACTTCAAGAGGGAGGAAAAAAATAAATATTTGTACAATGGACTGTGGTCCCTTCAGTCCTCCAGGAGTGAAAGGAATATTTCTGTTGGTGTCACTCCATGTTAGGTTAGACTATGGGGGCTTGTTTGTGCAATATGCCAAGTCCTTTTGCCAAGATCCAGGAGTACCTTTTTGCTTGCTATAGATAATCCACGTGAAGGGTTTTGGGTGGTTTGCTGGAGCAGGAGCCAAGGGATTTGCAGCTTGAAGGGTAAAGCTCTTAGGGAGGGGAAAAAAAACCACAAGGAACTCTTCCTGCAAGCCTACGGCCCTTTTTGCTGCAAAGGTTGTGGCTCATGGCAATGGGATTTTTGTAGTCGCTCGTTTAGTCTTTCAGTGTTAGAAAGGAAAAGCCATTTTTGTTGAAGAAATAGAATAGCCAGCCTGAGCAGGTGGAGAGATGAAGAAAGCTCTTGTGGAAGTAACTAAGCATTAGCTAGTTGTCATACGATGCAAGGATCTGCAGTGTGACATTCACTTTTTTCACACTGAAATTTAAATGAGAAGACACTTTGTTCTTGCTTTAATTTCCAAATTCATCCTACAGAACAGAATTTCTAAAAACAAGCTTTTGTAACATATAAGATTAATAGACCTGTCAGTAAAGAACTATTACACAAGAAGATATTTTAAAAGCAAGCAGACTTCCCCCTGGAGAAATGCAGTCACCATGCTCTGCAGGAAAATCTGTAGGAAAACTTAGCCAAAAGATTAATATGAAATCTCTTGAATATGATTTTTTTTTTTTTTTAACCGAGAAATGACGACTTAACAATACTTCAGCTTGGGGTATTGAGAAAGCAATACTAACTTAGGCCCTCCACCGCCTTTTCAGGCTTGGAAAGAAGAATCTGTTTTGCCTGAAACTTGGAGGAGGCAAAAGCTCAGACCCCTTCATTCCATTGCAGTGGGTTCCCAGCAGAATACATGTAGCTCAGCTTACGATGGGGGGGAAAAAAAAAAAAAAAGAAAATTGCTTTTCTTGATGTGGATGTGATAATTGCTCTGAGTCAGCAACTCCTGAATGACCCTTTTTTCAGGGGACAGTGCACAGCTGCTGAGCTGAGCTGGAGCTAAGGGTGCTTCAGTGCACCCAGTCTTACTGAGCACAGGCGCAGTGGGCCGTGTTAGACGGCTCCAAGGCAGGATCCTGCTGCTGTTGCACAGTGAAGTACGTCCAGCTGGTGCGAGCCCCTGCCGGGACTTGAGCAGCGTTGCTTTATGAAGAGGAATTGCCTCTCTGAGTACGGGCTGCACACAACAGCCCTCCATTGTCATCTCTCTATGCATCTGAGGGCCTGCTGAGCGTGGTGAACATCAGTCCCAGGCTGTGATCAGGCTTCCAGAAGTGTTTGATGGGGTAACCGAAACCTCGGAAACATCAGTAGGTTTTAAAAGATTGAATGGTTATCCATCTACTTGGTTTGCTGAACTTGCAGACAGTAACACTTTCCCCTCCAGTAAGGAGAGCTGGAAAAATGGATCACAAGTTAAATGTTGATTTATCCTTAAGATAAGCGATTAAAAAAAGAAGTGACATTTAAAGGTTGATGATTGTGTGTCTTCTGTTTGAAAACTCGGAGGTCATAACTCAACAGTTCAAGTTTCAGCTGAGATGACTGCTGTCGTGGCTTTGGCCGGACTGGCCAAGCAGAACGATAGATGGCCCTTCCCACTCCCTCTCTCCTCAGAGAGGAGAGGAAGAGATAAGGAGATTTACGAGTTTAGAAAAAGAACTAAACTACTTTAATGAAAATAATAATAAATAAGAAAATAGTAAATAATAATAGAATAATAAAAAATAAAGAAAAAAATATTATACAATATATACAAAACCCTATCCAACTCCCAGGATGACGATCGCGTCACCAGCAGGCACAGGGAAAATCCCAGCCTGGAGTCAGCAATGGACAGGAGCTGAATTCCGGAACTAGAGTCAGGAATGCTCCGATCGGGATCAAAGGCAGACGAACAGACAGGGTCCTCCTCAGATGTCTGCCATTGAAGAAAAAAAACGAGCTAGAGCCCCCTTGCCCCTTTGATCCCTCAGCTTTTATACTGAGCGTGATGCACATGGGATGGAATACCCTGTTGGTCAGTTTTGGGTCACCTGTCCCGTCTGCTCCTCCCTGCAGGTGGGACCCCACTACGCTTCTCCGCTTCCGACCCTCTAATGGGGCAAAACAGGGAAGTTAGCTGACCTTGGTTGTTACAGCAACAAGTCTAAGCAAGAGCCTTTGCGCATATCGTTCCTTGGTATAATCAGGTCTTATCACTCTGAGACTGAACAGTTTCTGAACAATATGCTGCTAATTTCAGAGTTTAGTCAGTTAGAAGAGGCCCAGCTAAAAAGTAAAATTACAAATCAGAAAATTGGTTCTGTTTTACCTCAAACCAGGACAACTGCTCACGTCCTTCAGCCTTCAGTTGTGGAGACTACTGCTCAGGGGTTATTTCACTCCTTGTGGTTCTGCAGTTGCTGGCATCTTTGCTGAAACCCGGGCAGTGCACTCTTGGGGATCAAAGAGACTACTCTTGATACTCAGCTTATCCTTGACAAGAAGCCTGCCCAGGGGCTGCTGTTCTAATAGTGTGTCAGCAGTCACTTGAAATACTGATCAATGACATTATTTTTGTCTAGAGGGCTTGAAGTAATGGAATGTGTCGTGCCCGCTAGTCTTGCCTGTCCTTCTCAGCTGTGCTGTACCCCATGCGTTTTGTACACCAGACCAGCTGGGTCACCCAGGGATTTCACCAGTATTCACTGTTTCTCATTGCTCATAGCAGGAAGTCTGCATCTTTAATCAAAAATTAGAGAGAAGTTCAAGAATGGATGAGACGCCAAGTGCAGTGTTTCCTACTCTTCTCGTATTTTGTTTCTGATTCAGCGTTGCTGTCGGCCACTGAAATAGCAAACTCGTGCGGTTTTGACCTAGCAGGTTCTCTTGCTTTTTGAAATGCCACCCAGAAGTGATTAACTTGCAAAGGCTGTGGCTGAAGGTGACGAATACGTCATGTTTAACTCAAGAAATCATGCAGACTGACCTACTTTCAGCTCTAGCATTGGCAGAAAACTCTGCGTACGTAGGCTTTTGTCATTAGACCTAACTCTAGAAGCCGAATTTGCCCAATCTCCTGCCATGACTAATGAGCGTGGATGTTGTCTGGCATTTAGAAAAGAGATCTGGAAGACAATGGGTCAACTTTGGAACCCAGTTTCTCATTGTGTAGAATGGGCATGAATGCTCATTTCATTCTCATGAGGATGAGACTTGGGTAATAAGCTTCTGTAAAACCTTGTCAGGTGAAATATTTTAAGGCACTATGATTTTCATTATTGTTAAAATGACAGACGAATTGAAACTTTCATTGAATTGAGCTTTCATTCATACATACCCTAAGAATCATTGGGAAACCATGTAATGTGATTTTTTTTAAATCAGCCCACTGAAATTTTTTTTGGACTGCAATAAAATGTGATGTCTTGTAATTGTGGTAGAAGGTCCCTGTGTGGTGTTATGTCAAGCTTGTTTGTTAGCAAGAAATGCTGATGCCCACATCCTCAACTGATAAACGCTGTAAAGCTGTAGTCCTTGTAGCCAGGTGATGATCCAGCACTAATGCTCCGAGTGGATGGAGTTTGGCATGCAAGTGTTTGTTTGCAAGGGGAAATTCATGGGTGGAAACGGAGAATTCTCCATGCAATGCCTGTTCTTTCTGTGACCAACATGCACGCGCAATACTCTGGAATTGCAACTGGTACAGCACATTCTTATGCCTGGGTCTGTTTCAAAAGCCCTCGTGAGAGTGGGTGTGTATACAAGTCATATGCGTGTATAGCTGCTTGATGTGTATACATATATAAAAATAAAAGGCAGACATCTGATCTGAGTAAAAGAAGAGATTGTAATAAGAGAATAAATGCCAAAGCATAAAACTATTCCACTCATTCTGTACCAGTAAATATCTGCTAATGAGAATTGATCCCTTTGACGCTACCAGTTCGACAGCTACGAATGCCATCGACTGTAAGTCCTTGACGGTTGAATGCAAAAGAACCCCAAAACAACAACATTTCAGGACATGTTAAAACGTGTTTGTTTTTTTTTTTAAATAAACCATTCACATTAACTTAATGTAATTGTTTAATCTGTTACAATTCCCTTCTACCATTTGATTTTGTTTTCTACTTGTTGAGATCAGTGTTTTTAGGGTTGGTTGGGTTTTTTGTTTTGTTTTTGTTTGGGTTTTTTTTGGTTTGTCTGTCTGGTTTTTGTTTTGTTTGTTGTTTTTTTTTTTTATACAGAGCCCTGTGGTGTTTAAGTCCAGCTCAAGCCAAAAAGAGCTGCTTTGATTTAATTTGAGAAAGGTCAAAATGAGTCCTCTTTAGTAGTCAGGATTATTTTCTGTATTTCATATCAATTGCGGGATTTTGTCGTTTCACAGAATCTGCATTTCCTTCACGGTTGCACTGTTTGCTACATGTTTTTACCGGTTCTGCTGACACCTTTCTGAAAGGTTCCCCCAAGACCAGCCACAGTTTCTGTCTCTGCTCTCAGTTATGGGGAAAAAAGAAGGGCGAATCTGCATTTTGTGGCCTTGTCTCTTGGATTAAGGTTCCTGAACTGATATTACAGGAGATTGTGATAAGTGTTGCGAAATCGGGTTGCACCGTGGCTTTCAGCTGGACGATTGTATGCTTCTGCAAGAAGCATGTATTTTGCTTGACTGTTGTTGGACATTGCAGAATGCTTTATTGTTTTGCAAGATCACAAGATGATTGTTTTGCAATGATAAGCAGTAAGATAAAGGCCATCTTCCTCAACACAATAACTATGCAGTGTTTTCTTTTATAAAGAACATTTCTTTCTGTTCTAGTTATAAATGTCTGAAATGATTTATCCTTAAAACAAACAATGATACTCTATGAAAGCTTCAGCTATTTCACAGTAAGTGAAAAAGAAAATTACAGAGGGTTAGATATAAGGTATTCTAAGGTTTTAATTAAAAATAAAGAAGAAACCATACCATAGCAGTAGAAGAGGTGCTCCTTCTTGGTTAGCCACTGATGAACTGGAAATCCTTGAGCCTTGCAAAATCTTGCTGCTTTTCCTGTGATATATTTTGGTGAATGATACGGGCTGTCTCAGCAAGCGTGTTTTGCTGTAAGCTTCAATGAAGGAAGACGATACTCTATGGGTCTTGGTAAAACTAGAGGAAACAATCTCCTAGGCTTCCATGGGTTGAGGCGGGGGGTAATGGGCTAGTGTAATTCTGCTGAATTAATTGAATCGGAAAGACCATTCGGTGTTCACAGGCTCCGGGCCAGTGGAGCTCAGCCATTGTGTGGGAAGGACATATTTGGTCTTTTGTGGGGAGGGGAGCCGAAGGGAGCGGGTGTAATCATTTCTGCCACATTGGCTGGCCCCAGAAGAGCTGAACTAAGGGATCAGCCAGGACAGTCACGTTGTGGGGGCCTGGGGGAAAAGTATAGCACAGAGGATGCTGGCTCTTGCGAAACTTTTCAGTGTTTTTTCAATATACTGTACATGGTGTGTGTAAGCCTGTAAAAAAGGAAGAAGGTAGAGCGAAGAGCGAAGAAGCGAAGAGCGAAGCTCTAAATTAAAAACGTAAAAGTAGGATGGGTTGGAGAGTCTTGCATAACTCTTCGGAGTGGGCTATTTTGAAGCTGTTGCCATGGCTGTGCAGTCTGTTCGATAGCGACAGTACATAGCAAGCTGGTATAAGTGTGAAAACCTCTAGAAGTGGTGCCTGCCTGCGACAGATTATTTGTGGCTTTTGGTTTTGTAATGATTCAGTATTAATGAGTTTAATCTTTGGGGTTTTTTTTTTCCTCTCATTTCATTGTTACATCAAATGCACCCCCTGAATTAGAATACTTTCTGGGAGGTTCTCAGATCAGAAATAGTGGGGTGGATGCACCAATGTAAGAACAGAGGCACTTCCAGTGGCACACGAGGTAGAGTCAGCAGATCAGGCCTCCAACTTCCCATTCTGCCAATATCATGTCTTACTAACGAGGATGCCTTACATATTGTGCTGACTTGATTGCAAAAGAAGTCAAAGTAAAATGAAATGAAGTGTACGAATGTTAAGAACTGTAATGCAAATGCTGAAAATTCAGTCATTTTAGATAATGTTTTAACAGGTTGGTTTTTTTTTTAAAGTTACAGTTCTACTAGCTTCTACTCTGTTCATCCCAAAAGATAATAGACATTGTGAAAGTGATTAGATAAGACACGGTGAGAAATGTATGAAAATTTACCATGTTTTTTGTGGCCAACTGTGAAGTTTATTGTTAATAAAATCAAAAAAAGTGAGAGGCTGAAATCACAGCTGAGCCCTCTCTCTGTAGACCAAGCAGAAAATAAAACTTTGACAAAGCCCCATGAGAAATTCTTTAAATCCCTTCCCCTTTTATCTCTGCTTCTTTGCCTGGAAACTAATTCATGCCTATTGGAGTTGAAATTGTGCTGGTCTGTCTGCCAGTCTGCGTCTGAAAGGAGCGGGGATATTTCAGAACTTCCCGTTTGTTTTTTCTTTTGTTGTGCATTACTAAAAGATGATTGGTTTTATCTATTCAAAACTTTGTTGTGTGCCATGAGCATCCCTCTTTGTACTATCAGCTTAACTTTATTGGGGGATCAAAGATAAGTGTTTTTCTGTGATTTTTAAATATTCTAGGTATGGACGGATCCTCAGCTAATAGAAGAAAGATATTTAGGTGGCTCCCTAGAAATTAGAACAAATACACCATGCTAGTCTTACGGTAGCTAAGTATTTATCTCTTTTTCTCGTAAGATTTTCCAATAATGGCTATTAACATTGCCTTGAAATTGTTAATTCACAAAAAAAGTGCCCGACTGTGAAGAACTCTGCAGGAACTTGAAGCTGAAATTTGTAGGGGTTTGAATGTTATTGATGGAAAACATGTATGGAATTTCTAAGCTTTGCCTGTTTCTGTGTTCAAACAGCTTTCTTGGGATTTAGGAGGTGGGGGGGAGGAAATGTTTTGGTTTTCAGGATGTTGAAGGACTATACATTGTTTGTCAAAACTGTTACATATTTGCAAAATGTTTCATTAAATCAAAATTTCTGGTTTTGTGTTTGATGACAAAATGCTTTGGCGGGGAAAAGATCCCGGGTTGTTTTCCGAGTGTCATCAGGAGTTTTGAGCTTGTCTCAGAGCCATCAGTACCAGCAAGGACGCCTGTAGCTATTCCCACTGTGTCAGGTAGCGTGATTTTTGGAAATCCTTTCATTGATGGATTAATAGTTCTCTCGCCAGAAAGAGGTGCTGTACCATCGTGGTGAAGTATGGGGACGAGGGGGAAGCCAAGTAGTTGCTGTGCTGGGAAACTGAAACCTAGAAATTATTGTGATGACTCATTAGATGATTTAATTTGGAAACAGAATAATTACATCCTGTCCCCACCTCTATTTTACCCGGGAGGAAGGACTTGAGCACTAGCGTGTTTGAAAGCTAGGTGACCTTTTAGTGAAGTATATGGCTGCGCCAGTTCCAGCTCAACAGTAGAAGGGCACGAATTCATTTAATACCAGTATTACGCCAGAGGTCCTGATATCCTGGCTTAATCTTTGCTTTGCTTTCCGTTTGTGTTTCAGTGCTGTGCTTGTAGCCTATGTGCTGGATACAAATACGTGGGATGCATCTCAGCAGCCGTGTCAGTGGAGAGACGCTTGCTCATTTCACTAGACTTTGGACTAAACCCCAATTCAATAAGTTATGACCAGATATTCCCCCAATTGCCTGATCCATGTGTGGCCGTTAGGCAGCAGTGAACATGATAGCTTCCGTCAACACGTGCTTGAGAAGCACTGATGTATCACTGTAATTGGAGAATCAGTGGGTCCCATTTTGGTTGCCTGTGGTATGGTGCAATTATTGATGTATCTCACACGAAAGGCCCGGTTTCGTTTTAGGCTCTGGCTCTTTAATTGCAGCCGACGCTCTTCTG
Source organism: Chroicocephalus ridibundus (assembly GCF_963924245.1). Taxonomy (NCBI): domain Eukaryota; kingdom Metazoa; phylum Chordata; class Aves; order Charadriiformes; family Laridae; genus Chroicocephalus; species Chroicocephalus ridibundus. Next base: position 7,758,460 of record NC_086288.1, read on the forward strand.
GTGAAGTTGTGCATTATCCAGCAGGAGGGCGGGAGAGCTGGACACCTGGGGTTCTCCTTAAGAGTATTTTCATGCAAAATGAGTGCTTACTGCTGAATATTACATGCCGGTCCTCAGTAAGTATAACCTGCAGTGAGGAGAAGAGGAGGATGACTCTTGGAAGGAAAAAAAATACACGTAGAGGAAAGTGAAAGAGAATATGCAGCAAAAAATAACGAAAGATTAAACACGGAAAATTAGGCAAATGAGACAAATGAGTGAAGTGAAAAAATTTTATTTGTCCATGTCTCACTGTGACAGCTGCTAAACAGACACTTGAAACAAAGGAAGAAGAGGAAAAGCTCAGAGAATTTTGTGTTACATTTATTAATATGCCCGGCTTGCATTGTATTCCCTGGCAGAAAAGGTCTGTGGGTATGACTGACTCTGGTGGAGAGGCTGTTAGACTGACAAGACATTTGTTTTTATTGGCGCCGTCTGCACATCTGCATGCTTGGTGGAACCATAAGCCTTCAGATGTCTGCCCACAAGAGAGTGGTGTTGAGCCATCCACTTCCCTACCAGGTAAGAGGGTTCGATTTACTGCTCTTTTTTAATGTAAAGTATGTTTTAACCTTGGTGCTAGTTCTGATTCACAGATAAAGTTTGACTTTTCCATCAAATATGCTTTAGCCTGAAATGAAAAAAGTGTTAAGTAAATTGGAATTCAAGTGGGGGTTTTAGAGTAGACAAAGAAACTGTGCACATACACTGAGTATTGTATCCATGATACCATACCAAGCTTATGCGTCCCCGCTTTTTCTCTTTCTACTGGTGGGGAAAAAAAAACAAAACACCACAAAACAACAGTTGACTCTGAAACAGTTTGAGTCTGATTATAGCCAGGGCTGATCATGCAGTGCTGATGTGCATGCACCGTAGCTTTCCAGGTTGTTGCAGATCATAGTCTGCCAGATGGTGTTGATAGGGCTCTAAGCATATCTCTGGCAGTTATTAATTAACACCTGATGAGGAAATTAAGGGAAGTGAAACTTCCTTACCAAATGGTGCACCTGAAGCCTTTTGTGAAGCCTGTGAAATGGCCTTCATTTAGGGTACCATATAAGTAGTTTGGATTCTCAAAAGACCATGGCCTGTAGCAGCTCCCTTTTGAAATGTTGGCAAGTATCGCTTGTCCTTTCCTATTGGAAATAATTGCTTGGGTTGGTGTGGGCCATAGAGGCATTTCATGGGGAATTTAGTTTTGTTGGGAGTTAGCCAGGTAGAAAAATGGGTTGGAAACAATGTTGGGGAAAGGAGGCAACTGGTGCCTCCAACCAGCTGTGTTCAACCTCAATTCAGTTGTGCTGTATCAAAGGACCACTGTGAGGGATTTCCTGTGCCCTATTTTGAGGAGGCAGGAGAATATCTAGATATGTTGGTATATGGCCAGTTGTGGCTCTTTAGGTATCTTATGATAGATATTCAGAGAATCATAGGGTTGGAAGGGACTTCTGGAGACCATCTAGTCCAAGCCCCTGCCAGAGCAGGGTCACCCAGAGCAGGTTGCACAGGAACGTGTCCAGGTGGGTTTGGAATGTCTCCAGAGACAGGGACTCCACCACCTCTCTGGGCAGCCTGTGCCAGGGCTCTGCCACCCTCAAGGTAAAGAAATTCCTCCTCATGTTTAGGTGGAACTTCCTATGCTCAAGTTTGTGCCCGTTACCTCTTGTTCTGTCACTGGGCCCCACTGAAAAGATCTTGGCCCCATCCTCCTGACGCTCACCCTGTAAGTATTTATAAGCGTTGATAAGGTCACCCCTCAGACGTCTTTTTTCCAGACTGAAGAGACCCAAATCCCTCAGGCTTTCTCCATAAGAGAGGTGTTCCAGTCCCCTCATCATCTTGGTAGCCCTTTGCTGTCCCCTCTCCAGCAGTTCCCTGTCCTTCCTGAACTGGGGAGCCCAGAACTGGGCACAGTGCTCCAGGTGCGGCCTCCCCAGGGCAGAGCAGAGGGGGAGGATGACCTCCCTGGACCTGCTGGCCACGCTCTTCTTGATGCACCCCATATACATATTCCCTGTATTCTGATAGGGAAGTTTGCCCAAGTATTTTTGCATGCATTGCTTTCTAAACAAATTTGTCTACTGAAAATATATCACTGATAATTATATTGTTTATATAATATATGTGTATACACATTACATCCTCTGGACTAAGTAATATTAGTCCACTACTCCTTCCTTCTATTCTACCTCAAATGAAAGAAAACTCAACTGCCTTCTGAAGGCTCCTTGTACTGAATTTGGACAGAGTATAAACATGAAATTTTTGTGTTCTGAAAAATTAAATTTCAGCATAGCTTTTTTTGACTCTAAAAGCTGCCCTTCTCAATTAGAGATCAGCAATGTCCTGAGCCCTTTCAAGATTAACAAGCATCTCTTAAGACGGAGCATAATAATAAATGCAGGTGAGCTGATGACGGATGCTTTGAAACTGAGCTATCTCCTGAGAGGCTTTTCAGTGAAAAATCTCAACAAAGTGTGGCATATCATTAAAAACATCTACAAAATCACAGAGAGACTAAGTTAAAAGCCCTCCTATGTGTTCTTTTTAGCCCGTTACTTGGTCAGCTCTGTATCTAAAAACAAGCTCAAGAGCCATACAGGCTACGTGGTTTCACAGTTTGTTACCAACTAGTCCAGGAGCCCCCCATCATCAGTGTTGTATTCTGTATAACGGGAGTTCTGTTTTCTTGCCCATTATAATTCCTTTATTTTATTATGTGGCATTTTCCAATCCTTCAGCAATCTCAATTTGTCAAAACTACATATTGCTTTGTTTAGATATTGCTGTTCTTTTTTTTTTTTTTCCCCCTTGATTTATCTTTATTAAATGATGTACTGAATGTATTTCTGTGTATGATTTTCGTGATGCCTGAGGAGAGAACAAGTGCCAGCAAGGACTCTTGTCACCTGAACGTATGGACGTGAGTTGCACTTAAACCGCATGGGAACTGACTCCAAAATGGGCCAGAGCTCTGATGAGGCTGCCGGTGTGCTGCTGCTAAATCAGGCTTTTGTCTTTCGAGGCATGAAGCAGCTCGTGTATTAGAGACTCTCATCCTGTCTGCTGGGAGCTGCTGCGCTGGGCTGTGTCATGTTTGACCACATTGCCTACATAAGCTGAAATTAAATGTTTAAAAAAGTGGTAGAGAAATAAACATCTTTCCCAGCCCAGGAACATTTGACTCCCATTGGGGAGGAGCTATTTTAAAGCTCTGACTGAGGGATGGCTATTTTTGCCCTCCAGCCAGACAGACTCAGCTAATGGTCTGTATTGTTCAAACTGCTTTGTTGACCAAATTCTTAAAAAGTGGAAGAAAAAAGGACAGGAAAAGCCCTTAAACCGGCAAGAGGTAGACATGGCTCTAAACTGAAAAGATGTCGTCTGTACCTGACCCCTGCCTACCCTGAACAGTCTGGGGCTGTGGAGATGTGCTTTGTCTTGCCATATTATTCGAGTGTGCGTCTGCTTTAATGATGAGACACAGAGACTGAGGTCAGCACGGGTTTTTTAAGGCGATTCTGCTGAAAGCCCTCATGTTACACAAGTCACGCAATCTCCAAGTATGGCTCAAGAGTTGCTGGTTCTTTCACTTAATCATTTCAGACACACAGTGCAGTTAGAAGCTTTCGTGGAAGCGTAATGCAGCAGCAGACGGTTACACGGTGGAGACTGCTGTCCGAGTAGCGTCAGATGTCGTTGTGGCTCATCTACCTTGTTGCTGATGTTCCCACTGAGTACTTGCCTTAGGCCTGCCTGTGTAGATGGATTTAAGTCTTAGGGCGGGCGGTCAAACACGTTTCGTGTTATGGACGGATGCCATTTCATTCGGCATTGAACCCGACTGCCACCTGAAGCAGCTCTGCAGCTGTTTGGGAGCACCATGAAACAAATGTAAGTGGAGAAAGAAGCCATATCCGCTTGTGATGGGGAAGTTGATGTGAAAAGCACGTCAAGACTCACAAAAAGGAGTTTGTCAAGACTGTTTGTTTAATAGGTGCTGTGATCTTTGGTGATGACAAGCAGCAAAGCCTTTGTCCATGAGGAGGCATAAAAATTGTGCAACATTGCATTTAATCTGTTCCTTGTTGATTCAGGAACAGCATAGCCTTAGCCTGGAGCATCAACATCTCCTGTCCTGGTCCTGGTCCTGCTGCTGATATTCCATATAGACTGTAAGTGGCTTATTTCGGTTCTAATACTGGCTCCCTCTTGCTTAGGAATCAGCAAAAACGAAGTGTGGTTTTGTACAGCTAAACAAACCCTGCCCTGCTCCCGGGTCCCTCTTGCCCTGCCTCCAAGGCAGCATTTCAGGGAGCTTCCCTTGCTGCTGGGAGCTCTGGGACAGCAGCTCTTGGGTTGTTTTTCAGTTGTCTGAGGGCAGCTAGGCATTGCTCTGGAGCGGGCAGCTGCTCTCGGGGGTTTGCAGGGCACAGGAGGGTTTCAGTGTTCCCCCGTGGCATTGTGCCCCCCAGCTTCTGCCCTGGGTGACCGCTCCTCTCTTCTCTCAGGTTTTTCCCTTGCCGCGTGCATCTTCGACTTTGTGCAATTGCCTCTTCCTCAGATAGAAATAAACACCAAGGAACGTGTGCTATTTGTGACAGCGCGAAGGTCAGGCTCCTATCAGATCTGCCATCTGCACGTGTGATGTCTCACTGCCTCTCGCAAAACCAAGAGGTGTCTGTGGGTGGGTGGGTGTAACGTCTGTTGTTCAGCGAGTGAAGGGTTTAAAAACAGCGCTTATGAATTACCTGATAGGAGCAGTTTTAGAAGGCAGGCCGTGCCTGGGACATTTTAGTTTTCTGGTGGAAAGAAAGGTAATTGAAGAGATGTTTATTCTAAAACAAAATTAACTAAACACGAAAGGAACGGGACGCTAAGAGGAGATAAATATCTTGCGGACTCGGGCAGCATCAACGTTACAGCGGCTGGTGGTTTTCATTGCGGTCCCGTTGCCTCTTTGGGGTAGCTCAGGTCTCTGGACTGGTATTGGAGAGAGGGGACCAAAGCAGGTGAGCTGGGCAGGCTTTTCCCAGGGCGACAGGGACCTTCTGGCAAGAAGGGAGGAGTGAGAAACACTCTTACCATAAGATGTCCATGGTGTCTAGCTCCCCCAGCACCAGAAACACAAAAGACATTTAGACAGGCTTGTTTTTGTTTCCCCTTTAGGCAATGTTTTGGGCTCAGTGAAGGCTCAATGTAGTTGAGCTGGTTTAAGATGTGTGGCTGACCGATCCTCAGTCAATTCCTTGGATTTTTACACAAATCCATCTCACCTCTTTTGTACGGTTTCTAAATTAGTTTTTGAGCGAAGGCTTCGTGGACGACTCCAGATGGTTGTGTTTACTCTGGATATTCAAGATGTATCTCACCTAGTAAAACTTTGATTTAATTTATTTAATTTTCTTGTTATTTAGTTTTATTTAAAGAGCTTTGTTTGATCCTTTGATTTAATTTATTTAATTTTCTTGTTATTTAGTTTTATTTAAAGAGCTTTGATCCTTTCCTTGCAATTGCAGAAACTCCTTGGTAAATTATATAGTACTCTTATAAAAGTGTTTCCATTTCCTTGTACCTAAATGAAGTAAGGATAAGGGAGGAGAGCTTTCTTTTGATAGGCTTTTTTTTTTTTTTTTAATATGTCTGTTTCGGTGTGTTTTATTAAAAGGGTTTTAGACATCTATCTTTTAATCAAAGACTGGTATTCATTTCCAAGCACCCTTCTCTGGTGCTGTAGCAACAGCTTCCTGTCTGAATGAGTTATACTAATTTCAGTGCTGAAAATCCAAAAATTGCTGTGGGGAGAGGAATCAAATTATAGTTTTACCATGGGATGAGGTGGTGGGAAGGAGGAGGATGCTGCACCTTCTCCCTGTGTGGGCACAGGTGCCCGTCTCCCTGGGCTTAAAATGACCCAGGACCCAAACCAGGAGCAAACAGAGCACCGTGCAGAGGCACCACCTTGCAGGGAGCTGTGCCCGCCGCCTGCCTTTTCCCCCAGAAATTCAGCTCCTAAAGTGCACAGCCAGAAAAAAAACCAGCCTGTCGGCAGCACCACACAGCCATCACATCAGGTCCTAATCGTTACAGAAAAGGAAAGAAAGAATAATAACTTAGAATATTTCTACATGTAAAATTCTCGGTAATGCCGTCCCTTTGCTAGTTTCTTTGTTACCTCTAAAGCCAGAAGCTCCAGGCCCAAGTGCCAGGGAGCTGCGCGTAGCCGAGGGGTCTGCAGCATCCAGCACGTGCCCATCTCTTGCCCCCCACACCTCTGCCCCTCTGTGGTGCATCCCGCACCTCCATTACGGCAGCATTTCCCTACGCTGCATCTCTGCGTTGCCGTCGTGGCCGTACATCCCACGTCAGCTAGAGAAATGGCTGTCACGGCCAAACCTAGTACAGCACGTGCTTCGGGCAAGCTCAGACAGAGCAAGCCTGGCTGGCGTCCGTCCCCAGGCCGTGCCGGCTCAGCAGAAAGCCTACGGCTGCCACCAGCAACAGCAAGGGGCTGCCCTGGCACAGCACCCAGCTGGCAGGGGCTGGTTTTACTAATGGATTGATGCTGGGAAATGGGTTTTCCTGAAAAGTACACAAAAGTGACTGTTTTTTGACATTGCCTGTTCAAGCACACCGTTTGCATTAATGCTCGACCAGCTCTCGCTATCTTTATTTTGGGGTTTGGTTTCATTCAAAGGAAAAGAAAATTGTGAAGAGGAGAATCAACCCCAAACCTCCTTTTATTCCATTTATTCTTCTGTTGTGTGACCAGGCGTTGGAGGGAATGGAAAGATTTGAGCTTACCTACTGGAGCACATTAGTCATATGAAGAGACGATGGCTGCGGGCATGGGCAAGATTTGAACATGGGCTGGGTAGTGAAGTGCTTAAGCTCACAATGCTGAGAGGAGTATGGGTGAGATGGATCAGTTTTTCATGATTCTGGCCCAATTTCTTCAGCGAGGAGTGCCTAGACCCTGCTGAAGGCAGAGGATGCCCTGGTGCATGAAGTGGGGTGACGCTTCCTGCTCCCGCCCCACGTGGCTGGGCAGACGGAGGAAGTCCTTTCATGGCTCTGCATTCCCCTTTGGGCTGCTTCTGGAGAGGTGCCTGGCGGAAGACAGAGGTGGTGATGCCACTTCCTTATAGAAAGCCACCAACGGTACCGTGTAATTACATCTGGGCAGAGCGGAGCTGCTCCCACAGCACAGGCACCTTACAGTTAGCATACGTGATTCGGGAAGACATTTCAAGAGGAATAAATACTAGAAACCCTCAGGAAAGCTTTTGTCAATGACTTGAGCCCTGAAGTTACTAAAAAAAAAAAAAAAATAAAATTGTGGAAGAGTGTTGTGTACCTGCTCCAGGGGTGGGACCACGCAGGTTGGGAACAGGCAGCGGTTCTTGACCCTGCTTCCCCAGGCAGCACCTTGCCTGCATCTGTTTGCATCGGTCTTCCCTGCCCCATGATCGAACGTATCTCCACATCTTTTTCTTTGTGACTAGTTATGCAAAAGTGTGAATTCTGTGCAGGAGGGTAATTGCTTATCCAGTATTCGCTTCTCATGAGCATTTTTTTTTTTTTTAAGATTTCTGCTTGTATTATCTCCTGGGCAATACTCTTCTATGTGTTCAGCATGCAGAAAAAAAGCTTTGTGTGACAAGAGTGGTTTCCAGTGGGAATAGTGAAGAGGAAATAGCCTCAGTCAAAAGGTTGCGATTAGCACGAGCAATCACATGTACGTAAGTCCTTTGAGGTGCACCATTGAATTCAGCTGGAAGTTTAACAGGGTGTGAATATACTTGTCTAGCAGAATTAGTCTGTTGTGTAAGACTTCGGTCTGTCCTTTACGGTGTGCTCATTTACATTGATTGGTACAGAATTACAAACAATAACTAGGGGGAAAAGAAAAAGCTTTATTCATGAATAGATCAAACAAGGAAGGGTGTTAAAGTCATCGTGTTGTTGAGAGCGAGCAGTTGATCCAGCCCTATAACCGGTGTCTGAATTGAGTAAACCGATTCCTGGGGTGAATCTTCTAAATCTAGGTCTTAGAAGCAGTAAAGGTTCAGTTCCTATTGCAGTCTGCGTGAACGTGGAGCAGAAATGCAGGTTCCCATCTCGGGGTCGGGAGTGGCTGCCATCAAGCGCTGGGGTGATGTTCCTGAGCTGCCTTTTAGTGCGCTGGCAGCACGCGGTGCGCAGCCTCCCTGGGACATGCTCCCCAGAGCTTCGGCTGCTGCTTGAGCGCTCGTATAGTTTTTCTCACCCCCGGTCCCCCGTGTTGTTTTCAGGAAAAGTATTTCCAGTTAATCGTTCCAGGTTTCCCCTTGTCCCTCTGACATTCAAAACGTTGCTTCCCTCCTGCCACCCCTAGTATCTATACACTCTTTTTGGAACTAAGGAAAGCCAAGAAACATCTCATGGGATTTAATACTTGTTTCTTACTGAAAACAGTTTAACATAAGCCTGTAGATTCCTAGGCAACGTACAATAACTTCTATGGGATTTTTATTATATAGACTGTTATAAAACACGGAATATCATGAAAGATATGGGTATGGGACTCATGTAACAATAGTTAAAGAGTTAGATCATCAATTAAGTGAGAAGGATTTGCCAAAACACCTGTGTTTTGGCTTTGCTAAGCATTTTGGCATTGGAAATGAGGCTGTTCCTGGTGAATCAAATAGGAAAACACTGTGCCTTCCTGTCTGGAGAGAGTGGAAGGGCAGTGATGGGCCTCCTTAGCTATTGCAAAGATGCAGGCTACATGCCTGCCTAGAGTGTTTGTGGGAAAGCAAGGGCACATCTGGATTCCTCCTTCCTCCTCCTCCTCCTCTATCACTCTTCTGCCCTAGGCATATTTTACCAGAAGGTTTGATTCCCTTCCCCGCCATGGGACAAGCAGTTTGGCTGTGTGCGGTGCGGATGCTGGGCTGAAGGAGACCAGCTCAAAAGGAAACTCACCCAATGCGTGATATGGCCCTACAGTTGGCCTGGGGTTGTGTTTTGAACCATGAGTATTTAATTACTTTGTAAGCGCAGGAGGAAATTTGCATGTAAAGAATTTGGTCTTGACTGTTGGGAAGTGCTTCTGCGGTCCCAGACTTAATATCTTCTGTCTTGCTTTTGTTTTCTATGGTTGTATTGGTTAAGGCTTCTCTGTTTTGGGTTTGATTTTTTTTTTTTAGGTTGTTTGGGTTTTGGTAGTGGGCTTTTTTTGTTTGGGGTTTGGGGTTTTTTTGAGGTTTTTTGGTCTTTTTTTTTTTTAAAAAGTTACTAACATTTTGAAGATTTAAAAAAAAAAAAAAAAAATGAGTGAGGCTAAAGAAAAGCACGCCGTCAGCATTAGGGGAGAACATCTCAGGTCAAGCATTTCAGGGATTTAATCCAAACTGGACAAACTTGGAGATATGATCTATCACCCTGAGCCAGACCAAGGGGGTCTTTCCAGTGGGGCCTGGCACAGGACACATCTGCGAGGACTGTGCGAACCTTGGCGTGACAGATGATGCTTTGACTGTGTGGCAGGCTTTCCCCACCCAGGGCTAGTCAGTGATGGGGACCGTCTTCCTCTGTTGCTCTCAGGCTGGCTGAAGGTTGGGCTGCCCCAGCCCACAGCTGCTCAGCGTATTCATGAGATGAAGCTCATAGCGGAGTAAAACGCGGCAAACTGGCTTCTGCCTTTTGGAGGTCGGAGTCAAATTGCTGCTGGTCACTTGTTCAGGGCTGCATCAGTGGTGTCTCTCCAGCTTTTCCAGGCTCCCAGAGAACTGTGGTAATGTTTCCTGTCCAGCTACACCAAGCAGCGATACACTTAGACCAAGTGAGCCATAATGACAGTACAGGAACCAGAGAGTGCTGACCGCCCCCAGGAGGGGAGGGTCTGGCTCTCCGCCTTCATCCCTCGAGCTGCCAACCCCGTCCTGACCTCTCTGCCCACTTCGGGCAGCCTGTGCCTCAGCATCACCTGTTCTCTCTCACGCAGTCCCTGTTTCAGACAATCGTTTCAATTGCTCATTTCCTTCCGACGTTTTATGTTTTTTTTCCCCTCCGACAAGAAGTCAGGGTACTGTCAAACATTTTATAGACGTCTGGGAGCCGTGCGCGGCGCAGCTGGCTGTATTTCAAACCTGCAACTTGGAGCAGGTCACCCCAAGCGGCCAGCTGATGCGAGGGCAAAGCTTGCCCTGGCTCGCTGCTGTATTTCATTTCTCGAGGGCGCTGACATTGCGCTGCTTTGCCGGTGTCTGGCACAGATCTCTGCGATTCCAGTTGGAGCCAGGGCAAGGGCGGGGAAGCGTCTGGAGACAGATTTTTCACGTCAAGGCACTGTTACCATTCCGTTTCCAGCTTGTGACTGACAAATACTTATTGCTCCCACCTCCCAAGGGGACCGACTTCTGAGCAGGGAATGACTGTAGAAGATACCGTCCTCTGAATGAGATTTCGGGAGCTGTAATTCCCCGTTGCTGTCGCTATGATTACTGCTGTCAGTGACGAGCTATTGAGAGCCCAGCTGCACTGGGGCTGCCTGATGCCCGTGCCAGCAGTGTCAATACCCCGATGCGGGGCAGAGCTGGGCGCCTGTCCCTGCCCTTATGTTGATGGGGGGCAGTAAGCTGGAGTGGTGCCTGCGTGCAGGAAGGTGCGTTAGATCTGACAGCGGCCAGACAGAAACTAGGCACCTGGTCCACAGTTGATGAAGTCATGGCCTCGAATTAGTGAATTCAGCCACGTTGGCTGATGAATACGGATTTATAGGACCTGAGAATCCGGTCACACGCATCTGGGAGAGACGGCAGAAGGTACCTTCCCAGCCACGACTTCCAGCTGCAATGGGCACAACGCGAATACCAGTTATTGCTCCGTGCGCTTCGCTCTGGCAACAAGTAGAAGCACAAACTGCAAAGTCGCACAGAAAAGGTACAACAACTGTGAACCTTCATCCAAACAGACCCTCAAGGCCACCTGCTGGTTTTGCGGCTCCCCTGCCCAGAAGAGGCTGGAGGCCTGTGCGTGGAGGCAGTGGTGAGGAGGGATGGGGGCTGTGGAGGGACCAGCCTTGTCCTGTCCCCAAAAATGTAGGTGCAAAGGGCTGAGCAGCCTCCCTTTGTACTTCCCGGCTGCTGCAGGCATTTGGGAAGGGACTTTTGCATGTGATGGTTGAGCGTGCCTGAAAACCAGCAGGTGGCAATAGGAGTGTACCCAATTATTCACGAGTAGCACTTTTGGCTCCTGTGAAAGAAATGGTGCTGGCACCTGTTAGGAAAAGCACATCTTGCATCTGGAAAAAGTAATCGCATCGTTACTCCCGTAGTTGTTTTTGATTTCGAGAGTTAAATGCTTCTGTCTGCGCAGAGCCCAGCCTGCAGGGCTGGGTCCTTATCGTCCTGACCCTCTGCCTGCAGCCTCCGGGAGAGACGGGTCTCGTTTTGACAAGTGCCTCCGCGTGGCGTTTCCTTCTGAGGGAAAACCATGTGCGAAGAGCCTGAAGCCTGTTGCTCCAGGAGGCGGGGTGGCATAAAAATACTAGAAAAGGAAACGAAGGGAGTGTTGGGGCTGGCCCGGGAGGTGGGGAGAGGGACTTTGGGAACTTGCTTTGCGTGCCTGTTGGGAAAGAGCATGGTGCGTCTTGTTGGTAGGACAAGACCAGCACGCTGGTTGCCTTCCTTCGGCGGTGTCATGGAGACTTCAGACACTCTGCGGTGCATTGCAGCCTGAAATAGGTACCTGAAATGGGGCAAATGATTGGTGCCTTAAAAGTGCTTGTTTTCTCCGGCTGTAAAGGAAACTCCATGGTAGGTACACCAAAGGGCGGGTTAATTAATGATCCGACCCCTGTGCTGTCGGGAGGCAAGGGGAGAGGGCAGTTGGTCTTGTGCGGGGGTCTGGCGTTAGGGGGACCCTCTGTGTGTCTGTAATTCAGGGCTGCAGGGCTCAGGCTTCTATGATGTGGTTTTTTTTCCAGTGAGGAGAAATGGCACATTTTAAAGCCTTAGCAAAACTGAACTTGCGCACGCCTCCGTGCTGTGGAAAAGATGACGGTAACCGCCATCTGCCATATATCACGGCGTCTGTAACTTTGAGGCTTGCTGCCAGGAGGAGTTGAAACACCAATGCCGTTCTTCAAACACCTAAAATGTTATCATTAGCCCACTGCATTCTGTGGGGCATTAATGCTACGAAACGCAGGTTTCGCAGCATTTACTCGGACTTCAGGGAACGGGCACGACGCCTCTGCTCAGATCCCTTGCAGGTGTGGCGGAGCCAAATCCAGGCTGCTTCTCCCCCCTGCACCCACAGCCACCAGCTGTGGTCCGTCCACCGGCAAAGCAGGTAGCAACGTGGGAACCTGACTGATTTGCAAGGTTGGGCACCCTTTTTTAGAAGAGCAGCGTGGGAATCACTCCCTTGAGCTCTGGGTAATTCCTGGTGCTAACATGGCACGTACGGGGGAAACGAATATTTAGGAGGCAAGGCTTTCCCTCCTTCTTCCCAATTGAAGACACAGCACTACGTTGTAGCACCTGTCACCAGTATCAAGCGTGCCTTGAGTCCTGCTGTCATCCCGCTCTCTCCTGCTCCAGTTCATTCATTGATCCTTTTCCTTTTGATGCTGCTGTCAAAACCCGCAGGTATAATGAGAGAAGTGCACCAACAACAGCAATACTACAAAAATACCTTGAACTGAAAAAAAAGAGGGAATGGTGGGGTTTTTGGGAGCAATATTAATTTCTTGAGTTTTCGATGCTGAGATGTCTCAATGGGAGGATGAGAGCAGCTGTTGTGTGCCTCCACCTTCAGCTTGCCCTCTGCAGTGCCATCTTCTGTCTTGGTTTTGGCATTTCTAATCCCCCTTGCTGTCTGGGCTCATATCTCTTCTCTGTCCTCATGAAAACCGGCACAGTCCAACTTGTCAAACAGAAAAGCGATATTCCTGCGTCTTCTTACCAGCCCTGACAGTCCTCTCATCTCTGACTCAGCCACCTGCTCCCTGGTAGCCTGAGGAGGCCAGCTTTAGCCTGGCCGGCTTTCCCCCCCATCTACCTTTCCATCTCCGCTGCTTCCCATCCCAGCCGTCTCCAGGGACGGAGCATCTTGGGAGAGTAGGACTTGGGGAAATGCACAGTGGCATTTAAAACACTGGTCAGCCAGCCACTTCACCCACCTGCAGTCAACTTCTCACCTCTCGTGTAACAACAATAATCCAAAATATTATTTGTTTGGTGGGTTTTGTTGGGGTTTTGTTGTTGTTGTTGTTGTTGTTGTTGGTTTTTGTTTTTTTAAAGGCTTATTGTAAGGTTACAATGTGTGGACTTGGGGTTACCTTTCCTTGCAAAATAAAGGCAGAGATGCTCGAGCACTCCGGCTGATACTGTGGGATGCTCTCTGGAAGGGATTTAGAGGACAGACCTTGGTCTTTTGACCCATGGCTATTAGAGATTGCAGGGACTTGGGGTCAGGTCAGGGTGCTGGCAGCGAGCGCTGTGGGGTGCGCTGGTGCCACAGGCATTCCAGGGCCACTGGAGGGGAGGGAGGTGACCTTGGGATGGGTGGTTGGTGGTCCAGCAAGTGACTTGTGTTATAAAGAAGCTGGGTACGCACAGCTTGGTGTTTATCCCCTTCTCGCACGGCGGCACTTGGACACAAGGCAGCACCAGGTCTTTGGGGGCTGAGTTAAATGCAGGTTTGATGTAAAAAAACCCAAAACAGCAAAACATGGTAATTGTTGGAGGTGCCTAAAAAAGGTTGGCAATGTGAACTCATATCTGGCTGGGGACAGGGGTATAATTTTGTCACAGGTCAAGAGGAAAATACGTCCCACGTTATCTGCGGCAGGGGTCAGGTAGGAAAGAAGAGGGAAAACATCTGCCGAAGGTGTGCGTGCGTGTGAGAGTGAGCAGCTTGATGGTGCCCGTCTGGAGGCCAGGAGCTGTGGGGAGAGCAGCGGGGCCAGGGCGTCCCTGCATGGGGGGCAGGAGGAAGGAGAGGAAAGATGCTCCCACACTCAGCACCTGCGTGGTCCTTGCACAGTCCTCACAGGGCAGACACACACGGTCCCCCGGCCGGTAATGATGGGGGTAAAAGGCAGGAGATTCTGGAGGACGAAAGTAAGCGGGCATCCGCAGCAGCCGACTGGCATGTCTGGTTTCACAAGATACTCTGTCGAGCCACAGTCCGCCGGGGGATGCTTTCTGGATGCTGTTGTCCGCAGATGATACACCCCAGGCAAATTCAGACAGTCTGCAGTTTACAGAGCCCTGTCTCAATCCTGACCCTGTGCAACTTGCCTTAAGTCACTTCTTTTGCAGTGCCAGTGTCTCCTGCGAATGAATCTCTGCGAACCGGCAACCCTCGCCATGTCCCCTGGGCGGTGTCCGCACCTCTGGGAATTTGGGTCCCTGCACTGAGGGCCCATTGCAGGTGACTGTGGTTTGCCAGGGCTTTACAGCAGGGCAGGCCGGGAGCCATTTGCTGCTGAAGACGAACCATGTTTCATGGGCTTCCCCTGCCACGGTGGCTCCCTGGAGCGGGGCTCTGCTCTCTGGAGGCCTCTTTCTTCTACCCAGGGCAGCCGAAACACCTCCTCTCTCCCAGGGAGGACGTACAAACGCTCCTTGCAGAGCATCAATGCCCTCATTTATACTTCCCCCCGCAATGAAACACCCCCAGGCACCTTCCTCCTGACACCCTTGCCCTGTGGCCGTGCCCATCATCCCCAGCTTGGCTGTGGGGAGAACCCAGTTTGCAGAGCAGAGACGCGCTGCCTGCTTCAAAGCAACCTATTTGCATTTGTGGCGTGTTTTTATTAGCAGAGGGGGGGGTGTTGCGGGCACGGAGGATTTAGCAATGGCCAAATACAGGCAAGGAAGTCGTCTTCCTTCCACCCGGGCTGGGGCAGAGGGAAAAGCCAGGTTGAAATATTCAATATTCTGCCCCAGACCGGGGAGTGCTGGTCCTGTCCTAAACCACGCGGGCAGAGAGGTGCGGTTGGACTGTGTCAGGGCGTGCGCTGGCGGGCACGCCGAGGTTTGCAAACTACCTCTCGCATTACCTGTGAGCAAGCAGGGTCTGGCTGCGCTGCCGGCTTACTGTGTTGTTTGGAGTAGGCAATGCGTACTGCACCAAGAAACCCTGGGGTATATGTGCTGCATGTATATGTACTCATATATATACTTGCATGTACATGCCCATGCCTATACGTGCCCGTACGCATACGCGCGTGTTGTTGCCCATGTTTTCCAGAGCGGAGGTTTCATCCCCTGGACAGCAGCTGGAAGAAGCGCCGGGGGTGAGATGCTCCCTGCGCAACCTGTGTTCAGCGTCTTCTTTCTCCCTTGCATGAGTGCATGTGAGGGCATGAAAAGAGGCACGTCCTCTCCTTCTAGCACAGCGTTTTGTGCTTCTGCCCCGAGGGGCAGGCTGAGTCCCGGCAGGGGAATGGTCCCACGTGGGTTTCAACACCCTGGCCCATGGCATGGGGCAAACTCCACTCCCAAGTGCACTCGTTGGGAGGATGCCATCCCTGGGACGGGGTCTGGTGCTCGGCGTGGGCGACACTATAGTTGTTTGTGTGTGTCACGGCGGGAAGTGTGTGAATGGGATAAATTTAGCAGTCAAAACACAGGGCCGGCGCAGTCGGTCATTAACTGCCAGCCCATCTCGTCATCCTGCAACCACAAGGAGCTTTTTTGGGGCCGGCGTCCCAGCAGAGGCCAGAGGAAGCGTGGGAGGCCAGTTCCCGGTGACACCTCCGCGTACGGCAGCGCTGCCCGACGGTGCCATTGGCTGCCCCCTGCCCGGGGCCGGCACCGGCCAGCAGTTAAATGCCCGTGCGGCCAACGCCAGGGCACACAGCCCAGGGCATCCCAACGCAGGCAGCCATCTCGCCTCATCCCAAGCACCAGAGGAGACACTGGCTTGCACCATACCTCAAGGTAAAGGTTTTGGTTTCTTTGGGTTGCTTTGGCATTGCCCGGAGTGCAAATGGCAAGATTTGGGGACAGGGGTTGTAGATTTCCTTTTAAGTCTTGGTAGAAAGCAGGAGACACGTGTAAGCTGGGACGTAGGTGATGATTTGTAAGGGAAGAAATCAGGAGCGTGGGTCTTTTTGCTCCAGCACGTTTCGGGTGCGGGGTGATACGCGGTGCAGTTAGCATGCCCCGTGGGGATGCGGTGCTGGGCTGCTTAAGGGACTTGAAAAATGAGAGCAGAGCTGGAGGAAAGCCCCCTACTGCTTTACCTGCCTGTGCGGGCAGCAGTGCCACTGGGGTGCCAGACCGACCCCCTGGGGATATAACTCTCCGCGGGGTTATCTTACAGGGGTGCTCCTCTTTGGGGCGGTGGGAAGTTTTATGGGGCTGGGGGGACCACGCTGGATAGGAGGCGCAGCTTTGTAGCCCGCCGTCTCATGGTGCTGCCCATCTGTGATGCCGGCTCCCATCACGGCCACTGAGGTTGGCTGGGTGGTGAGTGATGTTACCGTAGGAAGGGGGAATTTGGAGCAGCTCTCCCACTCTCCGGTGATGCTTAGACAAAAAGTCTGCAAGAACGTGGCCAGGTATTTCAAATCCCAAACTAAAGGGAGGTTCCTGCATAGGAGGTGCCAAGAGGTAGCACGAGGACAAATCCTTAGCTTGTCTGATGACATGCTAGGCTGAGCACCACATGCTGGTGTGGCAAGGCTGTGTCAGTTGAAAGGGCTTTCTGGGGCCACGTTACAGCCAGGGGCGTGTGCAAATGCTTTGCTCTAGCGTTCAAATGCTTTGTTCCCTGTTGCAGCTGCAGGGACCACAACCGACATGAAGGCTGCGTTTCTGGTGCTGCTCCTCTGGGCCATAGCCTGTGCTCACCCGGTAAGTACCCACCGGACAGGTACTCAAACCCCGAACCTGGCAGTTTCGCCCAGCCAAGGTGCACTGATGAGATGTCTCCTGGATGTGTTTAGGTGCCCAGCCGCCAGCTTGCCCGCCCCCGCCGCAGCGCCCAGCAGGAGGTAAGCTTGGGGGTGCCCCAGTCCCGCAGGTGGCAGCCGCTCATGGAACAAGTCTGGGATGGGGAGCCATCCCCAGGCAGGCATCCTTGGACCAGGCACCTGGGGAAAGAGCTGCTGCTTCCTAGGGGTCTTTGAGCTTTGCCCGTCTACTCAGGCTTTCCAAGCTGTGTTGGTTTCATCTCATTTCAGCTTGCCTCCCTCTGCATGTTCCCAATTCACCTGATGCATTCTGCTGCATTGGTCCTGAAAAAGCAGTTTCTGTGCTCTGAACCATCGTGGTTTGGGCTTTTCTGGGTTGCCTTTTTCTTGGTGGCTACTTCTTTTTTTTGCATCAGCAAAAACAACTGAAGGACTGAGGTGCTGAGCAATGAAAAAGGCTTGAGAACTTGCATGGCTTAGGAGCAACGTATCATCCTGCAGCAGTAGCAGTGAATGTGCGGTGGTGTTTGATAAACCAAGGCACCGTGTCATGTTTTGCCTCCAGGACACAGGAAGCGAAGACTACATCAACAAGCTGGGCAACCTCCTGGGTGGTGGAGATGGCAGACGTCCTCCTGCCAGTGTGGAGAGGGGGGACAATGCCCTCGCCAGGGACCCAGCAGGTGGGAACGCCGTGGGCGAGGAGCTGAGTGAACATGGTGGCCGAGACAATGGAGGAAGATTTGGGGAGGCTCAGCACCGGAACCAGGTGGACCACAAGGACATGAGCGCCCGGGTTGGGAACAGCCTCGGTTTCCTGGTGAGTGAGTGGAGAGGGGTATTTTGCTCTGCCAGGAAAGCACACTTAGCCCCAAACCTGATTTGTGGCTAAGTGATTTTATCTATGATAAATCTGGTGTCAGTCAGGGTAGTGCTTGGCGTGATAGCGCCTGTGACCTGCAAGCCTTTGCATTCATCTCCACAGGAGGAAGATGCGCATGATGCTGATGATGGTTACAACAGAGAGCACCTCGGCACTGGAGTCAGTGGGCTTCCCTCCCATGCTGGCGGGCTCCTGGACGAGGAGGACGACAGTGGAGATGACACCTTCGATGAGAATGGGGAAGAGGAGGGGGGTGAAGGTCCTACTTACGTGGGTCGTCCTGATGGGGCAGGCGAACATGGCCATGACACTGGCCGTGGGGACACCGGGGCTGGTGGAGGGCATGGCGACAGCAGCAGCAGTAGCAGCAGCGAGAGCATCGGAGCAGACCACCGGCAATACAGGAGCTACCTTGGCAGCCGGTATGAGCAGACCTACAGGTGGGGAGGGGGCAGCAGCAGCAGTCAGGAGGAGGAGGAGAGCTACAACTTCGAGGATGAAGCCATGCAGGGTGATGATCCCTCTGTCTTTGACAGCCCAGGCAGCAGCTACAAGGTGCGCCGTGCTGGCCCCCATGCCCCAGGGAGGAGCCGAGAGAGTGGCTGGGGGGCTGGCTCCCACCGCTGGGAGGAGGGTGACAGCAGGTCCCCAGAGGTGGAGGATGCTGACTCAGGACAAGACAGGCCATCCACAGAGGATGACAGTCAGTCGGAAGAGCCTGTCACCAGCGAGTCAGAGGAAAACAGTGTCAGCCGCTCCGGGGAGGACAGGGATGGGGAGGACAGGGATGGGGAGGACAGCCCCTCCAGGGAGGGAGAGGGCAGCGAGTCCAGGGAGGGCACCACCGACCAGTCGGATGAAGAGCTGGGGGAGTCCCCAGAAGACATCTCTCAGGAGGTGGTGAGCACGTCGAGTGAGCGCAGTGGCAGCCGGTCCCGGGAAGGGCAGGAGGACTGGGAGTCTGCTGAGGACAGGAGCGCTCCATCCGTGCCTGACAATGACTCTGGGGAAGACGATGGCGACCAGAGCAAGTCTGGGGAAGATGATGGCGACCAGAGCCAGTCCACGGAGGACACTATGGAGTCAAAGGAGGACAAGAATGACTCTGATTCTGATGGGGATGTGCCGAACACATCAGCCGAGAGCCAGAGCACATCCCCAGAGGATGACGGCAGCCAAGAGGACAATGCAGGCGAGGACAGCAGGTCCACAGAGAGCAACAACAGCGAGTCCCCGGAGGACGATGATGATGACGATGAGGAGAGCCACTCTCAGGAGGATGCCACCCGCGAGTCCAGCAGCCGTGGGGACAACAGCTCGCTGCAGAGCCTAGAGAGCGGGAGCCACAAACGGCGGCCAGGTGCCTACCGCAACAAGCCCGCTGCTGACTATGATGACAACGACTGCCAGGATGGGTACTGACGAGCGCCCCACAGCTTCGTCGGTGCTGGGGGCGTGGGGGGAGGAGGGGTTTAATTTATTTGCTGTATAGCCTGGTTGACTTCTTCCTGAGAAGGTGTTGCGGATAAAATGGAGGCGGGTCCGCCGGGGCTTGACCTGGGCACACTGCACGGGGTGCCAAGTGGGGGGTGATGCCAGACACAGGGCAAGCGCCAAACCGCAGCAAGAAAAGGCATTTCCTATACCAAACTGGAGTGCAGCTGACAGCTGTGAGTGCCAGCAGGGTGACGCTGCCTGCTTGCCGCAAGGGCACGGTGGTGGCTTGGCACTCCGGGAGCTGCGCCTGGGCATGCTGGGCAGAAAGGCCCCTGTGTTCACCCTTTGTATTTACCTATCACTGCCTTAAAAGCGTCTGCCCCGACTCCAATGGGAGCTTTCCGTTAACTCCACATCCCGCACATAAGGAGGAAAAGCTTAGAGCTGGTGTGTGCACGCTGCGCGTGTGCTCAGCGGTGCGTGAAGTACCACTTCAGTACGGGATGTATGTAATATTTTGTAAGAAATGTACAGAAAGCATTATATGGTATCCTTTTTGCACTTGTATTTCAAAGCTGAAACGTGCCTTGTTGTTTTCTTTAACTACCATTAAAACCATTGAACTCCACAGTGGTGTGAAGAGTTGCTCTTTTTCTTTCCCAGGGGAGTCGGAGTCAGGAGCTGGGCTCAGACGTGAGCGATCAAGGAGCAAAGGTGCAGGCTGTTTGCGTGGGGAGCCGCAGCACGCTTGGGTGAGGGGGAAAGCAGAGCCTGAGGGCTGTTCCCACCCCTCTATTCCCAGCCATTCCGAGGGCTGCCCCTGCCCCTAGGTGACCCAGCAGTGGGGAGATGAAGCTGGCTAATGACCGCAATAAGCTGGGCCTGGGGCTTTGCTATATTATAGCCGTCACCTGCTGCAACACGAGCAACGGTTGTTCTGTTCTTCCTAAGGTGGTAGGAAAGAGATGCCCCAGGGCATAGGGGCTCTCCTGGACTGGTGGCCCTGGGTGCCTACGGTGGCCCCTGGGGCCAGATCACCTGCAGCAGAGATGCGGGTGAGTAGGGTAAAAGGGGTTGATGTGGGCTGTTTGTTAGATCATGGATAAAAACTCTTTTACTCAGTGTGCCTGAGCGCCTTTTTTTTTTTTTTTTTTTTTTCTCCTACCAGCAAGCAAGGAAACAACACGTTATTTGTTTAAAATCCCATCCGGGCCCTTCTTACTTGTTCGCGTGTGCGTGACAAGCTGTACAGCACAGGTACCGACGCTGACAGAGGAAGCCGCAGGCTGTCGTGTAGCTGCGCAGTTTCATAGCATGGAGTTATGTCTCTGCAGGGGACGGTCTCCGAGGGGTCAGTGCGAGGGGGTGCGTGCCGTTCAGCTGCCTTGGGTCAGCGGTGGCATTACCGGGCATTGCAGTACTGAATTCAAGAACCAGCAAAGAAATGAAATATTTTTTTACTATGGATAGCAAAACTGCAATTAACTTGTAGGCTCTTTCCGTCACTAAAAAAGCAGGAAGCTGAACAGCTCCTGGGTTTAGTGGAATTCAGTGTTTTAATTTCCACCATGCGCGTAGGCTTTTTCTACTTCTGTATGGGATCAGCTCTGGAAAGCTCAGCTTCCCCACGCTGCTGCCCTGGGAATGAGCCACTTTCCTGACCCCACCTCCTGTGCCCCACTGCTCCCCACTTCACAGTGGATACCTCAGCTGTGACGTGCCCTCATTTCTCGGACGCCTTGCATTAGCCGCACGGGGAGTCGGGGATGCTGTGACGCCGGTGAGGCCAGCCAGGGTCGTGGGTACCGAAATGCTGGGGGTGAAAGACAGCGAGCACGGGTTCGGCTGCAGCCCCAGAGGTGCAAAAGGGGCTGGGTGACAGTTGTCACTTTGGTTTAAAGTCAAGGTAAGGATGTATTTGCTGGCTGTTGAGAAGGTCGGCCGCTGCTGTGAACCCTCTCGTGTCCAGCAAGCGGTGCTGGTGCTCAGGCAGCGGCGACATTTCGGTGCCGGCTCCGCCGCGGGGCCGGGTGGCATCCCCGGGGCCGTCAGAGGGTGGTGTTTTGCGTGGGGACAACTGGTGGGGATGGGGACCAGGAGGGTTTATTTGCGGGGTCCTGGGGGAAAGCGAGGGGTGAGCCCAGCCTGTGAGCAGGATGGCCAAGACATTGCAAGGGCAGGACGAAACGGGCTCCTGAAACTGTTTCTTGCGAGTTTGTGGGTGACCCTCTGTCTGTCCTCATCCTTTTGTGAGTGGTGCTGGGGTGAGTGGCAGCATGGCATGTGTGGGGAGGGGGCCACTCGCCTTCCTCCGTCCCCCCGCCAAAGCTGACAGCGAGCGCTTGTCCTCCTCTTGTTTCACGCACGGAGAGAAAAACTGTGTTGATTTGGCTTGAGTTTGAGTGGGAGGGGTGTGTGCCTTGCAAACAGGGCATGCAGCACCCCGCTGCACCCCACGCTGGAGGGGTAGCCACCTGCGCTCCCGCTGCACGTGGCTCCCCTTTGCGTGACTTCCCAGGGGACGTGCTGCGGTCGCACGCACGTCCCTGCCAGCGAGGCCCTAAATTTTGCCTCCCGCTGGCTGGCTGCTCCCCAAAGGCCAGGGAACCGGTGCCAGAGCTGGCTGCTGCCTGCCGGTCCTGTGGGACGGCTTCCCACGGGACTGTCCCTCCTGGGCAACGCAGTGGGGGGGAAACTCAGCCCTTCTCCGGGGAAACCTCCCGTCCGGGCGCAGGGAGGGAGCCGTTCATGGGGACCCCGTGCAGGGACATGCCCAGCACCTGGCAGCATGGATCTGCGAGGATGGCCAAGTTTAGGGGGATGCTGGTGGCACTGGGCTGTCCCCATCAAATGCTGTTCATCCATTTACGAGCGGGTCCACCCCGCTTGCCGTCCAGAGAGGCTTGGTGGTGGGCAGCACTTCACGGGGTGAGGTTTTGGGTGGCCGGAGATAGTCTGGCCAAAAGATGCTGGCTTTGAGGATTTTAAGGCGTTTTTAGTAGCAGCCCTTGTTGTGCACGGTGAGCATCCAAGGGGAGTGCTCCCACTGGCTGCTGTCGGGCAGACAGGGAAAGCAGCTGGGAATGTTGGCCATGGGCTCTGCTGTCACTGGAGGTGTTCCTGCATCCCGTTTTGGGCTGATTGTGTGAGGAAGTTGCAAGGGTCAGCTTGCCTGGTGGGTTAGGAAAGGATAAAAAATATCCACGTCAACGTATGCGTTTTTCTTATCCACCCACACGGCATTTTTTGTGCGTTGGGGGTGGCCTCCAGGGCTGAACGCGGTGATTTACCCAGGAATCAGCATTGGGGTTTAAAACAGATATTTTCGGTCGCATCTGGGTTTGCGAAAACACGAGTCTGCATCATCTTAAAAGGAAGGTTTCTTGGTTGTTTTTTTTTGGTCCTTTCCAAGAAGAAAAAAAAGTCTATTTTTAATAAGTAGCTGGTGTGGCCGAAGCGGTGGGAGACAGCAGTGCTGCGTTTGGCTGCAGCAGCCGGACTTGGGGCAGCCACAGCATGCGAGCTGCATTTTTTCAACCCCCTTATTTTCCTGGCTTTGGTGGGAGAAACGGAGGGACCCTTACAACCTTCCATCCAGCAGCATCGTTTTTGGCAGGGCAGCCAAGCGCCCTGGGCTTCCCATGGCAGGCTGAGTGCCACAGCTGGCCGCAGGGCTTCTCTTTGGCCCCTGTTTGTCTTGAGCAAAATGTCAATATCCGTGGAAGAAACAATCCGATGGGATTGTCTCTTCTGTGTCCCCTCCGATGGGATTCAGTGACGGGAACCGCTCCTTGCCAAGTGCGCAGTGAGGTCGGGGGAGTTTCATTGTGTTTCTCTGCTTCTTTCAATGGGGAGGAAAAACCTCTGACGGAATCGCTGCTGCCATCAATCTGAACAATCAGCCACGAGAAAAGAGCATCTGACCTCAGCGAAACACCAAAATATTACAAACCTTTCGAACGTTCTAAGGAAATTTTTCTTCCAGCTCCCTTTACTGCCATGCACTTCAATGGCAAATAACTTTGCCCTCCCCTGCTCAGCCGTGTCCTTGGAGTTTTGTGGTCCCCCCAGCGCTGCCCCAAGGAGTTGGACACCACAGGCCGGCATGTAAAGCACCGTAGCATCCACCTGTACTGGCACCCCTGAATTCGTGGCGGAGACCTGAAAAGTGCAGAGCGCCCGAGTGTTTTGCAACGCAGGTTTTTCTGTTATCACACCCTGAAATACAAAGCTACAAAGGGCTGTTGATTTGTTCTAGCAGAAGGCATCAAGTTGCTGAAAACAGGAGCTGAACTTGTGTCTGGGGAGCGGAGGCAGCACCTGCCCTCTCCTGTTGCAGACCCGATGCTATTTTCACCCGCAGAGCAAAAAGCAGGCTCGCTACAGAGTGAAAACTTTCAAAGCCTTCTTTTTCAAAAATAAAACTAGTGCCTGAGCATTAAGGTACTTATTGCAACAGACGTGTCCTTGTCTGTGTATGTATGGGTACGTATACAACTGTTGTGCGACTCATGCCTGTACACAATAATAAATAATCAGTGCAAGCACCGCAGCAGTTCCTGCTGAGACATGTAAATATCAACTTTTTAAGCCCAAACGGGGGGTTTTTTGCAGGTTTGAGCAGGGCGTGCAGCGGCAGGGAGGTAGGCAGCCACCATCAGCGTAAGTGCCGGTAGCAACGTTCCTCCACGCCATCCAGATGCCTGACTGTCCAGGGGCACTGATTTGACTTTGGCAGAGAGCTCAGTTCCTGAGCTGGGTGCGCAGGTTATTGGTGGGTGTCTCTGCAAGGAACCTGGGCTCTCTGCCTGCTCTTTTTCTGAAAACGGGGCCTTTTGGGGGGGTTTATTTCGTTTTTCACTCATATTTCTGTTGTGCGGCTCTGTTTGAGGACTCTCACATGTGGATGGAGGCAGAAGGCTGGTGGTGGGACCAGTATTAGTAACTTGTTCTAGCTGGTGCACAGTTTCTTCCTCCTGAAAAAAACACCTAAAACAAGTAAAAAACTAGAGGAAATATGATACACAGATATTGCTCCAACGTGTGAGGACCTGGGGGGGTGGTGAGTGCCGGGATTTGTGATAATGCTGGGACCTCGCCTCAGTGATTTGCTGGCTTTCTGTTCCCCAGAGTTCAGTATGCCTCAAAGTGCTCCCGTTACAGAGCTACCCATGCCCCGTGGTTTGCGTAAATAGAATTAATTTCTTTTACCTGGTTTCCTATCTCAGAGAAAAACGAAAAATCATATGAAACGTTTACTTGCAGAGAGGGCCAATATATAAAGGTTGTGTACTGAGTTGATACGTGGTGGATTTTAGGTGTTCTGCCCTCCTACTTTTCTTCTGAAATCCACTGCTTGCAAAAAAATACCAAGGCGTGTGCCCAGTCGGTGTTGGGTTTGTGCCGCGAGAGGCAAAGAGGGATGAGAGAGGGATCCCTTATTCTTATGCTGTTGCTGGTGCACCCTCTCCTTGCTCATCACTGGGGTCCCCGGTTCATGGCCGCGGCACGCGTGTTCCTGTCCCTGACAGCATGTGAGGGGAGGTGGGAGCCGGGGCAAGCTCTGCCTCTGGTGCCCCCCACGCATGTTTCAGGGGTGGCCTGGCCATGGTGCTTCATGGTAGGGGTGCCCCTTTCCCCGGCTGCAGCAGCGGCACCTTGGCCTCTCCCCGCCATGCTCAGAGTGACCTCCTGGTTTTGTTTTCTTTATTTATTTTTGGCCCTGAGGTTTCCTTCCAGAATAGCTCCAGGGTGTGGAAATAGGACGGTGTGGCCCCGACCACAGCCTCGGCCCCGTGGTGGACCCAGGCAGGACGGGAGCACGCTGCTCTTCTCATTTACCGCCCTGCAAAAATAATAATTAAATTTGGACATAGGAGCCATGTCAGCCTGTGCCAGACAGGGACGCTCTGACCACGAGGTCTCCATGTGCTCGGGCGATTACATCAAAACCATTCGCAGTGCCCTTGCCGGGCCATGACGGGTGCGAGCCCACCCGGCTGCGGCACAAAGCTGGTGCTAGCAGCTGGTGCAAACCCCATCAGTGATGGGTCACGGGACCAACGGTGGGGCTTAGGTGCAGCAGAAGCTGCCGGGGGGGGTTCAGCGTCGTCTGTGCGATGCCCCCCAGCCCACTTACCAAAGCACGTAACGAGCAACACAGCAGCGTCCTCGTCCACGGTAAAAAACCGACGGGCGTGCAGAAGGGAAACCATCGCATTTGCATGCGTGGGCTGCGTGCTGCACGCCTGCCTCGTCACCTCAACCTGCTCCTGAAAAACGGGGGTTTGCTGCTCTCACCTGTTAGCACATTCCCTGGAGGCAGGCGAGCTGTTCCGTATTTTGCTTCCAGCTGTTTATCTGCAAAGGCGAGGCTACTTTCATAACGCTCTCAGATCCCGCCATTACTTTTAATAACGGATACCAGGCACTGCTTTTGGGCAAACGGGTGATCTCTCTAAGCCTCGGAGAGCCAGAGGTGTTGCGAAAGCATTAAGACACCAACGCCCCAACCCTGAGATGTGATGCTTTTAAAAATTTATTTATTATTATTGCTATTATTTTAAATGTAAGCGTTTCAGGTACGTTTGGCCGACTTCCTGCACGGCGCTGTGAGGTCGCTGCTGCCGGTGGCAGCACCCGCTCCCTAGCCCAGGAGCTAAACATAGGCGCTGGCCGCGCGAGGCACTTCAGCACATGTTAATTATCCTGGTGCTTTTTAGGGAACTTGGGTGAAATGCGTGTTTTTTATAGTCAGTTTTCTTTTTTTAAGCAGCCTGGAGCAGCAGCCCTTTCATTATATTAAAAATCGCCTCCCACCAGCACTCTCTGTTCCCCGTCCCTGACAAAATTCAAGCTCAAAGCCGGGCACGCGCTTGCCGCTCTCCTGCGCAGGGTAGCCCGTGACGGCGCGGGGCAGAGGGAAGCCAGGCTGCCTCTCTCCTGTGCCCCCTGCATCACCCCCCAGCAGGGCGGCCCCTCCGGCCACCCCAGCCCCACGGGGCACCAGGTCCCTCGCGATGCCGGTGTCTCTCCTCGCCGCCGGCTGCTGTGTTGGCATCAGAAAACTGCATGGCTTTTTTTTTTTTTTTTTTTTTTTTTTTTTATGTGTGGGTTTTCCTGGCCCGAGGCGCCAGCCGAAAGCCATGGCCAGCTCCAGGCCTCCCTTGTAATTACAGGTCCTCACGGTGACACGAGGGCTTTGAAGCCTATGGGGGCAGTCGCAGCAGCTGTGCCCTGCAGTCCCGGGGTTGGCAGGGCAGGCAGGCAACCCGGCTTCTGCCAGGGCGGTCAGACCCCCCAGGGGGCTGCAAGGGACCTCTCCCTCCCCAAAAGCACATGATGCGCGTGGCGCTTCATCAGCAGTGAGCAACTCCCCGCGATGTACCAGTCAAGGTGGTGATGAGCAAGAAGACAAAATAGCAACCACAAAAAATAAAAAAAACCAAACAAACCCAAACAAACAAGCTTTGTCTTACTGGTCCTAATCTGGGAATTCGGTTAACTGGAAATCCTTTGCTTCCCAATCAAATTCAGACTCAAACTGGGCTCCCCTGGCTATGGGTGAGGCTTTCAGCAAGCATAGCCCCTGGCTTCGAGCAGAAACATGGGTGTTCAGGTCTTCCACTGCAAAACAGATTTTTCTGCCCCAAATAACCATAGTTTTATCACCGGCTAACCTGCGCATCGCCGACCTGCTTGACGGCATGCGTTTTCCGGCTCTGCTCTTCCCTCTCTGAGGGTTGTAAGGCTGAAGGCGTCGCGTGGAGGATTTGTAATTCTCCTTGCCGCTGCGGAAAGCAAAGCTGCATTCGGTGAGGAGTTGTTCCCCTGAGCTGCTGCAGCCTGGGCACGCGCAGGAGCGGCAAAGGGGCCTGTGCAAGAAAAATTTGGGAAAGAGGGAGCAGCGGCGCACTGCAGAGCTGGGCGACTGAAATCGCATCAGGAAATGATAAATATAGGGAAAGGAGAAAGGATGTCCCTGTCGAGATGGGTGCAGGGGGGCAGCGGCAGCACCCACGTGCCCCCCTCCCCTGCCATCAGGTGCGGGGCAGGAGAGGTGGGCTCCAACCACCGGCCGTATCCTGCCACCAAGGTCCTCGCTGAGCTTTGGGTGGCCACGAGGGTGGGGTTTTTGCATTTTTTTTTTTTTTTTTTTTGCTGCAGGCAGTTATTCTGCTTTGCTGGGGACATGTAGAGAGCCGCCAAATCTCAGCCAGGGAATACCTGATTTTGGACTGTGGAGGGCCTGTGTGGTTCAAGGGGCAGGAGAAACAAAGCAGACTTGCATTTTGTAGCGTCGCTGTGGCAGAAATGGCTCTCAAAGGGGGACTGGTGACACCTGTATCCGAGTCTTTTTTTCTTTCCCTGCCCTTCCCAAGGCCCATTTCACCTCTGCAGGCAGCCTGGAGAGGGACTTGTTTGGATTTAGCCTTTTTTTGTCTAACGGCTATTGCCCGAGTGGCTGTGGAGCTGGGCCTTTGAGGTTGGTCTTTTTTGTCTTCTTAAAAAAAACAGTGACAGCATTTCCCAAAAAGGGAGGTAGACACCCCCCCCCGGAGAACAGATTTCCCAATATTTATTTTAATTTAAACCCAGAGTGTTATTATACCCTCCAGCCTCCCGGCCGTTCCTCTGAGGCCAGACCCTCAATTAAGTGGTGCAGTGCAAACCTCCCCGGGTTTGGCAGTGGCGTGGGGCGCTATGTTTGTGCACCAAATCTGCCAGGATTGAATTTTGGGGGTTTTCTGGCACACTCCGGCGGGCTGGCGTCATTCTGGGCAGGGCGGTGACTGGCTGGGAGGTTGGGGGGGGGGCAAAAATAGACCTTATATCCCAGCGGGGCAGCAGCGGGAGGAAATCTGTGCCGGCTGACTCGGCGGTAGCCATCGGTGCTGTGGTGGGGTAAGCTTGCTGCTGCTTTTCCCAGCTGGGTTGTGCATTGCTGCCTGCTTTTTGCAGGGGGATGGGAGGGCTCAGCTTGCTGGGGGGGCTGAATGCTGCTTTTGGCCCTTTCCTGGGTCCGTGGCTTCGTGAAGCACTCGGGTGGAGGGGATGAGCATCCAGAGCCTCGCTGCATGGCCGGGGAAGCTAGCGTGTGGTCAGTTGTTTTCTAGCCCGAGTTAAACAAAAATGGGGAAAGTTCAAGCGCAGATAAATACAATAGCAGCTCCCTCCAAACCTCAGCGCAGCAGATGGTGGGTTTAGCCGGAGGAAAGGTAGGAAAAAGGAAGATTTTAGTGGGCCTGGCTGAGCCCGGAGGGATGCCAGGAGCGGAGGATGGGGCGCTGCGGGAAGGGTCAGGCGTGCTCCTTGCCGGGGCTGGGATGGAGCAGGGTAGGCTGGGTTTTGACGCTTCGGGGATGCAGCTTGGACCTGCCCAGAGCCAAGCCTCTCACCCGGTGTACGCCTATGGGGGGGCCTGGCATTGGTGCCTCGCCCCTGCTATTTTTGTCAATGGCAGACTGTAGAGGCCGATTTTATTCCTTTATTTTGTCTGCTTATTTATTTTTCCTCAACGAGGTGAAACTCTTCTGTGGTGTAATTCCCAGGGGCATCGCTCCCTGGGCAGAGCCCGAGCAGAGCCGTGGGAAGGCGGCCGCAGTAGGCAGCGCTCCCGCCGGCCGCTCCTGTCGCGTCTATGGCGGGGGTTGGTTTTCCCACTCGCTCGCCGGCAATGGGGAAGCAGGAGAGAGTAGCCCTGCTCAGGGCAAGCAATGCATCCACTACCAGGTGCGACTCACTTTTCTGGTATTTCGCGGCTTCTTGAAAAAACAAAATGTATTAATGGAAATTGAGGTAGATGGGTCAAAAAAAAAAAAAAAGGGGGGACTCGGGTCTCCAGAGGGGTTGGGGTGACCCCATCAAGAGGTGGCTGGAGGCCACCCTTCTCCCCGCTCACCCTTGTGGACACAAACACCTGTGTGGTTGCATTCTAGACGAAAAGCAAGCCCTCACCATGTTCTGCTCTCCTAGAGTAAGCAGCCATGAGGACTGCCCTGGTCTTCGCCTGCCTGGTGGGGATGGCGTGTGCCTTCTCGGTGAGTGCTGGGCAGCGGGGGGAACCCCTCAGCCTCGCCAGGGCTGGTGTGGGGCATATGCCAACCCAGCTTTTCCCCCAGGTCAAGAGCTGGCTGCGGCGAGCCAATTCGGATGACTCGGAAGAAAACGCGGTAGGGTCTCCCCCCGCCCTGCGCGCCCAGCCCCACGTGGCGCTGGCCTTGAGGGCGAGGGCGTTTCAGTCAGTCCTGTACCCGAGCCCCCAGGCTGATGGGATTTACCCTCCTCTTCTCCTGGTAGGTGTTCAAGAACAGGCACCGCTATTACCTGTACAGATACGCCTACGTGCATCCTCCGCAGCGACGGTACCAGGTGGGTGCTTTGGAGGGGTTACTGATGCTTCACCCCCCACCAAATGCGCAGATAGTGGCCCAAATGACATGGGGGCACAGCCTGCACCCCATCTGCCACTGGCCTGTGGGGTTGGCCTGAGACCTTCGTGCTCGTGACACCAGTGGAGACCTGCCAGCAAAGCTATGGCTTGGTTTTCCCTCTCCTTAGGGCAGTGACTCATCGGAGGAAGAGGGGGACGGCTCGGAGGAGGAGGAGGAAGGGGGGGTGAGTATGTCAAACCAGCAGCCTGCAAAACAAATACGAGAAATTGGGAACTATCTTTTGTTTTGTAGTCTCTGCTCATCAGCATTTGTGAACGATGACCGCCCACAGCCTTGCACTCTGGATACAACTGGATTTTCTACTCTGGGCTTTATTTTATTATTTTTTGTATATTTTTGTTCCTTTTTCTTCTTTTTTTTTATTTTTTTATTTTTTTTTTTATTTTTTTAAGAGGATGGGCGGGGAACCAAACAACCCGGAGACAAACTTTCTGGGTTTTGAGCCATTTTCGGTGGCTCAGAAAGGAGAAGGGTGGGCGGAAGGGCAGAAGCAGGGAAGCTCACCCGCAAGGTGCTGTTAGGTACTTCTCTCGCCTTTCCCTTTCAGGGTGCATTGCCCCCATAGCGCTGATAAAATTGCTACGGAAAATACAGTTACGCTCTGCACGAACGCATGTGGAGGGACACAAACTGGTGCTATATTGGGAAATGCATGTTTGTACCAGCCCAGCCGGTAACACTCCTCCTGCCCGCTGGGTCAATATAAGCTTGGGCACCGCGGCCTTTGCAAGATTCACCCTGGTCCAAAATTAAATGCCAGGGATTACAAAGGTCTCTTGTGCTTCGCTGGGCTTCAGTGGTCTCAGGCAAACAGGTGCTTTGAGACAGGGATCAGGCATGCTTGGAAACCTATTTGTCAGGTCTAATCACAACTTTTTCTTTTTTTTTTTTTTTTTTAGTTTAAGGATTTGAATGCTAACTTCAGGGGTCTTTCTAACAGGAGTGTAAGCCTGGTTATCTCATCTTAAAACCTCCTTTGGAGGCCCACCTGGGGCTGGGGTGCAGCACGAGGTGGCCCCCATCTCCCAACCACCTCTGCCAGCCCCGGCACCTCCCTGCAATTTGCCCCGTTTTGCCTGTTCCTCTCACCTACCACTACGATCATTAGGGATAACTTTGAGTAGCGGCATGAGACAGCCAAAGGGGGAATTTCATTCCCCACGAAAAAATTAAGCGATAAGCAGGAACGCAGCTGTTGTTCGGCCCTTTCATTTCAAGGGCACCAGAGCAACGGCCATTCCCAGGCACGGATGCTGTGTGCCTTCGCTGGCAGGGGGCGGTCAGCAAGACAAATGACGATGAAAGGCCCCAAGGTCAGTTATCGGTATGTAAAGAGCACCACTACATCGGCTGCTAGATGGGGGGCATTGCTTCCATTGGCACCGTGCAATTTGGTGGCTCCTCCAGTGGAGAGGAAAACAGCTTGGGTTTTCTTTGGCATCAGATGCACCTTTATTTTAAGTGTCTGAGTTGGCCCAAACCACCAGGGTGAGCATCCTTAGTCTTGGCACGAGAGCAGCGAGGATTGCCCAGGGCAGGGACGGCAGTGACCCCGTGTCTTCCCACCACGGCTGGGTTCGTTTGCCAGGCGCTCCTCCTCCCGGGCTGGGAACAGGGTGAGCTGCCCCACCAGTTCCTCAGTGGTCGCTCCAGGCTCTGCTCGCGTCGTGGTTATTGATTGCCCTTTCTAGCGGCACGGACTGCCGTGCACCCTGCTGAGAGACCCGCTCCGCTGCATGGTCCCTGGGGCAGAGTGGTGCTGGTGGCTTATTGCTGGTGGGGTTCAGACTCACGCCTGGCTTTGAGGCCTCACACTCTTGCCCGCCAGCTATACCTGGTTTGTATTGTGTCTGCATGTCGTGCGCCCGTGGCTTGCTTTGTTTATTGGAAACCGGGAGAGGTAACTTCAAAAGCAAACTTCTAGATGCTTTGTAAAGCCAAACGCGTAGCCAGAATGGGAACACCCAACTCCGGCCACCACCACTTAATTGCATGGCTTGGGCTGCCCTGCTGCAGCTTCTCAATTTCAGCCTGGGGTGAGAGCCATGGGAAAGGAAGAAACTTGGAGCAGCACCCAAACGCTGCGAGGGGAGGCTGCGTGCCCCGCTCACTCTGGGAGGGCTGCGCTCTGTTCACGCTGCTGACCACCTGCCCCGTGTCCTCTCCCTGTCCCTGCAGGAGCCATCCCATGCTGGCATCGAGGCACCTGGCCACCCTGCCAGCCCAGCCCCCGGGGACAGCCAGGGCAGGCTGGGAGAAGACGTCACATCCCCCCAGCAGGTGTGGTTTTGGGGGGCTGGAGGGGAGCACCCATGGTGGGGGGGATACGTTCACTGCATGCTTGCTTGCACCCATGGGATGCCCGGCACCCTGTTTCTGCTTGGGGGTCTGCTACGCAAGATGCCCACAGCTGGGCTCCCTCTGGTGGGAGGGACAGAAAGGGTACCCCAAAAAGTCAGCCTTGCTATGCAAGGCACGGGGGGGATGCTCAGCTGTGCCCACACCTGCCCCATGCCATGTGGCACTGAAAAGCTGCAACCTCCCGACACCCACCTAAATGCCGTGTTATTTCCCCCTCCGCCAGGGCAAGGGCTGTCAAGGGCCCCCGAAGGGGGGCAAGAACAGCGCTGCTGGCAAGGGAGATGACTCCGAAAATGAAGACAGTGACGAGAATGAGGAGGAGGAAGAAGAGGAGGAGGAAGAAGAGGTAGCCGAGAATGAGAATGGCGTCAACAGTACAAGCACCAACACCACTGAGGGGGCAGATGGGCCTCATGGCAATGGCACCGCGGTGGCTGAGGAGGGTACGGGTGTGGCGGAGGACGAGGAGGAAGAGGAGGAGGAAGAAGAAGAGGAAGAGGAGGAGGAGGAGGAAGAGGAGGAGGAAACTGAAGCCACCACCATAGCCAGCACCACCAGCGAAGAGGGGCTGTCCCAGGGGACCACCATGGGAGATGTGGGACCAACGGACGCCACCACGGCTGGGGAGCAGTGGGAATATGAGGTGACGGCCGGAAGCCATGGCCAGGGGGACGGAGGCACCACTGATGGCAGCTATGGGGAGCAGGACGAGTATGCCCGCGGCGACAGCTACCGGGCCTACGAGGATGAGTATGGCTACTACAAGGGGCACGGCTACGATGTGTACGGCCAGGATTACTACTACAGCCAGTGAGCGGGTCGGGGGTGGCCCTGGTGCTGCCCCGTGCCTGCCTCATCCCACTCAGGAATGTGCATCTGAAGGCCCACTGCAGCCACCGCGTGCCAGAGGGGACAGCAGGCTGCTTGTGATAGGCACCGGCTCCGTCCCAGGCTTTTTTTTGTTTTTGTATCTCACAAAGCGAAATGAAATAAAGCAACCGAACTGAGCTTGTTGGTGACAAAGGGTTTGCCGCTGCATTTGCTGGGGTCAGCAGGGCGGCATGGCGCTCGGTGGGCGGAGGGGCACCGGTGCTCTGCTCGTGCTGCTCAGGGTTAAATCTCTTTGTTCCAGCTCAGACGAACACAAAAGGAGGGAGGAACCGAAAGGCTAACTAGGAAAGCCTTCCTCTGCAGAGTCCCCTCTGAAAAATGTAAGGGCATTTTTAAGGTCACTGCCGTGGAGTACTGCCACACCTTGTGTAGAGTTGACATGAATTTGCAGTATGTGGGCGACGCTAACTTTACCACATCTTCCACTCCTTGGTAGCGTGCCTACCACAGCCTGATCATACGCCAGGCAGTATTAATAAAGACATTAATTTCTCTTTCTGTGCATCGCTAGCTGAAGATGCACACCCCTGTAATAAGAGCTTTGCTTCTGCATCCCCGCACCAGGCCTGTGGGTCCCACCGAGGTGGGCGCCTCGGACACGTGTTTCGGACATCAGCGTCGCAGCCCAAAACGGTCCACGTCTCTCTGCACAACACAGTCTCGTCCCCAGGGCAAGACAGGGCTGTCACAGTGACAGCAGTGCGTCCGCTGGACTCCTGCGTCAGGGATGAGGGATGGGGATGCCTGGCTCGTGGTCCCCAGGATCCCTGCCCAGAGTTACCTCCACAAGGAATTGTGGCCCCAGACAACTGGTGATCAGCACCAGGCATTGGAAGGACCAAATTCTGATGGGTTTCAGGGAGGTGCCCCCATTTAGGAAAAGCGATGGCCCTCACGTACGGCTTACGGCAGGTACTGCGCTCCCCTTGCGCTCCTGGAAAGGAAACCTGCGTTCAGCTCCCGATATAGGTCCAACTGCAAAACGAGTTTCTATTCTTGCAGCAGCAAGCTGCTGGCTGCTGTACAAAACCGCCTTCGTGTGCCAAAGCTGGGCTGCAGCTGCCGGGGTGGGCATGGGGTGCTGCCTGCAGGGTGGGCACCCCCCGGGCTGAATCCCTACAGCAGCACTGGGGAGTCCCGCACATGCTTGCCGCCGGCGGGGGGGACGCGAGACCCATGGTCCACAGCCCCAGGGGGTGCTCAAAGACGTCAGGGAGCCAGAAGAGACAAAGGGCCCTGGCGCTGCCGGGGGCTGGGTCCTGCTCCCATGGGGTGCCCTGCCTGGTCCTGTGTGCGTCAGCCCCCCCGGGCAGCTGGCCAAAGCTCTGCCTCCCTGAGCCAAAGCGCACCGGCCGGCTGCTCCGGTACGCGCGGGGCAGCACCTGACTGCGTCTCTCTGGCTAGGGGGAAAGGGCAAGAGTCCTCCTGGCTCTGAGATTTGCTCCTGCCTGAGGCCGGATGCTGATGGTTTAAGCATTTCTGCTGTTAATGCAGCAGCGATGCCTGCTCCCAGGGTTTGGGTTGGGATGGGATAGGAGCTGTTGTGACCATCAGGGCAGTGAGCAGCTGAGCCGGGCTGGCCATGTGGGGACCAGCGATACCACCAAAGCTAGAGGAGGGCAGGAGGAGAGTATGTACGTTGTGCACATCCTTGCAGCACCTTCCCGCAGCAAAGGTGGGCTCGGAGGAACCTGTGCAAGCGGTGCACGGAAAAAAAAAAAATCCTTTTTCTTTTTTTTTTTTAACCAGTCTTCTATTTTGTATTTGCACCGGACTGGAAGCAGGGTGGTTGGGGTTGAAACCCGAAAAGCAAATGTCAGAGACTACGGCATGGCCGCATCTCTCAGCTTGACCAAGGCTGCCCCATGATGCTGGTCGTGGCCACAACCCGGCCAGGCTCAGTGTGTCACCCTCCCCTCTCTGCAGCCCTGCTGGCTTTCCCATGTCAGTCACAGTGAACACGCTGCAACCCACTACACCCCCTCTTATCAATATCCTGGCTGGATGAGTGCCACGCTAAGATCTGCGCTAATCATCGAGCAATTTCACCTTCAGAACAGATATTTATAAACTGTGCTTTCTGTTTATCCAGCCAGGTGGAACATTTGATAGCTGTCTTCCACCACAAACACATTTTTAGCTGGAAATTACTCCCCCTGGTTATCTGCGGGTGCTGCCAGCCCTGACAAATATCCCTGGGCAGAAGCTGATTGGCTCCGCACGGCTGGGGCCAACTTTAAATTTCAGCAAAGTGGGCACAGCCTCCACGGTCTGCCGCTGGGATCTGCCTCCGACAGCGAAAGGTAATCTTACCTAGTTTGCCTACACTGTCTCTCCCCAGCTCTTCGGCTCTGCCTTCCCCAAGCAAGGCATCTCCTGCGTTCACTCTGGGCAAGCTGGAGCGGGGGTGAGGAGACAGCCCGGGCCTCAGCTGCGCGCACCTCTGCATTGCGCTCTCTTAAGCTTTGTAACGCTGATCCTTGTGCCTGAATTTCCTTCCGATGTTTTCTGTCGTTGCACGGCTGAAAATAGTCTCCGGGCTGTACCTCCAAGCCCAGGCCAGGGCGGATGGGTGAAATGAGAATTGTCAGCCGACAGAGCTTTTGTCTCCTGCCATTTAGCACTGCAGTTGGAAAGAGCATGCGAGTGTCTTAATTCAGACTTAACGGGTCAGCCTGCAGCAGTTTTGGTGGTCATTTATTGCAAATACCCACCCGAGCTGCTTTGGCAGAGCGAGTGAAGAAACTTTTAACGCCTGGTGCCAGAGCACCCACATGGTGCTGCTGGCTGCGCACGTGTCCTCGCTCACCGCCATACGCACGTGGCAAGCGCATCGCCCTTGCTGCAAGGAGTGCAGAGAGGCAGAGCGACGCTGAGGGCCACCGCAAAGGCTGGGGAGAGCTAGGGTCACTGCATAACCCCACTGCCATGGGGGCTGTGGGACCGCAGGAGCTTTTGGGTTGCCGCTGACCGGGACTGTTGGGAACCGCGAGTGCTGGGAAGACAAACTCCGGTGACGCTTTGCTTTGTGCCCCCAGGAGCTGCCCAAAGATGCAAACAGCCCTCCTTTGCTTGTGCCTGTGCCTGCTCAGCACGGCCCTCTCGACACCCGTAAGTATGGCTCTCCTTGGCTTCCCGGTGTGCCGCTGAAAGCGTGGGGTGTACCTCCCAGTGCGCTCCAGCACGCTTTCAGCAGCAGGAAAACATGAGTCGTACTTGCATATAGCATCGCTGGGGCTCGGGGCGGGGGGAACGGGTTTGAGGTGCTGGCACAGAGGTGAACCCAGCAAGAAAAATATATTAGCGCTGAGGTGCCTGTGCATGTCCCTTTAATTCAGCAGTTCGGGCATTGTGCAAGGGCCCATCTGGGTCGCTGTCGCTCTTCCCCTGGGTTTCTGCAGATTTGGGATCTGCTTTTGGCCTGGGAACAGCCCGAGCGGAGCCACGGGAAGGGAGGTGTGGGGAGGATGCTCACCCTACCCGTTGAGGGTAACAGGGTCGGAGGGGTGCCGGCAATTATAGTCCAGCTCTCCTAATGTGAAATTCAGCCAGATGTAACTGAAACACAGGGCAAACCAAGATAAATGTAATAGCAGCCATTTTTGTCCTGCCTAAGTGTTGCCCAGCACCGCTAGAGTGAAAATCTGCTCCTAGCAAAGGCTTGCTTCTGCGTCAGGGTAAGGAGGAGGGAAGCCACGTCTCCCCCCCAAGGGCTGGGTCCTGTCAGTGTGTTCTTTAGCCCCCAGGGCAAGTTTGTATAAATGGGTCTGTCACAGGGCAGCATGGGGAAAGGCAATAAATCAGTGCCGATTCGCTTCCCAGCACAGAAGAGAGACGGTTAATACTCTGCTGCATAACCAAGTCTGTAATCCAGCCTTTGTTTACAAACAATGGAATAACCTGGGAATATTTAACACTCCGGGGCACATTTCTGCCCCTTTCAGCTAGCTTGGAGTGCTTCAGTGGCTGATTTTGCTGAAACCGGAGGGGGCTCTT
Source organism: Chroicocephalus ridibundus (assembly GCF_963924245.1). Classification (NCBI taxonomy): domain Eukaryota; kingdom Metazoa; phylum Chordata; class Aves; order Charadriiformes; family Laridae; genus Chroicocephalus; species Chroicocephalus ridibundus. The sequence goes on from NC_086288.1 coordinate 7,795,448, forward strand.
CTCCATGTGGCCCTCTCCCCCTCCAGCACGTAGGTAATGCCCCGAAATGGCTTCGTGGGTCTCCCACCTCCAGATCCCCCATCCCCGAGGGATCCACTAGCCAATACATCCCTAAAGATGCCAGGATAATCAGGGGAAGCCAGTTAAGAAGCTCCAGGCTCCCACTGCAGCCGTGCGTTGGAGCATTGTGGTGTGAGCAGTGGTGCCATGTATTAAAACCACTCTGCAACAAAAATCCTCCGCAGCAGAATCCAGTACAAGGGTTTTTGCCAGACCAACAGTATCCTGTGGAAAGTTGCATGCAATGCAAGCATGCTGTAGCAGAATTTGCGATACTTTTCAGATCCTGGAAATGGGTTTTTCACCTTTTCTACTACTGCTGGCTTTAAACCAGCACCCCAGGTAGTGCCCGGGAATTTATTGGCTTACCAACACAGTTTTCCCACCCTTCCCTGGACGCTGTGGTGTGCCCATCACGCTGGGCAGGGCAGGCAGCCAGCAGCAGGCATTGGCCGCTACCTGGGTGCCGCAGCAGTGTTTGACATCTCAGGTCTCGCTTGCGTTTTGTTGTCCACAGGTGCCACCGCCACTGCCTGGGAGAGCTGTTGGGAACTGTGTGGGACAACACCGGGTAAGTCCCCCCTGCCCGACCCGGACCCCGTGGGGTGCCCTGCACCGGGGCGCAGGGAGAAAAAGCCGCTTTTGGAGGGCAGCCCCAGTAGCTGTGGAAAAAGATACTGGTCCCCTCACACTTGAGCAGCCCTTACAAAGAGCAGGGGAGGGGAAAGGTGTGTTGTGCTCAGGCAAGGAAAGGGCCTCCCCCCACTGGCTGCTCCTCTGCCCCTGCCCAGCCACAGGTCACAAATGCTTGGTGTACCTACAGGTGAGGTTGTAGAAGTCCCAGGCCCAGCTGCTACAGGGTTTTTTTCAAAGTGTATCAGTGTAAAATGCATCAATAGCAAAATTCAGATAAGTTGTGTGGAAGAAAATGCTTGGTTTTGCCTACTGGAAGACAGATGCTATCCTTCCAGTGCTTCGGTTGCCATCAGTCCTATCACTCATGTCTGATGGAACCATCAAACAGGTTGTTTATTGATGCCATAAGCTACCTTGAAAAAAACCAAACAAAGAAACAAACAACCCACAGTTCCTGAAAGCAAGCAAAGGTGGTAAATGAGCCCAAGGGAAAACCAAACCCTGAAGCCCTAGATGCGAGCGCCTGCATCCTTCCCAGCTCCTTGCCTGCACTGGTGGCCACGAGGTGGTGGGAGCTCCTGCCCGTCCTGGGGACCCAGGGTGCTGGTGAGACCCTGCTGTGGTGCCAGGCACAGCAACGGGAGATCCTGCTGTCACATTTAGTAAGAAAATTGTGGCTTTTGGTCATTTTCTTCCCCACCAGATACTGCTGAAAGGCTGCAATGCCAAGCATGGCTTCTACGTTTTCAAATATGTCTATTCATTTTCAACGAGGAGGAACCAAACGCAGATAAAGGTGAGGCAGCATGGCAGGACCCCGGCTTGGCTGCGGTGCCCCTTGCAGCTGGCAGGTGCTGGGGCTGACCCTGACCTCCTTCTCCTGTACTGCACAGAAGGAAGAGGCTGACAGCCAAAGCGTCGACCCCGGCCGCCAGCTGGGCGACTACAATGCCAGGCCGGGGCCGACGGAGGATGGGGCAGCGCCGGAGCAAGGTGACAATGACAGCACTGATGTGATGGAGAACGGGACCGGCCTCAAGCCCGAAAACCGCAGCGTCACAGGTTTTGGTGGGGATGTTCTCAGTCCTCGCCCAGGCACCAGCACGCGAGCGCGTGGTGGTGTCGGTATCGCAGGTCCCACCCCTGCCAGCTCGGAGGGTAGCGGCGACCTGGATTTGGTGGTTGAAGTCGAAAGCAGTGTTTCCACTCTCCCCCAGGGCTCCGGTGAGGCCATGGCAGGGAACAGGTCTGATGTTAGGAGTGAAGACCGGGAGGATGGTGCCCCCAGGGGCATTCCAGTGGAGGGGGCCATGACAGCCGGGAGGGAGAGGGCACCCACCACTGGAGGGGCTGGGGACGAGGGTAGTGGCGAGGCCACCATACCTGGCCAAGGGCGGGAGGGCGTCATGCGGGGCACAGGGACAGGAGGTGCTGCTCTCACCTCTGTCACTGAGAAGATGGAGAACGTCCAAGTTGACACCAAAGGTGTGGGTGAATATGCTTACATCCCTGACCCAGGCAGCGTCACTGTCACCCATGGGAAGGTGGGTAGCACAGTGGGGGACACCAGCTTCACCCAGATCTCTTCGGACAAGGACGACGAAGTCAACATCTTCATTGGGAGGGCCAACATCCATGTGGGGGAGCAGGAAAACACCCAGGCTGGTGCCACTGTTGGCAGCGAGAATGACAACATCTCCACTGCAGGAACCAGCAGTCCCTTGCCCAGGGTGCGCGTCACTGCAGCACATGATAGCAATGACGATGATGGCATCCCTTCTCACAGGCAGCCTGAAGTACCGGCCACCACAGCCACCCCAAGGCACAGGGACAGCACCAGGAGCAGCCCTGGGGATGGCCATCCCACAGGAGATGATGCGGATGGTGCCACCACCATTGGTGACAGAGAAGAACCAGTGTCTCCCAGCCCCTGGAAGGTCACTGGTGGTGAGGGGACCATCCCCGTGGAGGCTGGCATCCGTGAGAAAGGTGATGATGAGGCAAGAGGTGAGGGGCAGAGGTTTGAGGAGAGGCCAAGCCGCCTGGCTGTCACCACCCCCCGCCAGGGGGGTGCAAAGGATGCTGCTGCCACTGTCCCAGCCAAGGGGGCCAGCATCCACCTGGGCACCACCATGGCATCCCCCGGGGTGAGCGAGGACAACTGCATCACCACCCTGGGGACAGCCAGCAGCCGCAAGGCAAGCGAGAGTGCCATGGTGGGGAGAAGGGGGAGCGGGGAAGTGGGGCCAGCCACCCCCCAGCCCCACAGGGAGAGATGGCCTGGGGCGGGGACAAGGGTCCAGGTGGGTGGAGCAGGGATGGAGAAGACACCCAGGGTGGACAAAGCGCCATCCCCACGTGGGAAAGCTGGCAGCCAGGCATCAAGTGGGGCCCAGGTGAGTGCTGGCAGCCGTGGCAGTGATCCCGCAGGCAGGCCACGTGCCACCGAAGCTGGGGGCAGCCCCCCTCTGCAGGCAGGGCAAGCGGGGGCCAGCGTGGCAGCGGGTAAAGGCCAGGAACGGGGGCGAGGTGGCAAGACCGGGGTGGCGGTGCCGGGGGCCGGGGGTGGCCGCCTCCCCGGGCGCCATGGCAGGAGGCTGGGGGTGGGGGCACCGGGGGCGTTTACAGCGCTGGGCCAGAGCAGGCAGCTGGACCAGGTGAAGCGTGCCGACGAGCTCCACATCCGCGAGCGGTCGTTTTACACCCTCGGCAGGGTGGCGGGCGGCCCTCGAGGCCCCTACACCGGCCCCAGGAGTGCCGACAGCAGCCAGTCCTCTGAGGGCGAGCGGGGCAGCCAGAGCGACAGCCGACAGACAGGACTGCAGCCCTCGGGGTGGGGAGCCCCAGGGCACCCCCACGGCCGCTGGAGCCGGGGGACCCTCTGAGGGGCTGCTGGTATCCACCCCAGCGGGCCCCAGCAGTGGAGCTGGGGGGTCCTACATGTCGCGTCTCCCTCCAGCATCTCCGCTGCAGGCACTGCTCCTGCCTGGGCGAGAGGTGCCCCCGCACGTTGGTGGGGGTTGCGCAGTGCTTTGCAGCCCAGGAGCCAAAAATCACTGGTTCACGCAATCAATCCTGCTGTTAGTTTTGGGGGGGGGGGGGGGGAGGGCTGCGTCTGGCACTGCGACAGCCATGCGCGGGTTTGCTGTGCTAGACAGCCATGTAACAGCAATCACGCTCCGCGGCGTAGGGTAGCGCTGTTCGTGCACTGATGCGAAACAAGTAAATGAACAGTGAGAAAAAGCCTCTGTCCCCACTGTTCCACTTCCAGCCTAATGGAGAAATAAAGGCATTTCTGTACCTAAGGCTCTGCTGACTTTGATGTTTGCAGCGTGAGTTTAGGCAGCCGCTTTGCTGGGGTGAGGGGGGGCTAGTCCCTGGGCACAGGGGATTTCAGGCCCCAGCGCATCCCTGGCCCAGCCATAACCTCTGGGGCTGCAATTTGACCAAGCAGCACCGCACATCCCTCCCTTGGGGTATCAAACCCCACCGTCTCCTGCCCAGGGCCACCTGCCTCCCCAGGCAATTTATCCTTGCTGAGGAGCCCCACAGAGCATCTATCCCCTCAGCTCATCTCTCTCTCACAGCAAGAAATCCCCATCACACCCTCAAGCGCGTTGACAGGGCACTTGCTGGCCCCGCTGCGCTTCCAGCAGCACCATAAGGCCCTGGCCACGCCACCGCCATTCCCACCGCTGGCCCCTGCACGTGAGCCAGGCTGGGCTTCGACATGCTGGAGCCGTGCCGCCAGCGGTGCCCAGAGTTAATCACTGTTTATGCAATTGCAGGTTGCTTTTTCTGTCCGAGAAGCTGCTAAAACGGGTGTGCTCGGCAACACGCCGGAGCAAACGGCACAGTGGGAGCGGCGTGGAACCTCGTGGGGAGAAGTGCCACTCTCAGCACGCCGGGAGGGGACTCCCCGACGGGAGACGGGGTGAGAGCAGCTACGATGTCGGCGACGTACCCGCAGAGCCCCTGCTCCCCTACCCTCTGCACGGCCACATGCAGGCAAGGCGCAGGTCCCGTTTCGGGCCGTAGGCTTAGTTGTTAGGGATCATGCATGGGTGATTGATGCTGGGACCACCAGGACAAGGATAACACTGTGTATCTCGCTGGTGCTGTCAGTAGCACCAGCTGGTGGGGCTCTGCCTCGCTAGAGCTCGTGCTCTCCAGCAGAAAGGATCAAAAATTGCAGGTGCCCACTACACCCCACACCAGGGCATCAGGCCCCAGTGCCCCCAGGGGAGCTGCGCTGGGCAGCCTGGTGCAAATGCTGCGGGGACACGGAGGCTTAAGCAGCCTGGGGCAGGGATTTGCCTGCAGCTTCTCAGGTTTGGGACAGCATCCGTAAGACGCCCAAAGGCTCAGGGACCTCCTGTGCCAGCCCACCCAGCTCAGAGAGAAAGAGGCCACAGGGCTGCTGACAGCCCGGGCTGGGTGGCTTGCCCCTGGAATTGCCATGGCAGGTCACCCCCCAAGTCTGATGGGTCACGGTGATGATCCAGGGAGCTCAGGCTTGGTGTATGCCGTTGCCTGGCAAACGAAAGGTGTGGTTTTGGGGTCTCACCGCAGGCAGGGCTGGGACTGACAGGTTTGCAGCCCCATGCGGACCCGATGTGATGCCCCAGCCAATTCCATCCCCAGTCCCGATTGCAGCCTTGTCCACGCCGTTAAGCAACATCCATAAGCAAGAGCTGGGCACCATCTAGTGGCGTCAAAAAGCCTTTTGCTGGGAATGGTTTGTGCCTGTTGAATGATGCCCAGCTCTGCCTGGGGCCAGGATGGGCACGGCTGCCCCCTTGCCCCTCTGCTTCCTTGAGCTCCCAGGGAACCTCGCCTGAATGGTGAGGTCAGGTATAAAACTGGCTAGTTCAGGTATAAATGGCATACATTTATAAATCAGCGCTACCGCCTTGCAGAGCTGCTGTTAAAGCACCTGGCATTTCTGTGCAGCGACTCTAGTTCTACATCCTGGGACACGCGGCATTTTGGGATGTTTACCCCAACCCCCCTCCTCACCACCACTGAGGTGCCGGGCTCTGCTCTTCCAAAACTTGTGCCAAATAGCACAAGCGGACACTGAATGGACGAACTGGAGCTTTCCCAAGGAAAGGGGTTTCCTGGAGTGTTGCAGCAAAGGGGGAGCTGGTTTTTCCTTGCAGCGAAGGCTGGGCTGGTAAGCGCCGGCGAGGTGGGAGCTGCTGGCAGGGCGGCTCACTGGCACCTCCCATGCCCCAACACCCACAGCAAGCTTACAACTGGGATAGATGTGGGCCACCAGGTCTGGGAGGTGTTTCTCTGCAGCTCTTTGTTCTTTGGCTCTGTTAAGTTGTGTATTCGGGGGAAAAACTTTAATTTAGACCTTTAAAATGTATGTATTTACTTCACGGAATCACGGAATCACGGAATCTTCAGAGTTGGAAGGGACCTCTAGAGATCATCTAGTCCAACTCCCCTGCTAGAGCAGGATTGCCTAAAGCACATCCCTCAGGGCTGCATCCAGGCGGGTCTTGAAAATCTCCAGAGAAGGGGACTCCACACCCTCCCTGGGCAGCCTGTTCCCGTGCTCTGTCACCCTCACTGTAAAGTTTTTCCGTGTTATTTGAATGGAACTTCCTATGTTCTAGCTTGTGCCTGTCGCTGGGAACCATTGAAAAGAGCCTGGCTCCGTCCTCCTTAAACCCACCCTTTAGATACTTGTAAACATTAATCAGGTCCCCCCTCAACCTTCTCTTCTCCAGGCTAAAGAGTCCCAGCTCTTTCAGCCTTTCCTCATAAGGGAGGTGCTCCAGTCCCATAGTCATCTTGGTTGCCCTACGCTGGACGCGCTCCAGTAGTTCCCTGTCCCTCTTGAACTGGGGAGCCCAAAACTGGACACAGTACTCCAGTTGTGGCCTCACCAGTGCAGAGCAGAGGGGGAGAATGACCTCCCTCGACCTACTGGCCACAGTCTTCCCTATGCAGCCCAGGATGCCATTGGCCTTCTTGGCGACAAGGGCACACTGCTGGCTCATGGATAATTTGCTGTCTACCAGGACCCCCAGGTCCTTCTCCTCAGAGCTGCTTCCCAGCATGTCCGCCCCTAACATATACTGGTGTTTGGCATTCTTCCTCCCCAGGTGCAGGACCCTACACTTGCTTTTGTTGAACCTCATTAGGTTCTTCTCTGCCCAGCTCTCCAGCCTGTCCAGGTCACGCTGGATGGCAGCACGGCCCTCTGGAGTGTCGGCCACCCCTCCCAGCTTGGTATCATCAGCGAACTTGCTGAGGATACACTCTGTCCCCTCATCTAGGTCATTAATGAATATATTGAACAAAATTGGTCCAAGTATTGACCCCTGAGGGACACCACTCGTTACAGGCCTCTGACTGGACTCCGTGCCGCTGATCACAACCCTCTTGAGTTCTGTCACTCAGCCAGCTCTCGATCCACCTCACTGTCACCTCGTCTAGCCCATACTTCCTCAGCTTCCTAATGAGGATGTTATGGGAGACAGTGTCAAAAGCCTTGCTAAGGTCAAGGTAGATGACATTGGAAAGAAATTATCTCTAAAATTATCTCCGAAAAAGCCCAGCTTCCCTTACAAATACTAATTGTGGGGATGTGGCCAGGAGAGTATGGGTTGTTGCTTATTCAGGTAAATGTCATGCTTAGAGGAGAAACATCTGCTATTGTGGGCTATCACTGATTTCTAGAGCTCTCACGTGTGAGGTGCAGAGGGCTTTCTGCCGCAGCTCTGGCAGCGGAAACCCTTCAGATTTTGCAAAAGTGGATTTCTGTTGCCGTTGCTGTTGCACATGGGCCAGTGCATGCAGCAGTACTGGGAAAAGCAGGTGCTGGGTCAGCTCCCTGATGAGTCAAGAGAGCGAGATAAGGGCAGGGTTCACCGTGGCCCCTCATTGGGGATTGCCACAGCAGGCCAGCTGGGCTGGGCTCAGGTCAGGTCCTTTCCCCAACGCACACGCAGCTGCAAATGTTTTTCATTGATGTATCTTGGAGCAGCATCCTCATTAAGGAAAACTGCTGAATCCAGCTATTCAGCTCCTTGGGGAAGACTCCTTATCTTTTCCAGGAGGGCAGCAGGTGGCCGCGAGCTGCTCCTTGTCCTAGGCACTGCTGCCAGCTCCTTTGCAAATCCACTCTCAGCCCGGCTTGGCGGGCTCTGGGTGCCGAGGCCACTGGGGCAGGACGGGCTGTGGGGCCGGCAGCTCTGCAGGTACCAACACCAGCAGCAGGGTGTGAGCGGGGCTGTGTCTCCCTGGGTTTGCTGGGCAGGGTGGAAGCAAGGGCCAGCCTGCTCTGCCCTGCCTTTCCTCAGGTCTCTTGCTTAGGGCAGGCTTTTACCCGGGCAGGGCAGGGACTGGGAACCTAGCTGACTTCCCAGTGCCTTTGCTGTAAAGTGGGGAGGGGGGGATGAAGAAAAAAAAAACAAAAACCAAAACACTAAACCTTTGCTACATGTCTTAAAAATAGTTCTTTTGGTAATCACTCTTTCTGGCTTTACGCCTTGTGGCTGCATCAGGGCTTCTAAGAGGAAGCGAGCTGCTCCGCCGTGGGTGTTTAGTGTGCTGCAGCCGGACCTCTTGTGGCTGTGGGCTTGCGGGCACCTGGCAGGCATCCTCGGGTCCCTGGGCACACTGAGTGAACCATCACCTCTCCTCCTTACGGTCTCTAACATGCCCTCGGTCACTTCCCAGCTGTTAATCTGGTGGTGACGATGCTGTAACCTCGGCGATTAGGAACCTGTTGCCCAGGAGCCTAGAGGACTTTGAGCCCCTGGACAAATAGTGCAAATGAATGTCAGCGGGGTTTTGGAAAATGGTTATTAACATTCAGCTTGTTTCAGGTCTTAGAGGATGCAGAGGTGTTTTTATAAAGTGAAGGACTTTCATTTGCCTTGTGTTGTGACTTATATAGCCCCGCTGAACTGAGAATTAAACCACCTCTTCTCTTGGGGGGACAAAAGTGTTTTTCCTCAAATAAGATGGGTGTGGAGAGCAGAAAAATCCAGGCTTTTGTGAAACTGTAAAAAGATAGCAGAGGCTTTGGTATGCAAATCCAGGTACTGGATACCAAGTTCCCCAGTCTTTAGGGGAAAATCCCCTGTTTGGGTCATTTCTGCCACCACTTTTCTCCCCTTGCTAGTGCTCACAGTACCTGGACTGGTCCAGTTCAAAACTTGGAAATGCTCCTGTAGGTTTTTGGGGGCACTGACCCAGCGCAGTGCAGTGGACATAGATTCAGGACAGCTGTGTGAAGCTGCAAAGTCCCTGGAAAGGTGTTTTCTTCTGTGGTGACAATGGAGGTCCTGCCGGGTGGGATGATGGGTGTGCTCTCTGGGAGGAAAGCTACGGTGCAGGTGCAGAAAACCCACCGTTATCTCAGGTATCTCAGAGCCCACAGCAGCTATAAAGAAGCCCTCCCATATACACCTGCATTTCACCTCTTGGTAGACGTGCCAGAGAAACCTGCAAACATAGTGGCTTTACACCCTCCCTTCCACCAAAAACCTGATCCAAGGACAACTTTGGGGCACAAAAAGTACACGTTCAAGGAAACCTGGAGGGATGTCAGTCCTACTTGGCGTGCTTTGTAAATAAACATGAGGGGTGTGTAATGCAAGAGCACGTATGCTTGGCTCCAGCTGGGCTGTTTCTCTATAGCGTGTTGTTTTGGTCTGTGTTCTGGATCAGAAATCTGTAGGTTTGTTTTTGTACCAGCAACTCAACCACTAAACTGCTTAACCTTCTCCGCAGTCAGTGCCTTGGAAAAGCCAAACGCAAGCAACTCAGACTGTATGAAAACATGAGCTACAGACTGGCCTGAAAGCCAAAAGAAAGCTGTAATTTACTGGAAGGGAAGGTCCTCTTTAAATTTACAAAAAAGAGCATATATAGAAACCTAACAAAAGCATGTAATGATTGTCTGGCAGGGACCAAGGGATGCTGCTGCGGGAAGCAATGATGTGGATCAGCCATCACACGTTAAACACAGTTTGTTTTGGTCAGGTCATGATCCCACATCCTTGCTGAGGAGCATCTCTTCCTGCTACTAAAACTGCAGAGGTGCAGTTAGAAAAGCAAAAGCTCGGCTTGAATTGAAATTGGCCTGAGATGTCAAACACTAAAAGAAAGGGTTCTTCAGGTATGTAAACAACAAGCAGAAACAGAGGGAAAATGTTGGCCCGCTGTTAAACAGGTGAGGTGAATTAGTCACCAACAACGCTGAAAAGGCAGAGGTTCTCAACACTTTCTTCACCTCTGTCTTTACCAGCGCTGTTGGGCCCCAGGCCTTGGGAACAACAATCCAGGTTGATGCAAACACACAGACCCACTGCAGTGAAGGAAGAGTCGGTATGTGATCTATTACAGGAGCTCTACCCCTATAAATTGATGGGGCCTGACAATATCTACCCGAGGGTGTTAAGAGAGCTGGCTGACATAGTTGCAAGGCTGTTCTCCATAATCTTTAAGAAGTTGTGGAGATCTGGGGGCCATCCCAGAAGACTGGAAGAAGACTAATGTCACCCCCATCTACGAGAAGGGCTTAAAAGGAGGATCCAGGAAATTCCAGACCCATCAGTCTTACTTCAGTCCCTGGGAAAGTTATAGGACCAATCCTCCTAGGGGCTATCACAAGTCAAATGAAGCACATGATCAGTAAAAGCCTGCACGGATTCACCAAGGGTAAATTGTGCTTGACAAACCCGATGGCCTTCTACGACAAAGTAGCCTCTATGATATTTCTGTCGCATGCCTTGCTCTACCTGTAGCTAAAAGTTATGGAGAGAGGAGTTAGTGTTGCTGGCTGCAACATACTGCACTGACATGCCTGCAGCCACTAATTCCTGCATTAAACACCTGACTTCTGTCTGAGCTGTGGAGCGTGCTTTGGGACTGGAGCACCTCCCTTACGAGGGAAGGCTGAGAGGCCTGGGTCTGTTTAGCCCAGAGAGGAGAAGAGTGAGAGGGGATCTCATCAATGCTTATAAATATCTAAAGGGCAGGTGTCAAGAGGATGGGGTCAAACTCTTCTCAGTGGTGCCCAGAGACAGGACAAGGGGCAACGGACACAAACTGGAACACGGGAAATTCCATCTCAACATGAGGAAAAACGTCTTTGAGGGTGGCAGAGCACTGGAACAGGCTGCCCAGAGAGGTGGTGGAGTCTCCTCCTCCGGGGATATTCAAAACCTGCCTGGATGCGTTCCTGTCCAACCTGCTCTAGGTGAACCTGCTTTGGCAGGGGGGTTGGACTAGAGGATCTCTGAAGGTGCCGTCGAGCCCTTGCAATTCTGTGACATGGTTTTTAGTTGCAGCGTTAACTCTTGAAGGTGAAAGGTTTAGCAGTGCAAAGCGGCACTGTAAAAAGCATCTTGCTCAACTGAAAGTAAAGAGGGGCTTGAATCTGTAGGGCTGGAAACAGAAACTTGGCTGGAAAGGGAATGCTTGTGCTCAGGCAGGATCAGTCATGTAGCTGAGGAACACAAAGGCTTTTGACTCTTCCCTGTTTATTTTCTATTAGAGCAGCTGAATGCAAACACTAATGTCAGTAAAGTGCTGATCGCTACTGTGTCCTGAGCAAAGTGGGGCTGGGCTGCCTCCCTGCAGGCAGGCGAGGGCAGATGGGGGCACCTGGGGTGGGCTGGTAGGAGGTGGCACATCCCCAAGAGCCCGTGCAGAAATGTGGTGATGATCCAGCATGGGGTTTGCTGACTGTCATGGTTTAACCTCAGCTGGCAACTAAGATCATGTTGCTTGCTCGCTCCCCCACCCGCCCCCAGTGGGATGGGGGAGGGACTCAGAGGAGTAAAAGTGAGGGAAAAACTCATAGGTTGAAATAAAGACAGTTTAATAGGTAGAAGAAAAGCCACGCACACAAGCAAAGCGAAACAAGGAATTCATTCAGTGCTTCCCATTAGCAGGCAGGTGTTGAACCATCTCCAGGAAAGCAGGGCACCATCATATGTAATGGTTACTTGAGAAGACAAAACACCATAACTCTGAATGTCCCCCGCCTTCCTTCTTCTTCCCCCAGCTTTATATGCTGAGCATGACGCCATATGGTATGGAATATCCCTTTGGTTAGTTGGGGTCAGCTGTCCCGGCTGTGTTTCGTCCCAACTTTTTGTGTACTCCCAGCCTACTCGCTGGTGAGGTGGTGCGAGGAGCGGAAAAGGCCTTGACTGCTTAGCAACAACTAAAAACATTAGTGCATTGTCGAAATTATTCTCATCCCAAGTCCAAAACATGGCACTATACCAGCTCCTAGTAAAAAAGGCAACTCTAACCCAGCGAAAACCATGACATTCTCCACCCCTTATTCTATACCATTTACATCACTCTTGGGTCCCACACTATCCAACACATTCTCGTTAACCACCACCCCCTTCCCGTCCTTGATACAATACACAGATATCTTTCCCCTAGTTTATGGACGACCCCTCTAAAACATCCACAAACGCCTACACAACGTCCACCGAGTTCATTTAGTCCACGACTTTGGGCTCCCTCTGTGATGTATGGCAGAGGAGCAGGAGTGGTGGGGCTATGTGTGGAAAATGCCTTGGGAGAAACTCGATAAAATAGTTGCTGTTGGCTGCGTATTTGAGCGGAGTCCGGCTGACAATGCACGCTGTACGTGCCATTGATCGCAGGGACACCTTTAAGCAAGCTGCAGAAATTCAGAGCGCTCTGTGAGCACCAAGGTTCATGCCACAAACTGCAGTTAAGTTTATACTCTAAATTATTGAGGCAGATCGCACCAAGTTCTGCTTGCAAGTTCCTTCCCTGAGGATAATATATAATTAAGTGATCAACCTCATGAAAGTAGAGCTGATGCAGGTGTATAGATACTGGCATGCCTGCTCCAGCAGGAACCATTGCCACAGACTTGGGCAGAAGGGTGCGTAATGCTGGTGGGGACAGGGTGGCTTGGGGCCGTGCTCTTTCCCTCTCCTTCAGTTCTGCCTCTGACTAACCTTTTGGAGTGGATTCCTCCTTCTTGCTTTGCTTTCTCTCCCCCTTTTCCAGCTCAGTTTCCTGAGTTACCTGTGCTTCAACCCTTCTCCCCTGCCAGCCTTCTGACTTTTCTATTTGCATTTTTCCCCTTAGGCCTTTTTTTCCACTCCTGTTTTTCCGCTATGCGTTTCCACCCTGGTGTTTCATTTCTCCCTGCTCTACCCCCTGTCAGTGCTTGCCTCCTCTGCTCCATCCTGAGTAAACTGGTATGCTGGCTTCTTACTCTGACTGTCTAAAATCCCCAGCCAAATGGACGTCAAGAGATTCCTTAACGAAATTCCTTAGATATCAGTTTTGTGGAATAGTGTCCTGCTTATTCAGTGTATCTGGTTCTTCTGTGCTTCCAAGCTTCATTTTCTGCTTCTTGAAATAAGCCGAAACAGGAGTGAAAGAAAGATGCTGTGAGGAAGGCTGCAGGGGACACCCAAGAGACCCAGCACTGCCGTGGCCTGACAGACCTCCTCAGAGTCTCATTTGCTGCCTGGAAAATCTTTGCCTTTATTCCTGTTTATTATTAATGCGTCTGAATCAAGATCGTCAGTGCAAAGGAATGGTTCTTGCTGTGAAATGGTCACCTGTAAAAAAGGAAATAACTGCTATACCGGTGATGAGAGAAGTCAAATGTTGAAGACCTGTAGGATAGTTTGCGCAGGTCCCACCTCCACTTAGCAGCAGGAAGCTTGTGCTGCAGATAACGAGGGACGTCTCAGGCTGGGTTTCCCTGGACAGGCTCCCTGGGTTTCACAGACAGCTCCCATGCAGGGAGGTTAAGGTATTGGGAACGTAAATGGCTAACAGGCAGGTATGTTGGCCTTCAAGCTACTTGCCCGAAGCAAAGTTTCTTGAGGTGCGTCACAAGCAGCTGATGGTTTTGTTACCTCGTTTGCACCCAGTGACTGCCCTTCTGCCTCCCGGCTTGCGTGGGCCTCCTTTGGTCACTGGAAACCAGCTCTGACACACGCCTGGGGGCAAGATGGGATTTGCTGTACAAGAACTGGTGAACAGCTGCTGCTCTCGGCACTTCCCAGCAATGAGTAAGTCATACTGGAAACGGGTGTCAGGAAACTTTGCCTTTCTCCTGGGAAAAAGTGACTTCTGTCCCCCCTGGGTGCCCTCTCCCTTGTCAGCAGCTATGGCTGTGGTGGGTACCAAATGCGTTTGAGGTGAGATGCTGTGATACACAAGGTGTAACATGTTCTCGCGCTCTCCCAGCTCCCTGCTCAGAGGATGTCTCTGCTCCCTGTTGCCCACCCTGCATAGCCCCTCTCTGTAAGCCCTTCCCCCTTGTCCCCATGTTGTCCTGCCTGCCCTTCCCGGTGTGCCCTACCAAAGGGATTTTTGTGGAGGTGTGCTCGAGGGAGGTAGTTAATTTTTGGCTTCCTGGTCACCGAGCCAGGAGTAAGGTTTTAACAGGGACTCTGCTAGACGAGAACTGTTTTGCTATTGCTTAACTGGTGGCGCCTGGCTCTGCGCCACTTAAAACAAAAGGCCAGACCCCAGAAAAGAGCAGACCACCGCTACAGTCACTGGAAAAACAAAGCCAGGACCGTTCTCCATGCAGTCCAAACACTGCCCAGGCCCGGAGTTTCAGAGCTAGAGTTGGTAGGTGGAAGCGTTTGTTGGAACGGAGGTGTTTGCTGGGATGGAGGCTTGTGTTGCTCCACTCAGGGATGTGGAGGGGAGCTGGGGGGCGTCCGTGTCATCCGTCAGAGTTTTGCGGCAAGGGAGAAGCTTTCATCCTCTCTGCTGCAACCCACGGCCACTGCATCCGCTTCTCGGGTGGCGAAACCGAGGCGCTGATGCCCCAGGGACTGAGCTCTGTGGCCAGGCCAGGCTGGGTTGTGCTGTCTGGGCAGCTCGCTCTGGCACACCTCGAGGGACGGGAAGGTACTAGCTGGGTTTGGCAGGAGCAAGCTATGCACCACACTTCATTCCTGAAAGTCCTGTTCGTTTGAATGCAGTCTGAGAGTTCATGATTAACTGGAAAATGAGATTAAGTTAACAAGGTATGCATTAGGACAGCAGTGAGATTAAATCTCTGTGTTTTTAATGACAGCAATAAAATACTACTGCCTCGTGGTACAAAAGCCTCACCGGGAGCTGATGTTAGCCTCGGTTTCTCTCCTGTTCAAAGAGCGCAATGTCAGGGCCAAAGTGGCTAGTACACAGCTTCATGTCAGGGCCTTATCCAGGGCACTGTAAAGGGGAAAGCAAGGGGGGCCCTGCCCAGGGACGCTGGGTTCAGCAGGCAGAGCCGTGCAGGGCTCTGGCATGGACTCACTCTGTCAGGCTGTTTTCAAAACAGCTACTCTACTTCTCAGAGTTTGCAGAAGATTTGCAATAGCCATGAGGACCATGGAAAAGATTTTTAAGGGCTCAGAGATGTAGGAGGTGCAAGGGCACAGGTCCAAAGCTAGCCTCTTCATGGGGAGATAAAGTCCTGAGGCTGTAAGTGGCTCAGTGTGGGACAGCTGGGTCTCTGTGCAGGTGACAACCCAAGTACCTAGAGCAGCTGCTGTGATGTGCTTTTCCAAGAGATGAGATTTTTTTTCTTTTTGATCCTCCGCCGTCGTTAACCAATTCCTGAGTGTGATTTGCATTGGAAGGGGAATGGTGATGTCGCGTGTTTCTTACCCTTTCTGCATGGGGGATCTGTACCTCTAGAGCCTGCTGCAGGCTCTGGCCCTTAGCAAGGGCCTGTGACCAGTCAGCATGCCAGGCACGAGGGGAAGATTTTGCTCAAGGTGCACGGCATGGGTGATTTTTTGTACCTCCCCTTCTTGCAGAAACCATAGAAGCACTAGTTTGCGGTGTAGGTAGTAAAGTGCTGGTATAACGCAATTCGTTTCATATACAAGTATCTACCAATAGCTACTCGTGTTTTCCTGACACTGCTGGATATTCAATGTTTGTGTGCTTGAGAGAGACTTGTACTTGGTGCTGTTCTTATCTTGTAATGGTGTGCTGTCATTAAAGACCCTCAGGAAGGCAAAGCTTGTATTGGAAAGATGTTCTGTGGCTGGCATGAGCATCTCCCTCTTTCTTTAAAGAGAGTAAAGCACTGTTCACCCTGGAGCCTGCTCTCATTAGGATGAGACACAGAGCACTTTGCTGCAGGAGTTGACACACTCACCTTGCTGATGTGACAGACAAAACACGATTCATAAGCCACCAGCCTGGCACTGGAAGGCTGCTGGAAAATCACAGTTTAAAAGCTTTACGTGTTACTGAAACAAAGCAATCTGTCACACCTCTGGAGTAGCTCAGAATTGATTTGCATTTCTTTGTGTTTGATATACAATGGGGCAATTTGGACCTCAGCTCCTCCTGACAGTCAGGTTGTTTCTCCAAAGCCTGCAGGTGTTTGGTCTGAGAGATGTCTACCTGCAATAGGCTTCAAAAGCAAACAAATGCACTCAACCGTTGTCTTAAACCACCTCCCCGTGAGTTGGCTGGCTCCGTAAATTGCCTGACAAATTTTTTTGTCCCTTTCCCTGCTTGTTTTTTTTCCTTAAGAAACCTCCAAGCCTTTTTGTACACCCTGCCAGGCCAGGGGAAACGCGGGTGTGACTGTGACCCTGTGGCAATCCCAGTGATCACTGTCAGTGTCAGATGAACGCCGTGCCCGGCATCCCCACCCTCCTTGGACCTGCTTACCCGTGTTAGTCCCTTGGCCAGGCAAGGACCACCGGGGCCACCACAGCCCTGGGTGTTACGGATGCATCCTCTGCTGTCAGCACCCTGCTTGAGTCAGTGCCAATTGCAGGAGTGACAAGTATTGGTGCTGGTTTAGAGTTTGGTGCCTCGCGCGTGTGGCTAAGGAAGGAAGTGACTTATGTGCTTGTGACTGGATTTTCCTTGCCTTTTGCGCTGGCAGGCAAGACTGAAATGCATCTGATGCCTCGGACTGCACGCAGCTTGCTGGCACTTGCCCAGCCATAGGTGGCCAGAATTGGGGCAGGCAGGAGGGCAGCTGATGGTGTTTTGGGAGGGTAGGGGTGTGCATTGGCTGCGGAGAGAAACAGTCTCAGCATATCTGTCCTTGGCATCTGCTCCTGAGGCAAGGCTAGACCTGTCACGGGCTCCACAAACAGAGCTAGAGGAGGAATCCGGTACTAAATGTGCACTGTAAGCGTCAGGTCTCTGGGAAAACCCTTGCTGAGCCACAGCCATCAATGTTGTGTTGTGACAGAGTAAATCACCAGACAATGGGCCAAAACAGTGTAAAACATGTGCAAAGGAACACCTTTCAGATTCCTGGCTTTCGTCAGGAATTTGACTCAAGAAGCTCTTCAGATTTTGTCAAGTGGCCTTTGTGCAATTACCTGGAAATCAAAATATTTAGTCTTCTTTCCACCTTCCCTTCTTTCTCCTGTGTTGCTCCTCTTGTCTTGGAAAATGTGGTGTAGATCTTAGCAAACGCCTTCCAGGTAGGATGGGGATACCTTCTGATAGATACCTACATATCTTCGGAACAAGTCCAAGGGAGGGCCACAAAGTTGATCAAAGGGCTGGAGCACCTCTCCGATGAAGACAGGCTGAGAGAGTTGGGGTTGTTCAGCCTGGAAAAGAGAAGGCTCCGGGGAGACCTTATAGCGGCCTTCCAGTACCTGAAGGGGGCCTACAGGAGAGATGGGGAGGGACTCTTCATCAGGGAGTGTAATGATAGGATGCGGGGTAACATTTTTAAACTGAAAGAGGGGAGATTTAGATTAGATATCAGGAAGGAATTCTTTACTGTGAGGGTGGTGAGGCACTGGAACAGGTTGCCCAGAGAAGCTGTGGATGCCCCATCCCTGGAAGTGTTCAAGGCCAGGCTGGATGAGGCTTTGAGCAGCCTGGTCTAGTGGGAGGTGTCCCTGCCCATGGCAATGGGGTTGGAACTAGATGACCTTTAAGGTCCCTTCCAACCCAAACCAAACTATTCTATGATTCTGATATCTAGAAAATTAATTCAAAAAATATATGGTATGTGCATATACCGCTTCTGCTTAGCCATGTGCACTCCTATAGCCTTCTAAGGCATGCCTTGACTGTTGGGAGAAGCACCCCTCGATGTCCCTAGGTGGCTTTGCCACCTCCACTGGGCAGTGGCAGTGACGCTGCTGCTGCTACAGGTTCAGCACATTTCTTGCCAAGATGTGCAAGCCTGCCTGGAGCCCTCAGGGACACAGGGACACAGCAGCGCGCTCCTGTGTTCGAGTGTCAGGGGAGAGCAGCTCTCAGACAAACGGGTGTTGCTCCCATGTGGTCCCTGTCAGACCAGCTTTGTTTCACTTTACCTGAGCTAGGTAGGATGCGAGGAGTTTGCTTGTGCGACGTCGTTGCCTGCTTTTGCCCAGTGGTTTATTCAGCCATGCCGCTTGTGCTACAGTGTCTTTTCTTACGGATGGAGGCCAGAATATTTACTTGTAAATTCCTGCAGTGACTGAAGAAAATAAGGTAGGAAGCAGCTGATATTTTTTAAGGTAGGTTGGCTTAGAAAGATTTACAGTAATGACTATTGAGCCCAGACACAAACAAGTTCAGTAAGTGTGTTATACCTACTTATGCTAGTGAGGCTTTCCACTGACAGAATGTGATTTTTCATTTTCATTTAATGATTGACCTTGTTTGGAGAGCAGGGGAAAGTAAATCCTTTGTTATTTGAGTCCTCTGTTTCCATCTTGGATTATACGTTTTGCATGTGTGGACACGTTGCAGGGAATTACCCATCTGGTAAAATGACCTCAGGCCAGGAGGTGCCTTCCCACTGCTTTCCTAGCTGCGACCGCTCAGCCATGTCGTGCTGCACTCTGCTTCTCTCAACAGCTCCCCAGGCCCAGCTGCATGCGTGTTTAAATGCTTTTCCACCTCAAGGGCAATTGTAAATACACAGTGAAACGTAAAAACGGTCCCACGTTTGTTCAAGTTCTTCCATGGTTAGGAAATGCTTTTGCAGAGAAAAGTTTGATTCATTTCTTTGGCTTTGAAGGAGTATTCCACATCTTTGTGTGAGCCGTGTATGAGGAAGTATATGTATCGGGTTTGTCACAACTGAGTATTTCTATGTAAATTTTAATACTACTTGAGATCAGAACAGGATTTACTATGTCAAACAGGATCACAAAGCATGTGCATGTTGTGGCATATGTTCAGTCTTTGGAAAAGTGCATTTATAGATCGGGGGAAACAAGTTGCTTTCAGTGAGCTAACTGTCATTATAGGTTACAGCAGCCCTTCCCAGACCACTGGCTTAAACAGGAAGGGAAAGAGACGTCTGCCCTGTCTTCGGTTCGACAAACCAGACTCGTCACCGTATTTTGAAATGCACAAACCAGTGCCCGAAATAACTCCATTCTTGTGCTTCAGTTTATATTTGCAACTATACTTTGCAACAGGAAGAAAACTATGTTAATTACACTTCACAGAAGAAACGTTTCTTTTGTGCTTTCCTAGAACGTTCTGTAGGGAGATTACTATGTTGAAATAAAAAACCAAACAAATAAACCAATAGCTGTTTTCATTGGAAAGCCTAATTTCCGCCTTGCCGCTTATTAGAGTAGGGCCTATGCTGATGAAGAGATTTCCTGGAGCTGAATAACCTGCGCAAAGAATCGCTCCTGCTGGGCACAGGCCCTGCACGATGACAACATACAGAAGTGTTGGTAGACCCAGCATGATAGATGCTGACCCTATCGGCCCCTTGCTGAGAGGGAGCGTGTGCGTGGGTGAGACCCCACTGAGGTGGGCGCCATGCACAGAGCAGAGCAGTTGGGTTACACCACGCTGAGTAACCTGAAAAGCTGCGACGTTGCTTCCTATGTACAGAGATGCTGAACAGGTCTCAGGCAGGAAGGATCCCACGCTTCTTCTTTAATTCCATCAAATCCAGAAAAGTCATTCCTCTGGATTCCTACAACAAAAACTTGGAGTGGGGAAAAAAGATAGTGGACAACAGGGAGTTTGTATTTCATTGAGAGGGAAATGGAGAGATACTATCACTGGTCACTTCCAGAAACAATTTCTAGTTTTTTTAAATACCTGTGTGTTTCTAATCCCTTTTCCATCAATGGCTCAGCTACTTTGACCATCTTGCTGTCTTTCAGAGTTGATCACTGGGAGGAGAAATCCTATTTCCAGAAAGCCAGGAGATGTGCATGCAGCCTAATGCAGCTGGGGAGCTCCTGTCTCCCTAGAGGGCACAGACCCGTTCACCGCACAGTAAAACAAAGACAGCAAAGTCTGAAACTGGAGCAGGACAAGAAGCCAGTGCTCTGGGGCGGCTTTCTTAACTGTGAGCAGAAGGGTGCTAGAAAAACTTCACCAGCCTTGCCATCAGGATTCTCTCTGTTAAAATCAGAATACAACTTGTTAATACCAGTACCAGAGGGGCTGGAATACAACTCTCAATTGTGAGCCAGGCTGCCGTGTTTATACACGGCTGAATTGTGTAAATGGCACACAAAATAGAAAAAAGGCCCACAAAAAAACAATGGGAAAGCCTGTGCATAATTTAACTCTTAAAGATGGGGGGGTGTAGTTAGAGCTCATCCATGTGACTTTATGGAAAATTCCAATTCAGGAGCAATAACTGCAGTTGGCCAAATGCAAGCTGTTAGGCTCGGTAATACCTAGAGCTGGTCCCTCGGTCTGATTTGTGCAGGGGGTCAAAGTAGAAGATGGTCTGGTTTAGCTTTAAGAATCCATAAATCCTCACCCTCTGGTATGTATCATCCGTACACTGTGGTAATTGACTCTCTTAGTCTGTCCGTATTACAAATTCAGGCCTGGAAGAGTTGTTGGCTTTCCAGGAAAGATCTTCTGGGTATTCACCTGATAGCCCAAGCAGCTGCTCAAACATGTAACAAGGGAGCGCGCAGGCTTGCTTTCACCCCCGTTAATTGCTATGCAGGGATGGGACAGGGAAGAAGAGAAGCCCAAGCAGACAGGCTAATTGTTGGCAGGCCATATCGTGGTGAAACAGGAGCAGTCCTGCCGTCTTAAGCTTCAATTTGCAGTGTCTGTGCAGCCCACATAATAAAAAAAGCCACCCTCTTTCCTTGCCTCCAATGCGCAATCTGTGTATGTGCGAACATAGCTGTTTTACACTGAAATCTACGGGGAAGACTTCCTGTTAAAGAAAACCTACAGCCAGAGAACGCAGTTACTTGGCCTGGTGATTTTTAATTTTTTTTTTGCTATTTTGCAGGTGTATTGGTCCTTGCTTTACGTGACGATAATGATGGGAAGTCAAAGTGTTAAGAGAAATGCTAGCATAGTTGTGAGTTCAGAGAGAGATTTTTAGTACCTTTCAGGCACCTGTGCCTTGTCTGATGTATTGGTAGTGTCAAGCCAGGAGATGATAAACAAAATAGGCAAATTATTATTGCACCAGGTCATACAGTTAATAGTCTTTACCCACTAACCGGACCTAATAACTGTATGATCAATAAGAGAAAGCTTGTGCCCATACAGTAGCTTTGCAAGACCAGAGCCATCATGAATATTATTTTTGCTGAAAATTATTTAAGTCACATGCTATAACATCAGTATGGGAAAGGCAGGTATGGCAGACATGAGGTTAAAGGAAAGGCTACTTCAAAAAAATCTTGCCATGGTAGTTTGCAATTCTTAATATTTTGATGCTACTGGGTTTTTTTAGTTATCATTGGAAAACCTACATTATTCCTATCATCGTAAGACCCCAGACAAGCCAGCAAGCATGCCTTGTAACGTGCCTGTAAAAGCAGCAGTGTTATAGCCTAACAATGACACTCATGGCACTGGCCAAAAAAAGCCATGGTGAGTGTTGCCTGGACAGCCCACCTCCTCTCACCCTTGCTCTGAGACTCGGTCCTGCGTTTCCTCTTGTAGGTATCTGCGTCAAATGGGACTGCCGCTGTGTGACACTGCTCCCTCTCATGACAGCAGCCACCTAGCAGAGAGGTAGGATGAATGAATCAACTGATCTGAAAGTCTGGAAGGTACACCTAAAAACATCCACTGCGTCAGCCTGGCTTCTTTGCCTAGGGCAGAGGCAAAGGAGACATCCATGGCTGTGGATATTTGTTGAAATTAAGCTCTCCTCTTTCTATCTTTGCTCAAGCCTGAAACAGGGGGCTCGGACTAGTCTCACTGGGGCTTGCCATGGTGCAGCGCTCTCTTTTGATGTTGATTTTGGGGTATTTTGTGTTACTTCCACGTGACTCAGGACTCCAAAATTTCATATGGTCCACAAAGTGGAATTTAAAATATTAACTCTATGTGTGTATGTACATTACGATATATGTGCATCTCTCTGTGTGCGTATTGCTGTGGCTGAGTCAAAGCGAAGCAGTGCTGCTGATCAGAATTTCAGCCTGGGGTGTAATTATGCCTCCAACTTTTTAATCAGCAAAATTCTAGCCACTTTGTGCATGGAGGCCAACACCGGGGTGTCTCTCTATACCCGCTCTGTCATGGGGGCAGTTAGCTTCTTTTTGCAAAAGGTGAATATAGAAGGACCTGTTCTGCAGAGTCATTTATCTAAGGAGCTTTGCTAGCCGAATGCTGACCTGCAGCCAGCGCTGTTCTTTGCTGTAGCCACCACACTGTTTCTTTTCCTCTGTTTAGCACACCAAGGGAGCCCGGGTAGCGTAGCTGAGTTGATATGCAGTTGCCTGCACTACTAGGGTAGTGCAGGAGTAGGAAGTGTCAGGGATGCGGGCAGCGGCGTGGTCCTGCAGGGCTCAGACATATAGATTCCCATGGGCTGTGACTGCGTTGGTGCCAATGAAGGTACAAATGCCAGAGTTTCTATAGTGCTTCTTTCAAGGACCGGCTGCCATAATAACAAATGCTTTCAGCATCCTGCTTCAGGCAGAGTTATCTGTTGACAACACGCCTCCTTAGATCTGTGATTTGTATGATTTTCAGCCTAGGTTATCCCACGTGGCTCTGCTCTATTACTGCCCTGCTGCCTGAGGTAAGACCAACACAGTTCCAACAAGCAGTTGTGCTTCCTCGTTTTGTCTAATCAATTGCTTAGATGAGATTTAGTCTGTTTCAACATCAGTTATTTTGGGTATAGCAGATCAAGTTTCTCCATACAGAACGGATGTTGCTTCCCAGAATTGCTTGTCATCCTCTGTGTTCACATTTTCCATGGGTGAGGAGAAGTCATTTGACTTCTTTGTGATAAACAAGACTCAGTGAGGAGAACAGCAGTTCTGCCTTGTTATTTATTGACTGGTAATGCTCTTCCTAAAGCAAAGAGCACTGATGCCGCATACGCTCCTCAAGAGTTAGTGCCCCGTCAGCTGCCCCTTCTTATTGTTTACTTCAGAGCCTGCTGATTAACCCAGTTTCTTAGGCTTTCCTTTCCTCTAGTTAATGTATAGCTGCAGTTTGCTTCCTGCTTTGCATCCATATGCCAACCACAGCTTGCCATTTATTCTGCCAAATTTATAGCTACATGCTCAACCAATAATCTGGCTAGGTAGCCAGTATGAATTATGTGCAAAATGTTATTTCCTAAATCTGGATGTGATTATCTCTCAACTGTGTCCTTCCAAAAAAGCACTTCCTTTGCAAAAGAGAGCTGGTAAGCAAGGAAGGAGAGTAGGGGCTTGCCAAAAGTGTTTGTGCTGCTGTGCTCCCGTACCTAGCAGGCTGTCTGTCCTCCCGGCTAGCTAAGCTCAGTGTCCCTCTGTGCAGCTCCCTCGTATCGCTGGCTGCTGGGCTCCTGGTCCTCGGTGTTGGGCAGGGTCGGGGACTGGCCGGTCAAGGAGGTGACAAATCTAGGGAGTAAGGAAGGGTACGTTACATACATGAGCTGCCAGATCAGCAGACAGTACACTGGTACTTTCCAAAACAAAATCTTTTTGCATTCCAGTCCTGCTAAAAGGGAGGCGGGAAGGAAAAGAAAACTGACTGAACAAGAGAGGAGCGTGGGAGGGGAAGGTACCTTTCTAATGAAAAGAAGCCTTTTAACTTTTTTCCCAGACACTTCTATTACCCATCATCTGAACTATTCGGTATAGCAATTTATCCTATTTACTTGAAAAAATATATAATTAGGAAAATTAACATCTCCTTTGACTTGCTCATAGTAATACCAGCCAGTTGTGAGTTACTACTTCCCATTCCATCCAGCCCCCCCCCCCAGTTTTTAAAAACTGAAAGGATTAATACAATTTTAATATGCAAAACAGAAGGAGAAATTGCTGAGTCTGAGTGATGTTCTCTAATGGCACATTGATTCTGTATTGAACAAGAGGTGGCTACCCCAATACCCCAATTAAGATGAAGTATCCTAACATGCAGGAGATGTCCCAGCTTTCCAAGCCAGAACCAAAACAATCCATTGCTTCTTGCAGAGCTCCTGCCTGGATGGGTTTCGAGGGAAAACAGCCTCATCACCTCCGAGTCTGAGCAAGCCGTGAGGAATCTCTCTGTGACTCAGTCAGGACAGCAGAGGCCTTGACCCTAGCCTGCTGGTTTTTGGTTCCCCCGCAAAATCAAATCAGCTTCTTGGCCAAACAACTTCCTCCCCAAATCCAGTCCCCAACTCTTTAATTTCCCTTCACCAGGCCCACAGATGGGTTTTTCCTCCCACTCCACCGGCAAGGGCTCCACACCCTGGCACACAGTGCCCAGGAGATGTTTGCCTTCACGCTGACTCAGTTCTGCATCCGTCTCACCTCAGACCACAGCAGCCCTAGACTCGGAGCTAAGAAAACTGTTCACAACAGAACCTGAATCCATGTGACATCTGAAGGGTCTGGTGTGCAGCCCAGCTTGGGTCTGAGGTCAGGTTTACTGACAGGGTCACAACCTGTCCTAGCAGTTCTGCACTGCTTGTGCAGCACACGCTTCACCTTCCCCAGACCTTCTGGAGACAGAAAAGTCAGGGCAGGCTGCAGAAAAGATGCCTTGTGTACAGATAACCACAGATATGCGGGCTGCGATCCTGTGTTGCGTAATGCCCGGCACCTCTCCAAATTGTCTGTTTTGCACTGGTCCTTTCCAGGAGGCACTCAGAAAGTGTGCCTTGTAAAAGGTTTGTCTCTGGGATTGGTAGCAACCTTTTTTGGAGGCTCTCTGCTCCTCATGCTGTGAGCCTTGTGTGGTTGTGTATGGAAACAAGACATGAGCTCAACATGGTATATGGGGAATGCAAAATCAAGGCTGTTGTGTGATAAGGATTACCAGGGCACAGCTGGGACTCTCCTTCTGCCGAGCAGGATAGGGTTGTAGGGCTCATCTCAGTTATGCACAGAAGCAGTGCGTGGGTGACTGTGGACAAGGAGTTGGCCCATCATCTTCCCTGTCCACCTCTTCTCTGTCATACTGTGCTGTAATCTGTTCTGTTTCTTGCAGTGAGGGGGTGGCTCTTTGTGCTCTGCCAGCGGAGATTGGTGAAGATGCAAGCGGAGGGGTGCTGAGTGTGCAGAATTGTTCCTGTGGTGCCCTGCCAAAAGTCCCTGCACTAGGTGGAACAGGCATCTTGTGACTTTCCAACAGTTTCACAATGCAGCGCAAGACGACGCTGTTCTTTCCATGCCCATTCTGCATATTCAGACGTTTCCATTAGTATCCTTTCTCACTGGGAGGAGAAAATTTTGCTGTAGGATAGGAAACAGGGAACTGAGGTAGCAGGGAGGAGAGAGGGGGAAACAACTTGTCACCAGGTTTTTACAATGCTTGTCCGAAAAGCAATCTTCTGTGAAGCTATTTCTTACCATCAAATTCCGCTCAGTGTTCAGACTGTGAGCCCTGAGCTGGAAAACTGATGGTTACTTTCGTATGAGCATGTAGAGGATTTAAGCACACGCACCTTGCATGCTTTCCTTCATCCCGCAGTGTCATCTCCGCAGCAGTGTTCAGGCTTCAGAGGCAGCTTCTTAGGAGAGCAGATTGAGTTCAGCTCTCATTGAGAGGCCCAAAATCTCATCCTTCTGTTCTCAAACAATTGCCTTTTGAGGGTTACAAACATCACGTGGCACAATCATGAAAACATGATGTACACCATACAGACTTTCATTGGTTGCTTGCTTTTGTTTCTAATAGTAGTTCAGACTATTACCGTGTTTATTAAATTTCTCAATTCAAACAAATGCAATTCTTTTTCTGTCAATTCAGAGCTGAAACAGAGCCACAAAAACAGCACTGGAAAATCTGGTGTTTTGCTTTTCACACTGGTAACTATGATGACCTGAAAATAACACAGAGTTTCTGTGCTGGTTTAATTCCTGCTGCCGCTGCTCCATGGACTTCAGTATTCAAATACGTGAATTTCAACAGGAAAAAAAGATCCGGAAATTTTTTTTTTTTCTAGCTGGCTGTAAAAGTGGAGGGAGGAAACGTCGGTAGGGCTCCATTTTAGGACGCTACAGACAGCTGGAGTGTATTTATGCTGCAGTAGTAGCAGCCGCTCGGCTCCGTGCAAGCTGGGATCTGACTGAGGCTATTCAGCCTCTAGTATTTGTGGGCCACAGCTGTATGGCAGTTTCTCAAATATTTATTATTTTTTTTCTTCGGTTTCCAAAGCTGTTCCGAAAAAGGCATTTGAAAATGGGAATAGGTAGCGACGAGTCTCAGACGTCAGAGGAGACAAGCGAGCGGGCTCTCTTTATGCAGAGGGAGATAAGGACAGACCAAAAGACTGTGCTATCTGTCAAACACTGCCACCATCTAATATGCTGGCCACTTATGGTGGTGTTTCCCAGAAAATCTCTGTTCTGTCTCAACTCATCACCTGCTGCAGCTCTAAGTTGGTGTTGTGCCTAGTTCTGCAACCCCTCGAGGAATGGCTAGGGCCAACTCTGGTAAAGTAAGATACCATAACCCCCTTTACTGCCTGAATGAGGGCTAAATTGAGCTCGCCTTGCCAACTAGTCGTCTCAGCTGCACTGCAGATCAGAAGTGGCAGGGAGAATGGAAGGTCACGGACTCCTACGTTGTTCTGAACTGCCCTGTCACTCCACAAGAGGTTTTGCTTGGGAGAAAGCTGCTGCTGCTTGTTTGATTGCTGCTCTGTTTTGGAAATGCTCTAAGTGGTGCAAAGAAAGAGATACACAGCTGCGCTGCACAGCATGGGTTATCAGGGTGCTCTGCTCACACGCGTAAGGAGCAAATCTCCATCGTAATCTCTTTATCTAACGGATCTGACACCTGTATCCCTTCTGCATACCAAGTACTCTCCTAGGCCTGGACACAAATGCTGTGGTGGTCTGTGTAGTCTATTTAAGAAGCAGAAGGTTTTTTGAAGCCTACCAACTGCTGAATGTAAGTTTTTCGCCACTTTCGAAGCTTTCGCTAGGAAAATTTAAGGGCTTTGGGGGATATATTATATCGGCTAACGTGCTGAGTTTCAAAGTACTTTTCAGGAGTGTTTTATGGTAACAATGCAAGGAAGTTTGGGTTTTCATCTGTTTTTCACGGAAACCACTGTTTACTAAGTCTGCTTTTCTTTGGGACGTTTAGTTGCAAACCAGCTGTTTCGAAGAATGCTGCCAAGCTGGGGTTCCTTGGGGCTTTTACTTGATGGCATTCTTGATGCTGATGAAGGATCAATCTCTCTCTCCCAGTCTTTGCCACCTAGAAGACGCTGCTCTGGTTTCTCCTGAGACTTGGTTTTTCGGTGAACAAATCTAAACAAAAGCCAGCTCTCCTGAAAGTTGGGCATTGCAGGTCACTGCAGGCAGGCTGGGATTTCCCCCGCTGCGCAGAGATATTGACAGGCATCGCGCTGATGTCTCAGCTCAGGATCTTAGGTACATGTCGGAGGTTGCACAGGAAGGCACTGCTAGTGCGACATGAAACAGCAGCCTAACCACACGTTCCTAACACAGCCCAAGGTGGAAGAAATTGCGGTCAAAAGCTTTGTTTGACAGGATAGCCATGTAGAAAATGTCACTTACAGGCAACAAATTACAGCCTGTCTTGGTCACGCTCCACACAGACCCTGACAGCTCTTGAAAGCTGAAATCATGTACCCTCCCACTTGTATAAATTCGAGCAAGTTGCTTCTGTGGTGCCACCACCAGCCAAGTGCTCTCTCCAGAACTCGGTATTTTAATGCGGGACGTAAAAATGGGGAAAGTTTTCCCCTTTCTGCCCTGCTTGTTTTTTATCTCTGAGAGGTCGAGAAGCACTGCCTCCTACAAAGGCAAAGGATTTTTCAGCTAGATGAAATGATTTACAGGATGAATAACCACATAGTGATGGGTATGAGACAATTGCTAAATTTACTACAGCTCTGTACTGGCTGATCTTGCATAAAATGAAGCCATTTAGCAGTAACTGTTGCTTCACGTCCTGCTTCTGGATTACTGCAAAACATCACTGGTGTTTCTTTGTTCATACAAAACCAACCATATATCTTTGGCAACAGTACTCAGAAATGCTGCCACCTCCCAGCACACTGGAAATATCAGTTGTTTGTCAGAAACAATTCCCTGGGGGTCACATAGCATCTCTGCTAGGAGACAAGTGTTCCAGGCACTCGGAAAACATTTGCCTTGAAAAGCCACAGTGATAATTGACCTGTGCAGGAAGGTCTTTAACAAACTGCAGGAAGCCTGTGTTTCTAATGGCAGCACTGATAACTGCTGCTGAATTTGGTGAAACAGGTTGTTTACAAGTCCTGACATAATATGTATTTTTTCCTGAAAGTCTGATAGACAGTAAAATGCCATTATGCAGATTGCAGGTGCTGGAAGGTTACTGTTTTGGCCAGACAACAGCTCTAGGGGATTTTTCAGTATAATGTTGTTCTTCAGTTTCGTGTCTCTTGATGAATGATTGGTAGAGAAGTAGGTTTTTGCAGGCTTAAAATTTCATACAGTGTATGTGGACAGGAGAGCAGGACTCGGCATACACAGTCTCACTCACATTCAGTGGCGGGAGCCACCAAGCTTGTCTTGGTCTCAGTTTCTCGCTCAGATGATTGTCAGATGGAAGTAGTTTTTTCTTACCAGTCGGGGGAGCTGCAAGATGCACTGTTCGTTTGTATCGGTGTTTGGGATCAAAGGTACTCCGCTCCGTAAGGGCCGGTTTTGCCGTTCCCTGGAGTCAACAACAGTGGCCTTTTGAAGCAGTCCTCATTACTGTGTAATAGTGATGTATTATAATCTGGGTGTATCAGCTGCTACAGAATGCTCAAGCTGAAACTTCTAAATAGCCCCCACTTACAGCTCGAGTCCTGCATCTGCATTCAAGGGCTTCAGTAAACTATTTGGTTTCCAGAAGCACTGAGCTGCAGATACGATGGGAGGAAAGTCTTTCCTGAGTTAGTAAATAATAACGGTTACATAACTCCAAAAATAAAAGCTAGGACAGTCCTCATTCAGGTAGATGCATACATGGGTTTATGGACATGCAGAACTATTAAATGATATCTTTCTATCCAGTTCTCCTCCTAGGATATTAGAATACTCTATTAAGCAGACTAACTTAAACTTCTCGGTGTTGCTGCTCTCAGCTCAAAAATATATCTAGCCTGGTGTGTTGATGTGATGGGCAGGTGCTGAGCTAACTTGCGTATGTTTCCCATGGTGTTTCTAAACACGCCACAGAAGTGTTAGTAAGCACAGGATAATTGGTAACATGGACTGGGACAGCAAGGTGTCTGTTTTGTTGCTGCTTGACTAAGAACACATCAAACATTAGTTGGGTATCAGAAATGAGGAGAAAGATAACCGCTTAGTTATAAACAGTTATAAACATTCTGCCTCCTAAAAGGGCTATTTGGAATGTTTTCCTGTGTTTGAATGACACCTCATTGTCATTTTAAAGAAACACAGAATGGAAAACGGTCTGAGAGTCTTATAGCACATCACAGATGAGGCAGAATCTATCCAAAGCTACGGCTGTCCAAGTGAAGCGCTGCAACAACAGATCTGTTGCCCATCAGCAGGGCTGATGCACTGCTCCGTAGCAGACATGGGATTTCATTCCACGATGCTTCCCAATGCTAATCATGGCACTCCTCACACTGGAGCTACAACTGGTGGGGTTTTTTTTCCCCTTTTCCTTTTTTTTTTAGCTTGAAAAATATCTGGCACCTGGTCCCTGAAAAGGGTTCTGGAGCAGGTTTGGTGCAGAAGACAGCTGTAGCAGGTGATTCAACCGAACAACCTGAGAGAGTGAATGAAACTAGGAAGGACCCAAGTACAACTGAATAATGGAAAAGGAGTGAGAATTTCTGATGATGTTGCACAAACCCTGTTTAATTAGCCTATCAGTGGCTCTTGTGTACCTTTACAAACAAGTTTCTGGATGCAGAATGCTTATTGAGACAAACTAATATTAGATATATTTTTGAATCCGTTCAGACCAAAAAGGCAAAAGGCCATGTTCTGCACCCTGTCTTTGTGATTCCTGTTGCAACATACATACCCTGGAGAGCAAATCTACACTTTGCGGAAGCATTAACCCCTTTTTAGGGAGTTTTGTATTCAGATCTCTTTCTTCCTGCGCACATTACGTATTCTTACCCCCTACAGAACAGGGCATGGAAGGTTTCTGGGAAACTGGGCTCTGCCTTTTCACAAAAGGAGGACAGACGTGCCCTGAAGTCCTCCTACACGATACCAAATGCTGTGCATTCAACAAACCTGCTGGTTAATGATCTTGCCCATAAGTAATGTTTTAACCATAGAGTAGCTTTTGTTTGCTTCAAAAGCCACAAAGCCAAAGAGGAAGTGTAGGAGAACGTGGGCAGGATGGTGGCCAGGAGCCTCATGACCTCATCTTTTTCCGCCACACGGGGATTGGTGGCCATGGCTGGGACAGCGTTTAAATTCCCCGAGGTCGGAGATGTCAGGCAGTCAGGGGACGAAGGGAGAAAGCCAGAGCTGCTGGTAGCCAACTGGCTGGAGCTGCTGCTGGGATCACTAAGAGCGTTCTTGTTGCAGCTGACTCTTCCAGCACCAGAAAAAGGTAATTTTTTACTTTTTTACTTGACATGTACCATTCTGTCTGCAGCTTTAGTCAAGGAAGCATTGAGCAGGAGATCTTTGAAAACTGCTTCACTAGACAGGGATGTTTGATGTTTCTCTGTGGAAAAGGTTTGCTTTTACAGCAGCAAGGTTGCTTTTGCGATGCAAGGTATTACAGACAATCACAGTTTTAAACCTTTGTCCTGATAGATGTTGGGAGTAGGTTACTATAAACCCAAGCGCTGGAAACTCAAAGCTGGTCCTTGAACACAGAAAGCTTCCTCCCTCGTGTAACCACTGCCTGGCAGTGTCCCTGTTTCTCCTGGCAGGCTTGCAGTTTGTGCTGCGTGCTACTGAACGGATGGGACACGCGCCCTTCTCTGTGTAACTCTTGAAATTGCAATACCCCTAACAGAGCGTCCTGTCTCAGGGCCAGCTGTACTAATGTATTTTAAATGTAGTCTTAGTAGCCTTTCTTTCCTGCTATAATTTAGTGAAGTTTTAAATGTCTCTTGTTCATTAATAAATCAGTTTAATTTCTCCGGGATGTTCCTTACCCTGGGAATTGGTCTGTCAGCACCAAAATTTACTGTAGCTCAGCACTCTCCTAATTTCAGCAGGAATCACTCATTTATTAAATTGCTAACGCTACAATGTGAGCAGATATTTCACTTCATCTCTTGCACGGAAACATGGGTTATTCTGTTCAAACTTCTGGAGGGGGAAATAAAGGTCTACCAATAAAAGCAGTTTATGTTCATATAAACTGAATTTACTCACAGTCACTCCAGTTAATAACCCTGAAAACTAGTTTTAAAATAACTGAAAAGAGAATCCAAGCTGAGTTTGTCTTGTCCTGTCTCTTCTGACAAAACGATATTAAATGAATAAAGATAAACCAAAGCTGATTTTACAGCACTCAGTTTTTCACAAAGCTTTTCCTTTGCCAGTGCAAGTTAGTAGATGACAGAAGGAATCCGCTCGCCTTCTCAGTGTGGCTACTCACACTACTGCTCAGCACTTCTCAGTACCGGGTTTTAAAATTCATGAAGCTTTTGAGTTGCTAAGTCATTACAAAACCAGCTGGGTGTCGGGTGGTGATGGAGGATAGAGGAAAAAGATTGGCATGGGCAGGTTGAATGCTTAGCAGAGAGCTGGTCTCGGCACGGTGAAGCACCCAGGAGAAAGAAAAAGCCTATGGCATTTTTGTGGTATTTTACCTTGTTGACTCACTGTTGCAAAATATTTTCTAGGTAAAACCTCACAATGAAGGTGGAAATTCTGTGTTTATGCCTTATCAGCATCACCGCTGCATGGCCAGTGAGTAAATCACAAATGCATATTAGCAATCGCTTGCATATTTTCTGTGCATATTAGCAAGAAATTAATACTGACAAATGCTTTGTCTCTTTTCTTCCTTCAAGGTGAGTAAATCCAAGCAGCATGCCATTTCTGCCAGCTCTGAAGAAAAATATGTAAGCTCCTTTTGTCTTTCTATTCATTTTCTTTAATAAATTATTTTTTATTATTCTTTTCTCTAATGCACGTTGTCCGATACTTGTTTTATGATTGTAGCTGCTTGCAGAACATGTTCTCACCTGGCTGTTATGAGCCAGTTTCTCAGGTAGCCAAAGCAGAGAGCCACTGATGTCAGTAGACTTTTGCTACGTTAGGCGTCCTGATTTTTGTTAGCTGAATCTCTGAATCAGGACTAGAAACCTTTTTTCTTAATGAAAAACGTGTAAACTGTCAGTTAAAAAGATTAAAGGACTGTAGCATGGCACAACTACTATAACCCACATTCATTAGTGGGGAGCAGACGACAATATTTGGTGTTGGAGGAGCACTTTAATCCAATTCCCATGATTTCTTGGAGTGGTGTGATGAATGCTATTAGTCTTGTATATAGCTATTTGATTTATTCTCCATCGCCAACTCCTACCCATGCCAAATCAATTCTTTGCTCTGAGAATCAGCTACTGCATTTAGTTTAGAGTTTTCCTGATGGGGGAGATAAATCACTCTTGGGAAAAGGACCTGAGATTAGCAGAAACGATGGACATGAGATAAAACTCCAAATTTCACTCGAAAAAAATGAGCTGGAGAAACTGATCGGAACTTCCCCAGCTCTGCCAGTGTGAGAGGGACATCTTCTGTATTATATTGTTTGGATATAATGTTCGTCTGGGATGACGGCTTGTTCTGAGTCCTCTTCCTGCTGCAATTAATTGCTGAGGACACATCCTGTACAAAAGGAGTGTGTATTGCAGATGCCACATCTGCCTGAAAACAGAGGTTGTGAGGCAGGCAGCTTTGCCGGCTCCTGCATGCTCCTTTGTGGATTAAAACACACACACACCCCCCTCCATTATTTTTTTCTCTCTTGAAGGACCACAGAGGCCATCACTCACACAGATATCATCATCATCACCACCACCATGGGAATTCTCAGTTTTGGGAGAGGCTGCAGCACCCACAGAATGACCTGGCGTCACCTCAGCAGGTATGGGCAACTAACTGGAAAAGAAAGAGCATCTCTCAATGCCAAGATTAGGATTAAGTGCTTAACGAATAGCCAATATGCTGATCAGCTCTACTGTACATGGCTTTGTGTGCTAATAGTGAGTTGTATGTTGTTTTCAGACTCTCTACTCTTCAGAAGAAAGCGTGGATGACCCAGTACAACCGGTAAGTGTTTTAAACAGCAAAATGTCAGCTGAATGCTGCCGGGCAGCCGGTGTGTAGCAGCATTTATTTTCCGCAATCAAATGCAGTTCTTGTGGTCACATCTCTCCCTAAATGAAACAAAGCTTCAGGCGGGGTGAGGCAATTTCAGAGCAATTCATGCATGTAGCTCCTCAGCAGTGCATAAGCCCTGGATCAGCAGGACAGATACCAGTCTGCACATCTCACATGTATGTTCATTTGCCTGATGCATAATCAATGTTTTCCAGCACTTCTCTGATGTGTCAAGCAAGAGCCATGAAGACGTGGATGATGACGATGACGATAACGACTCCAATGACACGGATGAATCCGATGAGGTTG
Source organism: Chroicocephalus ridibundus (assembly GCF_963924245.1). Classification (NCBI taxonomy): domain Eukaryota; kingdom Metazoa; phylum Chordata; class Aves; order Charadriiformes; family Laridae; genus Chroicocephalus; species Chroicocephalus ridibundus. The sequence continues at coordinate 7,829,119 of NC_086288.1, forward strand.
TCACGAGTTTTCCCACAGACATTCCAGTAACAGTACCCTTCCCTCCTTTCCCTTTTACCCGGGGAGACAACGCTGGCAGAGGCGACAGCGTGGCCTACAGGATGAGGGCAAAAGCCGCAATGGTGAAGTCTAGCAAGCTCCGCAAAGCTGCAAAAAAGGTGAATAGCGCTGAGCAGTGGGTACCCAGGTTTTTGGAAAAGGGTAGTGAACTTGAAAACGGAGATGTTATTTTATGGGAAAATTGAGATGTTATTTTATTGGTGGGGGGAAGGCAGGCATAAATGAAGGAATGTATTTCCTTTCTCTGGAGAGAGAAAAGCAAATCGGGGGTATCTATGGCCAGAGGGCTGTGGATGTGCCAAGGCGCGAGCATAGCACGCTGCTGCAAGCTACGCAATACTGCAGTTTGCACTATCATGATGTACTTGCACACATGAAATCTGAGGCCAGGATCAAACTTGAGTTTCTTGTAATGTGAAAAGTTCATGTAACTCCATAAAAGACCACAGTGTCTCCAGGCAGAGATATATCATGCAGGCTTTGAGTGTCCCTGCAGCCCACGCAGCTTGCTTTGGTGCAGTATGGCAGCATCTGTTGACAGATCAGTTCCTCAGGAGTGACAATGGCTCTTTCTTCTTTTCCTTTCTAACACAGTTCATTGTGTATGATGCCACCGAGGATGATGACAGCGCCCTTGATGCAGACAGCCAGCAAGCAGGGCTGTCCCGGGAGGATTCTGCTGCCCGCCGCTCCCTGGAGAAGCATGCCATCAGCAGGGAATGGCCTGACAAGAGCCACGAGCAGGACAGCAGTGAGCTGGACAGCCAGCAGCGTTATCGGAGCGTGGAAAATGACAGCCGGCAGAAATTCGACAGCCATGAGGCGGAAGGACATGATAGCAAGGCTAGTATCAGAGGGGATAGCCACCAGAGCATGGAAAGCAGGGAGAGTCAGGTTCGTGTTTCAGCTGAGATCCCCGACGATAACAGCAATCAAACATTGGAGAGTGCCGAGGATGCTCAAGACCATCACAGCGTTGAAAATAACGAAGTCACCCTTTAAAGGGAGACAAATGTAACGTTTCCCTTCTTTTTCAATTCCTACCTAAGGGGAGGGGGGAGTAGCTTCGTTTCGGGTAACTGTTTGTAAATGTAGAGCGCGTGGTGACTTTTCGGGCTTGGGGCAGCTTCTTTACCCAGTGGCCTCCCCTCGGCCGCCAGCAGTGCCAGCCATCTGCGTTGTGCTGGCCTCGCGGGATGCAGGCGGCAGAGGCATGGGGAAGCGAGGCGAAGGCTGTCGGAGGCACAGAATGAGCGTTACCTCTCTGGCATGCTGCTCTCTGTACTGCCAGCCTGTATTTTGCTGTAACTGGATTTAAATAAAAACACAAAACCCTGGACCTGCATTACTGTTTGCCAGACTGGGGCAGCGGGGGAAGCTTTCGGGCTGCATGAGAAGCTTTAATACCTCTTCTCCTTAAAATTATGCTAAATAGCGGCTCCCCCGGCAATTTATTAAGTGGTTAAAACCCCTTCGCGGGGCCTCCTTCTGCTTTTGCCGAGGGTGAGCAGCGAGCTGGCCTGAAATACCCGGCGCCGGCCCCTGCACCGCTACCGCCTCAGGGCTTCCCGCCTCAGGGCTTCCCGCCTCACGGCTCGGCTCGGGGCTTCAAGCCTAACGGCCACGCCTCTCTCCGAGGGGATGTGGAGGGAGGGCAACTACATCTCCCTCCGTACCCCGGGCTTTCCGGGCCGACGCCGGAGGGCGGGGAAGGGGCGGAGGCGGCGGCGCTCCGCCCCGGGCGGCGGCGAGCTGATGGCGGGCCGCGGAGGCTGCCGGCGCGGACGGGAGCAGCTGGAGCTGGAGCGGCTGGGCGAGGCGGCGCGGGCCGGCTCCTGCCCGCCGTCGCCGCCGCTCTCTGCCTGCTCGCGGCAAGCCTGGAGCCGGGACAACCCGGGCTTCGAGCCCGAGGAGGAGGGGACGGCGGCGGCGGCGGCGGGGCCGGTGCTGGAGATGGACGTGGAGTGGGGCAGCCCCGCGGCCGGCACTTCGTCGTCGTTGGGCAGCGGTGCGGTGGGTCAGGGCGGCGGCGGGCGGCGGCAGCGGCGGCTCCCCGCGGGGCGCGGCGGGGCAGAGGGGCCGAGCCGCCACCAGGTACCGGCCGACGGCGCCGCGCCCCGCCGAGCGGCCTGGGCCAAGCGCCTGGCGCGGCGGCTGCGAGGTGAGAGCCCCTGCCCCCCTCCCCTCCACCCTCTGCCCTGGCCTCTCCTGCCGGAGCGGGGCTCCGGGTCCCTCGGCTCCTGTAGCTCGGGTGCCTCTTCCTGTAGTCTGTCGCCGAGAGGAACGTTTATGGGTTGTTTGTAGTCCTTTTGCCTTTTCTTCCATCCAGCCTTTTGCTGCCTGCCCTCTTTTTCCACTATCCGTGTTCTTTTTCCATCTCCTGTGTCCCCCCCCCTCCCCCCCCCCCCCTTACCGCACATCCATATTCTGATCTCTGTCCTGGCTGTGCCCGCAGCACGCACAAATGCACGCACACCTCTCTCCTTTCCTCTGGAGGATAGAGCTCTCTGCCTTCCAGGTCTTAGTCCTGGCTGATTCCGGTGTAAGAGACTCTCCTGAGTAGTTTTTGGATACATGTGGCTTTTCCAGCCGGGTCTTTGGAGAGTTGGAGCAGTAAACTTGTCTGTCTTTCTTTTTCAGTGCTCTCTGTCCTATAAAAGAAGTAGTTAGGATGGCATTCGTGCTTAGACTGGGGTTGTTGGGAGGGCGTTTTGTTCCCTTTTGCTTTTCTGCGGTGTTGCACAGTGCCTTGGAGCTGCCCTCAGTTGTTGAGAGCTGCCCGTTGATGCACAACTACTGACTGGGGACGTAGTTTGGAGCATCAGCGGGAGCACATCGAATGAGCATTTGGAGTGTCATTCTAAGCTGTGTTAAGTCTGTGCTTGAGCTGCCCCTGTACAAAGTTGATTTGACGCAGCAGAGAAAATGGTGGATGGGGCGTTCTTTGGATTCAAGGTTGTGGGAGCCCATGCGAGGAGCCCCCCTTCCTTTTCAGAGAGGCTTAAAACATCAGCATCAAATCGTGAGGATTTTAAACACGGGATTTGTTTAAGTATCAGACAAAATCTTTATAGTTATAAAGCTGCAGGAAAAGTTTTTTAAACCATGTTTAGAAAATAAGGTTTCTTGTAAAATGTATTTTTTCTGAAGTGATAGGTAGTACTGTTACTGGCTGGCACAGCATCAGCAGAGATGTCAAAACGAGCTTGATTTTAAGGAGGGGCTTGCAGATTAGGCTATTGTATGTCCTGTATGTCTTCACTTTGATTTTCATGTGCATTCAAAAATCATTTGCTGTAATGATTTGTCTGTCTTCAGCTGTCTTGCACCAAAATAAATCCCTCTTGATCATTGCAGTGTTTTACTTGGATGCAAATCGAACTTGCAGAGATTATGGAATAGAGCTTGTTTTCTTTTTAGCAGATCTTGTTGGGAGAGTGTTCAATGAACTAAGTAACTTCATAACAAGAGACCAGAATGGCCAGGAAAAAAATATCAATGATAATTGTGTTATGCGTGAACTGGCACTGCTCTGTTTTTGGTCTTCAGTGGTGTATTTAGTTTAGTCTGTGGCTGAGATATGTAAATTCCTAGGAAAGGAGCTGCTTTGTATGGAGAAAGGGAAGTCCTTTTATAAAAATTCTTATCTAATAGACTGTTTGGATGCTCCCCTTACACTAGTTGTTGCTGAGGAGGAACGTCCTGCATACGCTTCTAACAGTGGTGAAAGATAGTGGTGTTTGGATGTGAGGTGAGTGTGAGAGTGACTCTGTCATCACAACTGGCATAAGTTGCTACTGTTTTATCTCTGTCATGGTTTCTGCAGTAATAATCAAAACGGATTATCCTTACTAGGACCAGTTTTGGTGCTGGTTTCTGATCCATTTTGAACCTGAAGGCAGAGCTTAATAATGTGATTTGTGTAAGGTTAGAATATTCGCAGATGGAAAGAATGAAGGTCCATCAGACAGACTTCTTTATTCTCTCCCTCCCCCCCATGAGATACCATGCTAATGCAGGCTTTGTAAAATGCTTGGTTTAATCATCCGTAGTTCATCTGAGTCTACAGTCTAGGCTTGGTTTTGGGTGCAGGAAGGTTGCTTATTATTGTGCTTTTTTCTAGTAGTGTTTTTTGGTTTTAAGCCTATATATGTATTTTCACCTTGTTTAGCTGAGCAAGCAGTGTAACCAAGAGGAACTGGCTTTTGGTGAAGCTGTGTGCTGTGCTGGCAGAATGAGCTCAGCTGAGTCTTCATTGGCATCAACATCAGGCAGGTGTTGCCAGAGAAGATGTTCTGGCCCTGACAGATGGATCCCTGGCCTGTCCTGCTGCCTAAAAGCAATGTATCTTGGGCTAGAGCAACCAGTTTGGGAGCTGATGAACATCCATAGCTTCAATTTTTAATTTCTGCTTTCAGGCTGAAGGATCAGGACCACCTTTGACATGGTGATATTAAGCATCCTTTCGACGGGTGTGGTTCTCTTTACACTACTGGGTATGAGCTTATTAATCAAGTGCACGCTGTGTGGAGAATGACGCAAAGTTAACATTCTTGCAGTGCAAGAAAACAAAAAAGAATATTTTCAATAATGGCTGCCTCTTGCTGTTCGAGACAGTGTACAATGGTAGTATTCTATTTTTAGCTGTAAAATGAAAAGACTTGGTTTCATGTTCTAGGAATGTTCTGAGTGGATTTATCCCTGTGGTTGCTATCCACAGTTTCTGCTGATTTCCGACCTGCTTAACACTGTGTGTTTATAGGCAAGTGTAGATGAAGTTCCTGTACTAGACAGATCCTTTTCTTGCTCGTTCATGAGAATGTTGCCATTAATTCATAGGCACAGTAAATGGCCAGGTGTGACTTGTGCTGTGGAGGTACCGCAGGGTGCTGTACTTGCCTGCTGCATAGGTACTAGCCTTCTCTGAAGAATGTGATTGCTGCAGGCTGCACAGCGAAAGGGCTGATTTCAAGCCTGAAGTTAATACAGAGCACTTGAAGCATTACTGAGGTTTTAATACTGGAAAGAGCACTCAGTAGTTCTTTTGACATTTCATGGATAGCCGTGAGGATCTTTGAAGACTGGAAAATGGCATTCTCAGTTTTATTTCAAGATCACTAGAGGAAAGTTAGCATAGAGTTATTTAATTAAATGCCATTTTGCTAGACAGTATTCAACAAGAGGGATTAATCCTTTGGATATGAAAAGTGATAGTGTTACCACAGCTAAACAAGTTGCCGCTCATCAAGTGGGGGATATCGAACGACAGCTTACACTTTTCTTGTTGTCAGTTGTGAAATAAAAATGCAGACAGGATTTAAGGTAATGGGATTTTGGTAATTGCAACTGTAGGGTAGACTGTAACAGAAGTCACTAAGTGAATAGGAAGTCAATTACTTCACACTACCTGTATTTTAGGTTCTTCTCTTTGTGGATCCTTTTCAGATTCTAACGTGAGTCTCTGTGAAGTAATTTTAGTCCCTCTAGTTCTGTAGATCTCTTCAGCAAACATCCCAGATACTGAGGGGAGAGGAGGGGATGAATATGCAACTCTGTCAAGGAGAAAGTCATCAAAAGTTTTGATGGGTAAGAGCAAAGTCCGTTTCCAGAGCCAGGCTGGAAGGGTAATCTGCCCCTCAGAGCTGTCACCTGGCCATTCACATGCATCAGTACTAAGGAGTGTATGTGGGATATTTCTTGAAAGATTTCCGTAGTTAGTGTTAAACAGAAGTATCAAATATCATTTCCAGTCACTTACTAATTGTTAACGTTCATGAGGAATGCACTGTTACATTTTTACTGAGTTGAACTAATGCAGGCTTCAATTGTACCTTACTAAGGATTGTGCAACTGCATTCTGTTGTTGTTTTGGGACAAAGCGTCTTTGCCCAAGGGTCACTTTTCCTCTCCTTCCAGCCCCATTCTTTGCCCAGCATCCGAGTTTCTGTGTGGGCAGAGCTGTTAGTGATATGTATCTTGGCTTGCGTGCTTTCAGAACTTAAAGACTTTTACATAAATCTGAATGACTTTGTATGCATTCTGTAAATTATAAACTTGGCTTTGTGATTATGTAGGTATATGTAAGTACATATACTTTATATATCTTACATGTGTGTGTATATATATGTATATAACATTTTTTGTATGCGTAAACAGAAAGATTTGAATTTCCTGTTTTACCTAACAAGCTAGACTCTTTATTGTACAATGAAATTTCATCCGTGTTTGTTTGGGTTTTTTTCACTTGCATTTGATCATAATTTTTTGATAAGTCTTCTGAGTTTGTATACTCTTTAGGTAAGTCGTTTGGGCTACAGAATGAGTATGAGAGAATTGTTATTTGCAGATTTCTTTGATAAATGAAGGAGTACATAGATTCTGTCAAAAAGTTGATTAATAGAAAATTTATATAAGGAATGAACTGAAAATGATTAATCAAGGCTAGGAACTAAACGTTTTTGGTGCTTGCAGTTGATGTCAACTGAAATCCGGCACTGCTTACTGCTACTATTATTGATGCATTTAAACCATTATTCTAATAAGACAAAAAGGGGAATAATCTATATATCTTCTAAAAACGTAGCAACTAATGAAAGCTTTGAGCTAGCTGACAGGCAAATCCTGAGTTCATTTAACACAAAGATCAATGTATGATCTCTGGTGCTGGGTTTGATTTGTGGGTTTTTTTCCTTCACATATAACTTTCTGTTCCTTGCTGACTTGATTCCTGATTATTCTAATATGACAGAATTTGAGCTTGCAGGCTTTCTGCTCACCACATTTCTTATTGGTGAGTAATGTGCTGACAGCCGGGACTCGGCTCGCTTGCCAGCTTAGCTCACTGGCTGTTCCAGCCTTTTCGTCCTCTCTTCCGTAATGTTTTCCTGCCTTTATTATGAGGGTTGCTAGTGCAACGTAGTGCTGCGTTAGAGCCTGAATTTATTGAGTTCTTTATTATTAGTGACTCTGTGAATGTGCTTGGGTTTGTGTTTCTGTCTTCAAGAATGACCTAATGGTGAGGATTTTGCATTCTGTGTAGCAAACTTGCAGTCTTTATCTGTGAATTTTCAGACCTAGCCTTAAAGAACAGCTTTGAAAAAGCTCTCCTGTTTTGGGGGTTGACACTAGTGAAGGTTGTAAGTTACTAATTAAGAGTGTGAACAGAGATTAATACTAGGACTATTAGTGCATGCTGTGCCTATGCTAGAGAAGTTTCCTGGTTGGCTTTGTGATTAGGTCACAACTTAAAAATGTGGTAGCTGAAAGGCTTCTAAAAACATCTAATACCTTTTTTTTTCTTTTTTTTTTTTCTCCTGAATACACCTCGTATTTACAAGTAGGGGGAAGAGTTTCCCTATTCCCATCTCTTTGTTAGCAAATTAAGCTCTGCAGCAGGCAAATGAGCCCTTTGTCCATCTTAGTCTTACAGCAGTCGTTGCAAAGCGACTGAACTCTCATTTTATTGTCAGTTTTATAACGTGTTTTGGCTATCCCTTGTTGCTGTTCCATTTGACTTCAAATTACAGTGGTATGTTTGATGGATCAAAGGTTTTTTTTCTTAGGGAGTTTGACATTACTTCATTTCCATCTACTGAGAACGTAAAGCATGTTTTAAAGGGCTGTCCGTTTAAAATACCTGAAAAGGAAAAGGGTGGAAGTTTGGTGCGCTTCTGTAAGAGTGAATTTCTATTTTTATATGCTTTCTTTCCCACCGTAAACCAAGGTCAAATCGCCTTGCTTTATTTAGGCTTAAATGAAGAGAAGTTTCTTGAAGGTAGCAGTTCTGGTCTGAACATCAGCAGCTGTTCCCAGCTTTTTTTCTGCTCTGTATTAGGAAATAAGTATGGTGGTTACTAATTGCTTTTTGTCCCAAGATCACAGTATCACAGAACGGCGGGGGTTGGAAGGGACCTCTGGAGATCATCTACTCCAACCCCCGTGCCAAAGCAGGGTCACCTAGAGCAGGTTGCACAGGAACGCATCGAGGCAGGCTTTGAGTATCTCCAGAGACAGAGACCCCACAACCTCTCTGGGCAGCCTGTGTCAGTGCTCTGTCACCCTCAGAATAAAGAAGTTTTACCTCATGTTGAGGTGGAATTTCCCATGTTTCAGTTTGTGCCCGTTGCCCCTTGTGCTGTCACTGGGCACCACTGAAAAGAGTCTGGCCCCATCCTCTTGACACCTGCCCTTTAGATATTTATAAGTATTGATGAGGTCAATTATTTCTGATGGTTGTTTCTTTTAGAGACTTGGTTTAAAAGGTCCTTTTGCTTTTCTGTTACCCTTTTGGAAGGGATCACCAAAGTTAGTAACTTCTGTCATCTTGAGAATGTCAAGTATATGAAGCTAGTAACAGGCAGCAGTAGTTCAGCTGATGCGATTGCCTAGTTTGACAGCTAGATGGTAGTTGCTCATTTAGGCTGCTGGTAATGTTGCAATGATAACTCTGTTGTGCAGGGAAAGAAATTATGTAGAAATACTCACCAAGATCCCTGCTGTGTCTCTGTTGGACGTGCCTTGCCTATTTGGGAGAGGAAAGTTGTGATTTGTTTTCTTTAAAGTATGTTTTACTGACATATCCTCCTCTCAGATAGAAAGTTCGTTAAGACTTCTAACAAAGGTTTGATACTAAGCGTGTATTTTCATTCATCTAACAATGATTTTCGTATTTAAAAAAAAAAAAAAAAAAAACAAAACACTGCACTGCATTTCTTGAAGGGTGGCTATCTGTGCATGTCTTTGTATACTTGTATCTGTTTTCATACCATGTGGTTTTAAGTGACAGCACTTCCCAGGAAATCTCCAGTAGATTCTGGTAGGGCTCTGCTGAGCTGTTACTAAATTATTATGGTATCTCATGAATAATTAATATTGCCTTGGGCCCTCTTCAGCCTGTGGAAGAAGAGTTTGTTCTTGCTTGAACTTAGATCAGTTTAAAATCCATAACAGAACCTGCAGCAGAAATGACGTAGGCTAAACTTTCGAAACTGCTTAAGTTATTATGTCACTTGTGTATCTAGTATCAGACATCTGAGTACATCATTATACATGTTTTCCTTTTAAGGTCTGTGGGGGACAAGACTCATGGAAGAAAGCAACACCAGCAGAGAGCGATATCTGAAAAGTGTTCTGCGGGAGTTGGTTACGTACATGATTTTCCTTGTGGTCTTGTGTGTCTGTAAGTACCCTGCAGCTCTAATGCATCCCATTCTGTGCTATCTGTGATTCCAGAACAAAGGCTGTTTCAGTGACGTGGGAGAAGAATTAACGGGCAGGCGTGTAGGGAAATATTTGAAATTAAATCTTTCTCTTGTTTCTGCGCGTGGATTGTTGCTTGAGATTTAAAATACTGCAACTTTCTGTGCCTTATCAAGTGTTGAACGTTTAAGCAGGATGATAATATTCTTTGTTTTTAGGGAGCATTTTTTTAATGTAGTTCCACATTGCAATGTTTCTGCTATTCATTTTGAAATCACTGAACAGAACTGCTTGCTACATGGGAAGAGTAGGAGTTAGTCATCTAGGACAAAAAATTCAATTAAATCACTAATTTTCAAATTTACCACCAAGCTTATGTACAAATCATTCTAAGAATAAAAGTTCTTGATTGTAGCTGGAAAGGTAGAGATAATGCTAGCTACTTAGAAATATCTGATAATCTGTGTCTGCATGATGTTGTATGTTTTAAACGCATCTGCAGCCTATATGTACTCAAGTGTATATGGATCACAGACTTCCATAATTTAAGTGTATCATTGGTTTTGTTGTCTATGATATCATATGAAGTATCGTACCACTATAAAACACAGAACAGAGTAACATTCAACCTACTTTTTTAAAAAATTATTATTATTTTATTTTATTTGGCTTTTAAGTAGGTGACTGCTTTAAGGTAGATGCTCTAGAATCGACACTGATGATAATGTTAGCAGATTCTACTAAATACAGACTTAGTACAGAAGCGAGGAGCTTGATGGATCTGCAACTTCATATGCAATAATATTGCTGGACCCAAATGGATTTTGAGAAAGCAGTCCCGGGCTGCATCAAAAGAAGCATGGCCAGCAGGTCGAGGGAGGTAATTCTGACCCTCTGCTCTAATGAGACCCCACCTGGAGTACTGCGTCCAGATCTGGAGTCCTCAACACAAGAAGGACATGGACCTGTTGGAACAGATCTAGCAGAGGGCCACGAAGATGATCAAAGGGCTGGAGCACCTATGCTATGAGGACAGGCTGAGAGAGTTGGGGTTGTTCAGCCTGGAGAAGAGAAGGCTCCGAGGAGACCTTATAGCGGCCTTCTGGTACCCAAAGGGGGCCTACAGGAGAGATGGGGAGGGACTCTTTGTCAGGGAGTGTTATGATAGGACGCGGGGTAACGGCCTCAAACTGAAAGAGCGTATATTTTACATTGGATATCAGGAAGGAATTCTTTACTGTGAGGGTGGTGAGGCACTGGAACAGGTTGCCCAGAGAAGTTGTGGATGCCCCATCCCTGAAAGTGTTCAAGGCCAGGCTGGATGGGGCTTTGAGCAGCCTGGTTTAGTGGCAGGTGTCCCTGCCCGTGGCAATGGGGTTGGAACTAGATGATCTTTAAGGTCCCTTCCAACTGGAACCATTCTGTATGATTCTGTGTGTGATCTGAATTTGCTGTTCTTTTCTCAGGATGAAGAAACTTAGTGATGGAGCACAGATGACACAGGATGTATATCACAGGCCTCACACAGCACCATGAACAGTTGTGACCGGTATAGTGTATCAGTTCTGAGAATGGTCGTCTTTTCTGGCCTTGGGAACTTGAAGCCCTTATACAATTCTATTTCAGGATTTCTAAGGGCATGTTCATATATTTGCACAAAAACAAGCAAGACAATGCAAAATAGAACTTACTATGGAAGTGAAATAGATGTTTTATTTGGTTACTAGGGAGATTAACAACAAAATCTGTATGTATTAAGTTAATCTTTGGACAGCTGGTATTTTTTAAGCCTCCAATTTTTAGTATGGGCAGTTCTTTTCTAAATGCCTACAATGTCAGTGATCTTTAAGTTGTCATATATTATCAGTTGTAACAGAACAAGGTGATGTTTTTATTTTTAGTGAGAGAGATTTTTGGAGTGGAAAAGAAAATGCAAAACTACATTGGTAGACTGGCTCTGGGAAAGCAAGTCTGCCTTGTTTGTCTGGAGTAGAATTACTTAAAAAAACCCCCGAAACTCCAAACCTCAAACTTTATACCGTTGACACAACTGTTTTGGTGTTGTACTGCAAGCGTGGTTATATACTAAATATCATGGTTTTTCCTTCCTGAGTCCTTCAAGAATGCTTACTGCAGGTTTATGGACAAAGTAGTGTAAGACTGCTTGTGGCTGGTGTGCTGTACCGCTAGGAGAGGTGACCAGTGAGGGACTTGAAATGAAAATACAGTGAAACTGATTTCAACAGGAAAAGTTTGACTGCAGGCTGTTAACAATTCGTTTTGCTATAGGAAAATATTTTTGGTAACAGAATAAAGGAAAAGTGCAGTGTGTTAAATATCTACAGATATTGTAAGTCTTTAGTATTTTTCAATTTTACTTTTTAAACTTTTTAATTTTACATGTGAGCGATAACTATGGGACAGACTGATCTGTGGTTTGGCATGCCCTAGGAGAGAGCTTTCCAGTGCAGGCTAAATGCTACAGGCATTTCTTGTACTCTTGTATTTTTGAGAGTATGTATTTAGAGAGAATCCAGGTATTGCATTCTCCTGTGATACATTCCATGTGCCACAGCAGAAGTCTGTTAAAAATAGTTCTTGTTCTCTAGTTGCTAAAGAAAACTACATTTTCTTCCCTGTCATAAAATATTTTTATAAAATTGTCAAATTTGATGGAGATTGTTCAGTGTAGACTTAATCTTTCGGGCTTCTCTGAATTTTAGCCATAAAATGGTTTTAAGTATTTATAGGCAGTAACAGTATCAGTGCCAGAGACTGGTCTCTCAAGCCGTCTTGGCTTGGTACGTCACTTTATAATTTATGCTCTGTGGTCCTCAGTTCCCGGTGTGCGGGAAAGCAGTAAACACAAATAGTCATTTATCTTCTGTGGGGAGATTCTCTTAGAAGCACTGCACGTCTTGGGTGGGATTTTATTTTCTAATCATAGGTGGCTAATGTCATTCACGGTGCCCTGCGATATCCTGGTTGACCGTCATTATCTGCTCAAGCAGAGCATAGTTCTCCCGAGGTCTTGTGCCATCCGTGCCAGGCCTCCACGGATGCCTTGGATAGCACAAGTCACCCGAAAAGGCACTAGCTGCCTCTCTTCAGCCTGCTGAATTGTGCCTTTGTTTTTCTTGAAGGTAGCTTTTGTAGAAGCATTAATAATAGAACAAGATGTGGGAAAGAGAACTGAGTATTTAAAACTGATCGATTAGTCTATTCTGCACTGCTTTTTGTATTTTAATCACAATTGAGGGACAAACGCCGCTTGGTGTGGATTTTGTTTTGTTCTGAAGCTTAAACTTTTCAGTGTAAAATCTATACAAATACAACCCGATGTATTCAAACCAAAACAAGCAAAACACTTTTTTTTTTGCCTTTTTCCTTTTTTTTTTTTTCTTTTCGTTCCCCAACCTCTTTACCTCTCACTCCTTACCAAATCTTTTGCAGTGACTTATGGGACAGTGAGTTCCAGTATGTACTATTACACAAGGGTTATGTCACAGCTCTTCCTGGAAACACCTGTATCAAAAATGGAGAAAACTGATTTCAAAACTTTGTCCACCATGGATGACTTCTGGAAGGTAATCTAAAACCAGGTTGTTTTTTTTAATCTCTCTGTTGCTGTGATTTGCTTGTCCTGTCATGGCCTGTAAATTAACCTGCAGGATCTTTTTTCTATTTCGGTAGGGGTTGTGCATGAAGAACTATGTGCACAATGTCAAAGCTATGGAACAAAATAGGCCTTTAATATATGAAAGTTTAGAACCCAGGTAATGCCAGTGGGGCAAGGTAGGACAGGGTTACCTGTCTTTGTAGGACAGGTAACAGTGAGGCCTTGTGTCAGAAAAAGTATCAACTGCAATTCTAACACATCCATGGAATGAAGATTTATAAAACTAGTGCTGGCAACGTGCAAACTAAAATTCTGTCTTCCCTCCCCAGTTCACAGAAGGCCCTTTGTTGGATGGTCTTTACTGGGAGATGTGGTACAACAACAAAACCATGTCAGAAAACAAAAGCTTTATTTATTATGAGAACCTGCTCCTAGGAGTGCCTCGCATTCGGCAGCTGAAAGTGAGAAATGGTTCATGCTCAATACCTGAGGATTTAAAGGATGAAATCAAAGACTGCTATGATGTTTATTCTGTAGCTAATGAAGATACTGCTCCGTTCGGACTTCGGAATGGAACAGCGTACGTAGTATTCCTGTAGACACATTTATTTTTTTTTTCTTCTGACCTGGGTTATGTGGAATTACACAGTAAGTCACTTGGCAGAGGCAACTCTGCATTTGGTGTATTGTCTGTCTGTAAAGCCAGGTACATCCAGAGCAGCTGCCAGTTCTGTTCATGGAGAAACCTTACCGAACTTGGAGAGGACTGTGCTCTTAATCCACTTGAGTTTCGGTGCTGTCCTTGTGCCATTGGTAGCTGTTATGCTTGGGAGACACACTGTGGCCTGAGTGCAGCACTGCAACTCATGAGCACCTGTTCTTTAATTCCAGATTGTATTACTGTAGTGGGTTTCACTGGGTTGTCTTCCCTGGCTAAAAATGGGAGTAGCACTGCCTCTCTTGGAGAACAATGTGTGAATTGAACTGTAAAAGGTTTTGGAGGTGGAACATAGCTACGTAAAGCCCAATTTTCTTTCTTTCCCTGAGGATAAAAATTCTGTGGGAGTGGGACTGATGTGTTCTCTTTTCACAATTAATATACTTGTGACTCATCTTTCTATCTTAATTTTGTTGTATTAGTCAAAGGGACTTTGTAAGCTTTTTCTCCAGAGTACATCAAAACTTTCTCCACGTACCTCTTAAATGAAAGCAGCTGTATGTAACTGATAGGGTTTCGTTGGTCCGGCTTTGTTGGTGTCTGGTTTTTTAATTATAATTTGAAAGTGGAAAAACTAATGTGCTCTGTTTCACTTACTTCTGAACTAGTTGGACGTACACCAATGAGAAGGATTTGAATGGGAGCAGCCACTGGGGCTTGATTGCCACGTACAGTGGGGCTGGTTATTACCAAGACCTCTCAAGGACCAGGGAAGTGACAGCTGTACAGATTGCTAGCCTTAAGAACAACCTGTGGCTGGACAGAGGGACCAGAGCAGCGTTCATTGATTTCTCTGTATACAATGCAAACATCAACCTATTCTGCGTGGTCAGGTATGAACAGAACCATGACGGTATTGAAATGGCACAGTGTAGGTTGTAGACTTGGGGTTTTCTTGTGATTGCTTTGTTTTGAGGACATGGGTAAGCGTATGTTTTGTATAAAGGAGACAGACAGCTGAAGTGGCGTGCTTCCCTGTCAAAGAAGTGTGACTCCACGTGGCAGCTGCCTTCATCATCTGGAGGCAGTTCTGACTTTCATGATGCCGCAGTGGCTTGGGTGCAGTTTGCAGCTGACTTCTCTAGTGAGTTGGCTTATTAAAGTAAATGCAGGGATATACAACATCAGTCGTTAGTTTAGACATCATGAAACAGATGCAGATGAAGACACGTCTTTCTGTCTCTGTTTTCTCACTGTTTTTGAAATGCTTTGGGTTTTAGTCAAAATTGAGAGTGGTTTGGTTTACACTTTTTGTTCTCTGTAGTGTCTTCTCTGAATTGTATGTGGGCTTTTGCCTGTTTCTGTTATTTAAATAATTATGTAAATAAAACCATGTATTGTTTCGTAGTGCTTCTCATCAATGCTGTGTAAATAAAATTTGTTTTCTATGCCTTTTTTAAATGCAGGTTGCTAGTGGAATTTCCGGCAACTGGCGGCCTTGTTACGTCTTGGCAGTTTCAGCCAGTGAGGTTGATTCACTACATCTCCACTTTTGACTTTTTCCTGGCAGCCTGTGAAATGGCATTTTGTCTTTTTGTTCTTTATTATATGGTGGAAGAGATCTTAGAAATTCACATTCATAGACTGCATTACTTCAGAAGTCTCTGGAATTGCCTTGATATCCTTATCATTGTGGTAAGTAATCTTTATAATAAGGCTAAAATTGCTTTCTGAAATGTACTTTGTGGGAGACGTTAATGACTCAGTATTTCTATTGTGGATTTAAGGGATAGGGCCCATTAATTAGGAAGGGTACTTACAGAGTATTGGGCAATTCAGTCTGAATAAGACAATTTTAGTCTGTGTTATAATGTTGGTGTCTTGCAAACTTGCTTGTTCTGTCTTACGTGGTTTCAACCTTCGCATCCTGGTGAAAAGTTACAGAATATTTGTCAGTATGCTTTTCCAATTTTTGCCTATAAAGGCACAGCCATTGTGGGAGGTTACAAACTCGCCATCATTTCTCTTCTACGTATCTGATACAGACTATTGCTTTCAAGTAAGAAAATGCTTTAATTTAGAGTAAATTTAAATTTAAATATGCTTTAATGTAGTGATCTGCATTTGGAGGAATGGGACTGGAATTTGAATATGTTTGCAAAGAACCACAGAGACTTAACGGGGTATTAAAATACTTAACGCTAATGCCAAGTATGAAGAAGTGTCTCAAAATTGTAGAGTGCTAGCAGCTGTCAGGGCTGCTTTCTTGGTTAAGTGTACAGTGTTGCACACTAGTAATCTTGGTGTAGCAGAAAATCTAAGCTTCGAATTTAAAGCTACGTAATATAATTCTCTCTGGATTTATAACAAGCTGAATTTAGCAAAACTATACAAAGCCAGCAGCGCTGCAACAGTTCCAGTCCCACGCTCATTTTATATCTTCAGGCTTGAACAAGTCTAAGTCTTGAAGTTAGTATCTGTAATCTAGAGAAATCATACTTGCATCACAGCGCATTGTAAATGAAGGACCATTTAGGAGGATGTTTACCAGAACCGGGTGCCATTTGGTATACTTAACAGTGGGGGCGGCAATGAGATACTTTGCTGTTACAGTCAGTGAAGTATATTCAAGTGTGAGCGTAAAATTCAGTTCACACAAAGGGTCAAAATTCTATGTTTATACCTTGTCTGAGGGACATTGTTTAAATTTAGGATTATGTACTTTATGACTCTGTATACATGGTGAAGTGTTCACTTACACTGATAAAAAGTTCATTTGCAGAGGTCAAAGGAAGAACCTTACCCGTATGGTAAAACTGCAGCTTCTCTGCTGTTGCTTGTTCTGGGGAATACTAGGCAGTCTGTATTCCAGAGAAACTCTAGTACCTTTTTGGCTGCTGCTGTCTCTCTGCTCTTTACTCTTTTTCACCTTTGTCTCTTTGAGTTGTCATCTTTCTTTCCTTGCATTTCCTTCTGTGTGACAGCTTTATTTGTCCGAGCCCGCTAGGCTTCACCATCATCTTGTTCTTCAACTGTGGCAAGGAAAAGATTTCTAAATTTTTTCTCCCAGGCCGTTTATCTGTAGTGCAGGACTATAGTGGTTTTGTTGTGAAATGCATTTTCTGATAGGATCCAAACTAGAATTTCTGGACATATCTCAAACAGCAGCTGCTGGGCTGTTAAATTACTCTAGAGTGAAAGGTGGTGAAACCTGGCCCCCTCCGGCCCCCACAGCTGCCTGGCCATAAGCACTAATTTGATCAGTAACCAGCGGGGTTGACACTGAAGGATTGTGAGAAGCTTGTATCAGTGATAATTTTTTTTAATATTATTTTTTCTTCCTGGGCTCTGTGCAATCCCTAGCTGTTACTTTCCTGTTTGAAACTTTGGCTTTGTGGTCAGAACACATTGAAAACAATATATTTGTTTTTACTTAAGGCTCACATTATGGTAGCGCTATAAATAACATAAAGTTCCTCTTATCTTGGAATCATAGAATGGCTAGAGTTGCAAGGGACCTTAAAGATCACCTAGTTCCAACTCCCCTGCCATGGGCAGGGACACCTGTCTCTAGACCAGGTTGCTCAAAACCCCGTCCAGCCTGGCCTTGTACACCTCCAGGGATGGGGCATCCACAGCTTCTCTGGGCAGCCTGTTCCAGTGTCTCACCACCCTCGCAGTAAAGAATTCCTTCCTAATATTTGATCTAAATCTGCCCTCCTTCAGTTTGAAACCATTACTCCTCATCCTATCACTACCTGATAAAGTTTCCATCCCCATCTCTCCTGTAGGCCCCCTTTACGTGCTGAAAGGGGCTATAAGGTCTCCCCGGAGCCTTCTCTTCTCCAGGCTGAATAACCCCAACTCTCTCAGCCTGTCTTCATAGCATACATGCTCCAGCCCTTTGATCATCTTCGTGGCCCTCTGCTAGATCTGTTCCAAGAGGTCCACGTCCTTATGTTGGGGGCTCCAGATCTGGATGCAGTACTCCAGGTGGAATCTTGTGAGAGCACAGTAGAGGGTCAGAATCACCTCTCTCGGCCTGTTGGCCACGCTTCTTTTGATGCAGCCCAGGATGTGGTTGGCTTTCTGGGCTGCAGGCGCACATTGCCAGCTCATGTTGAGCTTCTCATCAACCAACACGCCTAAGTTGTTCTCAGGGCTGCTCTCAAGCCATTCTCCACCCAACCTGTATTTGTGCTTGGGATTGTAGGACCTTGCACTTGTCTTTGTTGAAATTCCTGAGGTTCACACAAGCCACCTGTCAGTCAAGCCTGTCCAGTTCCCTCTGGATGGCATCCCTTCTCTCCAGCGTGTTGACCACACCACACAGCTTGGTGTTGTCGGCAAACTTGCTGAGGGTGCACTCAATCCCACTGTCCATGTCTCCAACAAAGATAAACAGCACCAGTCTCAATACTGACCCCTGAGGAACACCACTTGTCACTGGTTTCCACATGGACATTGAGCAGTTGACCACAACCCTTTGAAGGCGGCCATCTAGACAGTTCCTTATCCACCGAGTGGTCCATCGATCAAAACCACATCTCTCCAATTTAGAGACCAGAATGTCATGTGGGACAGTGTCCAATGCTTTGTACATGTCCAGGTAGATGATGTCAGTTGCTCTTCCCTTATCCACCAGTGCTGTAACACCATCATAGAAGGCCACCAGATTTGTCAGGCATGACTTGCCATTGGTGAAGCCACGTTGGCTGTCACCGATCACCTCCTTATTTTCCATGTGCCTTAGCAGAGTTTTTCCAGGAGGATCTGCTCCGTGATCTTGCTGGGCACAGAGGTGAGACTGACTGGCCTGTAGTTCCCTGGGTCTTCCTTTTTTCCCTTTTTAAAAATGGGCATTATTTTTCCCCTTTTCCAGTCAGCAGGAACTCCACTAGCAGGAATGTCTTAACTTTATCTGATGTGTGTGGCTAAAACAAGTATTTTCAAAATGCTGGTCACCTCTTGTAAATTTGTAACTTTCTTTTGTATCTTTCCCAGCTCTCTGTGGTAGCTATAGGAATTAGCATCTACAGGACATCAACTGTTGATACGCTCCTAAAGAAACTGCTGGAAGATCAGAACTCGTTCCCCAACTTTGAACCTTTGGCGTATTGGCAAATGCAATTCAACAACATCACTGCAGTCACTCTGTTTTTTGTCTGGATTAAGGTAACTCCAAGACACATACCCTTGTTCTAACACTATAATGTAAGCAGTATTCTGAGCTTCGCATGATATATTATTCGAGGTTTTCTCGTGTTTCTCCTAAAATTGGTCGTACGAGAAAGTCAGAGCACAGGGGTAACTTCTTGCAGATTAAAAGCAAGGTTGTAATTTGCCAAAGGTTTAGTCAGCCCTTGTTTGGGTCTAGAAGATGGAGTCAGTGCTAGCGCTTTGTCACAGCAGGCATATAAAGAAATGTTTTTATTACTCCTGAACTGATAAGTCAGTAATTCTTACAGGGTACTGCTTTTTCCTAGCCTGGTTTAACTGTGCCCATTTTATCTATTCAAAACTTCTGAATCGCTAGAAGATTTGGTAAAGCTAGTCCAATTAATTTGAGATATATTACTTTAGCTAAACTTAGTTTCTCTGTTTTATTGCCTCCTTTCTGGTGGTAGTTCTTCTCATGTCCATACTCATTTCCCTGTCCTCCGTATGTATAAAGTTGCAGAGGAACATTTAGTTAATAAACTGTTTAATGGGGAAAAAATATAAGACCAATGGTAAGTGAATTTCCAAAGTGATGCTTAGGTTTATCAAGCAAGTGAGCTAATCTCTTACTGTTTTATAAGACAAAGTTGCATCTAAATTTTGCATCATGGTTTCAGAAAAAAAGTGGCTCATTTATAAGAAAAATTGGTAAACTGCAGAGTAACAGAATAATGCAGGTTGGAGGGGACCTCTCTCTAGTCCAGCTACCTGCTAAGAGCAAAGTCAGCTGTGAGATCTTTTCTCACGTTTTACTGCTTCATAGCTAACATCTTCATTCAAGACAGAGAAATAAATAGGCTTTTGGAAGCATTTTGTTAACACTGCTCTGAAGCCAGGGTGTCAAATAGAGGAGTGAAAAACCAACCAACCAACCCCACACCCAAACCAGAAGTTGGCGTTCTCACGGTATTTTCTTTGCATTTCAAGCCTTGGTGTTTTTTAGGAAGTGCTACATTTCTAAATGTAAATTAACTGACTTCATCTCCAGTCAAATTCAGTAAGATGTCTCGTGTGTAAAAGGCTGGAGGGTGATTTTGTTAAGAAGTTGTTATCTTCCTTGTCTTTACCAGTTGTTGGTTTGTTGTTTGTTTTTTTTTTCTTTCAACAGCTTTTCAAATTTGTGAACTTCAACAGAACAATGAGTCAGTTATCCACTACCATGTCTCGCTGCGTCAAAGACGTCATTGGCTTTGCTATTATGTTTTTTATTATTTTCTTAGCATATGCTCAGTTAGCCTATCTTGTCTTTGGCACTCAAATTGATGACTTCAGCACTTTCCAGGACTGCATGTAAGTACAAGGATAAAAAATGCAGAGAATTTCTCAGTGCACACTGATAAATGGGTTTCGTTGCCCCATCAGAGACCAAACAAATGCTATGATATCCATCTAAACAGATCAGCTGCAGACATATCACTGTTGATGTAGCTCAGTAGCATATGCATTTTTTTAGAACACTTTTAGTTCAAAAATCTGTCTTTGTTGTGAGATTAAAAATATACTGTAGATAGATTAGTGAACTAAAAATGTCAAGTTTTGGTTGGTGGAAGTGACATGGGTTTTGTGACAGTTGGTCACATTCCTAGGCAAAGCAATAACTGTCTTCAGCAGTTTAATGACTATATGCTTGCTTAGGTTTGTAATGCTTACTGAAATGTTGTGTTGCATAATAATGCTGTGTTCCTGATAGTATGTGTAGTTGGTTGACTCGTAAATGGAGTCCATTTTAGACAGCCAGCTAGTAAATTTGTAAGTATCTGCTGGAATCCAGGAGAGAGAAAGGACTTAATATAGGGTTGTTAATCAGTTTTTCCTGTATTGCTTTGGTACAACGTAACCTGATTCTACCTGAGGTAATTACCTGGTTGTTCAGTTATTGATTTCCCCTGCCCCTTTACGTTGCGGCAGCGTTGCAAAAAGTTTCTTGTAGAGAGCAAGACAGCTTTAGAGGGAGAGGGCTGGGGTAGTATGTACACAAGAGGCAGAAGGGATAGGAGAGGGATGGAAGCGGGTCTTAAAGCTTTCACAATGGTAATCGTAGGTTTGCTCTGCTTCCTCTTGCCCCCAGTATCAATTCTGACCAAAAGCCAGAAGTAACCACCCTGGTGGTGTTCTGTGCGTGTGGCATCTGACTGCAAGTTTGGTTATGCTTAGAGATGGGCTTGAGGAATTGACTGTTGCAGTGCCTGATAAAGTATTACAGTAGCACAGACCTCTCTGCTGCCCATCAATCAGACTGTTAGGGTAAAATAGTTTGAGAATTCTTGCACGGCTCCAAAAAGTGTTTTGTTTCAACTCCTGGATGTGTTTTGTTTTTTAAGATTTACTCAGTTCCGCATCATTTTGGGAGACTTCAACTTCACAGAGGTTGAAGAAGCTAATCGAATTTTGGGACCAATTTATTTCACTACATTTGTGTTCTTTATGTTCTTCATTCTTTTGGTATGTACACCTTTGTTTATGCGGGGTGGGTAGGTGGCCATTCTGGCAACTCTTGTTCTTTGATTTCTACTGCTACCTGGGGCTTTTTTTGATAACGGTGAGCGTGCAGTCCATGTAGGGGCCGGGCTGTTACATGGCCAGTCATTACACTCTTTCATTTTTCCTTAACTTAAAATAGATTTGCATTGTATGTTTGTTGCCATTCCCATATAGTGCTCCACACTGTGGGGTTTTTTTAAATTTATGTTTTTTTATCATTATAAAGCATTTTTTATTTCTAAAATCTGAATAGCGCCTGGTTGGCAAACACAGCAAGCTCGTATCTTTTGGTCAAAAGTAGCTGTAATGTTCCATACAGGCTCCTGGTTTGTAAAGCGCTCTAATGCGTGGCTGGCTGTGTTTACAACAGCCTAGTTCATGCAGGTACCATGCAGCTTGTCTGCTAGAAAAGCCTAATTCATCACCAGTGCAGCAGCTTTCAGATAAGCAGGTTTGCCTGCAAAGGCCTCTTTTCTGTCATCTTCCTTCTTCAGGGCAGAGTTGGGCCCTGTCTTTCTCGCCTTCCCAGTACAGATTACCTGTGCACTTTTTGACAAACAGGAGTATAAAAAGCTCAACTTATCTGAAAGGCAGCATATAGACGTGATGGTCTGACAAATAAATTCAAACAGTCAGTATTTTGTGAGGGAGTATTTCTTTTGTATACTGTCTGTTAATACTAGCACTGAATTCATATTACAGTCTTAATAATAATTTGTATAACAAAGTGGAGGGAGGAGATTTCTCTTTTAGAAACACAGGAGCCCAAGTAAATTATTTTTTTTTTTATGCCAATAAAAGTGAAAAGCCCCAGTATCTTCTACCTGGATGCATCTTTCTGTTACTTTGGTACCAACATTAATATATACAGTAAGTCTGTTTCTAATGATATCACCAGACAGCAGCTGTTACGTGAGCAAGAAGTCCTCAGATTGTTCCCCAAACCATATGTCTTGCTGATTTGATAAATGTGGCAAGCCTTAAAGCAGGATTTTACTAACCTTAAAATACTACAACAGTCCTGTATCATCGTACGTTTTAGTTATTTAATGACCCTTGTACTTAATGAGGCTTTTTATTATTCTTTGAGATGAGGAGAAATGGCATACAGATATTATCTGTGGGACAAGACTTCGTCTTGGCTGTTCACTAGTAAGGAAGCAGAGAATATGAAGTGTTCAGTGAGAGAGACCGGTGGTCAATCGGAAAATAACATATGGGTCACTCTGGCCAAAGAAGCACATGAAGCGGGTTTTGAAGCACCTCACAAAATCCAGAGGAGCAGAGGCTGGTGTCCCGCAAGGGGAAGAAATATTTTTTTTTCCTAAGGGTTACCAGAAAGCACTGGAGTATGAAGGCACAGCAGGTTATCCAAAATACTCGTTATAATTTGTGTGCTTATTAATATCTGCACATCCTGTCATGTGGCTGGAATGAAATGTTGCTGTTGAGATCAGTCTGAGACCTGGAAACTAAGTTAGAGAAGATGGGCAGGAAGCACCAACTCTTAACGTTGCGCAGCTGAAAGCAAAACAGACAGTAGTCAAGTTACTTCTTGGTTCTCTGGTGTCGGGCAAGAATGCATGAAGATACGGCATTGGAAGATTGTTCTCCTAAAGCATTTTTTTTTAAGTCCGTGAGGAAATAGAGGTTAACATTGCCTTTCTGCATGAGTGACATATCGAACATGCCAGTTGTTGTGGTTTTGGCCAAATTGCCCAATGGCTGGCGACAGATGCTCCCCCCAACCTCTTGTACATGGAGAGGAGGAGGAGAGAGAGATTTACAAATTTAGAAGAAACTAAACTACTTTAATGAAATATTAATAATAAAATAAAAAGGAAAATTATATACAAAACTGTACTAAGCTTCCGGGATGACGTCACCAGCAGGCACTGGTTAAGTCCCAGACTGGGCTCGGTGATGGGTGGGAACTGGATTCCACAGCTGGAGTCAGGAACACACAGATCGGGATCAAAGGCAGATGAACAGACGGGGTCTTCCTCAGACGTCAGACACTGAAGAAAAAAGAGTTGATCCTTTGATTGCTCAGCTTTTATACTGAGCATGGGGCAGATGGGATGGAATACCCTGTTGGTCAGTTCTGGGTCACCTGTCCTCCTATCCACTCCTCCCTGCAGGTGGAACCCTTCTATGCTTTTCCATTTCCAACCCTCCAACGGGGCAAATAACAAAATTAGCTGACCCTGGTTGTTATAGCAATAAGTATAAGCAAGAGCCTCTCTGCATAACATTCCTTGGCACAAACTGTAAATATTGGTCTTATCACTCTGAGAATGAACCGTTTTTGACACAACATGCTGTTAATTTCAGAGAGTTAGAAGAGGCCTAGACAAGAAGTAAAATTGCTGGACAGAAAGTTGGTTCCGTTTTACCTCAAACCAGGACACCAGCAAATTGAGTAATTCTTTTTGAACTTGAATGACCAGCTTGCAATTCAGTCATGTTTTCTCCACGTTCAGCAGGACCTTTTCAGTAATAACAGCGTGGCTCAAGTAAATTACATGCTTGGCATGGGGTTAGTGAGACCAATTTTTCCTCTTTTGTCTGAACAAGTGACCAAACTCTTCTCAGAGTTGGTGGCCTGCATGTCAAGTGTCTGATTTTAAGCTTTTTTGTTTTTTTTAATTTAGCGTGAAATGCAAGCAGAGCTGTAACTATGTAAGAACCTTGTGCTTGTGCTTTTTATTACAGGAAGAATAGTTAACTTGATTCCTCAGGCATTTTTGTTGCCAGCTGTGTTCCTTAGATTAATTCACAGTTGTTATCTTTGTAAGTTTGGCCTGGCAGGTAGAAGGCCAAACTTCAACATAAAACATTAAACAGACGTGGTTTATTGCCACTGCTGTGTGTAGGCATGAACCCTCTCTGGAAAGCAATTATCCAGTCATGTTAGTAACTGGTAGCCTTGATTAAAAGTTGTTATGCTGCAGTGCATCATATTTCAACATCTCAAGGTCTTAATGTTAGTGCTTTTTAAACAGCCCACCGTTTTCTCCTGGCCCTTTTTAAAAAATTCAGGTGTAGGTCTGCACATGAAGGTCATAGGAGTAGTAGGGCTCAGACTTTTTGGAATTTTCAAGTGGGCTTTTTCGTTTCTCTCATGAACAGAACATGTTTTTGGCCATTATCAATGATACGTACTCTGAAGTCAAATCGGATATGGCACAACAGAAGGCAGAAATGGAGCTGTCTGACCTTATCAGAAAGGTAAAGGAAACGTTTTGTTTGTTTGACATCTCATTCCTCACATCTGAACGTAAAACGCTGTATAAACTGTACAAAGTAAAGCTGGCAGCAGCTGTTGAAAATATGTCTCTTAATTAAAATAAATGAATCTGAGCTGAGTGTAAATTAAATGAATGGAAACTTTCCGTCGCAGCGTATCTTAGTCACTGAGACTTTGTATTGAATGATCAGCCTACTGAATACGACAGAGGATTTGTCTGTCTCGGTACATACAGAAATATTGAACTGCTGAAGCAGAAGTGCTGTTTGGTTTGGTCACAGAATTCAAATTACTTCGTTTCGGGCAATAAGATGAGGCAAGTCTTGGATAATGTGTTGGGAGCCAGAAAGCTGTACCCGTTTTGTCAGCATTATTTGAAACTGTCACTTAACTGGCAGTAACTGCCAAAGGTGTCTTATTGGGCCAAAATACTCCATTCCTGCTGACCTGCAGTGCAAATTGAATGATGAAAGCCTGACCTCTAACTGCAAAGGTATTTGTGTGTTGCTCATTTAAATGCTGAAATAAAATATGGATAAACTGGAGGAAAAGACAGATTCTTGCATGGCTTTTGGAACTCCCTGAATAGTGTACACTAGCTGATTTTTGTAATCAAAAAAGTTATTGGAAATAAAGTGTTAACATTTCATGACAAGTAAAACACAAAATTTCACTTTTTCCTTTAGGGCTACAACAAAGCCATGATCAAACTTAAATTGAAAAAAACTACTGTCGATGACATTTCAGAAAGTCTGAGGCAGGGTGGGGGAAAACTAAATTTTGATGAACTCCGGCAAGATCTGAAAGGGTAAGGAAGCTGTTACTTCTTACCTTAGGTGGTATCCCCAGAGACAAGTGATATTAAGTCTTTGAGGCAGGTTTCTCGTGCTTCTGTCGTGTGGCTGGCAAGAATACACTAGTGGAAAAAAGAAAACAGAGTCCTTTTGGTTAGTGGGTAACAAAGCACGTGCTTTTCCTGTATCTGGTGGGAGGTTTATGGAAACAAACAGATGTGTGCAGGTAAACAATCTTTGCATATTGCACAAAGGAAAATTCAAACTGTCGTATGGGACCGTGGAAGAAAAGATAAGAGTGGGAAAAGAACGGTCAGTTTGAGACGGCAGAGAAGCCTTAGCTAAGGAGGTCTGCTGAGCTCTGGCACCTGGAGTCTGCACTATGGCTGGTGTCACTGCAGTGGGGTGGCATCCCACACCGGAGCAAGGATTTGGTGCTCTGGGGCCCAGCCTTCTTGAGTTGCTTTGTTGTGGGGGAGAAAGAGTCTTGAGGAAGCAGAGGTCTAAGGCCTTTGAGGAAATGGTAGTGTTTCTATGGGAGCCACTGCAGGAGTTTGTGAACAGGCAGGAGTCCAAGGAAAGGGAACAAATCAAGGAGGGATAAAAGGGGTGGTTGTGAAGGAGCAGGGTGCAGTCTGGGGGAGATTTTTGCTCTTAACTAGTAAAAGGTGAGGGCTGAGCTTTTTGTTGTCAATGTTGTGAATTCATAGGCAGCACTGGGATCAGTTGTGTCTTTGGCTTGGGGATGAAAGTCTCTTCAGGGTGAAGTGTTTTTCTAATACTTGAAGTTCATTCAGCATTTGAAAAATGGAAACTAAGGGAACTGTTTTTACTGCCTTTTCAGGAAGGGGCACACGGATGCAGAGATTGAAGCAATATTTACTAAATATGACCAGGATGGGGACCAGGAATTGACAGAGCATGAACATCAGCAGATGAGAGATGACCTGGAGAAAGAGAGGGTGAGCTTAGCATTAGGAGTGGTATGCCACCAGCACAATCTGCTAGCCTTCTGCCTGTGCTGGTTTGCTGCCCCACAAGAATCCACTTGTTTCCTTTCACATTTTCTCTCATCCCTGGCTGCCTGAGCAGAACTGTAAAAAGGCAAGGGGGAGCTGATGAAGGGCAGGAGGTCTTAGACCTTGATGCTCCCATCCCCTTGTACAGGTGAAAGTCTTTACATCATCTCTGTCTGTGGCTTGTGTTTTCACAAAGGAGGATCTGGATCTGGATAGGAGTTCTCTGCCACGTCCTCTGAGCAGCCGCAGCTTCCCCCGAAGCTTGGATGACTCCGAGGAGGATGAGGATGAAGACAGCGGACACAGTTCCAGGAGGAGGGGCAGCAGCTCTAGTGGGGTTTCCTATGAAGAGTTCCAAGTGTAAGTTTATCCTGGGGGGATAAATCTGCACGGTGGTGTCTTCCCCCGCCCTGGGTTTTCTTATTTCAGTTATATAGTAGTCTCTTCTATAACTCAAATTATTATTATTAGCAAATTATTCATAAAAATAAGTGTTATGTTTTTAAGGTGCTTAAGTCTCTCCTTTTAGTATCTTTCAAGTAATGCCTGAACTGGAAATACTTTAGAGAGGATTATGGGAATCAGGAGGGAAAAAAAAAAAAAATTTTTTTTTTTTTTTTTCAAAAAAACCCCCAAACCATATCCTTAAAACTCAATCATTGAAAAGACAGAGAAAATAATCATGCTACAATAATACCAGGAGACTTTTCCATGTTTTTTCTTTTTTTAGTAGTAAAACCTTGAGGTTGTTTTAGGTTCAGTGAGAACTTCAGCTGTTTTTTAAATAAGACTAAGGTACTTGCAAGCATGTATTTTGTCTAAAATGATAGATTTCCATATTAATTAATTACAGCAACACTAGCTGAATGAAGAATTTGAGTAACTAGAACCAGTGAATTTTGATGAGGATGCCCTAAAAGCAGGGAAAAGAGAGTGGAGTACATGCTTTTTTTTCCCCATCTGTTTTACCCCTGTGTTATCTTCTTGGTCTTGTGTACCTTGTCCCTTCCTGGAGAGTAGGACTTATCTGTGGAAAGTCAGATGAGTGCTTGAATTAAAGTGCTGTCTCATCCTTACCTGCTCTGTGTGTTGACATGCTAGAATGATACTGACTCGGAAATGTCAGAGTCACTGAAGCTCATGCTTGTTGCCCTCAGACTTATGAGGCGGGTCGATCGCATGGAGCATTCTATCGGCAGTATTGTCTCCAAGATTGATGCAGTTATTGTGAAGCTTGAAGCGATGGAGAGAGCCAAGCTGAAAAGGAGAGATGTGTTGGGAAGACTGTTAGATGGGGTGACAGAGGTAAGAAACCCACCCTCTCCTGTCTGGTGACAACCTGCATGGCTTGCTTACTGTTGACACTTCTTCTACTGCTTGGCTTGGGAGGGTTGAGGAAGTGGTGGTAAAGATGAGGTGGGTGCTTTGGCAGTGGCCAAGTGACTTCAGTTTTGTATAAGGAAAACATGAAATTTAAAACATGAAATGTTAGGGACATGATGTAAATCTCAATATGACAACCCATCTTAGAGCAGGCCTGTGTCACGCTGAGGCAAAAGAGCACCATTTAAACCCCTGAACTGCACAGCAGTGGTGTTCGGTAGTTGAAGCAGCTGAAGCGTCTCATTCGTCCCTTGGTGTCTGTTGGGATTAATACAAAGCTTTTTATGGACTAGTCTGTTAGAGTCTGGGGGATCCAGCCCAGCAGGCCCACGCGGCCTGCTCTTCTCCCATGTTGCTTCCGGGATTGTGTGTGGCGGGTGGAAGCAGATAACTTCTGTCACCAGGGTTATCTAGCTTCTGTTGCCTCCCCTCCCACCTTCTCTTTCTTGAGGGTCCTTTGGAAGTGGCCAGCTGGACAAATGTGTTACTTCTGTCAACTTCCTGATGGAGCGAGAAGATGCTGAACAGGGCTGTTAAGGGTTGGGCAAGGTGGACTGTCTTGGTGGGTTATGTAGGTTAGATTTGCAGATGCCCTGTCACAGGTATGGTGTTGTTACAGCCAATAATTCTGCTTGATTCTTCAGATGGGGCTTCCTTGTGGGCGTGCTGTCCTTAGTATATTTTACATTTCTGGACATGGGTTTTAAATACCAGAAACTGTAGTACAGATTGTGTTTGATAAGTGAAGGTGGCAACCTGGGCGTTACATCACGGGGAAAAAACAACACTACTGCAGTAGCTGTGTTTCTTCATTAGCCTATGGAAATACTTAAGTGGCATAACAATTTCCTGTGTTTGTATAGGGTTTTGCTTAGACTGCCATTGGGAAGCTGCGCTTCCAGCTTCTGTCCTTTAATCTGTTTAGGATGAAAGACTGGGTCGTGACAATGAAATCCACAGGGAACAAATGGAGCGACTTGTGCGAGAGGAGTTGGAGCGATGGGAGTCGGATGATACGGCATCCCAAATGAGCCATCGTTTGGGAACACCACTTGGACTGAACGGCCAGCCTCGTTCGAGGAACTCTCGGCCGTCTTCCTCCCAGTCAGATGGTATTGAGGGGGGAGGAGGAAATGGGGGGAATAACATCCATGTGTAGGATTGACTTTGTAGGTGATTCTAAATATTTCAGGGCAGTATTAAGCCAGTAAATATGGTTTCCCGGTATGAGGTGATCATCCCGATCAGGCCGCTGAGGACAATTTTCACTGGTGGGCAAAAGTAAACATTCTCTTCATAAGGCATTTTCAGACTTATTTAAGCCATGTGTCACATTCAGGTTACCAACAGTGAGAATGTCAGCCTTGGAAATGAAAATGCAGAATGGAAACCAGGTGTGACAAAACCTGCCTGGACAGAATTTGGTTCCATATGTGTGTTATGGAGAACGCTTTAACAAAGGGCAGCAACCTTCAGACAAACAATGTGCCGCGGCTAAAACGCTCAAATGAAAGGCTGTGCGTTTTCTGCTTTCTGTTGGAAAATATGATTTTTAAATGCTTTTAAAAGCAACTTAAAAAATAAGATGGCATACACTTATTGTCTCATTCATTATAACAGCTGACTTTTTCAAAGAAAACAGCACTTTGATATACTTCAAGTTTCTACCTGTTTTTCTGAGTTATTCTTGGTGTACAAACGTTTTAATTAACTTAAAACGTTCTTTTTTCCTGTTTTTGAGAAATACTATGTTTCTTTAAACAGTAGAAAGTGCACTTAGTTTGTACAGCTGTAAATCACATTATTCCACAATAGAAACTGTACACATTATGTGGCTTTGCATTTCATTAGCATTTCAGAAATAGTATTTGAGAACTGCCTCTTCTCACCCAACTAACATAATCATTTTGAGCTTTGTTGCAAAGTGCCCGTTTTTAATGTTATGTTTTCATGATCTGAGTGTTCCTGGGATAAACATTCCACAGGTTCTTAGGTAAATATGGTTACTTTGCAGAAAATGCATTCTTTAAAAGCACACAGAATTGAAAAACACTATCTGTTCCTTGGATGTGAAAGGGAAGAGGGCAGAGAAGTTGCTGACAGTTGTGAAAATCCAGTCTCGTACTCTATCAAGCTCTAATCACATCTCAACTATGTAGTCTGGTTTTACATTTAACAGAACTGCTCGTAAAATTATTAGGTATATTTCTACATATGCTTTTCTGCTGAGGTAAAACATGTAATTCCTTCGGAAAGGTGTTTGCAGTGTCATCACTGGTTTTTAGTATTTCATTTCCTCTGCTTTCCATGTCATAGAAGCTTTGTTTTTGAAAGGAGATGCAATGCTGAAATTACATTGGTTTCCTATAGAAAGCATTGAGGCATAGTATTTGTAGTTTTGCCTCGCAACGTGTTTGTGGATGTGGAATGCTGGTTTAGGAGACAGGTTGTCAATTGTGCTTTTTGCCTGAAGTTGTCTTGTATTTAACGACTTAAGAGCTGGTGTAGAGGAAAATGGAAAGCTACATAATCAAACAGATCTTAGCTATTAGCAGGGTATATAGAGGGGAAAATGCCTATTTAACAAAATATACGTAGTGTGTATGTGTTATGTTGGTGCTTTTTGTTTCAAAAAGCAGTGATTGCCAGGGGTCAGCACCTTTTCTTGTGGCAGTACTGCTTAGGCAAAGCTTACGTTTTGCCTGTGTTCTTACAACTCCGTTGCCTGGATGTACAGTGACTCAGAATGCCTTGCTAAAACTAAACAGACTACGTGCCTTTCCCTGTTTTTAAGTTTATGAGAAACCATATGCACAGAAACTTAATTAACGTAAGGTAGAGCAGGGGGAAGTTCAGCGTGGAGACTGGAACTTCTTAGTACCTTTGGCTCGAGAACAGAATGATGTGGGAAAACAGGTTGTGATTCTTGGGAAGTATTTTTTCTCTCTGTGGGTTATTTTGTCCTGTACTAGGAAGAAATTCATGCTCTTTCACAAGAGACCCCGTCAACTTCCCAAAACAGCGCGTAGCACAGTGGTTAGGGCATTTGTGTGAAATAAGACGCTCGGGCTAAGCTCTGTCTTGCCTTGATTGAAAAGTTTTTGGACCTTAGAAACCTTCCTGAGGAAAGCTTTTCTGTGTTGAACTGGCATTTCTGACTTTAAACGAACAAACCAACCAAAAAAACCACAAGCTGTACACGTGGCCAGCTGGTGTGCAAGGAAAATAGAAAATGCAATACAAAGCAATTTAAATATGCATAGCCTTGTCTTTATATTCATAGCCAAAATGTGTAGTGTGTTGGTATGTGACATGATTTACAGTGTAAACTTTGAGGCATGCTAACTAATTACACATGTGTAACATGTAATTGGTGTTGGGTTTCTAGGCTCAAGGGAGCCTAAATGCAAAGATGGTATTTAAATAATTGGCTACTTCAAATCCATGACTGTGGCCAAATGACCCGAGGTGAGTTGTCCAGCAGTCAGCTGGAACCTTCCTAAGAATACCTTGTGTTAAGGCTTGTGCCTGCGGCCTGTAAAGTATGTGGCCCTCCGAGGTTTATGGCAGCGCGGGCTGGAGAGCGTGCAGGAGCGATCCAGTGGTCATTTGTCGGTGAGGCAGGGCCTTCCTGAGGGGAACGAAAGCAAAACTGAACCTACGAGTATGGTTTTTAAACAGGTTTCCTGTAAAAATGTGTCTTGCAAAATGTAAATTCAGTCGTGCGGTTCATCTTTTATTTGTAGTATATGACTATTATGAAAATGAAAATATTTGCATTCCTAGCTGTCTTTGTTGAGGTATATTTCTGTAACGTGTCGTTACTTAATAACAAACTTCATCTTGAAGTGCAATAAGTTTTCATGGGGTACCCGTGTGTGTTGATAGTGGGACTTGCAGTAAGTGCATGGCCACTTGACAAATGTTACAAACATTCTATTATTTCATTTTTCAACTTTAGATTATAGCATCATTTGTCACTTAATACAAAGATAAAGTTTTTGCATAGTAATGTACAGTGTTTGGTGTTATTAGGAAGCTATTAATTATGCAAGTCGTCTACAATGATCAAGAATGTATTGATCTGTAAAACTGAGCACTTTACTTCCTAATAAACGTTTTATATAATCTATAAAGCAAACATTGTGCCATACACTCAGTTTGTTTATAACGGAACATTAAGAATCCTACATTTTATTTGTGTGTGTTACTTCTATGTCATAGCTTATTCTCAGAATACCTAACAATGTAAAAAGGAGTACGGGGTGTAAATGAACAGAGAGGACTGGGCTGATCCTACTGCTTCATTGCCCAAACAGTACTTTTCTTTTTTTTTTTTTTTAACACTTTATTTCACATTCGCATTTGTGCAAATGCCCAGCCCTATTTTCTGCTATTTCAGGTAGCAGCTCCCACTGATAGTAACACTGTCCCTTTGTTACTTCACAGTTGCTGTCTAAGTTAACTTCTCTGTTCTCTTTTATTTTTTTTCCCTTTGATACAGGGAATCCCACAGCATCTGGAGGATTGAATGGTCCTTAGAAATCCCAGGCTCGCATATAAGCCCCATAGTTCTGTCCGGGCAGCTGCCTCACCGGGTCAAAAGTATACCATAGTAATGAGAATTGAATGCTTAATGTAAATCTGTCTTAGTCTTGAATGAAATGCATACATGCGGAGTTTATTAAGTATATTAAGCCTTTAGTCAGGGTGCTATAAAAGTCACAGTGTGGGGGAAGCGGGAAACTTTTTTGTTTAACACTGTGTATATGTTGCAGTGTTGCTGACTTCTGAAAATTTCTTAAGGAGGTGCAGTTTGAGATGTGTGTTTGGAATAAGAATCACATAGTTCTTCTATCTCCCACGGGCATCACTTGGATGCCTTGTGTATTCAAATACTCTTCTCCAGTAAATCTAAATGAGAACAAAAAACTGAGAAAAAGGAAAGAAAGTTAACGTTATGATAAAACGTCTGCATGCAATTATTACTTGTGTATTTAGGCCCCCACGGGGCTTTTTTTGGTTCCCTGCTTATATAGACCATGCAGTGTGAGTGAAAAGGATGGCAACTGGAGGTGGAGGAGTCCTTCTCTGGAGTCCGTTCTGCAGGCACTCTTCAGGAGAAGTTTAATCTGTTTGTGTCCCTGGCCCTTCCCCATACAGCATTTCTCGCCCTGCTGGGGGCCCCAGGGCAGCGCCGAGCCCCCCTGAGAAACACAGGTGATTGGGGCAGGAAGATGGGTAAGCAGCACTGCTGTCCAGGAGGGAAGGGAGAGCCTAACATTTCAGAGACACTTAAGTCATAGAAGTCTCTCTTCTGAACCAAATTGCTGAAATTCTGATGCTCACAAACCATTCTTGCCTTTCTGCACACAAACTAAATTTAATTCAGAAGCACAGGTGTCTTCTGTTTTGCTAAAAATTTTCTTTAGCTCAGATTATGCCCTGGTCTTACCTGAGAGATGCTGTGGAAGGCTGGAGGAAAAATCAGCTCTCAATTGCTGGCAAATAAATGATGAAATTAATTACTAAAGCGTGCTAAATAGAAGAAAACATTACTGCTGTATATGCCATGTAAACATGAGTTCATGCTCTGTGTCTTCCAGAAAATACATTTCAAAGAAAAATAAATAGCTTGCAAAACAAACCAGTCTTCTACAATGGCAAAATACAAAAAAAAAAAAAAAAAGCTGTCAGAAACTTTTTTCCCTTTGTGGAAACTTAACAAAAGTATCAGCTTGGGTTCTGATCCGTTTTCAGGAACGTAGGAATGCATTGGAGGATTTCTGATCTCACGGTCAGTCTGTGTACCTCTGTGCCATAACGGTCCTTCCAGGCTTTAAGCACTGCTCGTGCAAAACAGGTAGGGAAAGGCAGAGGGACTGCTCAGTGGCTCGTGTGGTAGACCGACATTCAAGGGAGTTGTGTCTCTCTTCTGTGTGTCACCTCACCCTGTTGCGTTAACACACAAATTCAGCCGGTCACGGCTTGGTTCAAAGGAGTGGTGTAAGCGTGCTGATGCTTAAGTGTCAGGAATGCTAAAACAGCAGTGGGATCACAAGCAAGTTTTCCTCGGACAGGAGATTTCTGGCAGCTCCTCTGCTTTGCTTCTCCTTTAAGAAATACTTGGGGAGACTGAAACTGCATCCCAGGAAGCAAAAAGCAGGCCTGAAGGTAGCAGACTTGTGCCTCTTGTAACAGACTGAACTTGGACTTGATGTGAGAGCAGCTCACCTGCAGCCAGGCGTTCAG
This sequence comes from Chroicocephalus ridibundus, assembly GCF_963924245.1. Taxonomy (NCBI): domain Eukaryota; kingdom Metazoa; phylum Chordata; class Aves; order Charadriiformes; family Laridae; genus Chroicocephalus; species Chroicocephalus ridibundus. Next base: position 7,863,053 of record NC_086288.1, read on the forward strand.
GTATTTTGGAGCAGGCCTACCAGCAGTCGGATGCTAGGAAGAAAGCAAGAAGTTTTTTGAGACTCGGGGAGTACGCTGGGTTTGTGTGGCTCTCAAGAAGTTATTAGTAATAAACGCAATACTTAGATTGCCAAAGGACTGATGGAGACAATTTGCATCAGCCACAGATTTGCTGGTGACGTTTTGACAAAAATTTAGACCAGTGAATTCACCCATTTGCAAAGCCTTGCAATGAGTAAAAAATAGATTAGGAGATATTTCCAGGGACTAAATGTTCATTGAAAGACTACTCGCGCAAAACAGAGCAACAATATTAAACTGTTATAGAGCTAGAATTTGTTTAACCGCTGTCTAGATTTTGAGACTTCTACTGCTGCAGACCCAGAGGAACAACTGACTCCAGTGAGCGCCACGGCCGGGGCTTCTTGGTGGTCTCCTTCCCCAGCTGGCAGCACCCGGCCTCTTCGCTCCCTCCCAACCATCTCCCGACGCAGGAGGAGACGGCCTCAGATCCGAAAAGCTCTCAGCCGAAGTAGGTTTATCATATAGAAAAGACATGCAGCTCTTCTGGTTTTAAAACTGTTTTATGTTACTGAGCTTCGAATGCTATTACTGTAAAGGTACTTGCCCTGCTTGGCCAATTAGTCCTGCTAAGCCAGGTAAACATCAAGAGGAGATTCATTTAGGAGCATTTCCTTTCCCTATATGACCCATTTCATCATAGCAGTGCTTATCAAGGGCTGAGGTGGATTTACTGAGGCATGGCTCTGGAAACTTGAGCACAGATAACTTGCTTAAGATTTGTGATGCTTCTACCCCTTTTTTCTAAACAGGCAGCAAGTCCTCTTGCAAGAACCTCCAGCTTCCATTTCAGAAAAACGATTGCTTTGTCATCGCAACCCCCAGAAAGCAGGGAAGGAATCCTTGCATGAGTCATGCACTTCTCCTGGTAAGAAATTTCCGTTTCTTGCAATGTTCTTGTGACGTTAGAGCTGTGTAATAAAGGCCAGTTGGGTTTTGCTTCATTTAAAACAATTAAGTTAAGAAACAGGTTTGACAAGGATTTTTGCTGTCTGTCTGTGAATTCATGCCCAACGAGCAATAGGAGGGAGACTCAGACCGGGAGAGAAAAAAGCATTTATGTTATGTTCATAAGTCTTTTCCCTTTTTTGATAGCTAGCAGTAGAGACGAACATAAGCTCTATCTGACAGAATTCAAAAAGGAGGAAAATATTTAGATTGAAAGAAGTTGTTCATGTCTGTAAGAACCATAATCACACAGACAGATTATTTAGAAAACAAGCGTGTCACATGGAAAATCCAGAGGAGCAACTCCAGGAACCTTTGTTGGCATTGCTGCTATTTAAATTATCAAATTGTACTCTCTCATCCTGTGCCATACCTTTTCTGTAAAAATACACAGCTAAATACGAAGTGAGTGATTGCACTTTAATGAATGTTCAAGAGACAGTTGACGTTTATGAAAATAGCATTTATCAGTTAATATTAGACAACCACTGCCTCTTTTTTTTTTTTTTCCCCAAATTGGTGGTGTCTTTTGGAAGATTATTTGGATAAAATGTGCAGAAAACCGAGCCCTATTGGTCTGTAGAGAGGAACACCGGAATTTTTCATCCAGGAAAGGAAAATTTGAATACTTGTCACATTTATCAGGATACCAGAGGAAAAAATCTGCAAACAGAAAATATGTAACTACAGATCGTAACAGGGATTGTTTGAAGAGGTTTGGTTCACCTTGGGCTGATGCCAGCGCGAGTCCAGAAACAGTTTTCATCGCGTTATCCGAGGTGCCCGTCTGCAGTCACCCAGAGCAGGGCGTTGCACCTGAAGCGCTTGACTCTGTGCCCATTAGGTCAATGGAGATATAATCAGTTCCTTACAGGAGGCAGCTGGCTGTTTCATAATACTGGAGAACGAGGGAATAACGGCAGTGTTGCATTCTTTGAAGAAAAAAGGTGCCTAGGATATTGGCAAGGTAGCTTTCTTGGGAATGAAAGGACCTGCTTAGACAGCAGGAACCAAAACCCTACGGGGCAAAGATTATTGCTCTCTGAATACGAAAGAAATACATGAGGCTGGAGAAGCACGATTTAGTTTTTTATTTGTTTTAACAGGTTAGGCATTAGTTATGTTTGGATTTCTGCAGCAGGAATGTAGTCAAAAATAGGGGCAAGAACCGATAGAAAGTGTCTGGGCCTGTGAACACATTTTGACCTGCCCGTTCTTGGGTTCGTGAGCCGTATGGGTTAATCAGTATGTCTGGTGACTTCTCTTACGCTTGTTTTGTGACGATTGCAATTCCATGTAATGTCCTTATCTTCTTGGGTAAGGGTGGTTTTCAACAGTTCGGTGGCAACTTCAGAAATCGTGCAGCCTTGGTGGCACAGTTGTGAAGTGCTTTCATCAAAGGCCTCAGCGTGAAATAAGAGAGACTGCAGAGAGAGTGACTAGGCCTGAGCATCAAATACAAATTTTCTTCTGTACAAGGTACCTTTGCCCTTTTGACATGCTCTTTTTCAAGTATTATAGGCATCAGGTTTGCAGTGTAGTGAGTGTGACAGCATTGTCAGACGTCGTTCCAAATAATACTGTAAACACACTGCAAACTTCCAAGGGGTTGCACTGAACTGTTTGACAGCGTTATGTTAGAAATTATTTTTTTCAAGTAATGTAATTGCGTGTCGTATCAGAGGCAGGGGAAGAAAATGAAAAAATCTTTTGGCGCTCACAGTCGTAAAAACCAAAACAAATGTTTGTTAGGAGGCGAGCAACACTCACGGCATTTGGTCCAGTTGCTTGTGCTAGAGCTGTCAAATTGGCTGTGTGGGTGCTGGGATGAGAGTAATCACCATGGTGAAGGCGGCTGCACCTTTAATGAAAACATTAGTTGGTCGATTACAGCAAATGGAGCATTCCATTCATTACAAGAAATAATTACTTTCAGTTAGTGGCACTGAAAATATAATAAAAACCTTACTTTCTGTCCTGAAAGCAATAAAATTTCAGGTGGTAGCTTTTTAAGATTTTTGTTACATAAAGCTTCCTTCAAACTAATCAATTCAAATGAATTGTAGTACGTCTTTAGAAAGTAAGAACCTTCAGCTTGTGATTTAGGTTTAGTTACTTGAAAGCAGTTCAGATGGAGGATTTAAAAGAAAAAAAATCTTCAACCAGATTGGATAATTTCCCGTAAAACCTAAACATAAGTAAGTCTTGTAAAGTTTCCTAGAGGCCACGTTAAATCACTTACTGTTAAATGTAAGCAACCCGAAACATGAATTTTCACACACAAAAACACATTTTCAATTGAGTTTGTGATATAATCAGAATGATTAAATTCTGTACATCACAATCATTTAAGACTAAATTCAAATGACAAAAATCTCAGGAAAACAATGGTATCAGGCAGTTATGTCATTTTTAAGCCCGAGCAATGCATGAGTCTTAACACTATAAACCACTTGATCCATGGTACCCTATCACTAAGGTCCTGCCGAAAGGAGCGAATGTCAGGGATAATTCGGCTCCTAAGCCAACTGCAGTGGAAAGCAGGATCATATCAAGACCAATTTGGAGCGGATTAATGAAAAAAGCTTTTAATGAGCCGTGTACCTCTCAAAGAATGCTTGTAAAATCCATCCCTAATGAGGGTGGGGAGATAGAAAAGATTGTGAGAAACAAGTCAGGACCATTAACCTTGGGGTATTACGAGATCCTTGAGAGTCTAATTCTTGTCACAAGGTCAAGCTTTTACAAAGCAATTATTAAGGATCTCCATAGTATCAACATACAGACGCGCACACACACACACTCAAAGCCTTTTAACCTCAGGGTTTCTGGACTCGTTTCCCCTCCTACTAATCACTGGGTTTTTTCCTGCTTCCCTTGTTCATAAAGGTACGTGTTATAGTGGCTATACGGATGATGTATCTCCTGGCTTGTGCAAGCCATCTCATTGTAGTACTCAGTGCCCAAACAAAAGTGGAGAACCAAGGTTTTACTTACTATTTCGCTTTTGCCTTTCTCTCAGCTTGATTTGTGTGCCCCTCTGTCGGAATGAGGAAAGAAAGCAAAATTCTCATCTCTCTGCCATAGTGGGCCAGCGGTTCTAACTTTAATCTTGAGCGAGGGCAGGTTGGCACTAGCACCCGCTGCCAATTTTAATTTTTCCAAAGTACAAGAAAATAGTCTGTCATGAGTGATCAAGCAGTTTATTAGTCCTATCTTCTTCTGACCCAGATATATATGGGAAGTAGAATGCTAGATAAAAAGAGAAAAATATAATCTTAATTTAAAGCCTATAGTGTGACAGTGAAGTCTGACATGACTACTGCTGTAATTTCTGTTCATGCAGCTAAGGTATAGAATTTTATAAATCTCATTACGGAACCGCAGAGCTCAGCTAACAGTTTCATGGCTAGATTGTGCTGCTGCTGGTTCGTTAGTGTGTGGGTCTTCTCATCAAAATCACTGAGAGCAAATGAGCTAAAAAAATGATGCACTCAGGAGCAGCAGAGTCTGTCCTTTCATTGAGATGAATAGGAATTCTTCCTGGGCAAGAGTTCTGGGATTTGCTCTGGTCATATTGGCCACTTCAATGGAAATGAAATCATACCGGCAGTATGTTTAACTTTTCTCTGCAGAGCGAAATACAGAGTTAAGTATTGAGTAGTGCAGGAAGAAACACTTGTTATATGTAAATACATTCTTACAGATGGCCAACTGCTAAAATAGGCAGTGTAAAGCAAGAAAAGTTTAGGAGTTTCTTGGTAAATACTGTCTGTGCAATATTGTGTCATAGTCTGTTCAAAATGTGAGTAGCTTACCTTAATTTGATTATTTCCTTTCTCAGAAGCCACTGTTGTATATTGAAATTTATTTTATTTTCAGATCAGAGCATAGTCTGTGCGATCACATTTATAACTCTTTAAATGTTGAAACGTTAAGGACCAGCTACAACTACCTGGGCTGTTCTAAATCTGGGCTGGTGGATTAATTTTTTTTCTCTAAAGACAGCTTCTCTAATTCTGCTTTTATTTCTGTGTAGTATGAGGACCTGGAGTACTTTTTCTGAAGTTTTTTTTTTTTTTTTGCAGCAACCACATCGCTGTTATCTCCTCACTGTTTCCTTCTGCTTAAAAGGGAAAAACGTGTAAGTAAACTAAAGGTACAGAACATTTTCTGCCAATTTTTGTACTCTGAAGCTTTCATTTTCCCCAGCAGCACTACATTTTACCACTACATATTAAAACACTACAATAGTTAGCGATGAGGTCAGCAACAATACTGAATTTGTATGTATCAAAACGTTAAGCTTAGAATGTAGTATGAGCTGTCCAAAAGCTTAGATCTTTTCACTTACTACAGGTAGCACCCCAGCTCTGAATATTCTGGAAAGAAAAAAATCTGAATAGAAATGGAAGATCAATCAAATCTGTAAGTACAAAACATAAACAAAAGAGTTGGAACAGATTTATGTTTTACAATCGGAATTTTACCACCAAGAATGATGGTGCATTCTCGGAGGCGCATGTTTCAGCACTGCACCACAAATCCCAACGTGTTCCATTCTCAAGAAAACATTCACCATGGAAGATTGTATTCCCGAAGGCTCTGTTATCTTTTTCGATTTGCTGTCTCTGTAGCTTTCTGCACAAAGGAAGGACTCAAAGGAGAAATTCATAATGGGGCAATTCCATGATACGGGCTTAAATGAGGCAGGAATAAGGAATTAAGCAAGCCACGTTACCTCCTCTGTATGCCTCAGCGCTTTGTGGTTAGTGTAGCTATCAAGGAAGCCACACAGGTAAGAAATGAAGTGTTTTTATTTAATACAGTACGTACTTCTCTTGAGGATCATCTCTAATGATGTTGGACATAGTTGATAGGATGAACACTGTCATTCGGCTTTCAAAACATTAACGAAGGACTTCTTATGTTCAGGATGTGAAGAAGTTCCCCTGAGTTCTTTAGGAGGTTGAAATGCAGTATTATGTTACAGTTTTAGTGGCTCTGAGCCAAGCAGTGAAGCCTTAATTGTATCCACAAGTACTCATGGATGCAAGCTGTGAAATATAAGCTTAAATATCTGCTTCAGTTTAAGTCTTTTAATGACGACTGACCCAATTCTTGAATTAGTCATCATGTTTTAATGTATTGAAATATTGTGCAGTATTGCAGTGGAATAATGGAATGGCAAGGTGAAGATTTTTTTTTTCAAAATTTTTAATAAAAATATTTGGGTTTTGAAGAGAATACAAGTACAAAATGTCAAAAATTGCACATCTCAAATGCCAATTTTTTCTTTGTTCATGAGAAAAATAGCAGAAGCTGACATACCGGGAGGCTTTTAAACACTTGCAAACATAGAGGAGAGGAGAAATCTTCCAAAAGAATTCTGTGACGTATCTCATTTCTTTATGAATGATACCTGCCTGCTGTGACAGTTTGTTTGCACCTGTCTATATAAATATCATCCAGATTTTTAGAAGTATCCTCTAAAAGCTCTCCAGACACAGGTGCTGGGCATAGTGGTTCCCTGTCTGACACATCTTCACTTGTCATCTGACATCAAATTAAACTATTTGAAAACAGAGTGATTGCTATGAAAAGGATTTTACCTACAGAATTATGCATAAAGTAAATGCATAAAAATGTATAGGAGACACGGTATCCCAAATGTAACTGCAAGTTGAGTTCTATCATCTTGACAGAGATGTCCTTGCAGTGAGGTCTTTGCACAAGCTCACTACCGTGGACTTCAAGAGAGCAGACGTGATCCCTCTTGAGGGTTCATGTCAGGGTAACATGGGAAAAAGTACTGGAGGGAAGAGGGGGCCCAAGAAAGCTGGTTAGTATTCAAGGATCACCTCCTCCAAGCTCAGGAGCGGTGCATCCTGAGAAAGTAGTAGTCAGGCAAAAATGCCAGGGGGCCTGCATGGATTAACAAGGAGCTCCTGGACAAGCTCAAAAGCAAAAAGGAGGCCTACAGAGGGTTGAAGTAAGGACTGGTTGACTGGGTGGAATACAGAGAAACTGTCCGAGTGGCCAGGAACAAGATTAGGCAAGCTAGAGCCCAGATAGAATTAAATCTGGCCAGGGACATGAAGGATAACAAGAAAAATTATAAGTATGTCAGGGGCAAAGGCAAGACTAGGGAAGATGTGAGCCCTCTCCAGAAGGAAACAGGAGACCTGGTCACCCAGGATACGGAGAAGGCTGAGGTTCTGAATGACTTTTTTGGCTTGGTCTTCACTGGCAAGGGCTCCAACCACACTGCCCAAGTTGCAGAATGTAAGGGCAGGGTCTATGAGAATGAAGAACCTCCCACTGTAGGAGAAGATCAGGCTCGAGACCATCTGAGGAACCTGAAGGTGCATAAATTTGTGGGACTGGATGAAATCCATCCACAGGTCCTGAGGGAGCTGGTAGATGAAATCACTAATCCGCTTTCCATTATATTTGAAAAGTCATGGCAGTCTGGTGAAGTTCCTGCTGATTGGAAAAGGGGAAACATAACCCCCATTGTCAAAAAGGGGAAAAAAGGAAGACCCAGGGAACTACAGACCGGTTGGTCTCACCTCTGTGCCTGATCATGGAGCAGATCCTCCTGGAAACTCTGCTAAGGTACGTGGAAAATAAGGAGGTGATTGGTGACAGCCAATGTGGCTTCACCAAAGGCAAGTCATGCCTGACAAATCTCGTGGCCTTCTATGATGTTGCCACAGCACTGGTAGATAAGGGGAGAGCAACTGATGTCATCTACCTGGACTTATGTAAAGTGTTTGACGCTGTCCCGCGTGACATCCTGGTGTCTAAAATGAAAAGGCATGGATTTGATGGATGGACCGCTTGGTGGATAAGGAACTGTCTAGATGGCCGCCCTCAAAGGGTTGTGGTCAATGGCTCAATGTCCATGTGGAAACCAGTGACAAGTGGCGTTCCTCAGGGGTTCGTACTGGGACCACTGCTTTTTACATCTTTGTCGGCGACACGGACAGTGGGATTGAGTGCACCCGCAGCAGGCTTGCTGATGACACCAAGCTGTGTGGTCAACATGCTGGAGGGAAGAGATGCCATCCAGAGGGACAGGCTTGAGAGGAAGGCCTGTGCAAACCTCATGAAGTTCAGCCAGGCCAAGTGCAAGAGCCTGCATGTGGGTGATGGCAGTCCCAGGCACAAATATATGTTGGGCGGAGAATGGCTTGAGAGCAGCCCTTGATGAGAAGCTCAACATGAGCCATCAATGCGCACTTGCAGCCCAGAAAGCCAACTGCATCCTGGGCCACATCAAAAGAAGCATGGCTAGCAGATCGAGGGAGGTGATTCTACCCCTCTACTCCACTCTGGTGAGACCCCACCTGGAGTACTGCGTGCAACTCTGGAGTCCTCAGCACAAGAAGGACATGGACCTGTTGGATCTGGTCCAGCGGAGGGCCACGAAGATGATCAAAGGGCTGGAGCACCTATGCTATGAGGACAGGCTGAGAGAGTTGGGGTTGTTCAGCCTGAAGACTCCGGGGAGACCTTATAGCGGCCTTCTGGTACCTAAAGGGGGCCTACAGGAGAGATGGGGATGGAAACTTTATCAGGGAGTGTAGTGATAGGATGAGGAGTAATGGTTTCAAACTGAAGGAGGGTAGATTTAGATTAAATATTAGGAAGAAATTCTTTACTGTGAGGGTGGTGAGACACTGGAACAGGTTGTCCAGGCAGGTTGTGGGTGCCCCATCCCTGGAAGTGTTCAAGGCCAGGCTGGATGGGGCTTTGAGCAATCTGATCTAGTGGGAGGTGTCCCTGCCCATGGCAATGGGGTTGGAACTAGATGGTCTTTAAGGTCCCTTCCAACCTGAAGCATTCTATGATTTGCCTGGGCAGCAGCTAGGGAGCTGCCGGCCGGCTCTCCCTCCTCTCACATGGCAAAACCTCAGCTTGGGGCCACTGATGTAGTTTTACTGCAGCATGCTGGCTGCATACAAGGAGAAAAACCAGTCAGCAGCAATAGAGATAATCCCTGCGTGTGGATTTTTCTTGGAAGGTGGCAGGTACACTGGTGAAGTAGTACAGCTAAGCAAGTGTTCCCCCTTGTTGTACTGCACAACGCTACAGGCTTGGGGAAGAGTGGCTGGAGAGCTGCCTGGGGGAAAAGGACCTGGGGGTGTTGGTCGACTGCCGGCTGAATATGGGCCAGCAGTGTGCCCAGGTGGCCAAGAAGGCCAACAGCATCCCGGCCTGTATCAGGAACAGTGTGGCCAGCAGGACTGGGGAAGTGATCGTCCCCCTGTACTCGGCACTGGTCAGGCCCCATCTCAAGTACTGTGTCCAGTTTTGGGCTCCTCACTACAAAAAAGACATTGAGGTGCTGGAGCGGGTCCAGGGAAGGGCAACGAAGCTGGTGAGGGGTCTGGAGAACAAGTCTTATCAGGGGTGGCTGAGGGAGCTGGGGTTGTTCAGCCTGGAGAAAAGGAGGCTGAGGGGAGACCTTATCGCTCTCTACAACTACCTGAAAGGAGGCTGTAGAGAGATGGGGGTCGATCTCTTCTCCCAAGGGACAGGCAATAGGACAAGAGGAAACAGCCTCAAGTTGCACCAGGGGAGGTTTAGACAGGATATTAGGAAAACTTTCTACACTGAAAGGGTTATTAAGCGTTGGAACAGGCTGCCCAGGAAAGTGGTGGGATCACCATCCCTGGAGGTATTTAAAAGACAGGTAGACGTGGTGCTTAGGGATGCAGTTTAGTGATGGTTTTGGTCAGCTGATGGTTGGACTCGATGATCTGAAAGGTCCCTTCCAACCTAGACAATTCTATGCATCTCCTAAATAAACTCAAGAGGGGGGATGACTGGTGAGGAGTCCACAGACCACAGCCAAAATTAAGCAACAAGTCTTTAACATAAAGCAAATTTTATTGCATGAAATAATAATGGGGTGATAATGGCAGAGGCCCTTGTTGGAAGTGCTGCTGCATCTGTACTAAGCGGAAGGACATGAACTACCAGTGCCGCAGATGGCTAGGGGAAAACTGGGGTGGCCAGGAAAGGATTGCTGCAACCTGTGGGGTCTTAAAAGTGTGGTACCATCCTGATTAGCTGTACGCTTGAATTTGGTCACCATAAAATAGACTAAGAACTCACGATAGCAGAAATAACAGGACAGTGAAGATGTCTTGCAGTTATACGGAGAAGATGCAAATTTCAGTACAAGGATTATGCAAACTGGCAGAATAAGAAAGTACACGGTCACCTTTATTTAAAAAATAAGTGTTTCTAGCACTCAAGCCTGGTAAGAAAAAACTTGATGGCGTCAGTTAAATACACTCTAGAGCAGTAACGATTCCCAAATAGAGCATGAGACGCGCACTGAGAGGGAGAGGATGCTTTTGTCACTGTCTCATTTAGACTGTGACCACATTAGCAGTAGAGACTGCGTTGCCATCCTGATAAGCATCACTTCGGACTGAATTACTTGCCAGTGAATGTAGGTGATGATAAAGTATGGAATCGTTATTTTTTTTTTTCAGGTTAAGCCACTAAGTACTAGTTTCATTGTTAAGAAATTCATAGCTAGAACATGCAGAAAGGCTGAATAGTCTCTTGAAGAAATGAATAGTTGTGTACATTTTATGGTAAAGGTAACTGAGGCATGCTAGACACTTCAGCAAAGTACATTAATACTAAGCGTTTAATATACCAGGATGGCATTCACTTGTGTAATCATAAACAAAAGTACAAAGGAAGATCTCTTAAAAAAGAATCAAGTCAGTTGCACAGTCAGTTTATCAAACTACTGAATGGTGGAAACTGCATTTTTCATTCTGGCTTCAAGAGAACTTCTTCATGAAATGCAGTTTCAGGTATGCAATGATAATGAATATTACCATCATGCAGGCGAGAGCCAGGTGGTTCTGCCACAGGCCCCAGCTGGTCGCGTCAATGCCTTGCATTTTCAGATATTCATCGCCGGTACATGGCCTACAGGTAAATACATGCACATTTGTAAACTTAGTCAGTTTGAAGTATCTGGGAAGATCCCTAGAAATTGTAGTGTGATTTCACGTCTGTAGTAGACCAGGCAATCACCAGCTGTATGTTACTATTTTATATTTGTAAATTTGTTTGTCTTGTAGATACGAGCAGCTTCCCGTAGGCAGCTGGAGTGGATTTTGTGAGGCTGTATAATTGTAGTGTGTGTCCCGGTGTTTCAGTCAACGCGGTTTAAAGAAAAGCAAGAAGCATAATGCCAGATATTTCTAGCGTTATAAATACTAAATATGACAATAAGCAGAATGTTCTTTGCAGACAGAATGCAAAAACCCAGTCAAAACTTAATTTTCCGTATAAAAATTCACAGATTCTGCTGGTCATCAGCGAGTATCTCACAGACAGACTCGTGCACTGGGACTTTGTAAGTTACTGGTAGTGGGATTCATTTTAACGTACCAAAATACTTACATCTGGTTTATCTGCCGACAGGTATGATTGCTGATTAAATTTGTGCTGTTACCGCTGCCGCAAAAGTTCAGACCAGACAATTCATTGATTTGTAAAGCCTTTTAAAAGAAAAGAAACAACGCCAGCAGAAATTAGTAGGTAAAGAAATGATAGGTTAACAAGATGAGACGTAATTCAGTTCAAATTCATTCTAAAAACATAATGGTATCACTACTTATAATGTTTGCCAAATCTCCATTTTTTCAACCGAGCTGCATAGCTCTTTTAAGAGAGGAATGTACGCGGTCCACACGCGTGTCACCAGGCTTTAGCACTTCCCCCAGGCTAGGCTATTTCTGCACAGGCATAGTAAAGCCCAAACTTACCTGCGAAACATCACCCTGGCTTAAATTATCAAACGTTAGGAGAAAAGTTTTAGCTTGACAAGTTTTTGTTTGATCGATGGAAAAGAGCAGAATTGGGTTTTAGGGATAACATTGTCGTTTACGCTGAGTCATTTTTGTCCAACGGCATTCCAGGGAATGTAGTCATTTAGCGTCTCTCTCACAGGAGGTGTTTCCAAGATCCAGAAATGAGCTCCTCTAAACAGCAGTGGGTGCTGCTTGATGAGAAGCCTTTCGTGTTTCAAGACACTGCACTATGTTCTGAGGTTGCTGTATTTAATTAGCTTATGGGCTCGTTAGCCCCTAAAGTTTGGAGTTTTCTTTATCATGCGTAAAGACATGACTTTCTAGCAAATATTTTACAGGTCTGTACACAGGAAAATAAAGCACTTACTGTCATTCCATACCGGGGGATGCTAAAGTATTGGAGCCAGGAGAGCCAGGACATGACGCTTGTGAGGTTGACCAGCAACCCAGAAAAAATCTAGAGGCAAAGATTACAAAAAAGCCTCAACAACAACAAATTACATGCTGTTACCATGCATTCTTTTCTAGCTCTTGACTCTGCTGCTTCAGATTAAAAACAAGTGGGAAGGCATTTCTAGAGGAAGAAACTCTTCCAGCGGAAGAGCACAGGAGATGGAAGGAGTCATTGCTGCTACCCAGCTTTGGGCCATAACCGAGCGTGGTCCTTCTCCTGTCATGAGTAACGGGGAATGCTTTAAACCCAGTGCATTAAACCCAGGTGCTTCCCATCTGTGGGTCCCTCATGGGTTCACATGAAGTGTCTGCTTTCACTTGGGTGTGTGGAGCTGATGGAGGTGTGTGCTTGCTTTTGCTCATGGGCCCCAAGTCTGAGGAAATGTGGGGTTTGGGCTGTCGGTTCAGCGCTGCCTCGTTGTTTCTGTTTTCTAACTGTAGCCGTTTGCGCGTTGCCTGGTTCCGGCGTGCCTGATGGTTGGCTCTGCAGCTGGGGAGGTCGGGAGTTCTCAGAGAGCAGGAGGCTGGGGGTTATGTCCTCAGCCGGCCAAATTTGTCTTTGGCAAAGCTAAAGGAGAGCGAACGAAATGTAGCCCTAGGCCGCTTTCCTGCTTCCCAGGCAGCACGCTGGCTGCCGGAGCGCAGAGAAGAGGGCAGAGGAACCCCTCTCCCTCCCCCTCACACCCAGCCCCCCCGCGCCCTTAGTTCTTGTTAGTTAAAAGGACTAATCAGAGTATTTCAACCCACAGCATCCAAATATTCAAATCGGACAAATCAGGATAATCAACATGCTCAACCCCACAGTCTTTTTGCAGAATTCAGCTGAACTCTGTGCTGGTAGGATTTCTTAGATTTCAGCATTGCTAGGATTTCAGGAGTCAGTCTAGAAAACTGAATAATGCTACTCACAATCATAAAAACAAATGTGATAGTCATGAGCAGGTTTGCTACAGCGACCACGCTCTGTCCTGCTGCAATGGCTAGTGACATAGAAGTGGCTGTGTAGGACACCATCATAAGGGTAAACATCATTGTAAAGAAGGCTTCTACTGTTGGTTTCAAACCTTAAAGATCAGAACAAGAAGGGTTTCAGTATGAGCCTGCCAAAAGCTCTGCCGTAACCTGAATGCTATCCTGACTCACGTAGTGTGTCCTGCCCGTAGAGTACGTTTTGTCTGACAGCCTAGGCTACGTCTCCGAGACCCAAGACTGCAGTAAGGCTTGTGGCAGCCCGTACCCGTACGCCCTGTCAATGGAGGACAGGCTGAATAAGTAGTACGCCTGTAACTGCAGTTAACAGTGGAGACAGCAAAATGGGTAGAAGTTACAGTACTGTGCTCCACGAAGCCCAAGGTGAAGACTTCACTGTGGCTTCAAGTTGCCTATCAAAGGAGAAGTTTCCAGTGCACTTCCATGGGCAGCAGTTGTACAGCACTTCGCTGGTTTCCAGCAGAGCCCTCTCCTAACGGACCCAGTGGCCCTTGGGTGGCTATGGATGTGGTAGCAAGGTCTGTCTCACTCTGAGAAGCCTCTTGCTGGTGCGTCTGTGTTTCCTATTCCTTACGGAAGAAAAGTCAGACCAAAACCAAACTGTGGTTATTTTTAAATTTTGCTTGCGCTTTCAAGTTTTTGGGACTCCCCAAAAGGACGTCGTGATCTGAAACCTCACCCTAGGAACATGGTCTGCTTGGGAGATGTCTTGAGGCTGACATTTGAAGGTGTTCTAGGGCTGTAACAGTTGATGCTAGCAATTTTCAAAGTCTGCTCCCTAACCAGAAAGCATTTCACCAAAAAGAACAAGCTGATATTAATTCGCACAATACTAAGTTCTTAAAACGTTTTCTTTGATGGGTGTTTTCTTGCAAGGATGGAAACAGTATCTCATAAAAGTTTCCAGAAGCTAAGATGGCCATAAATGAAAAGGAATAAATCAAACCTATGTAGTAATGGTTATGGCACGCTTCCTTTTAGGGACAGTGGAGATGAGACACGTCACAGATTCTCACATGAATGCTTAAATCAAAGAAAGTGCGTCTCTTCTGTTAACAGCATGGTATACTAAAAGCAGGTGCCATGCCGATGTAGTGCTTTAGCCTATAAAATATACCTGCGTACATGCACATATTGTTGATTTATTGAGGGGGTTGTAATGGGACTGTAGGAGACCATACTTGCCTAACATGAAGTATATTATGCAGGTGAAGATGATACTTGGAATGGTCCTCATGGGTATTAAATCAGCCATGAGCTTTGAGATGAAATAAACCGATGTTCTGTAGTACCCACTGATATACTCATGTCTGGAACACAGAGAGAGGTACAGCAGGTTACAAATTCAGTCACTAAAAAAGGGTCAGATTGTTTTCATCTGGAGACAAATGAATTCTAGCTCAAACGGGGGAAAAAAAGAGGTCTTTCATGGTCTCACTCCAGTGAGCCACACACTAGAGTAAGAGTGGCGTTTTCAGATGCAAATGAATATGGATACTTGTGCAGGTGGTTTTTAGTAAATGTATGTGTCGTGTCATCAAAACAGAGAGAAGGGGTAAAGCTTAAATAACTTTCCTTTTCTGTACGGTGTAATCTGCATAGCTGTAAAGAATCCAGTTGTGCAGTATTTACTGTCCTCCCTTAGCGTGTCACAAACTCGTTAATCAATACCAAAGTTGAGTATTCAGGGTTGGTTGGGTTTTTTTCCTACCTACGTTAATAATTTTAAACTCTGAGCATTTGGGGGATTTGCGGACAACTCTCTAACGGGCTAGAAGAGTGCATTTGCCACGAGCACTAGCAGTGAAACAATTTGAAAACTGCCGTAGGTGTACTTAAATGACACAGCTCCAGCAGGGCAAATGAGCAAACTCTATAACGACAGTCCCTGTACAATAAAAGATAAACTTTTTTTTGTACGTTTTACTTACATAAATATCTTTTTTTCCACAATGAAGAGCTCGATAGCTGAGATGCTGCTGAAACACTGGTTGGTGGTCAGAAAGAACATTGCACCCACTCTACAAAAAGTAAAACAGCAAGCTGTTATTAAAAATGCGATGTAAATGTAGTGCTTCTACTACAGCGTAGTACGTAAATCCAACTGTAAGCCTTGGAGCTCGGCCGTCTGTGACCTCCTATCCCGAATTCCCCGGGAAAAGGCTACTTATTTTTTAATGTACTTTCCTGACACATCGAAAAATCTCGGTCTGGGAGGCGTTTGTCTGATGCAAGCTGTGAGGAACTGAATAAGGAAGGTGAGAAGCTGCTTTCACCTTTCCCACGAAAATTTAAGGCTTTGCTTTCACACCCAATTGAAAACTGGGCCATTTTTACATAAACGCTATGAAGTATGTCAAGACTAAGAACCCAGAGCTTTCTTAGTTACAAACCCCTTTGTCAGGGCACGTACTTGCAACTGTCAAAACGATACATAGACCAGAATAATTTTAAAATCTAGCTTTAGGTGCACCTTCTGATTCACTGCTGTTAAATGCAAGCGTTTATATGGAAGCAGTTGCAAGATCAAAAGCTTTAGTTACCCAGGTTTATGTAGCCAAGTCTGTGTATTTTAATCTTTTATCTTGGGGGAAAAAAGTTAAAATGCTGCCATGCCCAATTAAGCCTTTTTGCTACGATGCCTGCTGTGGCCGTTTTCAGCGACCCGACTGGCACTGAGAAACGTCGCCCTACAGCAGCAGCATCACTCCCTTCATTTTAACAGGAGAGCAGGGCAGGACCGCGTCCCCCTCTCAGTTCTACGGGCACCTTCCTAGGGGCCGAAGAATGTCCTCGCTTCAAAGTCGCTGACGTAGGCTTGGCCTTCCCTACTGATGTGAAGGGAAGCGTTTGCTTTAAAGAGGTAGAGACGTTTCTTAAAGAGCTCGTGGGTTCCTTCTCAGCCTCCAAGCTGTTTGTTACTCTATGGCAACGACGAGGGAGCTTTATCAAATTTTTGGGTACCCATTACCTAAACTGACTAACCTGTTCTGCAGTCCAGTGGAATCGTCTTTAAGGCCAAAGAAAATGGCACCTACAACCAATCCCAGCAAAGCTGTAACACACACCTAAATGTGGGGGGGGGGGGGGGGGGAAAGAGGAGGAAAGGTATTATTCTCATTGCTTTCAAAGCTTCGGCAGGTTTTTTTGAAATATGCAGCGGGTGAGTAGATTGACAGGAAGCATTTTCAGAAAGGAGAAAAGCTGTAACAGAAGGGAGTAAATGGGGCGGTTAGCAGTACCTGCGGCACAGCAGTACTTCGAGTCTCGCGCCACGGGATCTTTAGAGAGGTGGCTGTAAGACACAGCAGCTCCCCAGAGCCACCTGCCCTCGGCGGTGGCCAGCCACTGTTGTCTCACCTGGGCTAGAAAGGAGGGACAGTACAGGAGCTTCATCTGCCGCTCACTCTTCTGTGGTGGCAGTGGCGGGAGGCACGTTTGTGCAGCAGTATCACAGCTTTTACCTGACCTCCTGCTGGGCCAGATCTATGACCTCAGGGAACTGCTCTGGCAGTGCCGGAGGGTGCTGGCACCATTGATGTGAGGAGAACAATACCAGGGGCTTGGTGGGGCATGTTAAAAACGGGGAGTAACACCTTTCCCCAGAGGAACCTTGGCATCACGTGCACCTCAGACAAGTGCCTTTCCCCCACCGCTGTTTCAGTCATTCTTGGATCACAGAATGGCAGGGGTTGGCAGGGACCTCTGGAGATCATCTAGTCCAACCCCCCTGCCGGAGCAGGGTCACCCAGAGCAGGTTGCACAGGAACGCGTCCAGGCGGGCTTTGAACGTCTCCAGAGATGGAGACTCCACCACCTCTCTGGGCAGCCTGTGCCAGTGCTCTGCTACTGTCAAAGCAAAGAAGTTCCTCTTCGTGTTTAGATGAAACTTCTTATGTTCAAGTTTGTGCCCATTACCTCTTGTCCTGTCACTGGGCACTACTGAAAAAAGACTGGCCCCATCCTCCTGACACCCATCCTTTAATTATTTATAAGGCATTGATAAGATCCCCCCTCAGCTGTCTTTTTTCCAGACTGAAGAGACCCAAATCCCTCAGGCTTTCTTCATAAGAGAGATGTTCCAGTCCCCTCATCATCTTGGTAGCCCTTTGCTGCACCCTCTCCAGCAGCTCCCTGTCCTTGAACCGGGGAGCCCAGAACTGGACACAGTACTCCAGGTGCGGCCTCCCCAGGGCAGAGCAGAGGGGGAGGATGACCTCCCTGGACCTGCTGGCCACGCTCTTCTTGATGCACCCGAGGATGCCATTGGCCTTCTTGGCCACAAGAGCACATTGCTGGATGTTGTGATGGAAGTTAATTGATGATGTGTTGCAACCTCAGTCCTCTCTGATACATCTACTAATACTCTCCACCTTTCATCCTCCTTGAGACAGCCAGTGACTCCCCATCTGCTGTCAGTGACAAGGGTAACTTCAGCTCTAGGGCTCACCATGCTCTTCAGTGCAGCGCTTCTGCGATGGTTTCTTTGGAGCCACCTCAATGCTGCTTTGAGCTTGGCAACCATTAACCGAAAGCAGCCTTTTCTGACTGCCGGGTTGGAGGCAACAGTTCATTTTCATGCTCCCCAGTGGGCTCTATCATGCTGGGCTCTATCACACATCTTATTCATGGGATTTTTTTTTAACGTGAGCAAGATACTACAACTGGGCTACAGGTGTACTGATATTTGCAGTCTGTAATACAATTTAAATAGCAAAGATACCAGCTGCCTCAAGGATAGAATTTGAAAAACTGAAGTGTATGCATCACACTTTTTTAATGCTAAGTGCAAATGACAAAAATCTCAGCGAAACTGATGGTATCAGGCAGTTCTGTCATTTTTAAGCGTGAGCAATTCATAAATCGTAATACCATAAACCCCTTGATCCATGGTACCCTATCACTAAGGTCCTGCCGAAAGGAGCAAATGTCAGGGATAATTTGGCTCCTAAGCCAACTGCAGTGGAAAGCAGGATCATATCAAGACCAATTTGGAGCAGATTAATGAAAAAAGCTTTTAATGAGCCGTGTACCTCTCAAAGAATGCTTGTAAAATCCATCCCTAATGAGGGTGGGGAGATAGAAAAGATTGTGAGAAACAAGTCAGGACCATTAACCTTGGGGTATTACGAGATCCTTGAGAGTCTAATTCTTGTCACAAGGTCAAGCTTTTACAAAGCAATTATTAAGGATCTCCATAGTATCAACATACAGACGCGCACACACACACACTCAAAGCCTTTTAACCTCAGGGTTTCTGGACTCATTTCCCCTCCACACTGTCCGTTTGTTCACTCACTGTATAAACCATGATGAAGATAGTTTCTGCCCCTGGCTCAGGACCAATTTTTCTATTGGCTCCTTGAGAATTGCTGAGAATTGCAGTGGGAGTTTTGCTGGTGCCGGGACTGCAGAGTTGGGCTTGTGAATTAGGGGATTCCTGAGGATTAGTCGTTCTGCACAGGTCAGCCAGGCATTCTTTATTTTTGAAGGCAATGTGCAGCTTTGAAGCAATCAACACTGTTGGTGTTGATTCTTCTGAAAAATCAGTACGAACAGGGCCAGTCATGTAGAACATGCTCATCTTCCGTGGCAGGTGTTAGACCCTATCGTGGTCTTCATCACATCTTCTCCAGGAGACCTCATCACTATTATGAACGTTCAAATGACCGAAAGGCACACACATTAAGAGACTGTGACAATCTTTTTATACTTGAGCCAAGTGCCAGCACTTCATTGTGTGCTGAAGTTTAATTCAGCATGCAAGTGTAGTCCATTAGCTTTACCTGGCAGGGGAGAAGATTTGAGGCCAAACCCTACAGTACCAAGCCTGGAAAATTAGAGTTTGAAGAATGTTCTTGAACAAATGCGCGAAACTACTTGGGAGATAATCTGCTCCTGGCCGGGAGCAGCAGAATAACCTCCGGGAAAAGATCTTGCCTCCCAAAGTCTTTCAGTAGGCCAAAATTTATTACTGAACAGTCCCTCATACTGCTCATTTGGGAGCATTCAGGACACCTTCTAGTGAATCATATTTCCAGACCTTGAACGCTCTTTTTTCAGATGCTTACTGCAGTCAAAATATCAAGAGGCAAAAACAGCCCAACGACTTCTCTAACACAGGAGTAGAACAAATCCAATGTATACCACAAAAGGATAGACAGAAATAGCGTTACCTGAGCTATGGAAGCTTGAGGGTTTCCTAGCAGATTTTTAAATGTGCGCCTGGACACCCACTTCAGCTGATGAAGGAAGGAATTGGCATACGTGATTTGTTGGAAAACAGCTTTTGTTTTCTTGTTATTTCCCAAAGAAATATTCTCTAATGCTGCTTTTGTTTCTTGGTAGTAGGCAGAGTTGGAGTATTTTTCCGCTAACATCTCAGCCAAGGTTGTATCATATCCAGTGCGTTCTTCTGCTGAAAAGATTAAAAATAAATACGACCGTGTCTGTAAGGGATGGGAAGATTATTTAGGAGTTAAGCCAGAAGAGTTATGTTGGGGTGGGCAAGTTACGAACAAACCAGAAGAATTCCAGCGATTCATTGCACTCAGTCTTATAGCGTGCAATTTAAAAGAGTCGGTGTAAGACCGAACCTCTGTGTTTATCTGTGCAACTTGTCCCTCAGGCAGCGGCTTCACAGCAGACTGACTGGGTAAACCCTTGTTTTCCAATGACTTTTCAAACTGGCAGCAACCTGACTTTTAATCAAAAAGTCATTTCCCCCCAGGTTTCTGGATCTGATGAGCTAATCCTAAGACCTCCCAGACTTTTAGATCCAGGTAGTCCTGCGTGTGTCTCCTTCTGTCAAACTTTTGACTCTGTCATAAAGAAATTTCAGCTGGAGCTCCTTTTTTTCTCAGCTGTGGTCCCATGGGTGCTCTTCCAATGACAAATGCATGTTTTGCCAGCTGTAATATTAGTCATACACTGAACACAGTCAGCATTTATTGTAAAACGCTGGTTGCTTCTTTGGTGAAGGATATAGTGAAACTGTGTGTTTGGGCACATAGCGTATTCATTAGTTCATTTCCCTTTTCATTCATACAAAAAGAGTGTGTGCTACTAATGAGTAGCCACATCCCGGGTGAAAAAGGATGCTACTGAACGTAGGTGAGATTTGATTTATTAGTTTGGGAATAATTTCTGCCTTACCACAACTTCAGGGAAGCATCAGGAGAACACTGGTCCCCTACCTCTACCCGCCTCTTCCCACCCTACCCAGAGGAAGGAAAACAGCAATTTCTGCTCAGATAAACCATTCCATTAGGTAAAACATACAAGTCATAACTGCGTCAAATTACGTCCCTAACTGGAACAATTGTCCTGGTTTATCGTCTCTGCTTCTGCAGGACTTCAGCTGGTTTGCCTTGAAAATGAGACAAGCTCCTTCTCCGTGTTGAGAGGTGACAAAACAGTTTCTTATATTCCCAGACATTATAACTTCAACGCAGGAAAATATTCTTTCACCTTTAACATCTCGTAATTTGAGTGTGACACAGAAGTATGCGGGTGATTTCATGAAGAATTGGATAGCAATGATAAATTACTAAATACCTATTTATGAGAGGCAAACTATTCTTGCATAGACAAGGATATTTTATATAGTTGGGCTATATGTGAATTTAGTCCTTATTTCACGTTATGCTAATTATTTTCCACTTATAAACAAAAAGGATTTAGGAGCAGTGTGGTGTTTGGGGTTTATTTCCCTTTAAAGCAACATGGATCAGCAGTACACAATACTCTCATACATACAAAAAACCATACGCTTGTACAACATGGTTATTGGTTGTTTGACACCTTTAAATGGTTTTTCAGTGTTGTGCTGGACACCTTCTGGCAAAATACATGTTACGGTCATTTCACTCGGCTCTGGGTTTCATACCTGTGTTGTTAGTTTCCTCGCTCTTGCTCATTGCCACGGCAGTGGAGTCTCCGTTAATGACGTCCAGGAAAAAGTCAGCAGGGTTGTTGTATGGCTCACACTGGTAGCCTGCGGTGACAGCGTTACAAGCCCTGAGTGCCTGGCAGAAGGCTGTGCGTGGCCGTCATGAACGCAGCCACGCCATCGTGCCCCTCGAGCAGCTCCGAAAGGTCCGTGCTTGCTCAAGAGCGGGATGGCGCTGCCAGACAGCTCTACGAGTGAAAGCAAGGTTACAGCTGGCAATGCGCCCTTCTCAACCCAAGCCTGGGCTTTATCTAATTAAGATGCGCCCAGGAACAGTTGATTAGACGTCAGCCCTGTCATCCAAACCCACATACAGCTCAAGAGGCGAAGCACCAAGGGAAATGCTTAGTCTCTGAACATCCCAGGTGTGCAAAATACACGCTATGTCCCATTCTGATCGAGCCCTGTTGGCGTTTCGTTCAAGTCAGTGCAAACTAAAGACGTTGCTGCAGTTGGCCCTGCTGTGAGTTGTGCTCACCGATAGACTGGAAGTATTCAATGGCGTTCTGAGCGGGCCCGTGGTACAGCACTCTCCCCGCGGCCAGCAATGTCAGGTTGTCAAATAGCCGGAATATGGAGTACCGAGGCTGGTGGATGGAGAAGATGATTGTTTTTCCTTGTTTTGACATCCTGAATGTGAAGGGAGGAATGACATGGGTGTTAGCTTTGCGAGTTGATTCAATATTTAGAGAAAAGAATTTGCAAGTTCAGTTAAGCCTTGGTTAGTTTGATTAACTTGGCGTGCCAGAGAGAGGAGGCGAAAGAAAAAAAAAAAGAAAGAAAAAGAAAATATTTAGTTCATGTTTGTAGTGTCTGTGTGAGAAATTAAGGATGCCTCTCACTGGGAATGATGTTGGAAGGGAAGGTCCTGGGAAGATTTTGATACAAACAGAAAACTCTGGAGAGAGGCGTTTGAGTCCTCCTCGCTTGTAGTAAATGCAAAATGATGTAAAATTTGCAAATAGAGAGCGTGTAGTGCTTGTTTTCACAAAGATAGGCCTGAGATTTTGTGATGAGCTAGCTGTGTTCAAACTACCATCCATATTAAAATCGATTACCTTACCAGACTGTACAACTGGCGTTTTTATCACTTTTCTGGCCCAGGCAGACATGAAAATAAATGAAGCTGCCCAGGACAACTGTGACAGACAAATTGCAGTCCCAGCATGCACACGCTTTGCGCAAGGTGCTTTCTGTAATGCTGTGAAGCAGCTACTTTGGGGTGAGAGAATTCATACAGCTAATACCGCCTTTGCAGCCTTGGCTCGCTGGTAAACAATTACATGTCCGATTTCCCGGATTGCTCATTCCAACTGTAATTCAAGCCAAATACAACTGAGCTGTAGCAGACTTGAGCGGCAAAAACAGGAAGCTGTTTCCAAGGCCGTCACCTTTTCAGTAGCAGTAGGACAGCATTAGCAGTGCTGGCATCAAGTCCCGTAGTTGGCTCATCCAAAAACAAGATGGCAGGATCCGTGATGAGCTCCATCCCAATATTGGTCCTTTTCCGCTCTCCTCCGGACACGCCGCGAGTGAACTGGGTGCCGACCTGCCACAAAACAAGAAACTTGTCTCATTTGGCCTGATACCAAATACTGGAGTGAACAGCATCCTACCGACATAAGCAACGTTTGGGAAGAACTGCAAGAAACTTTGACCCTCCTCTCGGGTACAGATGTAGCTGTTGCTTCACACATAGGCTGTTTCTTAACATTAGTATTACTCGAGGTGTTATCTTTTTCTCCAAACACAGGTACTTTTCCCCTTCTTTGCAATGTGCATATGGCAGTATCAGCGCAGAGTCTGTACGGATCGCCGTGCAGAAATGTTCTTAATTGTATTACTGAAATAGTCGGTTTAATTTTACTCTTTTTGATCTGCCATGCTGAGCCCTTTGGTTAACTGAATACATCACTTGATATTAGTTCATGATTTAAGCACCATATTTACATGCCTTACCTTAGAATCTGCCACTTTGCTCAAACCCAGTTCGTTGATGATCTGATTCACTCGTGCATTTTTTTCCTGTTCCTTCACTGACTTTGGCAAACGGAGTGCTGCTGAGAACTTCAAATTTTCTCTTACGGTCAGGGTTCCCATCACCACATCATCCTTCATTAAAAAAAAATAAAATAGATACTTGGTTATTGGCTTAGCAATTTCTGTTTTTCCCTCTGAAAACTGCATCTACCCACGTTTTATGTTGGCCTTGCATGCAGAGTAGCAGAGTAGACAGTAGCAACTGCCAGAACATGCATTAAGGTGAATCTTCAATGCCTGTGTCATAGCAAAGAGTGGATTTCATGCGCATATTTGCCTTTATTCGTTGCCAATGTAGGAACATCATCATGCACAATATCAAAATACATAAATAGCAACATATTCAAAACGATCCCTCACGTATTCTAACCTCATTCAGTTTTTTGGAGGTGTTGAGTGAGATACTGAAGGGCTAAAGGGACCTAAGGAGCAGCTCCAGCTCAGGTCACTATCCCCGTGCGTTTGTTAAGGCAGCCTCACCCCACGGCAGGTAAGAGCAGGGAGAAGAGAAGGAAGGAAAAGAGAGGTTGGGTCCATGTGGGGTAGGGTGAAGGTCTTCCAAGCTTGTTTCAGTGAAGGAGGAAGGAGGACAGGTTTTTTAGACATTAGCTGCTTGTCTCTTGCAAAAGGAATCTGTCGGATGTAGGAAGTTCAGAGAGTTATGTGTGTTTTGGGAGACCACCTTTCTGTAACATGCTGACCGTACTTTTATCAGGGGTTTTCACAGACGCGTTTCTTCAGGTCTTGATAAACTCCATAGAGTCATAAAAATTACTTACCTGTACTACATATCCAGAGGTACATTTAAAGTTGGCAGGCTGAGGAGCTCCATTGATCAAAATGTCACCAGAAAGCCCACGGGGATCCTTTCTTGCAGCCAAAATGTCGAGTAGGCTAGGAGAAAAGTTGGTTATTTTGTCAGACGAGCGTGCGGGAGGTAAGCTCTCTGAACCACAAACCCAGTTCATGGAACGTACAGCTACGTAAAAGCATCCCATGTTAGACACTTGCGATTTAGAAAACCCCTAGCACCTTCCAAGGGCTGAGTTTCTTTTGTCCTGGTTTCCTAAGGAAATGAGAGCTATGCATTTGCATAGTGCATTTGTGTCCATTCATTCAAAAGCATGAGCTTAACCTAGGATGATACGTAAAGATCATGCATCAGGAAAGTGTGGACTAAAACTGAACTACATCTTTGTCACGTCTTTTTTGAATTCAGGTATTTCTCGGAAACCAGTGAGATTTGCACAGACCTAAATGAAAAAAAAAATAATCTTTCCCTCAAAGTATTGTCCTTTACTGCTAAATATGCGCAGCTTCATTTTCTCCTTGGTGCAAAGAGGGCACTTACGAAGATTTACCACTGCCAGTGGGTCCCAAAATTGCATTTAGTCCTGGTCTCATGATGCCACTGTAAGACAAAACAGATGGGTTTTAGAAAATAGCCAGGGTGTTTTTCTCTCTCTTACTGTTTCATCTGGTAGGCTAGTGTAAATTATCTGTTGAACTACCTTCTGCATCGCATATAACTTGGGAATTAATGAAGCCGACGGATCACAAACAATATTTATGATCAGTCAAACTGCACCTTAATTTTTATTCCTAATTCAAGAAGAACTAATCTTCATATAATCAAGACAACATAGAAACTTGAGTGAAATGCATACTTTTCCCCCATGGATCTCCAGAGGCAAAGCACACGCCTGCTTTAATTACATTCGGTTCTAAATGTATTATTCTCTTAGTGGACGGAATAATGGTCCCTGTAGACAGAACATACTCGGGATTTGTCTGTACTTAGAGAAACTGCAGCTGATTTTAAGTCACATGAAACTCAAAAGCCAGATAGCGAAAGTTTTTAGGTATTTGGGGAAAAGAACCTATATAAATGATACCATATACGGAAATACTGCTGCCTTTTTTCTATCCTTTTGCTGGAGCGTGTGAAGGCGTCACTGCTACTTTTGCTGACTAGCCCCTAAAATCTGCGCTCGACAAGCGTTGGTGTACACCAGAATCACACTGCAGGTACAAATGCCTGTCTGTATGTTATGATACCAGGTTTATCTCGAACTGCACTCAGGTACTCGTTGTTATCAGCAATCCAGGTATCAGGGATCTGAGTACTTGATGATGGGTCTGGCCCAGTACGGCTGTTCTTAGGGCCTAATGACACGCAGGCTAGGAGGCTTGGTTTTCCTCTTCCTGATGCATATTTGTTTCCTTCTGATTTCTTAGTGTGGAAATTTATGGTTCCACAGACGAAGAAGCATACCTATTATACACGTTATGTTACGTTATATGTGATTTCAACACAAAAAAAAACCCCAATATGTAACAAAACAACCGCAGATAATGTGTTTTCTAAAAGGGAAAAGTGTAATGTGTGTTAAACATTGGTCTTTTACAATAAGCCACACGAGGGGCCTTCTGCTCACACCGTTGCAAATGACCAATGTCAGTCAATTGAGTCACCGTAACATAGAGATCTTGAGAAAAGTAGGAAAGATTTTAAGAGCTCCTGTTTAGGAGGTGTGTAAATTGCATGGGAAAAGAGCAGGACAGACAGAGCTATACAAAAGGGTGAATATTTATGACAGAAATTGGAGTTAGGGAGCTGGGAAGTCACGGGTGACTTGGAATGGCATGTTCTATGAGTACTCGCCACTTAGTTTAACTACTGAACTGTGAATGGGCAAACTCTATGCATAGTGAACAAAGGCCATAACGACGTGACTCCGGCTTGATGTTGGGGGGAAAAACAAACAAACAAACAAAAAAACAACAAAAAAAGCCCAACAGATAAAAATTTACATCTCTTCAAAGTTAACCTAATCCTCATTTATATTATTGTCTTAAACATTTTAAGTTAAAACCTACAAAATTAACCTTCCCAAAGGCCACCTCAGGGAAGGAGATGCACACATGGAGGACAGGCTGTTAGTATCTCAGCTAAACACCACGACACAGTGGGAGACTTGCCAGGCAACATAAACCGACCACGGCTGGCTGGCGTGTCCCCCGTGCTGATGGCATCCAGGAAGGCTGTCCCTCCCCGGGGACAGGGGAGATGGCGCCCAGCAGCACGAGCTCCCTCTTGTAGAGACGCAGCTCTAATGACTGAGGACCACTGGAGCCTAGCAGGAAGCTTAAGCACAGTTGATAGCAAACACAAAGCAACCATACAAACGTATAATTTCTCTAAATCTTCATCAAATCCTGTATCTTGTGCTCAGTGGCCGAGTGACATGAGTGGACTCAACTTTCCGGACAGAAAGAAAACGTACACATACTCTAAAGAGGTGTTTAAATACGTACTTGACATTTCTCAAAACTTCTTTATCAGTTGTTTTTTGACAACACAGGAACCCAGTCTTCATCTTCACATGGTAGCAGACGTTGTGGAAAGTTAGTATGCTTCCACCCTTGCCAGCAAAGCCTGGAGAGGACTGGTTTCTGCTGTGGATGCCATTTGTATTTGAGTCTGACATCTGAATACTTAGGTGTGGCTGGCCTTCTGCCATTTTTCCTCTATAAATGAAAAAACAGGAAGGGGGAAGATTTGATTAGGTACGGAGAGGAAAGATATGTCTGTTGGGCCCAGTGTTCAGTACTGGACCTACTGTGGGCTTTGCAGACGTACATCTAGGTCCCTGTCTTTCAGATAGGAAGTTTGGGTCCTGCGGACTCAGACCTTGAGATGACAGGGAGCTGAGGGGGAGCTGGGTCTGCTACGTGTGGTGTTAGGGAGACAGAAGAGCCTCCCTGATGGTCCGTTGTGGTGGGTTGACCTTGGCTGGCCAACAGATGTCCACCCAGCTGCCCTCTCAGGTGAATCTCTGCTCCAGTGACTGGAGCACCTCCTCCCCTTCCTTCTTCACTGGCCCTGGTGTCTGCAGGGCTCTTTCTCCCACATTTTCTCACTCCTCTCTGACAGATGCTGCTTTCTTAAATAGGTTTTCAGAGAGCTGCTACCAGCATCGCTGACATGCTTCAGCTTTGGCCAGCAGCGGGTCCGCTGGTGCCGGCTGGAGGTGGCTGTCTCCAGCATGGGGCAACCCCAGGCCCTTCCTCACGCTCCCCCCAGCAGCGCCCCCCGCAGCAGCGCTCGGCCACGGCCACCGACTGCCTCTGTTCTCCTGGCAGGAGGGAGTAGGTACCTCTCACAGCGGGCGCTGCCGTGACATCGTGGGCTGCCCCTGGCAGAGACATCTGTACACGAACTGCGCGCTTGCTGGAAACCACAGGTACAAGAGGTGACTCACCAAAAAGATCTGTTCAAAATTACCGAGGTCCAAAAGGACCTGGCCTTCTGCCCATCTGCTTCACCAGACTTCTTTCCAGTTTTGAATGTGCTTAGAGCCTGCCCATTAGGCATTGTTTTCAAGGGGTGGCTTGAAAGTAAAGATGCTCCTCCTACCTCTAGTGCTCCTGCGCAATGGTAACAAAATCTGAAAGTTGTTGGTTTATTTTTTTAAAACAATTTCGCCAATGGTATAGGAACACGGAAACTGACACCCCTGCCAAGTAATCCTCTTCCTTGGATTTGCTTTCCATGTAAAAACTAGAAAGTAGCTGTGGAATAATTAAAGTTATCTCACCTTCCTTGTCAGCTAGGCTCCTGCCTGTGAGCCGTCCACACGCACCGTGGGGCATTCCCGGACGTCCCTTGTGCATGCAGACCTTTATCCCCTTTAAGCACAGGGTCATTTAGGTGGGAGGCAGGATCTAGCCTCTCTTTATGTATTGTGTTGACTCATCAGAGCTTCATTACTTTAATTGCCACCAGGGGAAATGTTAGTAATGCAGTAGTTCATGGGATCCGAGAGAGTAGGTGAGCAGCTAGGAGCTCTGGCGCGATCAGTCCCGTACCTTAGCATAGCTATACTGCTTGCAGCAAGGAAGAAGGCAAATTATGAGACCGTTTCAGACACGCTGAATGAATTTGAGAGCAGTTAATAAAATGAGCCTCGCAAAAAAGACCGTTTAATCTAATGCAGTCATATGGCCGCATAAAAAAAACAAGCCCTTATCTTGTTGGTTTACTAAGGTTGCCCGACAGACAGCTGGACTCTCCTTTTGTGACTATCAGTGCAGTGAAACCGCTGGAAGCCCTGCTCTCAGCAACAGGCCTATCTGCCTGTAACGGCTGGTTTGTCTGTCTCCCAACGCTGCTATCCCAAATCTAGCAAGGTTGCCTCTTCTGACAAAACTGCAGTCTTCTATGCTGGCAAAAAAATATAAGGTCTTAATGTTTTAGTAATGAATAATCTTGGCCTAATTTTCCTACAATGAAAAGAAACTGTGTTCCAAATAGAATTATAATGGCACTAGCTTTTATTTAAGCTAAAATGGATTTTGAGTAAGTTGAACATCAATAAAATGTGCAACATTTAAAGTCTGGAAGCCTTTAATCTATAAACTGCCTATGCTCCTCTCTACTTGTGCCGGAGAAGACTTATCTACCTGCAGGAGGGCAGTTAATTTTATAAGGTTATTTCTATATAGTAGCTTCTGGGCTAATCTGGTGGGACATCTATCATCGCCATTTGAAAGAACGCTTCGGTAAAGTAGAGATGTGCGTTCAGAACCACAGTGGGAACTTTTCACTTGAAGTCTAGCAGATGTTTGCTAGCATGCCGAGCAAGGTGCCGCTCGACCCCAGAGACACCACCACAGACAGACATTACAAAATCCCTCGAACTGTTGGATAATCAATCAGCAGCATGATGTGAGCACAGAATTCTTCAGAAGACAGCGTGAGTCTGACCTTGATATCTCAATGCGTCTATGAGGTAACTAGATCAGTATTTTACTTGATCAGGTTTTTTTCTCAGCTTAATGTTTCAGTATCACTGATGCGATGTTGTGAACAAATGGGAGTCTGACCTCAGGCATTATCAACAGAATAGTAACATTCTTCGTTTCATTTGGGTTTGGATTTTTTTTTTCCCGAAAGACCAGCATAAAAACCCCACTTTGCACTTGCACTAAAATTTCAGAAAGGAAGGCTCTTTAGAAAACAAACTTTTCATTTAGGAATGAAACAGATTCAGTCTTCCAGACTGAACTTGACCGGCAGACAATAAGCACAGGATCAGAAAACATCTTCATAAATACAGGATCGCACTGCTTTCGCAGAGTCATTCTTAAGAACAGACAGTCCATTGAAGTTAAATCTAATTTACCGATCGAGTTATGATTGGATTGTACACATCTTTGCAAAGAACATTGCTGAAGCTAGATAAATAAATCAGCTACGAGAAGGATTAGGCATATCCATAGCAGCCAGTCCCTCGATGGCTATTTAACACACCTGTTGGCAGGAAACCTTCAGTTCAGGAAGGCCTGAGCCCAGCGAGCGGCCAAATCTGCCAGAGAAAACTGGTGTTCTTTGATATTGTCCCTTTGTGAAGGCATTGGTTACTGGCAGCTGCTAGCTGAGGCAGGCTTCAGGTCTAGCAGGACCTGTGGTGTAAATCAGCATGGCCCTTCCCGGCTGCAGGGCGCTTGTGCCGTTTGCAGTGACCGGGCGGGATGCTGTAGGTGGAAGATACGGATTTGTCTGTGCGCTGTCCCGCCCGATGGCTGCCCCTTCGGGGATAGGTGTACTTGTGGGCATACGCCATGTATCAAAGTAAAAAAAAACCCTCTATTTCAGATGTTAGGTTAATACTGAAAATAGCATTTTACGCTTTCAGAGCTACCAGAATTTATTGCAGAATACTCATACGCATAAAACTGGAATGGGTATTTATCGGGTGCTGTATGAAATCAGCGTTAGCTGTCTCCTCAAAGGAGCGTACCAGTTGCAAGGACTCCGCCACAGCAGCTCCTTGGGATGACAAAATGACACGAGTTCTGGACGTGCTGGTGGGAAGAAGGGGCCTTGGGAAGTCCCATAACCCAGCTTCTCCCTCCGAGCAGGACTGTCACCAACACAAGGTCAGGGCAGACGTGGCTTTGCCTGGGTAACTCATGGAAACCTCCGAGAGCGGCAATTTGGATCTCGGCTAACAGCGTGCTGAGAGAAGATGAAGTGCTAACAGCGGAAATAATGCCTGTGTGCTAGAGTTAGGCTGCTGATTTGCCTTTTTTTTTTTTCCTGGAGACCTTTTTTTTCACCGTGCGGTAAGTACTTGCAGTGGGATAAAGAGTTTGGTATTTCACAAACCTCCTTTCAATTTCTGATCTAACAATAAACAACACCATAGGGATACAGGGTCATGCTCCTTTACAGCTAATATAAGCGTCAGCTGTTTGCAATTGCTCCTTAGGAATGGATTTTTTTTAAAATATCGTTTGAGGCCTTGTTTAAAAAATTATACATTGCGTTTGATGTGACATGGAGCCGTGAAACATTTTAAGCCAGAGCATGTGCAGGACAAAGACACAACCATGATGAATGTTAATCAAATCAATTTTTATGCAAACTAATATTCTATAAATGAAGTTTCCTAGAATTCATTGCCAATGGCTTACAAATACCTACTTTAGATCAGAAATGAGCAGGAGATTCAATGACAATATGTACTGCCTGCTGTGTTCAGAAATATTCGTTAACACGATAAAGTGTTTCATATCCTCGTCATGGCAGCTCTGGGTATAATACATTATTTTTACATCAGCTAAATATGAAATTTATTAACTCTCTGTGAATTTCACAAGTTTCATTTGTTTCCCTGAATCTTTCTAAAATAATTTTATTGCCACCGATTTCAGCATCAGTTTCAGTTCAAGCCTAATAGTTCAAGCCTAAGCCTTTTCTTCGGAGACGTTGAGTCTCAGAAAATTTTGTTGGGAGGCAAAGTACTGGATCTTGAGATTTAAACTTTTATTAATGGCAAAATGAAGCTACTTTCTTAAAAAGCAATCACGAAACCTCTTTGCTCTTTGTGTTTGATGCACAGAAAATGAAACTCTCAGTATGGTCACTTTCCTGTGTGTTCTTCTGAGACTTGTAAAGTACAGTCTTATTTTCCCTACCTACACAGGGGCACTAAACAGAAACATAAAACAATAAAAAATGCACTACAAAGGTCAGTTGACTTAAACCTACTTGAACTACAACAATATCACACCTGGAGTCTTTCAAGCAATTTCAGTAAACTTATTTGTATGCCGTAAGGTATATTGTCTACATAAAAAGCTAAGTAACATTGACTCCTGCCAGTCTTGCCGCAAAGCTCTGGGCACCAGAGAGATCTGCAGTTCAAATAGAAACGAAATAAAATAATAAAAACAATACTACAGGAGTGGTAGTAAAATTCGCAAATGCATGTAATAATTGATTTTTTTTTTCAGATCCAGGCAGTTATTCAAAGTATTTTACGTCTGTAGAGAATAAGCATTAAAATTACTTCAGGAGGAAGAGTATGAGACACATGCAGCTTTCAGCAGAGTTTTCTAAAGGAAGCTGGCTCAAACCCTTTTAAAAAATAGCCTGTTTTATTTTTTTCTGAATACTTGAACCTGCCAGAGAAACCACAATTAAGTGAGCTATTATTTCTCCGCTTTTTAATGGGTACCAAGTTTAGTCTCGCAACCTGCAAGCTGAAAGGGTACAGGATGTATTACAAATGTACATTTTACACTTTGGTACGTGTAAAGTCACAGAAGTGTGAGGTACGCCTCTTTTTTTACCTCTTTAGTCATTTACAGTCACCTACAGGCCTGTAGACTGGGCAGAGGGCGGATGTGGGCATGCAAAGCGGACAGTGCAGCCCTGTACAGCCAGCCCAGGACCGCACCGTCCTCTCTCTCGGGAACACGTGTAGGAAATTAAAACCATTTGAGTCAATGAGGATAATGCGATTCAGGCAATCTGTAAGTTAATTGCCAACGGACTTACTAGGGATTTGTAACCTGCCCTCTGTGAAAAGAGTTCTGTGTGTTAACCGGGAACCGAGTGAGCAGCGCTCTGTGCCTGCAGGCATTTGCACGCGGGTTATCTGCAGCGCGCTAACACGCACGGGCAAACTGCGAGTGTGGCAGTTCCTGCCAAATATTCTAACTTTTCGCCTTTTTAGTTGTTTTGCTTTAAGCCTTGAAGCTTTCGTCCCCCGTTCGTAAAACGTATTTTCTTTCATTTCTTGCCAAATTTCTCAGTAAAATCCCTTGAAAACCTGGGAAAAGGTAGGCAAGCATTTTGCTGTGTTTGCCTTGGCTGTTGGAGGGAAACAGATGCTGAATCTAATTCCTCGGTGAGGGCAGAGTAAGCAGTTCATGGACGAGGAAGCAAGCCAGTACACCGAATTAAATCTATCTCAATAAAAGGGCTGAACTGCTGCTCCCGACTCACTTACCAGCCGCGGGTCTGGGGCAGCGCTGCCGAGGGGGTGGCAGAGGCGACGGCGGGGACGCAGGAGCCAGGGAAGAGAAGAGGGTGTTGTGTAGGATCACAGCCCCAACGGCTTGCTCAGATGCCAGGGCAGGACAGTCCCACCGGTGTCATCACGCCTGAGGCGGCGAGCTGGGTTCCCCGTGCTCCGTCACCCCGGGGAGTCTCCACCCTCTGCCTGCGCGCTGGGGAAGCCAGAGGGCTTCACAGGGAGGGCAGGGCCAGGACGAGCCACGATTTTCACCGTTTTTTTTTTTTTCCTTTCAGCTGAACAAGTCGTAAGCCAGCAGCAGCGCAGCACCTCGTCGGGAGCCGCCCCAGACCACCCGCGTTGGTAGCGGTGACATTTGAATGAAGTATAGCGTCTCCACCTGCCAGAGGCTGGCAGCGATGGCTGAGTCCGGCAGAGCTGGCAGGGCGTGAGGAATGCCGGCACGGCACGTCGGACGAGGGACAGCTGGCTGTGAAGTCTTCTCCCCCAGTGGCCTGCCTTGGGGGTACTACCTCGGTGTGTTTTCTTTCAGTTCCAAATACCTGCAATAACGCCAGGGCTGTACTCAGGCCATCAGAGCAGGGCTTTCACAAGGTAATACGTGGGCGGGTAGTTGATGCTACGGAGGGAACCAAAGCTGAGGCAGCCTTTGTTATATGAGGTATGGGCACTGGTCCTCGGCGCATCCTGTCTGCCCAGCTGGGCCCGCTGGGCAGCACGGACCACAGCTTTCCAGGAGCTGTGCTAACACCTGGAGCAGCACCGATGACAGACACAACGCTTCTCCCATTTACTCTCAGACACGGTTTTGCTTGCCAGGACAGCTGTAGCTTCCGAGTCCAGTAACCCCGACGATGAGGCCGGCCAGGCTCTGGGGGATGCTGAGGGAACTCCTTCAGCTCAGCTGGGCTGCCAGCGCTTGGCCACCATCCCAGGCACCATCCTGCAGGAGGGCTCTGCCAGTGCTTTGGCAAGAGCACGAACCCATGCGGTCACGATCATTCTCCTTGGCAGGGGGACGCAGAAGAGCACATGTTACAGAGGGTTTCCAGTTAAAAGCACAAGCTTTATGGTCTCATTTTCCTAGCAAGACTCATCACTAATTAGCAAACACCGAGGCTGCCTGTAAGAGCTGTCCGGGTCAGAACACCAGCTTTTTTAGCTGGCTGTCACCT
Organism: Chroicocephalus ridibundus; assembly: GCF_963924245.1. NCBI lineage: Eukaryota > Metazoa > Chordata > Aves > Charadriiformes > Laridae > Chroicocephalus > Chroicocephalus ridibundus. Next base: position 7,896,876 of record NC_086288.1, read on the forward strand.
GGGATGGGTAAGTATCTCATCGTTCAGGAATCATGCTCCTGGGATCTTGTTCTTTCCTTTGTCAGTAATTTTACCATAATTAACTCTGTACTGGATTTATACATGACTTATAAGCATCCTAGCAGCTAGCGAAGACCATTGCATAGCCCCAGTAGCATTTGAGAAGGTGCACATATAGCTAAAGAGATGCAAAAATTCTGTTATCTCATTCAGGGAGCATATCTGCACTCTGGCCTGGAAACCTCAGCAGTCTCTTCGTAGTATCAGATCTGGGCTATTCCCAGATGAGTCAGGAAAAAACAGAGTCTTTGCACAGGACGCAGTCAGAGGCAGCTGTTGCCTTCAGCAGGACTGGCACGCGTGATCAATCAAAACAACACAGTAACAAAAAAATAACAGAGATGAAAAACTACAGTTGTTTTGTTCTCACAGATAGTTGCTCTACTGTTAAAACCCAACTTGATTTTTTTTTTTTTTAGTTGTGGACATAGATATCCTTGAGATCATAGAATCATAGAATGTGTTGGGTTGGAAGGGACCTTTAAAGATCATCCAGTCCAACCCCCCTGCAGTAAGCAGGGACACCTTCAACTAGATCAGGTTGCTCAGAGCCTCATTAAGCCTGGCCTGGAATGTCTCCAGGGATGGGGCCTCCCCCACCTCTCTGGGCAACCTGGGCCAGTGTCTCACCACCCTCGTTGTAAAGAGTTTCTTCCTAATGTCTGATCTAAACCTACCCTGCTCTAGTTTAAAACCATCGCCCCTCGTCCTATTGCTACATGCCCTTGCAAACAGCCCCTCCCCAGCTTTCTTGTAGCCCTCTTCAGGTACTGGAAGGCCACTATAAGGTCTCCCCGGAGCCTTCTCTTTTCCAGGCTGAACAACCCCAACTCTCTCAGCCCATCCTCATAGCATAGGTGCTCCAGCCCTTTGATCGTCTTCGTGGCCCTCCTCTGGACCCGCTCCAACAGGTCCAGCCCTTCTTGTGCTGAGGGCTCCAGAGCTGGATGCAGTACTCCAGGTGGGGTCTCAGGAGAGCAGAGTAGAGGGAGAGAATCCCCTCTCTGGATCTGCTGGCCACACTTCTTTTGATACAGCCCAGGATGTGATTGGCCTTCTGGGCTGCAAGCACACATTGTTGGCTCCTGTCCAGTTTTTCATCCATGAGTACCCCCAAGTCCTTTTCCGCAGGGCTGCTCTCTATCACACTATCCCCCAGCCTGTATTGATAACGAGGGTTGTCCCCACCCAAGTGTAGGACCTTGCACTTGGCCTCGTTGAACTTCATGAGGTTTGCTCAGGCCCACCTCTCTAGCTCGTCCAGGTCCTTCTGGATGACATCTGGTCCCTGCATGTCAACTGCACCACTCAGCTTGGTGTCATCTGCAAACTTGCTGAGGGTGCACTTGATCCTGCTGTCTAAATCATTGATGAAGATATTGAAGAGTCCCAGTACGGATCCCTGAGGGACACCACTTGTCACCCCTCTCCATCTGGATATCGAGCCATTGACCACTACCCTCTGGATGCGACCATCCAGCCAGTTCCTTATCCACCAAACAGTCCATCCATCAAATCCGTATCTCTCCAACTTAGAGAGAAGGATGTCGTGGGGGACCGTGTCAAAGGCCTTGCAGAAGTCCACAAGATGACTTGTCCACTGATGCAGTCACTCCATTGTAGAAAGCCACTAGGCTGGTCAGGCAAGACTTGCCCCTGGTGAAGCCATGCTGGCTGTCTCGAATCACCTCCCTGTCCTCCATTTGCCTTAGCATAGCTTCTAGGAAGATCTGTTCCGTGATCTTCCCAGGCAGGCACAGAGGTGAATCTGACAGGTCGGTAGTTCCCAGGGTCACACAGAATCATGGAATCGTCCCTTTCTACCCTTTTTTAAAAATGGGTGCAATGTTTCCCTTTTTCCAGTCACAGGACTTCACCTGACTGCCATGACTTTTCAAATATCATGGAGAGTGGCTTGGCAACTACATCAGCAAATTCCCTCAGGACTCTGGGGTGCACCTCGTCAGGTCCCATAGACTTGTGTATATTCAGGTTCCTCAGGTGGTCACGAACCTACAGTGGGAGGGACTTTGTCCCGCAGGTCCCCATCTTGTGATCCTTCAACTCAGGAGGTGTGAGGAGAGAGGCTGGCAGTGAAGACCGAGGCAAAAAAGTTGTTGAGAACCTCAGCCTTCTCCTCGTCTGTTGTTACCAGTTTGCCATTCTTGGTCGTCAGGGAGGGTACGCTTTCTTTAACCTTCCTTTTCTGGTTGACATATCTGTAGGAGCCCTTCTTGTTATTCTTAGCATCCCTTGCCAAGTTCAGCTCCAGCCACGCCTTGGCCTTCCTGACCTCATCCCTACATACCCAGGCAGCATCCCTACACTCTTCCCAGGACACCTGATGCTGCTTGAACTGCCTGTGCCGTTCTTTCTTGCCTTTTAGTTTGACCAGCAGGTCCCAGCTCAGCCATGCCAGCCTCCTCCCTGTCTTACTTGATTTCTTACACCTGGAGATCGAGAGCTCTTGTGCTCTGTGGAAGGCATCCTTGAAGATCTGTCGGCTCTGTTCTGCCCCCTAGTCCCTGAGGACCATTTCCCAGGCGATCCGATTGACTAAATCCTTGGAGAGTGGGAGGTTTGCTTTCATTTCTGAGTGGGTCAATACAGAGTTGTTCCTGTCTTCAGACATGGAGTAGACCATCTAAAGAAAAGCCACAGCTCATGCTTGCACTGCAGCCTGAACCACTGAGTAAAAGGTATTCAGCCTGTCTTTCCGCAGTTTCGGGAGGTGGCTGGGAGTTACTTAATTTCACTGTGACGTTTTGTCTCTCAGAGAGCGTGTACTAGCCAGGCTGCTGGAACCGTGTTATCAACTCTGCTAGCTGCTGAGATGCTTGGTAGTCTTGTATATAGTACAGAGCTATTTACATTAAAATTGGTAATAAAATATTATAACAAAATGATTCCTCTGTGATAAGGCTACCGATTTTATCAGAGACAGTGCTGATTCTGCCGTCTCGTTGGCTTTATTAGTGCAGGGTTCCCAGGGGGATCAAGGCTCAGGTACTGCTGCAGGGCTTGAAACCTGCACCACAGAAAACATGTGCAAAACTCACTAGTAAATTTTACCCTGATAAATTCTGGTAAATCTGTTTCTGGTTTTTATCTGTTTGGGACTGTTTTCAAGGCCATGCCTGCCCTGGCTGCTTATTTGTTAGATGAGAATGCGTGACAAGCATTCATAAAGCTTTTCCTCTTCTAGCTTCTGACAAATCCGTGGCCACATCACAAAAATACGTAAGGGTAGTAACTGATTAAACATGGAGTTCAACCTTTCAGACTCACGTTTTGTGCTCCCGTAAGATGTGTGACACACCCAAATCACACAACTGACCTTTGGTCAGTTCACAATACACAACCTTGAGATGTTACACACATCGCGAGTCGGGTATGGCCTTATCAGACAATGCTCCCGAACAGCTTTCATGCGTTTGCATGTGCTGTTTAATATTAAATCTGGCAGAAGGTCACCACACGATCCGTCCACCAACCGGACCAGAAGGTGGAACCTGTGCAGGTGTCACGCTAACGACAGTGAGGTCCCTGGGTCTGCGCCTTCTGGGGTCAGAGGTGAAAAGGGCTTGGCGCCTTCAGCCCAGCACTCGAAGGCAATGTTTAAAAAACATAATAATAATTTATTATATTAAAAGACTTGAAGTGATGAACATGAGGAAGGGCTTAATCATAGAATCATAGAATCATAGAATTGTTGAGGTTGGAAGGGACCTTTAAGATCATCGAGTCCAACCTTTAGCCTACCCTGACAAGAGCCACTTCTAAACCATGTCCCTCAGTGCCCCATCTACCCTTTTTTTAAACACCTCCAGGGATGGTGAATCCACCACCTCCCTGGGCAGCCTATTCCAATGTTTAATAACCCTTTCAGTGAAAAAATGTCTCCTAATATCTAATCTAAACCTCCCCTGACGTAACTTGAACCCGTTTCCCCTCGTCCTATCACTTGTCACCAGGGAGAAGAGGTCAGCCCCCATCTCTCTACAGCCTCCTTTCAGGTAGTTGTAGAGGGTGATAAGGTCTCCCCTCAGCCTCCTCTTCTCCAGGCTAAACAACCCCAGCTCCCTCAGTCGTTCTTCACAAGGTTTGTCCTCTAACGTTGCTCGATATTACGCTCACCAGGAATTGTTCCTGAGCTCTGCATCAGGCTGGCATGGTACCGTACAGTACTTACAGCTTGGTGTTGGATGCAAATCTCTCAGGAATCCTTTTGGTCTGTCCCGTTAGCCCTGAAAATAACATGACGGGCCTTCTCCCTTGAAGGCTCAACATTCACACATCAAATTCTTTCATCCATGCCCCAGAAAAGTACCAGTTAAATCACCACGATGATAACATCACATATTTCGCTTGAGTGGCAAGTTTCCCAGCAGCTTCCCTGCTTCTTGGGGTGGGCTTGCTTTTCTGTGTTCCCCCCTCCTGAATTTAGGCTCAGAGCTATACTCCTCCGCAGCCCTGCCCTCCCTTGTCTTGCGAGTGTCTTGCCTCTACTTTGCTTTTTAGACCAAAAGCCTTGCATACTTGAAAGTTAACATACCTAGGAAATATTTAAGACCTCTGTTTCCTATCAGTGAACAGAACAGTCCCCTAGAGCTGCTGCCACCCCTGCTGGTGAAATCGCACCTAACCCCCCCGTGAGTTGTGCCAGCCCCAGTGCGCTGGTTGTGGTGGCACTTGGGGAAGGCGAGTGTGTTGCGGAACTGTGCCTCCAGCAGACTGTGGCTCCCTTGTGCTCACTCGCTGGCGTGCGTTCCCACCACCCCAGGGGGAAAACAGTCCTCCAGGAATTGTCCACAGCGGAGGTGACAAAATAGATGCCAAAGGGCTCGCTGCACGTTTGCTAGCCACGCCGGAAATAATGGTGAAGCAAACAATAGGAGAACCAGGAGAAGTTACGCTATCCGTCGTTCTGTGTAAAAATGCTGCTGCTTTATCAGAGCAGCTGATCTCTCCCACAAGCTCCTTCTAACCACCCTGCTCCATGTCCACTGTCATACTTTGCCCCCCAGCTGTCTGATTTCTTTGAGACAGCAAGTCCCCGGGAGGGAGTTGAAGCACCACCGGTGGCAAGCGCTGCACCAACTGTGAAATGTCACGAACACAAACAAGTAGAGGGGCAAAGACAACTGGATAGATACACTCAGAGTTTTTACATCCACTCGTTGCTGTTCTAATAGGTATCAGGGACTGTTATGTTTCCTTCCTACGGTTCAATTGCTCTGACCTCGTGCCTGTGCAGAAATTTCCTGTCATGGGGGAATTGCCTGTGGGCAAACAGCAGCAGCAGGGTGTCTCTGGAGAACTCGTTCCCCTCCTTACCCTGGACTGTTAAGCAGGTGGGCCTCCTCAGCATCCTTCTTCCCTGGTGCCCTCTAGCGACTGCCACTCTGCTCTCCCAGCTCATTCTGCAGAGAGGATTTCTAAAATACAGAGCCGCTTAGAGGCCAAGCCCACGGGAAGAAAATAAGTAGCATCCAGTTTGTCCTGTAGTAACAGTGCGGGATGTGAAACCGGGTGGTCTGGTCTACTTTCCCGTACTTCATGCGGGAATACCAGCACTGCTTTGCCCCGGGTGAAACAAAACCGAAGGAATGGCAAAAGTCCTTCTGCAAAGTCTGGGGAACCACGCTGGAAAAGCAGGAAGACCGTTTCAGGAAGAGCTTGCATTACCTGTGCTTTTGCCACCATCCAGCGTATTAACAGTCACAGTGGATTAGCCTTTAATTAAGAGACCACCTCAATAGAACGGAGCCTGAGCTGCTCGTTGGGTGCCTGTGAGGCTCATTCGCCAGCACTGCCTATAAAATCCCCTCCTGCACAGTGACTCTGCGCGACTTCTGTGTATTTGCACGTGTGTAGGAGCAATCCAGGGCTCCCGGGTGAGCTTGTGGAGGCCGTTTGCAACTCCCCGGTCTGAAATGGAGCCTCTCCAGACACGTGCAGCAGCTCTGTGTGCTCTTACTGATGCTTTGCCAGCGTCAGAGAACAGGGAACTGCCGGCAGCATGTTACAGGCTGTGCCTGCAATGACACAACGTATGGGGAGATACTTCCAGGTTCCCCCCACATCTGCACAGGAGGCCCTGTGTGCACAGCCTACCCAAGACAAGCTTCTGTGCTACAGCTGCAGAGATCTCCCAGACCGACGCATCCTTGCCTGGCTGACTCCCAACTCCATGACACGGATCACCTCTGACAAGAGGATCCAGGGAACTACAGGTCTGTCAGTCTGACCTCGGTGCCTGGAAGGTTATAGAACAGATCATCCTGAGTGCCGTTATGCGGTACGTGAAGGACAACCAGGCGATCAGTCAGCACAGGTTTATGAAAGGCAGGTCCTGCTTGACAAACCTGATCTCCTTCTATGACAAAGCGACCTGCTTGGTGGATGAGGGAAAAGCTGTGAATGTTGTTTACCTGGACTTTAGTAAAGCCTTTGATACCATTTCCCACAGCATTCTCCTGGAGAAACCGGCTGCCCATGGCTTGGATGGGAGTACTCTTTGCTGGGTAAAAAACTGTCTGGATGGCCGGTCACAGAGAGTGGTGAACAGAGCTAAATCCAGCTGGCAGCCGGTCGCAGGTGGTATTCCCCAGGGCTCGGTATTGGGGCCAGTTGTCTTTAATATCTTTATCAATGATCTTTATCAATGATCTGAAGGAGGGGATCAAGTGCACCCTCAGTCAGCTTGCAGACAACACCAAGTTGGGTGGGAGTGTTGATCTCCTTGAGGGTGGGACGGCTCTACAGAGGGATCTGGACAGGCTGGATCAATGGGAGGAGGCCAATGGTATGAGGTTCAACAAGGCCAAGTGCCGGGTCCTGCATTTCAGTCACAACAACCCCATGCAGCGCTACAGGCTTGGGGAAGAGTGGCTGGAGAGCTGCCTGGGGGAAAAGGACCTGGGGGTGCTGGTCGACTGCCAGCTGAATATGGGCCAGCAGTGTGCCCAGGTGGCCAAGAAGGCCAACAGCATCCCGGCCTGTATCAGGAACAGTGTGGCCAGCAGGACTAGGGGAGTGATCATCCCCCTGTACTCGGCACTGGTCAGGCCCCATCTCAAGTACTGTGTCCAGTTTTGGGCTCCTCACTACAAGAAAGACATTGAGGTGCTGGAGCGGGTCCAGGGAAAGGCAATGAAGCTGGTGAGGGGTCTGGAGAACAAGTCTTACAAGTAGGAGCTGAGGGAACTCGGGTTGTTCAGCCTGGAGAAAAGGAGGCTGAGGGGAGACCTTATTGCTCTCTACAACTGCCTGAAAGGAGGCTGTAGAGGGGTGGAGGTCAGTCTCTTCTCCCAAGTAACAGGCAATAGGACAAGAGAAAACAGCCTCAAGTTGCACCAGGGGAGGTTTAGACAGGATATTAGGAAAACTTTCTACACTGAAAGGGTTATTAAGCGTTGGAACAGGCTGCCCAGGAAAGTGGTGGGATGACTATCCCTGGAGGTATTTAAAAGACAGGTAGACGTGGTGCTTAGGGATGCAGTTTAGTGATGTTTTTGGTCAGCTGATGGTTGGACTCGATGATCTGAAAGGTCCCTTCCAACCTAGACAATTCTATGCATCTCCTAAATAAACTCAAGAGGAGGGGTGACTGGTGAGGAGTCCACGGACCACAGCCAAAATTAAGCAACAAGTCTTTAACATAAAGCAAATTTTCACTCGTCTGCCTGAGTGAGACAGGAAAGGTGGGACACTTGTTCTTTCTCTTAGACAGAGCAGTGGGGAAGCGCAATGGGGAAGCACAGTGCAGGACGCCTCAGGTCAGAGCCCATCCCAGCCATTGCTCATGCCGCATGCAGCTGCAGGGCAGAGGGACTGCTATGGGGGCGGTTGCCAGCTCTGCCACTGAGGTGCCTCACCTGGGGGTGCCGTGGGGCACGTCCATGTCCCTCAACCTCCCTGGGACGTGCTGCTGCCCCGACTGGTCCCAACTGTGCTTAGCCCGAGGGCTGTGGTGCTGCCGGTGCAGGACAGCTGCAGTGGTGCCGAGTCCTGGCACACAGCACTGGGTACAGCTGCTGGTGTCATCTCCTGCCCCAGTCTGCAGCGATCCCATGGGAGAAACAAGATTCCTGTGGAAAAACAGCCTTGACACATCTCCCATTGACAGGAAGAGGGTAAAACAACCAGAGCATTGCCCTGAGCCACACGCCAGCAACTACCTGTGCAGGGGCCCTCTGAAGCTCGGAAAAAGTGTAAGTCCTGTGGCTTTGGGGCTCAAAAACGGAGGGCAAGTGATGCATTTATGAAGCTCGGGAAAAGACTAACTCACTCGTGTATTTTGTGGACTTGAAAAGGGAGGCTCAGGGGGAATTTGGGGCAGGCGGGGTGTTTGTGGAATGAGAGGGTGTTGGAGGCAGGGTGGGCAGGGTGCGCGGCGCTCCACTGGAGATGAGGATCACGTTGGCCCCTGAACTTAGGGAGGCTGGCATGCACCAGGCCGAACTCAACATGAGGTGGGTGAAAGGTGCGTTCTTCCAACCGTTCAGTCAAGGTTTGTACAACCACCGGAATAGTTATTAAATAAACAATATTTAGGCAAAGTAAAATTATGACAGTTAATATTCAGGTTATGAAAATGATTGATTTACAACTTTGTCAAAAGCCCAGGCTGCTTTAATTAGCTTGTCACAAGAAGGAGCTTCTACAATCCAGAGCTGGAAACAGCAGGAGCATCTCTTCTCCAGCATGGGCAGTAGCTGGTGCTAAGATAACTCAGCACTTCAAATAATCTCATCTGGAATATCCACTAACCGGAGATGAAATTACTTAAAGCACAAGTGTCCATCAGCCAGAGCTGTAACAAGCAGAAGCACCTCGTGCCTGGACTGTCCAGGAGCAGGAGCTGGAATTACCTGAAACTGGGAGAAGCCCAAATGTCCATCTGTTGGAGCTGCAGTATAGATGGAGTATCTGTTAGCCAGAGGTGGAGCATCTCAAGTCCCAGCTGTGCAGTAGCCAGGGCCATGATTTGGAGCAGGCGCTGAAATAACCTGGAGCTTCTTCATATTCCCAGAGCTGTGAGAATCACGAGCATCGCTTATCCGGAGCATCCAGTAGCTGGAGCTGTAACAAGCCAGGTGGGCCCAGGCACGGCTGTCTCCAAGGAGCTCTTCCCAGCAGGGAGGTAAGTTGTCCTTCTGTGAGTGGGGAGCCCAGCCTCTTCCCTCAGGGATTAAACTGATGCCATGTGCCATCTCAGTCCAGCTCCCGAGGGCAGAAACGAGGTGGGGGTCCCCCAGCTCTTCCCGGTGCAGCCCTGCTGTGAGGGCGCAGGTGAGGCAGCAGCACAAAGCAGCAGACTCTCCTCCCTCCCTTGTGGGGGGAGAAAAAGTAGTTAGAGCTCCCGGCCGCACAGCTGAGCCCCGGAGACCCCTCAGATGCCTGTCCACTCCCCAGCCAGAACTCAAATCTCTCCCCAGAAGGACAAGCGAGAAAGAGCATCGTGCCCAAACCCCGCTGCTGCATTTCAGCGCAGCATAAAACTGCAGGGAGCGGCACTGAGGTGACCGAGGGGGTGCAGCTGGCTCTGACCCCAACAGCTCTGGCTCCACGTTTCCTGAAGTCCCTTTGCAGCTCCCAGCCCCTGAAATGTGAGGCAAAAACCACTGGGGAGGGGCTCTGAGGGTGCCTGGGGGAGCTCCCTACGCAGCACTGACCACCCTCGGGCATTGCCTGCCCCACACCTGTGTTTGTGCAGCGCGGCGAGAAGCAATGGGGGTAGCCCTGCTCCAGCGGTCCCTCAGCCCGGCCGCAGGGGCAGCCGGAGGTGACCCAGTAATGGACTGGCCAAGAGGGGCAAGTGCTGAGCTGGGAGTCCCAGGCATCCCTGATGAGCTCAGCCAGGAGCTGAGAGCTCCTTGTGAGCCAGGGGACAGGAGCTGCAATGCCAGCGCTCACAGAAACTATGACAAGAGAGAGCTGACCTTCCATCAACAGCTGCTCTGTCCAGTGGTGTCCTACATGCCCGCTTAACACGCCTACACCAAAAGGGTGTAAAAGTAACGCGGTACCTTCCCAAGACAAGCTTCTCTGCTAGAGCTGCTCTGTAGAGATCTCCCGAACAGACGGGCCCTCGCAGGGAAGCCTGGCCGACTCCGTGGTGCGGATCATCAGTGATAAGGATTCTCCATCATCCTCGCTCCTGGCAGCGGTTTGGAGAGTGTGATACCAGTAACACCTCAAATCGTACATATAGGTGTGTCTATAGGTGAGTGATAATAAGTACATCCTTGCTTTACTGATCGTGATTTGTAGTAACTTGTAATAAATCGACAGAAACAAAGCCTCTGTGGTGTTGTGTACTACAACATCCTGCAAACCTCCTGTTGCAATCCTCACACGCCTGAGGGTCATGTCACCCTCACAGGTTGTGGCAGTGACTCCTGTGCAGCCAAATCAGCTTGGCCTGAGGCTCCCACAGGGACACAGGCCCCAGCTGGTGTCACTCAGCTCAGCCTGGTGCAGCTGTGCCCACCCCACAGCCCCTGCACAGAGGACGGGGGTCCCCAGCAGGGCCGGAAACCAACACCGGGCACTGCCACCCACAGCAGGGATTTCCTGAGCAGCAGCTGGTCCCAGCCCCGGTGTGCTCGACCCCATGGGGCTCTGCTGTGGGCACAGCATCACCCACCTCCCTCCCCTGTGGCACAGCACCTCCTGCGATGTGATCCTGAGACCCCCCGTGCTTCGGCCAGCAGCGAGAGACCCCCAGCTCAGCCCTGATGGTGCGGTTGGGTGCGAGGATGTTTGGCTGCTGGTTTGTGCACTTGCTGGGCAGCACCTGCAGCTCCTGTGTCCCCCAGTATTCCTTGGATGAGGTGGGCACTGGTGCCCTTCACCCAGGCTCGGGGATGGCTGCTGCTGTCTCGTCACTGCACTGCCACGGCATTGCCTGCAAGGACAAGAGCCCGGTGACAACCCAGGTTCCTGTGGGGGTCAGAGCTCTGGTCCCAGCGGCCTGAACCCCTGTGTGTGTTGGGGAGAAACACCTGGAGAGGAGACCCTGTGATCAGGGATGGGCAAAGCTATGGGGTCCCATGTGCCCCTGCCAGGATGGGCAAGGGGTGGAAGGGCCAATGACTGGCAGGTGACACCATGACAACCATCAGAGTGGGAGGGGAGGGCAAGGGGTCTGCAAGAGCCCCATGCTGGGGACACAGGGCTCGCCTGTCACTGGAGAGAGGGGACTCCAGCGCTCATGGTTGGGTGGCTTTGAAGACCTTGACCCCAGTTCTTCCGCGAGCTCCCAGAGCGGCAGGACTGTTGCTGAACCGGCCACCCCAAATCACACCGCTGCCAATGCTGCGGGGGAAGAGGCGGGGGGGGACACAGGGGCTCAGACCTGCCTTGCCTGGCAGGCTGTGGGAGATGGGGCATCCAGCAGCCAGGAAAGGGCAGAGGCGACCCAGCCACGGTTGGGCCGCGCACAGGCCGGCACAGTGTCATCTGTCCCCACAGCAGACACACGCGCTCCTTGTTAGCACCCAGCGGGGGCTGGCACCGTGCCACGGCCGCCCGCTCCTGCGTGTGTGTTTTGAGCGTGCAAGCGTGTGTACGCGCTGACGGCGGGGGCACAGCCTCACCCCTGCAACGCCAGGGATGTGGCAGTGCCGTGGCCACTGTGCAAAATGCCACGGGAGCTGCGGTGGGGAAAAGGGGGCGGGGGGTGTGGGGGGGTGCGTGAGTAAAACCCACTCCTGGAGGTGCCAGGACAGAAGCGCAGATGTGCCAGAGCCCGAGGGCCCTGTGCAGCCCCAGCCCCACCACCCATTCTGCGCAAAAAGCACCTTTTACCGTTAAAAGCACCAAAGCTTAAACCAATCTGAGCCAGCGCTCGGCATCTGTAGGGCAACCTCAGCTCCAGAGTTACCCCTTCCTTCTTCTTCGCCCTGGATAAACCCCTGCACCCCCGAGCCCCAGCGAGGCGCAGGTTGTCCCGGCTCCCGCAGCACCCACGGCTGCAGGGGTGTCACCCCACAGAGAAGAAGCTCCCCCACAACAGGCTCCTAACGAGGTTAATGCGGAGGAAGCCGAGTGGGACTGTGACCCCCCACATTGTCACCGTCGCTCCCCAGATGCCTTCTGTGCCTTGGTGCCGGGGGTGGTCCAGGCAGAGACAGGGACGGGTTCATTGCTCTCGGGCCTCTGCGAGCATGGGGTGCTGCTGCCGCCAGCTCTGCACGCTGCCAGTGTCCGCAGAGAAGCTGAGCTGCCCGCAGCAGGCGTGGGTTTTGTTTTGCTTCATTTTATCTTCTCACTGAACTTTGTGGTCTGGTCTCATCCCAGTGTGGGTTCTGCAAGAGAAAGTCTCCTTTATCCGATAAGCGCCTCAGCATTGCTCTGAGTGCACAGCGTACAAAAGCACGATGCTGTCCTCTGGTGCCGCAGGAGGACACAGAGAAATAAACACCACCACGCCGACAGGAAGACAAACTCTGCTGTTTATTGCTGGTGTTACCCAGGGAAGGAGCAATCAACCACAGTCAAGGCAAAACCCCCCCTCCGTGGTGGGTTTCCCGACAGCCAGGGCAGTGGTGAATCTTTCCCGCCGTGGCTCTGCAGGGCACAGTGAGGATGGCGGCATCTGCAATGGGATGGGAGAGGAGGGTCAGGGAACAGGGCCGTGCCTCGCCACAGTGACACAGAGAGTGTGTCCACCCACCTGTCTGCGTCCCCCGCCCTGTCCTGCCTCGCTGGCTGGACCCAGTGATGGGCCCTGAGCAGAGCCACCATCCCGCAAGAGGTTCCCAGCAGCATTCCGCTGCGGGACAGGTCACCCTTTCTCCCGGCCGTTGCTGTTCCGGCACCACAGCAACGCTGTGTCTCAAGGCAGGCGTCAGTGAAAAGGGAGACTCTGGGAGCCCACTTGGCTCTGTGCAGCAGTGACTTTATAGTCCGCCGCCAGCACGCCCGGCTTACCAGAATATGCCCAGCTCCCTCCTCCGGTTGATGTCTCTCTTCAGCTGGCAGAGCGAGCACATGGGGCAGCACATGGTGGCGGTCCAGTCATCCAGAATAGAGCCCTGCGGAGCGAGGGACATCGTATGAATAACCCCTTCCCACCTCAGCTTTTAAGTTTTCCTGTTCGTCATTGTCAACACCGCCGGGCAGCTCAGCCCTGTCCCCGCAGCACGCTGCCGCTTGCGGCCAGCGAGGACCGGGATGAGGCAGTGTGCGACGGGATTAGCTCCAGCTCACCGCAGAGACGGAGACGTGTCCCCGGCTCCCTGCCTGCAGGGCTGCCCGCGCAACTCCCCGCCACTGCTCTTCCCCTCAGGCACCTCTTTCTCCTTCCCTGAGCCCACACCCCGGCAGCCAGCTCGTGGCTGTTGTTGCCAGCGGGGCAGTTGGTCACTGACCGGGATGTTGTATCTGGTGCGGTAGAGCGTCCTCATGGCCACGCTGGGGCCGCACAGGCAGCACTCATCCATGTCCTGGGCCACTTGGCACCCCAGGCAGGTGAAGCAGAAGGCTCCGCAAACACCTGCAAGGCAGTGAGACACGGGCTTGGCTGAGAGATGCAAAAAAAGAGGAAAACGGAAAAGCCAGGCAGGGATGCAGCCCTGGGAGCTGTGGCTCTCGACCTCAGATGAGAGCTGCTCCGCTGTTGGTACCCACAGAAGTGGGGTTTGCAGCAGGCGCGATGCCACAGAAGGCATGGAGAAAACACCAGAAGCACATTGTAAGCCAACAACAGGAATGAGGGGTACGTATGTACTCACACACGCCGCAGTCGGAGCAGCAGTCCAGCAGCCCCGACTGCCACTCGCCCGCCCGTGGGGCAGCCAAAGTCTGGGGCTGGAAGGTGATCACGCTGGGAGAGGCCATTGCCAGCAGGGGTCAGGTTCCTCTGGGCAGTTCGCAGTCTGGAAGGAAAAGCCATCAGAGAAAGACGCTGCAGGTGTTGCTGACGTGGGGTGTCTTGCTCAGGCTGCTGCATTCGAAGATGGAGAGGGCAGCACAGGTCCCCGTGGGGTCCCCACTGCCAGGGCACTGCCACCCCCACTGCAAAGAGGGGAGCTGCCACTGTCCTTTGCAGCAAAGCCCTCCCCAAAACCAGGTCCCAACCAAAGGCAGCAGCACGTCATCCCCCTGCCTATGCAAGTAAAATGCCTTTGTAAAAACAGAGGTTCTTTTTTTTCAGAGCCCCAATGCTTCAACACTTCAATCCTGTCTTCTCACCCCTGGTTCATCTTTCATCGTTATCCGCTTAAAGTAGTATTTTTTTAAACGTTCACGATGTCCCAAAGCTACTACAGCTCGGTCCTAGCTTTCCTGAGCTCTCAGTAGTCTCCTTAATCTTATCTTTGTTCCCTGAGCATCTCAGCCTGTTTGCCTCCCCCTCTCCCTTCCTTCTTCACCTACTTTCTTAGCAGGCTTCCAGGCAGTGGGTGTTCCTTGTCCCTTTCCATCACCCTAAACCCAGCCACGAGTTCCCATCCCTCCTCCACTCGCCTGTCTGTGCCGGTGCCTCATCCTCATCTTCCTCTTCCTCAGTTCCCTGGGGCTACCACGGCCCCTAGAGCTCCGCTCCTGCCTCTGAGAGGAGCAGAGTGCCTGCTCCACAGCACCATCCCCAAAACCACCCGACCCATGTAACATCTCCACCCGCACCTCCATCTCCATCCCCATCTCCAACTTCATCTCCAGGTGCGGCCCCTTCCCTCCCCACTGCCCCCTGCAAGGCACAGCGTTCTCACTTCAGCCTTGGAGCTTTAATTTAAAAAAACCAATGAACCTAGAGGATGCTCCCATAGGAAGTTCCATACAGATACACTCCCTGCCCTGTGCCCGAGCTTGGCGCTGCTTTGTTCAGCAGCACAGGGGCGAGATGCAAAGGCTCGCCTGCTCTGACAGCTCCAAGGGCTCTCTCCCACTCCCAGCCGCACAATCTCAGAGAAGACATCAGCGGCAGGACAAGCAGCCTGAGTTTTGGACCCCGAAATCGTGGGGAAGGCTCCCAGGGCAGCTCCCTGGGGAGGTCCTCTCCAGCTGCCGCGTCCCCGCACAGCCCACGGGCATTTCCACGGCGGGCATCATGGGCGTTCAACAGAGCACCTTCGGCAATTTCGTGTCCTGCCTGCCCCTGCCAGCTTTGACACACGCTCGTCCTGCCTGCCCAGGGGTGACGGCCGGGCCTGGGGGGTGCCACTGAGCAGCCCTCCCCTCCCTGCCCTGGAGCTCCCTGCCCTTGTGTGACAAGGGCAAGCGAGTGCCTGAGTTTCAGGATACGGGGAGGAGCAAAAAGAAAAACAGAGGATTTACATTTTGAAGATATGAATGATGGCATTAATCCCTGTAAATGCCGTTAAAACGCTATAAAGGGAATGGGATCATTTTCATTGTAGTATTACACATCTACACAGAATTTAAGTACTAAATGCAAGTCTCCAGGAATACCATGGAGTAAATATATTACTACGGCCGGCACTCAGATGATGCCATCGCGTGCATTACCCGCAGCCGACACCAGAGAGGTAGACACAGGCTGTGGCATTGCGTTTGTATTGACAAGCCGTCAACAGGTGGCAAAGGGCTCAGTGGCTCTGCCCATCATTTACAGACTGGCCTGGACATATCTCTGCTGTCAGACACAGCCTGTTGCCGTACTGCCAACCCTTGTCCCCTGATAGTACACAGAGAGGAAAAGGGACGTCAAGTTACACCATAAGAGGGAAGAAAGTCCCCGTTGGCAAGGACCTTTGGAGGGAGCGCAAGCAACCCCACCGCCAGTGGGTGCAGTGGGCACCACGTTGACCCTCACCGGACACCTCCCGCCTCTGCCCCGGCCTCTGTCTCTCCTTGTTCATGCACAAGGCCCCAGGTAATCCCCGTCACCTCTGCAGCCAATGTAACACCCCGCTGCTCGTCAGGATGGCAGCCCCTGCAGGGAGCCTCAGCACGGGGCGATGTAAGACGCAGCAGGAGCCAGGAGGGGCAGGGCAGGGGACAGACCACAGACTGTGGTGGGGGAGAGCATGGGGGTGCCAGGCGGGGACCACAGGGAAGAGCGTGGGAAGGCAGGACGAGCAGCAGGAGAAGGTTTAGGGGCAAGGACCCCACCAACCTCCCCTGCCAAAGGAGGTACTCCCCCACCAGCAGATAACGAGGTTAATAGCAGCCCATGGTGAAAACACAGCCGAGCAGTGCCCACTTCCACGCGCACCCCGTGCCCTTTGCAGGCAGGGCTGAGCACAGGCTTTCCCTTCCTATCCCAAGCAGAAGCACACCGTGCCCCTGTGCGGAGGGAGGCTGCGGCGTGGAGCAGGCAGCAGCTGGAAGAAGCCGCCACCGCCGCTCCTCTCCTGAGAGGTGGCCCATCACCCCCAGCACATCACCCCCAGATCTACAGCTCCGCGGCACCACTAGCAGCGTTGGAACAGCTGACGGGAACAAAAGGGATCCTGAGGTGCGCACAGCCACAGCTCACCGATAACCAAGGTCACAAAGCAGGGTTTTGTTGTGTACGGGCACATGTAGATGTGCCCAAACGAACCACAGCGTGCAAATGCTGCCGTCCTTCACCACTGCTGCCCACTTCCGTTGAGACGCCTGTCAGCAGCACCCAGCACGCCCTGGTTTAGCTCTGAAGTGTTCTTCCAGGTAGAAAAACCTCACCTCTGTTTCCACCCCTTCCCCAGCAACGAGCAGTTTCCATAGTTTTGTACTGCAGTTCCTGCCGAAGCAAAGCCAAGCCATACGTACCCGCGGAGCCGCCCTCGTCCCGGGAGATGTGTGTCCTTTTCCTGGTTCTCATCCTTTATATGCTCTGGGTGCTCCCTGGGCGAACAAACTCTACTCCCTCTGACTAATAGACCAGATGCCGGCTTAGGTGCTGCTTTGCGCAACTGCAGCTTCCCCGCCGAAGGCAGCTGGCACAAGCACAAGCTGCCCCCCCCCCAGCTCTCCCCACCCCAGCATCCTGCAGGACCAGAGACCCCATGGGACATGCCTCTTTCGGGAGGAGTTTTCAGAGGAGGACCGTTTGTTTTCAGGCGCCTGCACTGCCTTAAACCATATACCACTGGAGGTGCTGCGCCTTTCCTTCATTAAGCCTCAAGAACTGAGCACGACTCCGCTGGGTGACACAGGCACCGCCTCGAGGTACAGCTACCAAATTGTACCACCCTGTGCTGGGCCGAGACGGCAGCATGGCTTTTCTTTCTCCCTCTCCACATTCCTGGCCTCTCTTAGGCTCAAAAAGGCAGTTTTCTGTATTTCCAGGGATCACCCGCAGGACTGTCTGGGCCGTCTGGGTTTTAGGCAAGTGGGAGTGCTGTGGCAGGGACCCACCTCACAGCACTGACAGAGCCTCTACCTGCCCTTTACAAGGTTGGTGGTGGAGGTGAAGCCAGAGGGGGGAAAAAAATTATCATCTTTTCTTTAGAGAATGAAGCTGGGGGAGATTTGTAGGGATGAAAAATCCTTTAGCATCCCTCTGAGAGTGATGGAGAGAGGGTGGATGTCACCTCTGCCTTTCGGACAGAGAGTGTACTGCTAACAGCCCAGTGCAGGCAGACGCGCTCTTGCCCGGCCGTGGCCGGGAGGCAGAAGGGTTTGCCCATGGAGAGGACTCAGACAACCCCCGAGTGGGCTAGGTTTTTAATGGCAGGCAGGTGGGAATTCATTCTCAGGGTCCGCGGGGGAGCATGTCTCTGCAACGCGGGAGATGGGCTGGTGCCAGGCAGCCAAAAATCCCCTTGGCTTTATGTTCACGAAGGTGGGACTGGCAAGTAGCCCCATATGGCCACCCAGAGCCACTGCAGCAGTGACATCTCGGCACTTGGTGGCCTGCAGCCGTCATCTGCCTGCCAGCAGCCCCAGCTCTGCCCTGGATCAGAAGTCACCTTGGCAAATTTTACAACTTGGATGAGCAACGCTGGCTCCTCCCGTGTATTAAACATCCTTTCTAAAAGCTGAGCGAATAACGCAGTGGGCGCAGGGAAACCTCAGCTGCCTCAGGGGCTGCTGAGACGGACAGAGTGGGAGAAGGATGGGTGCTCTCAGGCAGCGCAAGAGTGACACACACGCTGGTAGGAAAGCAAACGCTGCTGTTTATTCGTAATGCTAACCAGAGAAGCGGGAATTAGCCATAATCTAGAAAATCCCCCACGGTGCGTTTCCCAAAGCCCGGGGCAGCTGCGATGCCTGTCCACAGTAGCTCCACAGGGCACAGCGAGGATGGCGGCATCTGCAATCAGACGAGAGAGGAAGGTCAGGGAGCGGGGCTGTGCCTCACCACAGTGTGTGTGTGTGCGTGTCCCCAGTCCTGACCCCTGTCCTGCACAAGGTTCCCAGCAACATTTCGCTGCAGGACAGGTCATTCTTGTCACCTGTCCACGGCCATTTCCCCACTGCAGCAACCCTGTGTCTCACTTCAGCTGTTGGCAGGAGAGACTCTGGAAAGCCGCTTGGCTGCATGCGGCTGTGGCTTCATAAACCAGCACCAGTATGCCCAGCTTACCAGAATATGCCCAGCTCCCTCCTCCGGTTGATATCTCTCTTAATTTGGCAAAGGGAGCACACGAGGCACCATGCGGTGACACAGAAGTCAGAGCAAATGGACCCCTGTTAGGAAGAAATTGGTTAGAGACATAGGCTTCCCAAAAGCCACCTTTTGGCCAAGAAAACGTTAATCGCATTCCAGGCCGTGTGCCCTTTTTTTCCTGGCTGGCTCCAGCGTCTGAGCAGCAGACACTAGAAGCCAGGGCTGGTGAACCCCCACACAGTGGAAAGAAAGGAGGGAGCCCTTTCTGCAGGCTGCAGATAGCTACTTCTTCTCTTTCCGCTTCCGAGGCTAAGACTGCAAGGGAAAAAACACACACAGAAAGCGACGATTTGGGCAAACTGGGCTTGGGACGTCATGGTTTGCACTGGGGACAGCGGGAAGAAACCATTTCACGTACATCCCGTATGTGAATGTCCAACTTCTTCCTGCATCTGATTACGGATGTTTAGCTGTACAACTGACAATCTGTTCTTTAGTCTGCCCACAATTACCTCAAACCTTTGCCGTCTTTCAAAGATTGGGGATAGCATCGGGAAGCAGCAGCTGAGGCTCTGCGAGCTGCTGTGGTTGGCGGCAGGTGAAGGCGGGACACATGGCCCTGGTGAAGGGTGCTGGGAAGGAGCTGTGTCTGATTAATGAGCGTTGTTGGACACCCAGGGATCAGCATGGCTGAGGGCGTCCCAACCCCTCTCCTGTGCTCCCAGCATCATGCAGGGTACGAAAGTGGGCAAAAAAGGGCAAGGGGAGAGCGCTGCTGCTCATCTGCTCATCCCTGACGTGCAGAGAGAGGGGCCTTGGGGGCACCTTGTCTTTCAGCCCCACAGCATGGCGAGGGGGCAGGTTAAGCACTGACCGGGATGTTGTATCTGGTGCGGTAGAGGGTCCTCATGGCCACGCTGGTCCCGCACAGGCAACACTCGTTCATGTCCCCTGCCACCTGGCAGGCAAGGCAGGGGCAGCAGAACATCCCGCAGCAGCCTGTCACAGGGAAGAGAAAGGCACCGGTGGGTGAGGCTCCCCCTGCCCGCCCGGCACTGCCGGCATCGGAGGAGGAACGGGGAGGACCAGGCTATACGGCTGCAGTTATCACACCACCGACCCAAGCGGCAGGGGCAAGGGAAGTGTCCCGAGATAGGGTGGGACCGACCACAGCACGTCACTGCCGACGGCTGAGAGACGGGACCACCCGAGGCACTCACAGACGCTGCAGTCGGTACAGCAGTCCATCAGCCCCGTCTGCCACATGCTCCTCGAGACAGAGGGCACCACCATGGCGTACTGTGGCTGGACCGTCACGACGGGTGGGACGGCCATTTCTAGTCGCTCTTCTGAAAGACACAGGAGTGGAACGAGCCAGTTAGTGGAAAAAAAAAAAAAAAAGCAGCCAGGCTGACCCCCCCAACCAAGCTGGTCGCCATCACTCTTCAGCAGGCAGCCTTTCGCCAAGCTCCCTTGCTGCCGCTGGAGGTGACGGAGAGTAACCGTATCTTACCTGTGTCCGTGTCTTTTCAAGTTTGTTTTTTTTTTGCATTTTCTGCCATTTTATCCAGCCTTCAAAATAGCATCAGGCCATTGATGTTCCCCACTCCACCCCAGAAAGGCTTCGCTGGTGCTTAGACACAGGTCACCAATTTCCCTTGCGCCAAGCAGGGCTGGGCAGTGAACCTCGGCTAAAACCAGTGACTCGGGCATTTCTGTTGTTGAACTTGGCACGCTTTACACAAGATCGCTTTGGAATGGGTACAAAGCATGAAAGAAGCGGCCATGGTCTCGCATTTCCTCGTAACGAAACCAGGCTCCATGCAACACAGGTACTGTAGAAAACTAGTATCACCGGTTTCTTGTCACAGAGAGCCAAAAAGGCAGAAAATCAACACTATGTCCAAAGTCTGAACCCCAGTTCTTGCCTTCCTGCGGTTAAGGAAGCAAGAAAACCTTGAAAAACCAGAGTCGTGGTTTAACCCCAGCCAGCGACCAGGATGGCATCTCGCTCACCTCCCTTTCTCCCCCAAGAAGGGCAGGGAGAAGAGGGAGAAAAGGAGGTGAAAGGGAAAAAAAACCCAACCTTGTGGGTTAGAGATAAAGACGGTTGAATAAAAGACAGCACAAAGCATTCTCAGGTAACAGCTTGTCATGGTTTCAGTTGGGATAGAGTGAACTGTTTTACTCACAGCTGGTATGGTGCTGTATTTTTGGATTTGGGATGAGAAATACTTTTGATAGTGCACTGGTGTTTTCAGTTGTCGCTAAGCTCTCGAGGTCCTCTCTGCTCTTCCTATCACCCTGCCACTGAGCGTTCTGGGAGGGCACAAGAAGCTGGGAGGGGACACAGCCGGGACAGCTGACCCCAACCGACCAAAGGGATATTCCATACCATATGGCGCCATGCTCAGTATATAAAGCTGGGGGAAGGAGGAGGAAGGGGGGGACGTTCGGAGTTACGGTCTTCACAAGTAACCGTGATGCACGATGGAGCCCAGCTTTCCTGGGGATGGCTGAATAGCTGCCCACCGATGGGAAGCAGTGAATGAATTCCTTGTGTCACTTCGCTTACGTGTGTGGCTTTTGCTTTATCTATTAAACTGCCTTTATCTCAGCACACACGTGTTTTTTTCTCACTTCTAATTCTCTCCCCCATCGCAACATGGGGGAGCCAGCGCAGTTTTAGCTGCCAGCCGGGGTTAAACCAAGACACGATTAAAAAGAAGCTTTGCCCTGAGGCCACGTTCTTTTAGCTATGCACAACTAGAAGAAAGGGGAAGGGAAAGAAAAAACCAAACCAAACCAAACCAAACCAAACCTGCCTGCTCACATTTGTTGAGGCTTTTCGCTACAAATTGGGGTGCTTGTTTTTTTTTCTTCTTTGAAAGAGCAGCTTGGCAAAGGCAGAAGCCCCCTGCTATGTTGGCAGGCTCCTCCCCGCCCAGCTCCTGAGCTCAGAACCCAGAACAGAAACTGAAATGAAGTGGCTGATGCTGACAATTGAGGCGCAGGGGTTGGGGGAGGGGGTGGTGAGGGGACGCCCTCACTCTCCAGCCTTTGGGGCAACGCACGCTCCCCCAGAAATCCCGCTCCTAGCTTCACCCGGCAGCACGCGCCAGCCCGGCGTGAAAGCAGCCAGAGGCAGGGCCAGGCGCGTGTCCAGGGGGAAACAGCGAGCGTACATTGCCTCCCAGCGCTTCCCTCCGCCGACCCACCACACCACCACCGCCGCCACGCCGAAAATATCTCCGCTTTCTACACTTTTGCTGTATTCTGTATGTGAGTATTGTTCACTCACTTCCTTCTCTCTCAGCCGCAAACGTTAACAAAGAGATTGCAATATTAAGATGCTCTTATCACCAGTGGCACACCCCGTTGAAAAGGATTGCAAATACACAGGGAGACCAGATGGCAACGTATAAATAAGACTGAAATCCAAGCTTCTGGCAGGACAGGAGCTACACCTGGCACATCCTCAGAGCCTACCGGAAAACACGTGGAGCTAAACAGCCTTGCTAAGAGGAATTTGGCCTTGACCATCCACATGGACAAGAGAGAGCCTAATTTAAACAGATAGCAAAGTACCAGCCAGATTCCTTTAACGCAGTTATACAAATCTGGTAGCAGGGGAAAGCAGCAAAGAAGAATTTACCTCTCCATAATCCAGCTGTTGCGCGTAGCTTTTTAAAAGCCTCCCCCCTTCCCCAAGTAGGATTTGCCATATAACTTGCTTTAAATTATATGCCCAGCAGGAAAAAACCCCAAATCTCTACTTTTGCGCTATTACCCCCCTCTTCCCAGGCTAACAAGTTTTTACTACTTCTGTGCTTTAAGAGAACCAACCTTTCGGTGAGCAGCTTCTGTCAGAGCAGCCTTCCTTGCTGGCTGTGACCCTGTGCAGAGAGGCTCTGGGGAAGATGAAACTAAATTTTCTCACTCTGGGAGGCTCTCATTGGCAGGCAGCAGTAAGCAGGTGTAACGATGGGAGGTAACTGGAAGGGGAAAGGTCAGGAGCTGTGCGAAGCACTTTCTTTTTTCCTTTCCCCAGAATTAAATCACAGACTGCCATTCATTCTTTTTCAAAATGACTGCATGCGTATTGTCTCATTCCCTTGACTGCATGCATACACGCAGTTGTTGTCTGGGGGAGAACAGCTCTGAATGCTGGGATAGACATTTCCCCAACGTTTTTCCCCGAAGAAAAAAGCATACTTCTCAGATCCCAGACGAGACTAAATGAAGAGAACCTCAGGGTGCTTCACTCTGAGCTTTTCCCTTTCCTCAAGGAAAAAGCTTTGGACGAAGGGTGGTGCAGATGTGCTCGCTTTCACAAACAGGCTTGGGCGACGGCGGGTGGGCAGCGTGGTGGTGAAAGGGGGCCCGCGGCAGGGGCTCCTGGGTGGCCGAAACATCCCTGTGGTGCCCAGAACAGCCCCTGCCCCAGCCCACTGATGCAAGGGGGCAAAACAGGACACTGCCAGAATGGGGGAAGGAGAAACTTGCGTTAAACAGCAACTTGCCAGCTTTGTCATCAGGCTGGGATTTATGGTGCATTAAGTGGAGCCTATTACCAACCGTGCTGCTGATATAACAGGGAGCTGTACCCTGAAACGCTCCCCTTGGCTGACAACAGGTCCAAAGTTTAACTGTGGCTGTCCTGCCTGACCCCTAGCTGGATCGTACAACTTCTTTTCTTTTTTTCAATAACATTGCAAGATGCTGCAGGAATTGAGGTTTGCAAAAAGTTGTAGTTCAGCAGATGCTTACTAGAAGTGACATCCCACCAGCTGACTAGACTGGGCTCACGCAAAATGCCAGCTAGCCTGGGAGTCTGCTGGGAAGGGAGGGAAACAGGAAGCTGAAATGCACAGTCGGTATGGGAGAAAACATTAAAAAAAAAAAAAAAAAGCTCATCGGGAACATTTGAAGGATTTTAACAGTTTGTCCTCTGTCCAGAGCTGGGGTGACACTGACTGTCTGAGCAACCAGGCCCTGCAAGTACTTTTCTTCCGCAGAAGAGCAGCCCACTTCTACCTGCAACCCTGGGGCATCAAAGTATAACTGCCCTTTGTCCCCTGAGAAAACACTACCGTAAGCACTTACCTCAGCTCATTCCCTTCACCCAGCATTTAAGCTGGACAAAAAAATCACTGCAAAAGTCTCACCGGTGAAATCAAAACACAAACTCATGAAACTCACAGCAAGAGCATCACCCTTGCCCAGTGCTGGCCAGGAGGGCCTGTTGCCTCCCACGTCAGACACCGTGATTTCTGGCCAGAGCTCACCATGGGGCCTGACCTGGGCTCCGGTGATGGCTAGTGGCCATGGTCCCCTTCACGTGCAGCTTCTCTGGGTCCACGAAGTGGCACTGTAGAAAGATGGGCAGTCAGCTGCAAAGCGCGCCTCTCTCAGCTGCAGCAAGACAACAAACAGCAACAAGTCTCAACAGCTAGGGAGAAAGGAAACACGCTAACGAAGCCAAACCTGCGATGCCTTTTCCCATGTGGTAAGATTATTTCCAAGCAGAAAATGGAAATGTTCAGCTGAAATTAATATTCCCCAATTTAATGTGTATTACAGTAAATGCGATTTCGATAAAGATTCAGGAGTACAGGTTAAAAGCAAAACCTCTTTGAACACATTTTTGCTTTCTCTGCAAAGAAAAAAGTATAAATTACATGGTTTACCATTGTATTTTACAGAGAAGTGGCAACCAGAAACTACTTCATTCCATTTTACACTGACGCCATCCACACGCAAATGTTCCCCCCTACCTAGCCTGCTTCCCACAACTTGGAAGGGCTCAGGCGAGAGGAAAATCCCTGCAATTACAAAAGCCAGAGGAGAAAGGAGCTGAGGGAATCAAACTTCATGTCAGGAACTCACAAGGTAAAAAACAACTAAGGTAGAAGTCAACAATCAGATCAACCCCCTTGTAACAGACTAGTCCAAGTCGTTAATTTTGTAATTTGCTGTTCATTAATTCCCTAACTCACAAATTCACTGACTCACACCCACACACAAGCAGAAGAGGTACCAGAGGGTGCGAGTGCGTGTCCTCCTGCCCACATCCCCAAGTGGCAGTGGGAAGCAGGAGAACCTCAGCGTTCAGCTGCTCTTGGGCCAGCTCTGGAGGCTTTCTTGGGTAAGCTGACCTGTGTCTACCTTCCACCTTGGGCATGTGCTCTCTGGCATTTCCATGGCCTCCCAAGCGTTTTATCCCAAGCTGCCAGCTGCTGCCACCATGCTGTGGGGGATGATGGACCTTACCTTCTCATGTCCCTTGCATCCGGCATACACGATACCCTCACTTTTAACCTGAGGGTGCTGCTCGCCGTGTACAGGAGCAGGGCGTCAGCCCAAGACCTGAGCAGGAGCCGAGCGAACGGCCACAAGTTATGCACCACAAAATTAATCCAACATTAACCAAAGTATTAGCAGAATGACATCC
The DNA here is from genome assembly GCF_963924245.1 of Chroicocephalus ridibundus. Classification (NCBI taxonomy): domain Eukaryota; kingdom Metazoa; phylum Chordata; class Aves; order Charadriiformes; family Laridae; genus Chroicocephalus; species Chroicocephalus ridibundus. Next base: position 7,921,901 of record NC_086288.1, read on the forward strand.
AACACACTTTGCCAACAGAATTTGACATGCAAGTACTTTTTTAAATGGATAGATGTTACTTAGTTGTACTGTTGATCAAAAAGGGCCTTTACTACTTAATAACAAAGATGCTTTTTAAGACAGATGGGAGAAGGCAATCCAAGAGAGAGCGGGTCTGGGAGAGATGATGTGCAAGAGGGGGAAGCTATGCAGCTCCGCACCTGCTGCGTGCACATGACAACAAGTCCTCTTCAGAGGAGAGCTTTGCAGTTCGATGGCAGTCTCGTTTCTCCCCTCCGTGTGCACGTGATGCCTCTTGCGCATGACGGGATTTCTTCCGCGTGACTTCATCCACCCTGCACCCGGCTCTGGTATTTCCACACACTGACACACCTTTCTAACTTTGAGTCAAGCCACCTTTTCGTTCCCACATTATGCTACCAGTGGCTAGTGCTATGCCTGACCTGGTGACCCCCTGAAGCCTTCCAGCCATGCTGGCTGTCCCATGTCCTCTGGCCCACACTGTTTGCAAGCCACAGCTCCTGAGCTAGGTGCCTGCAGCTCATACTTTCCTGAAATTAGGAGGAGGGAAAAATCTGAACCCCTACATTAACGATGCCGTATTTACCAAGACGCACACAAACAGCAAAATCCAGGCACAGTTTGCTCTGGATGATCTTATGGATCATCCAATTCTCTCTCTACAAAATGCAACTTTGTCACATAATGGTTCACAAAATCTTTATTCTTCATTTTTAAACTGCTCTTCTTCGACTTAAAACCTCCTCCACCCCAAAATTATAAACCCTATTTAAGAACAATTTCTGTGTAAGAACCAAAGAGGCCCTAAAAGCAGTTACACTTCTTAACATTTTCACATACGTCTATCTCACATGCAGTCAGGCTGAGAAATCTACTCTTTCTAATTTGCTCAAAAAATATTTGACACGCTTGTTTAAATAGTAAAAGATAAAACAACTTTACAGGGTGTACATTAAAAAGAAGTGTTCATAACCCACAAGTTAAGTCCGTTCCAGCCCCAAAGAGGACCTTCTGTGACCAAAGCCACTGACTCATTATATGCTTTCTCACCTCCCTGCAACAGGAACTTCTTTGTCTGTTCTCCACCATCAGTAATGCAAAACCTGCATTTAGCAGGTTAGCAAACCATAAACTCACGGCTCTGGACTGCAGTGTCTCCCAGACATGTCAGTTTAAACAACCTTAAAATATGATAAGAATCTACAGAGCTAGAGCAGGACACCGCCTTATTTTTGGGGTGACTGCATGCGCAGTTGTGCCCCCACCGCTCAAGGAGCGGAGCAGACACGAGGAAAGGTTGTTGGCATACCAAAATGAGTTTGGCAACCAGACGCTGTGCATCACCAAACCACAGCCCCGCGTGTAGGCATACACAAAGCCACCTGTGGAGAAAAGCACACTCCCATTGCCTACTGGTATGTAAACTGAGGTAAACTCCAATTAATTAATTACAGAATGTGCCATAGAAGCTCTTTAACACCATGAGCCAAAGAAAAGGTTAACTACAGTGCAAATTATGTAACTGAGAGCATAAACCAGTTGAAAACCTGAATGGTTTGGAGCAACGTAATAGTTAGCCTGCACTTGCTATTTTTATTGTTTATAGGCATCCTCCTATAAACAAGTTCTTCCTGTAAGACTACAAGTCAAAACCAGAAGGCATAAGTCAAAAGGAATGGAATTAAAAAATAAAAATAAAAACACCGAGGATCACCTCGCACGATAAATTTGTAGCTCATGGTCAACCACCAGTCACACACACTCGGCAATAGCTCCGTGCTGCTCTGGTTTTGGTTTAGGCTGTGTTCAAATCATTCTTGATAAACAAGCTCAGCTCACTCAGTGCAGGCAGCTTTGGAGAAGCCTGTTCTTTTCACGTGAAAAGGAACCACTGCCAGCAATCACAGCGAGAGCGAAAGGTAATTTTAAATACTTCTCTATTGATTTCTTATTCTGGACCTCACACACTCGAAGAGTCCCAACTGCTTCTAGACATCTCAGGATAAAAACTGTTATTGCAACTCTTTCACGCAACAAACTCTGACTCAAACTGAAAAGTATTCATGTAATAAAATCAGAATACCAAATATGTACAGCCAGATTTTATTTACATCCTGAAATAATTTTGCATTTACCACATGCTGTCACTGAGACGTTGATTTCATATAAAATCTTGGGCTCACAGTCTTGAGAGCTCGATTTAAGTTTGCTTGTGCTACAGAGGACTGGGAGAGCAGCTTCACTTGTTGAAGCTTCTATGGAGGCTGAAGTCATTTAAGGATGACCAAAACTTATATTGCAGGATAATCTTATTCGCATGTTTTTAGAAAAAAGAATGTTTTCACCAGCTTTTATAAATAAAGTATTTAAAGGAGCTACAGTTATGTTAAAAGCTTTTTCCTTCTTCCAGTACTTATATTTTAGCTGGACTAAAATACCAGCATTTATAGTAATTTCAGCTACCTGTTTTCTAAAGGCTTTTCTACGTTTTTTGAGTCTTTTCGTTTCCACAGATTTCCAAGCACAATCCCCGTGAAGAGCAGAACTCCTACAGTACGATTTGAAGCAAATTTCTTCCAACAGTCTTCAGGTTTGTCTATGTCCAAAGTGTAAATCTGCAAAAGCACAGTATAACATTCTGGCGTTATTATTCTACAGACTTGTAAATATTTGACACATCACAAAAAGACACAAAAAGATCTGTAACTTCAAAAACTGAATCTCAAATGCTAAAGTCCATCCTTATCTCCATAATAAACAGGAATATTCTGGGCTTACAAAGGATTTTTTGCAGAACTGGCATCTATGTTTACTTGACAGATTTATTCAATGTACAGTAGAAAAGTCAAGGATCACATATGAACAAGATTCACAGACTCTCTCAATGAAGGACCGTATAAACAGCCTGGATACTGGCGTGTCTGGTTTGATATTTAGAAATGTAAAAATATCTGGGCATGTAAATAAGTCTTTTTGAGATCTTCTTCAGTAGGTAGCCACCTAGTTCTTCAATGGGAACTTTAAATAAACACCCCCAAACCTGCCTGCACCTTTAAATCTCTGCTGCAAGTGAACCAGGGTAAGTGGAATGCACAGGAAGGTGCCAGGCCCTGCCTAGCCACAATGGGCTGGTTCAGTCCAGTTGCTCTTAGCCGTGTGTGTTCAACTCTCTTGAAAAAAAGAACCAGGACACCTGCAACAACAGCTAGAAGCAAGGCTTGCCCAGCTTGGCAGCTGTGAGTCACAACTAGAGGTGAAAAAAACCACACAGCGCAGCAAGAGCGAAGTTACTGAAAAATATTCTCGGAAACAAAATTTGGTGCAGAAGTCTTGAGAAGGATGACAAGAAAAAATGTTCAGCAAAAGAAGTGAAAGGATTAATAGAAAAGTACCCCCCAAAACCTCCAACCTTGCAATTCAGCCTCTGAAGAAGTCAAAACAGAATGTATACAACTAAAGGAAGAGAAATCTTTCCTGAGCAACCCGTTCCTCTGTCATTTGCAGCTGTACAGAGGCAACAGGTCCCGATCAAACAGGGCTGGGTTCTGATCAAATAATGTGAAACAGTGTCCACAAGCTTCTAAGACAACTTCTAAGACATGATGTTATCCACACCCTTGGAAACCTGTCAGCTCATCAAGCACAGAGAACTGAAAACACTGAACTGACAAATCAAACCCAACAGCAGCCAAACCACAAGACACACCTTCAGAAACGCAAAGCAAATAACATGTTGAAGGACAGTAGTTGTGTAGCGTAAATAAGTTTTAATTAGAATAAATTACTTAGGATTATAATGTGGTGTGATTTGTGCTGTTTGCCTAGCTTTACTTATCACGAGTAGCTAGATTTGCTGAAGCCTGTAGGCTGTGACAGTTATTTTTCATAGTAATTTTCCTAGCAGGTGGTACAGTGCTGTGTTCAGTCTTCTCGTACGGGAAAGATGTTGATATCACACTGATGTTTTGGTAGTGTTTTTCCCAAGCCTGTGACTCTTCACTTCTCCATGTTCTACCAGCCAGTGCAGCTGCACAAGGAGTGTAAACCAGAAGATACGGAGGCTCCAACCCTCGGCTGAAACTGCAAATGAACAAGATAGGAGCCTGCCTGCCTGGACATACAAATGAATCCAGTAAGACGTCAGGAGACCCCAGACCAAAAATCACTCTTGGATTAAAAGACGCATGTGAGGGGCAGGTGTATGGATCACAAGGGTATAATTGCCCAGGGGTTTCTTTGTTCAGGGTCCCTCTCTTTGGAGGCACCCAGCCTGGGCTGTCCTTACTGCTGTACCTTTCAATTAAATTAATTATTTTATAAAATCCGACACCTGAGACTGCTGCGGGAAACCAAGGGTCGAGCCTGAAGAAGGAGAAAGCACACTCGAGAGTAAGTGTGTGTGTGTGGCATCATGAATGGTGGATGAATGCTCAGGCAGCTGCTCCTTTAACATAAAAGGTGTTATTTTTCTATCAGTGAACCTGAATTTGGTATCTGCATGACCCAAATTCCTCTGTCCCAGGTACCAATTGAATGAATTAAGGGAAATCTACACCTCGTGTGGCTTGGTCAGCTTTCTAAACTCAGGTAGTTAAGCAAGTGTTCAGAAATCTTGAACGAGAAGATAAGTATGAGAACGTTTAGGCAGAACTAATATTAAAATAATCACGCAAAAAGAAGCTGCTCTGTGGTATGCAGAACAATGCTGCTTTCGTGACTTTGGCAATCTACACAATTGTTTTGCACTCTTCACCACTTACACGCAACAGGTCTGGATTTTCACTGCGGAAAACCTTCCCTGCAGAAAGGTAATTTCCATTTGTGCCAAAACTACAACGTAAGGCCTCTCTGACAATCCAAACCACAAATGATTATGCAGCTGAACATAGTATTCTTTCCCTCGTAGATTCCCAAGCACAATTGCTATGAAAAGCAGTGGCTGACAAGTACCAGCCTACCTCATCACAAGAATTCTCTTACTCAGAGGTATGCTAATATCCATCCCCTGCATGAGCTCCCCCCTTTAGAGTGTAATGTAAGTCTAATGTGCTTTAAAAGGTCTCATGCTAACCCCAGACCTAACTTCTCACTGTTGACAGTCTGCTTGCAATGCACAAACCTCTTTGCCATCACTCACCTACCAAGACCAGCAATTAATTTTCATATAGACTGACTTGTCAATACAAGATTGGGCAACAAGATAGGATTCAGAAAGAACAGGGTTAACAAGATCCTCCCTTGTCCCTGTCTCTCCTGACAAAGCTAATTTTTTTCTTTCTGTTATTTATTAAAACGTCTAAACTAATACAACTGCAAGACTGAACTGCATTGGTTAAAAGAAAAAGAACTGAATTAGAACTGTCAATTACCATAAAATTATAATATTAACATCTGCTACAGGTGGTATGAACAAGCTACAGAAAATTTTGTTATACTGTCAGATCCCAGACTGAAGCTTCAGACCACAGTACAGAATAATTATTTAGATGTAAAATTAACCACCTCTGAGAGACAGAACATGCAATATTAATTTTCATATAGCTACCGTACTGTTATAAAAAAAAAAGCATGCAAAGCCTCGAAACTTTAGACCATATAATACCTTAAAGTAAGTGAATGATCATAACATACAATTGCAGTCTCAGATCATATGTGCCAGACATATCAAGAGCTGTATCCGGACAGTAAAAACCGCACAATCTTGCAGGATATTGAGGAGGATCTAGCTGCAGCTGCTACTGGAAGCGAGAAGAAAACTGTTCCCTTGAGATCACAGCTTAATATGAGGCAGTTCTATTGGTTAGGAACGGATTGAAAAACAGCGTGCTACAGTCTGTGGACCACTGGAGGTCTTTTCAAACACAAGGTCTGCAAAAGGTACTTAAAAGAAGCGACTTTATTGTCAGCAGACTTCAGTTCTCTGTACGGGAATTGGGTTTTTTTAGTAGTTGGCGAATTGATGGGGGTTGAAAAGCACTCTTGATTTCTTATCAGGAACTGCCACATGTAAAAAGTATAAATAAATCCATCAAACCTGGTGTGCTAAGTGAGCCCCTACGGCAGCCACAGCCGAGTAATACGGGAACGTCTGGTTACAATTCATTCCTGCCATGCACAAACTCAGGAGCATTGCAAGGCTGAAGCCACTGAGCCACTGCTTCGTATACTCCTTGAACTGTAATGCTGTTGACTTCACACCGATAATGATGTCGTCCTTCTTATCCTAGAATGAAAGGATGAATTAGCAAAAAATACACAATCCAACTGCCACTTCATAAGGAAAATAAGAAGAGGGGCTTTGCTTAAGTTTCCAACGCTTCTTATTAGGAACTCAATTTAAGTGCATTTGTAGGTCTCTACATTAACATTTAAATTTGAAGTTTGGTGCTTAGAGCTGCTTTAGCAGCCAAGAGCTAATATCAGTATCAAATTTATTTGCACAATGCAAATGTGTAAGCACACAAAGTGCATTATACTTCCAGCTTTCTACCTGATATGCAAAACATTTGCGAACAGCAATAAAAGGTGCAAGGGCTGGGGTTTCTTTGGTGCTCTTTTAGCTTAGTTGAGGGTGAAGAACTGCAACAGGTTAATACTGCTGTTAGACAACAAAGTCATAAATTAAACACACAAACATACACAGATAGGTAAAATTTCCCAGTGTTACTCTACCTGATGTGCATAAATGGTATCATATACCAGAGTCCACATTACTCCAGCAAAGTACAAGGGCAAACACACAGACCACTCACATGACCCTTTGATGGCAGACCAGCCAAGAAGGGCTCCCCAATTAAATGTAAGTCCTAAAAAAATAGAGAGAGTAGAAAAAAGAAAAAAGTTACAAGATTGACAGGAGCAATCTAAATTACATGTATAGAATTAAATATTATTTGTTCGAACATATATCATATCAGCAACCTTTTGTACTATACTGGCATCTCTATTTTCCTATCATTTATTTTCAGGCAGCTAATAAATACAAGTAACTTGACGTTAAATACTCTGGACATACAAGGAGAAATATGTGTAGCTATGCATTTTTCCCCAATTTAAATTAGCAGAAGGAAACATTTGCACAGAACTATTCCAGTGTACTCAAACAACGGGACTAAAGTTAAAGTGCTTAGATGTCACTACTACAAAAGATGTCAGTATAACTGATGGCAAAAGAGTACACAGCAGCCAACTATGGTGCTTCGAGGCTGAAAATGACAATTTTGTTTGAAAAAGCTGAAGGCAGCTGGAACGTGAAGGCCAAGATACAAAGATATGTTTTAGTAGCTCAACCTGAAATACAAACACCATCAGTTTCTGCACAAGAGTTATTTTAGAGGCTGGCGACTGAAACGCAGGACAAATACATGTTTAAGTTCATTTCAAGATAACCCTGAAACTAAAGCTGATTCTCAAATGACAAATACTTATTTTCTCCCTCCCCTCACTCCCTCCAAATAAGGAACTGATTTTTAACAAAAAAAAACCAAACCCAAACATCAACTCTTCTACATGTTACAAATTATTTAAGAAGCTTGTGGCACAACAGAACTTTGTCTATAAGGTATTTTTATTTTAATCTAAAGTTATAAAAAATCAGGTTGCTGAAGTTCAGTTACCAATTTGTAAAACACCTCGAAAACTATATCTGAAGAAAAAAATAGTAAAAATATTTCCAGCTCACCCAAGACAAGCTGTGGCCAATATGTTATTCTCTTCATCAGAGGGTAGGTGACCACAAGAGATAAAGAGGCTGCTCCCAGAACAATACTGTAAAAAGTACCAAGAGGTGTATTGTTTGGCAGTCTAAAGATCACAAGATACAGTGCAGTATTACAGGAGCTGTACATAGTACTGAACTAATTCTTTTACTTTCAAATATAATTGCATGACTCATAACCTCCTCCCTCTGCCCCCAACACCTTTTCTGCTGAAAATCTCTGTGCTTAACTCTGGACCCGGAATCAAGTTTGAAAAAAACCCAGAAGATAACTTATACGTCACCTATAGTAATTCAGACACAGAAGCACACAAAGCGCCAAGCTAAGCTGTCCCCCAAGAAAAACCAAGGACTGGAAAGTGGAGATATCTCCAGCTGCCAAGGGCCTACTTGCTGTCCTCACAACCTAAAAATGGAAAGACTAATGTTAATACCAAATCCAACATAACACATTCCACTGTATTGTAAAACTAAAAGTCACACAATTGGCATGTAAGTGTGAAACCAAACAGAAACAGGTCACAGAATGTATGAGATGAGGTTACTTCAACGATACAAACCTAGCATATCAACAAGGACATGACCTGTATTTCTAAGCAGCAGTGCTTATAACAGAAGCACACAGGCTTTAAAAACTAGAGCAGAAATAAAGTGCCACTTGTGTGCAATGACGTTGACTAGAAACACTATAGGCATCTTGTATATGAATTTTATTACCTTAGGGGAAAAAAAAAGGCAGACTTTAAAAGTTGTGAGCTGACTATCCCGATTTCAAGCAGCACTTCTGTGCTTAAACGCTTTAAAGTGATTACCATGTAAAATACCGTAAAGATGCAGGGCTCCTCTAGCACACATAATCATTGTTTGTTAATAACCACGAAAGGACAATTAATTTAATCGTAGTTGGGATACAATGTAGTTTAGAAGTTCTGTCTGGAACAAGAAATCCTACAAGGCAAACCGAAGGAAGAAGCAAACATCAGAAAAAAGTTAAACTGAAATGTATGGTGAGGTACTTGCCAAAGGTGACTGCTGTCAAAAGAAAAAAAAAAAAGACAGACAAAAGTTTTGGAAGTTTTGCATGTTGATGAAAATAGTGTAATGTCGATTCGAAGAGGTTTGAAAGCCAGCTTTTCACAGAATAATATGTATGTATAAAGTGTACTGCACATGCTTTGATAATGTGCATTTAAATAAACTCTTTCCGTTTGTTCTTGCCCCCCAACCAGGTTATGTTAAACGTCAGGTACTGCTTTTGCAGTTTAAACATGTACTTAACATATTTGAGACCAATTCCATTGCACGTCGTAAACAAACACAGGATGTTTCACATACAGAAAAGAAAACGTGTACCAAATAATAAGTAACACAAAACCTAAAACTCCCAACCACCATAACCAACACAAGCCAACATCTTGCTATTGACCCAGCCTCTATCGCGCTTGTTTTGAAGATATCCTTTTAAGGTGTGCAAGAAAAAGCTGCAATGGGATTTTTTAAAACTTTACATCTAACCACATCACATGCATAAATCAATTCATTATATTTAAAATTACATCTTACTAATCACACACCCCACCCTGTCAAATATTTTTAGCATATGTCGTTGTTAACATCCTCCGAACCCAAAACCATCCAAAGCTGCTACAGAACCCGTACTGATTCATTCCCTTCCCAACAGCACAAATACAACAGTGCTGTAAGAAGAACGTGACATATCGGATTGTCTCATTAATCCTGTCTCTTGCCAGCACCGCAACCCAAAACCCAAAACCAGAGGAACAATATAAGGAACAGAAAACAGGACAAGCAAACAGTGACGCATCACCGGGATACTCCCCTCCAAGCCCGCACCTGTGTATGTTTCAACATCTGACGCTGAGCACTGCCTTTTGCTTATTTCCCTCTTCTGAACAAAAGAGAAGTGAAAAATACAATATAAGAGAAGAGGATTAGCCCAGGGTTGGGCATGATACTCTTAACTGCCATTCTCATGAAGAAATTAACAATACCCAAGGAAACCCTGCTCCTGAAAATGAAAAGAAGAAAAAAAAGTAGTTCTTGGATAGATCATAACTAGCAAGTGTAGCAAAAAAGTGTTATTTATTTGGTTCCGTCATGCAAAACAAAGTTGAAAAAGAAATTTGTTCAAGTACTACCTACAGCTGACAACAACGTATATTTTATCTTACGCAGAGGTAAGTACTCTTCAAAAGGCTTCTTCTTTACCTTCTAGACAGAGAAATGTTATACAAGAGAAAATGATTTCTACTGTTCTAAGGAGGAAACGTAGACAAATTAATTGCACACATCTCAAGAGAGAAACGCGGAGGAATTTCTGAACCCGGAGCCCTATGGCTGCACTCAGCGAGTTGGTGATGCTGGAGGTCAGCGGACACGTACGTACCCGGTTAATTAACCAGCAATTCACTTTCCTGGGTCTTTGCAAGCCCAGGGGAGTTTCTCTACCTTTTTGTCGTAGTCGCGATCCCACATGTCGTTGATGGTGCAGCCGGCTCCCCGCATGAGCACCGCTCCCACGCCGAACAGGGACAGCATCTGCCAGTCAGGGAAGCAGCCCGGCTCGGCCGCCAAGCCGATGCTCCAGGTGCACGGCAGGTACAGCAGCCACGTCCCTGGGGGACGACAAAATCCGCGGGTTGGGGCGAGGGGGGAGACGAGGAGCGTGGGGGCCGCGGGGCAGGGCGGCAGCCGAGTAACGGCGCGGCCGAGTAGCCAGGCAAACCCTTTGGCAAAACCCTCTGCCCGGAGCGAGGGTGCCCGTGGCCGGGGAGGGGTGGCTACAGCCACCGGCACCGTCCCCGCCACACCGCCGCTCCCGCCCGCCCGTCGGGGCTGGCAGCGCCCGCCGCGGCCCCAGGCCCCGCCATGGCGGCCGCGTCGCCATGGCTACGGCGCCGGCCCGCCCCGCCCCGCTCACCGGTCGGCTGGTGCAGCCGCATGAGGCGCAGGTAAGGCTGCAGCGGGCCCGGCGCGGCGCGCACCAGCTCGGCCGCCGAAAAGCTGAGCGGCCGCGGAGGTCCAGGCGGCGCGGAGGGGCGGCGCAGCGGAGAGAGGGGACCGGCGGCGGCAAGGGGCAGACGGGCGGCGCGGAGGCCGGCGGCGCCCCGGCACAACCGCGCCAGGAGCGCCGCCATCTTGCCGCCGCGCTTCCGGCGTAGCGGTGTCACGCGCGGCGCCGCGCATGCGCTGCGCCCCCGTTCCCCTCGTGTGAGGGAGCGGCGCCGGGGCCGGGCGTCCGCTCTCCGGGTCCCCGCGGAAGGTTGCCGCTCCTTGCCCGGCTGGCAGCCCGGTGGCTCGTTCCCGGGAATCGAAACCGCGGGTCAGGCCGGGGGGAGCCCGCCCCGGCGGCGCTGGGGCAGCCGCTTCCTCGTAGGCCGCGGGGCCCGGCAGATGTGGGCAGGGGTCGGGTCTGCCGTGGGCCTCTCACGGGCACGGAGGACCGCAGCCAAGTCTTGTGGGGTGTGGAGGCGGCTGTGGCTTCGCCTGCCGTGGGCTTCGAGCAGTGGTTACTGACAGGGCACCCGAAGGGACCTGTGGCCAAACAGCAGGATGCAGGGATTTAATAACTTCTCTCATCTTTAGTTACCTCACTAAAAGCGTGCTGTTCTTACTACTAAATTTCTTCAAAGCCTTCCATGCTGTTTGTTGAAATTCCATAGGTGACTGTATATCCTCAAACGTATCATCAAGACATGGGTGTTCATGCATCAGCGTATGTCTTATCTCCCAGACTGTACTTGATAAAAAATTCTGATTTTGTGTATGGCCTTTGGATCGCTGTCCCCATTCATTTCTCCTGCCATCTTATCCCACCATCTGAGCTGCCGCATAAACTGGGGAGGGAAGGGAGCTTCAAACACAGCCATGAAACCTTTGTCTTGGTTTCAGTGATAAAATGTCCCCAGATTCGCTGCTGAAAGATTTCCTAGAGAACTCAGCATCCTTGTAGGGCATAACTTCTGTCTCATTCCACACTTATCATCTTGAACAACTGAGACACTGACAAGGGAAACCATTTTGAACTTTTTAATTTTCCAAAATGTTGACTACCAGGAGGAAGTAGAAAAACGATGCGATGGAGAAGTGATTCACATTTTTCCATTCGCCGTTATTAATGAGCAGCGCTCCACAGCAGTAAAATGATTTGCGCGGGACCATAAACAAAATGGTTGCTCAACTTTGATGAAGTTTCACTAAGACTTTTTTGGTAACATTGGCTCCGCGTCACGCTGACAAGGTCAGTCATCGTGGGGTTTATTCAGGTACGGACGTGACATGCCCGAGGCGTGTTTGAACTGTCAGCAACGTGCGCCCACAGCCTTTCCGCCCGCTGTGTCCGTAGGAACTCTGAAACTCCGATTTTCACCAGGCGGGTGCTCCTGAGCAGACACCGTGGGCGGGTTTTTTTTTAACCTGTGATGTGGTGAGCAGACCCTGGACCACCTGCAGACAATTTTTAAGGAGCTCGTGAAGCAGAAAAGCAAACTCACTGTCATTCGATTTATATTCGTTACAAGGTGGCCTGGCCCCCTCACTGAAAAAAAAAAAATAAAATCAAGCGAATAGCACATTTCAGACTTTGAAAAATCACCAAAAGCTATTAAGGCCCCACTATCTTGTTTGACTCAAATGTGAGTTGGTGGCCAAATTGCCCCTGATTCGAAGGAGATTATCAGTTTCCTTGTTTTTGCATACATTAAATGGTCTTAGAACCTTATGCAACTCACCTTGCAGGAACCGATTTACAAGGTGAGTCATCCCAGCTCCAGAGTCAACAATGCAAAAGTAAATTGGAACATGTGAGAGCTATAATCGTTGTTCTTGGTCTCAGGTAAGTGTGTGTGCGTGTGTGTGTATACATATATATATATGTTGACATTCAAGGTTGAGACCCCAAGGTTTACAACATTCACAGAGGAAAAGGAAAGCCCTTGAGATAAGGTGTTGCTGCTGCAGGCCTGTCCTGCGAGGGTGGTGTTCACCTCTGGTTCTGACTGTACCTGTGCGCTAGGATCCAGCGTCTTGTTTCCTCTGCTCCCCTCCCTCCTGCTTTGTTTGTATGGAGATAACAGCAGCTATAAACTTAAAACTTAACATGCAACACGTTGTGAAGTCGTCTGGGTGTGTGTAGAGCTTTTTAAGTTGAAAGCGGTCACGTGAGCTGTACACAATACCTCTTCGCCATATGAAGACACAGGCTGTGTGCTCAGAGAAGGGACGTGGCTGGGAGGTGGAGCTGGAACAGCCGTCACTTGCATGCCCAGACACCCCTGTACCCCTCCTAAATAGTTTTGCATCCCAGCCCTCAGCCCCTGTGTGGCGTCTGAGGCAGTGGGGCGCAGGGCTTCTCAACTGGTGGTCAACTACAATGGAAGCACGCCAACCCGGATAGGCTTTCCTTCATTTTTATTTGCTTGGGTACTCTTGTTGGGAATCACACCAAGCACAGATGATGTACGACCAAAAGAAACCTAGGGAGTTTCGCGGTATCAATATGCCAAAAAAAGGAGTCTGTAAAAAAAAAAAAAAAAGGAAGATTGCCAAAAGCTGGTATAAATCGCTTTAATTAAAATCTTCAACTATAAAAATCACAAGCATTGGAATAAACAAAACTGTTAGAAAAAGAGGCTACCAGGCAAACAGTTACTTTGATGTCTTAGTTGCAATTTATATTACTATAATAGTAATATATTATTAAATTTACATTGACTGTATGAAAGACTTCCCACTCCATTTTACACTCTCTTTGCTTCTGTTATTTAACTTGGACAACGGAAAGAAAATTAGCCTTCCTTATTCTTATTTCTGATCTGTATTACCCCCTGATACACAACCCTTCACAGAACGCGTCTGCACTGTGGATGCAAGCATTCCTTTGACGCCGAACTTAAATATAAACTTTTTATTGTGCAATTTTTCATCACGGCTTCAAAAGTACGCCTGTTTTTAAAGTCTGCTCGCTAAAAAAGGTCCCCTCCCCAGCCCTGCCCTGCATTGAAACCTCTTGTAGCGCTGGTAGCATCCTTTTAAAGCTTAAAAAGGGAATTACAGCGGTGTGGTGGTGGTGTTTTTCCCTGCTGTGCTCAAAATATCGTAAGGTGTTGACAGTGGCATGGGTTATATGTCTTCTAGAAAAGCAGATGCAAATAAACCTGTAGGGGAGACCACGGGTATTCTCCCAGGGGTTCTGCTGCCCTGCAGACTGGTGGCACACCAAACCACAGCAGGGTGTGCACGGGGAAGGCATGGCCGGGGAGAAAAGCCACTGCCAGCACAGATTTCTGGCCAAAATGGCTGTTTTCCCAATGGGAGGGATGTCAGCCTGGCTGGGCGGGTTTGTCCCCAGGATGCTCTAAGGACACTGAAGTCCCTCTGATGGTCAAGGGGTGGATGGTTTGCTCAGTCTCCTTACTCTCCTGTTTCCTCGAGGACAGAAGACACCTGAGCGAGTTCGGGAGCGTAAAGCAGAGCTTCACCTGCGGATGACAGGTTCAGGGAAGTCCTTTCCAGCTGCATCACCCGTGGGGTGGTGAAGGTTGAAGAATCACGAGCCCTCCGCATGCAGCCCACTGACCGCGGAAGGTTTGCTGGGGCGCTGGTGGGCTCCTCTCCTTCCCTCCTGGGGATGAAGTGTGTGAGGGCAGAGGTAGACGAGACATCCTCCAGGAACGGCCTGATTTTCGTCTGTCAAAAACTCGCCTTTGGAAAGCACATGTCCACAGCTCCATCTTGTGACTGAACTCTCCTGGCTTGCGAAAAACATGCTGTTCTGCCCCAAATCCCATGGAGGAGACCTGGTTTCTTGTCAAGGCGTTCTCCAGTGCAGGCACCCAGCCACGGTTTGCTTTGAGTGTCTCTGCTTCCCACCCCGAGATGCCCTCAGCAACCACAACCCCTCCTCGGGCTTCCCCGCATGGTGCAGGCAAAATCACAGCTCTACAGCTACAATGAAAACCCTGCTCATCCTTTCCGAAGGCAAGCTTTTGAAGGAGCTGCTTTAAAAGCTGCGCTTGCAAAAATCAAAGGGAGAGGGGAGGTTGCAGTTCCCAGCTGGCAGAGCCCCAAGCGCAGCATAAGAAGCGGATGCAGCTCCACATATGGCATGGAGAAGGGCCCCGTGCTCAAGCGCAGTGACCCAGGCTGGATAGAGAGCAAACCCAGCCCCCTGCCTGGGATTGCTCTACCTGGATATTTCTCCCAGGAGCTTAACAAGCATCTTTCACACACAAATTACCCAGCGTGACCTCATGTGTTCCCTACCCCACAGATCGTACCAGCGCCACCACATTTACATCCCTTGCCAGAATTAAAACTCATGGTGGAAAAGTGAATTTCTAGGATTGAACTTCTGCTAGCCAAGTGCTTTACATTTATCCTGCGTGCATGGATTAACCATTTAAATGCAAGCAGTAGCTTTGGCATTTTTGATAACGTAAAAGCCGTAAGAGAAGGCTGGAAGGCCAAATACACCGCTGGGACCAAGGGGTTTTTCGATAAGCTCTGGCAGCGTTCTGTCATCCACCATCCGTAGCACACGGCCGTTCAGCTCAATAGACCTGGAGAGGGACAGAGAGACTGTTTGGGCAGCTGCGCGCTGTTTGCCATCGAGAACAAACAGCTCTGGACCCGAGGGTAAACAAACTCAGCCCAAAGACAAACTAAACTTCCCTGAGGGTTTGTGTGCGCACACACAGAGCATCTGCTGCGCTCCCTCTGCACGGACTCCTTTAGAGTCGTGGCACAAGCAAGTTGAAAAACACATGTTTCTTACTCTTCTCGTGAGGTTCAACAGCAGAACAGGCTTCGAAAAGTACAAATTTTAATTAGTTTTTCTCCTGCAAATGTTAAGGTATCTTCTATGACCACAGAGCGGATCCTTCCTGTGCGTTAGCAGTAGCAACAAAAGAAACCATACAAAGTCGGAACACGTTGCTGTAAATCGGGAGCTAGCACTTGGGAAAACAATATGCCTGTGCTTGTGTAAAAGAAAAAAAGACTTTAGCAGCTGGTCCAGAGCCCTGAAGCCTGCTAGAAAAAAGCTTCCCGATTAACATCAGAAAAGCGTCCTCGTAACTTTGCAAGCTTGTTTTTTTGATTTTAGGAGACCTGATTTAACAGAACTCAGACCTTACTGAAAAAAAAGAAAAAAAACAAACCCAAACGACCGAATGGTAACCTCTCCCCCTCTACCACTTGCAAACTGAACAAGGTGAGGTTTTAAAGGCCATCCGATTCTGCTTGCAATCCTTTCTACAGAGACAGGAGGAATTGCACGCTCACCTGGAAAGTATGGTGTCTTTGCCATGAGGCAGTAAGAGGTACTGATCCACGTGCTTGCTCGATAAGTAATCCGGTAGCTGCAAATGTTGAGTAACGTTGTAGAGGTTTAAGGCAAACAGCGTCACGTCCCCTTCTCTGTACTTTGGGCTGTAAGGCAAGAGAAGATGATGGTGGGGATCAGGAGAGAAGGAAGTTTCACAGAAATAACACGTGTCCTCGTGCTGTCCCCCCAGTTTGCTTTTGTTGGCCTGGGGGTGGCTGTGGGCTCAGTTTCTGGGATATTTTGCCCTTTCTGGAGGCTTACTGGAGGGCGCTGGTGCAGTGGAGGTACACGCGGAGCTTCCTCTCATCGGCTCCCACCAGACTGACCTGCAACACCTTGGTACCCACCAGCTTCTTGTAGAGCAGCGATAGCCAGTAGTCCTGGGAGGCACAAAAACACACGTAAGCATTTGTGTACACACCAGATACTCCACACGGTGCTTAACATAACGTCAATTTTGCTGGTAAACTCAGGGTTTTTTTCTGAATAATGTTTTGCTTTAGGAAGTTTTTCACCGTATCTATTTAAATTCCCACAAACAGCATAGCTAAAGAGAAGACCCTGCCTCCAAGCTGCAGAGCAGCTGTGTTTACAAGGTACCTTAGAGTCATTTTCCCCTTCCTATGCAAATCTTGTAGCTCTTTCTGTGGGGGAGAGACTGTTTGCATTTTGGAAAAGCCCTTCTGGATGGATGGACCACTTTGTGGATAAGGAACTGGCTAGATGGCCGCACTCAGAGGGTTGCAATCAACAGCTCAACATCCATGTGGAAACCAGTGACGAGTGACGTTCCTCAGGGGTCGGTACTGGGCCCGGTGCTGTTTAGCATCTTTGTCAGCAACATGGACAGTGGGATTGAGTGCACCCTCAGCAAGTTTGCAGATGACACCAAGTTGTGCGGCATGGTCAACATGCTAGAGGGAAGCGATGCCATCCAGAGGGACCTGGGCAGGCCAGAGAAGTGAGCCTGTGCAAACCTCATGAAGTTCAGCCAGGCCAAGTGCAAGGTCCTGCACCTGGGTCATGGCAATCCCAGGCACAAATACAGGTTGGGTGGAGAATAGCTTGAGAGCAGCCCTGAGGAGAAGGATTTGGGGGTCCTGGTGGATGAGAAGCTCAACATGAGCCGTCAATGCGCACTTGCAGCCCAGAAAGCCAACCGCATACTGGGCTGCATCCAAAGAAGTGTGGCCAGCAGGTCAAGGGAGGTGATTCTGCCCCTCTACTCCACTCTGGTGAGACCCCACCTGGGGTACTGTGTGCAGCTCTGGAGCCCCCAACACAAGAAGAACATGGACCTGTTGGAACGGGTCCAGCAGAGGACCGTGAAGATGATCAGAGGGCTGGAGCACCTGTGCTATGAGGACGGGCTGAGAGAGTTGGGGTTGTTCAGCCTGGAGAAGAGAAGGCTCTGGGGAGACCTTATAGCAGCCTTCCAGTACCTAAAGGGGGCCTACAGGAGAGATGGGGAGAGACTCCTCATCAGGGAGTGGAGCGGCAGGACGAGGGGTAATGGTTTTAAACTGAAAGAGGAGAGATTTAGATTAGATATTAGGAAGAAATTCTTTACTGTGAGGGTGGTGAGACACCAGAACAGGTTGCCCAGAGTAGTTGTGGCTGCCCCATCCCTGGAAGTGTTCAAGGCCAGGCTGGATGGGGTTTTGAGGAACCTGATCTAGTGGGAGGTGTCCCTTTCCATGGCAGAGGGGTTGGAACTAAATGATCTTTAAGGTCCCTTCCAACCTGAACCATTCTGTCATTCTGCAGGGTACCGACACCTCACACTTCAGGCTCACCCTGAAGCCACAGGGGATGAGCTGCCCTTCCTGCAGGAAAGCCTGTGCCCAATCCACAGGCACAACGGCAGAAAGAAGCCCCCGACAACTTTTATACCTTTCACTAACATCATGATTTTGAACAGGTCTCAGGATTAATTTCTCAACACCGGCCAAGAATAAATACTCTGACACCCCAGGACGATGACCGAGAGCAGGGCAATGCCCGGTTGTAGACTCATTTTTTCCAGGTCTGCTTTTTCTTGCATCTTGGCCGCTACTTTTCCTCTGTGAAGTCTGTGACCAACGAGGCCGCGTGGTCTGCACAGGTGTGTTTTGGGACTAGGAGCCTGCAGAGACTGAATTTTGCAGCATCACTTCTTTGAGCGCAGCCCCAGGGAAAGATGTGCTCCAGCTGGGTGTGTTTCAGAGAGTTTATCCCAGCTCATCTTATCTTTGTCTTTGAGGTTTTCCTAGAAGGAAAGCTGTCATGTTTCTCTCCTGACTCACCATGAACCCGGGGAAGTGACTTTTCCGATTGGCCTGCATGCTCAGCCCTCTGCAAGGAGGTGCAGCCTGCTGCCTGATGGACCTGAGTTTGGATTTCCCTGCCTTTAAATCATTATTAGCTTGATTAGCATCTGTACCGCCTGCAGGTGAGGAACAAGGCACATCCTTTCAGTCCGAATTAAATCTATTTTAAATGAAGGAATAAAAAGCCCAAAGCAACGAGCCTGACAATGCAGCCCCTGGCACAGGGACCAGCTGAAGAGGCAGGACAGAAACCCCCCAATATGCTGGGTTTCCTCTCAGATGATCTCTATGAACCTGTGAAAATCACAACTTGGAAGCAGAAAAATGAGAAGAAAGCTAATAAGAAAGATGCTTTCCTCTCTCCCCCAGGTAAGGTGCCACTAGCACAAAGAAATGGGCTGTGCGTGCAAGAACAACGTTATAGTTCGAAGAATGATGTTTCATCACAGCAGAATATATTTTCCTAATAAATCAAACTATACAAAACGCATGATCCTTCAGCTACTAGTGAAGGCTAAATATGCTCGCAGTCCAAGCCATGCTTGAGTCTTGACTTCATGTTGGTTTGGTTTTCACTTGGGATATAATTTATTATAATACCTTGTATCACTTCTGTCTAAAAGCTACTCATCGCTCAGCTGAAGAGTACTCATACCAAAAACGTCCATCCAGAAAAGCCTTATGAAGTCCAAAAGTGTCTACATATAAATCAGAGCACCACATCCCAGAAATCGGTGTCTCTGTTGTGCTGAAGACTAGCTGCATCCTTGCAGCGTCAGTAAATACCTTGTATCTACGTATATAAATACACGAGCCCATAATGAAACATGAGCTAGCTTTAGGTGCCAGGATGGCCGTGCCTAGCCTACAAAATCTGTCGCTACCGTGCATTGTTAAAATAGCTGACTCGTGTTGCCTGCGCGGAAATACATGCAGCATTCAGATGGTATAAAGCGGGTTTGAATACATACGGGTAGAGGCTCAAAGTTGGCATCCACCAGGTGATAGGTCCCTGCCCCGAAGAAAACCTGTCTCATCACCACGTCAATCCCCTGCCTGGCTGAAAGCCCGAGTTTGTCCAGCCACCTGCCAAAAAACGAGACAAACCACACGCAGGTGAAATTGCTGACCTCAGTGTTGCCCCTCTCCAAGTAGGAAAGCAAAAATTAGGGCATGACGCCGACTTCCTTAAAATCGCACAACTAATTTCAATTCAGATCTTGCATTGTTTACCTTAAAAAAAAAAAAAAAAAATATTTCAGACCTCTGGCGGTCCAAATTTTTGGGGAGAGTTGCTCCACTCCCCTGTTTGCAGGCAGTGGAAACAAGGAGTGGCAGCAGATGCTCCTGAACTGGCCAAGGGCCCGAACGCTGTGAGAAATCATCACACCAACGGCAAGGTCACCTGCCATTACCAGGCTTTGACTTGCTGACCCACCAGGCCCTGATGGAAAGAACGTCATGCCTTACGGGGGTGGGGGAAGGGGAGTGAATACATTGCAACCATATTTTTGGTTAATTTTCAAAGCGTGAACAGCACATTCCCACGCAATTTTATCTCCCTTAATCTACAAACTGATCAAAGTGCTAAGAAAAGCCTGATTTTTTTTATTTCAGCAAAATGCTCCAACGGGAGCCCTTGGAGAAAATTATTTTTATGACTAAATTTCCCTTTGGTTAGTTATTTCACGGTGGTCAAAGGGTGACATCAGAAAAGGACACCCATCTCATGAATGACTTTCCGTCCTCACAAAAGGATGGAGTTCGCATCGCAGATTTGAGGGCAGAAATACAACTTTCTCATTCTTCTCATCCCCCATTTCCCATAGGAATCTATTACCTGGGCCTACGTCGAACCCCAGGCACAGGGGAAGCACACAGGCAGTGGTGGGATGCTTATGATCCTCAACCCACCCATTGCCTGCCCTCCCCGCAAAGCCAGGGGCAGATGTTACTCCCACGGGGCATGTTCGCAATCTGGTAAAAGGTGTAATTTCCCCACATCTGTGACATGGTACTCACATAAAGCCAGCAACGTAAGTGTTGGACAGCCTGGGAGCTCCACCTCCGTAGGCAGAACTCGTCTCTCCTAGCCAGACCTTCTTGTCGGGCACAGTCCCATCAACAATCTGGCCGGTGTGGCGTAGGGAAGAAGAGAAAGAGACAAGAGTTAAGTTTTTTGGCAACTGAAATAACGGGCAATCAAAATTTTGTACTTTATCCAAATGCCTACGGGCGATGTTTGCATTTAAGGGATAACACCAGCTGAGGCGGCATGTTCACAGAAATTTTGATCAAAAGGATTAGAAGCAGATTCCCCCTCTCTAAAAAATCACGTCTACGCGCGTAGAATGAGACATGAACATGGGTCTAAGATTTGGCATGAATGTTTACTAAAAGCCGCGTTCTGTAAGTCTTCTTGTGCTTAGTAGTGCTATACTCTAAGTTATACTGCTCTTAGGATCTCAAAATACAAAGAAAATACAATACATTTATGGTATGACCATAAATTTACATCCCTGCAACGTAATGACTACATCGATAAATGAGAATGTCGTAGGTTTGTGATGTACCTGGCATGATGCTTCCTGCATAGCAAACTATTGGAGCTCATTTATTGTTAGTATTGTTAATTTTTATTTTTTTTATTATTAATATTTACAATGACAGCTGCACCCAAGCTTTGAGGATCCCTGTTTATTGCTAGTGAGAAATTGCGCTATATTCCGGATTCTCTGCTAACCCCCTGGAAACTGAACATGGGAATGGTTGAACAGGACAAGGCACCTCCTGGACTTCGCGTGTGGCTGTGGCAAAGGTATCCAGCACTTCAGGGCTCACAAAGTCCTCCCTTGTTGCACTTCGTCCATTCACATAGTAACTGGAAATGGGGGGAAAAAAAAAAAAAAAAACACACAGGCAAAATTAAGGAAAAAGACCACCACAGGTACAAAACACCACCAAAAGTACTCAGTTGCGTGAGGCATTTATCCACAGCACTATTTTTCTGTCCGGTTCTTTTTCTTTTTTCTTTTTTTTTTTGTTTTCCAATTGTGTAGGTATGTTGTTTGTATTTAAGGGACTATCAAGGGAATATCAAGGGACTATCAATTACCTCGATGGAGGCAGGATATCACAGAGATTTTGATCAACAGAAGTAGTAGGGTTTTTTTGCATCTACTCATTTAGAACAAGGAAAACGTCACTGAATAAGAGCCAGCTTCTGTAAATCTTCTCTTGCTGAGGAGTCTGACGCTCCTATGTGATTACTTGCTTTACTGTTCCAAGTTATACATTAAAAATATTAGACCCCAGCTTCTGTCCCTCTGTTGGAGTATTTTGGCCCTCTGGAGGGGAACAAGACGGAGGCATCCCTACCAGGATGAAGGTTACCCTCCACCATGAGAAGAGGAGCTTTGAAGTCTGGTTTGTCCAAATAAAGAATGGGAAATGAGGATCCCTGTGGTTTTTGCGTTTCATCTACCACTCAGTCCTACCAGAAGTAGCTGAAGTCTTCCAGCCGTAAGAGGAAGCTGAAACCCGATAATCCCAAATTAGTAAAGAAAATAACGCACGCCCATTTAAAGCAAAGGCAGTCACAGGGCAAGAACAGCCCAGGAAGGGGAGAGGACACATTTTATGCCTTGCTAGCAGCTCAAAATGCATAGATAAGTCCTATATGTATACACATACATAGTACAAGCATGTGCATCTTTTCCCACTGTCACCCAACGGCCGCACGACACCGCACTGCATTTGACTCCGGAAAGAAAAAAACACCTTCACATGGAAATCCCTCTCGAACGTGTGGAATTCATGGCAGGTGCCCAGGGGCCGACTTACCCCACCGCTCGCCCGAGCACTTTAAAGCTGTGTCCCTGAGCCACGGCGCAGGAGCGCGGGGCCGGGGCTGAGCCGATGCTGTTTGCGTGGCGGGCGGGATCTGAGGGCGAGTTACCCCCACGCGGCCCCAGCTGACTCGGAGGGCACACGTAAGGGAGCAGGAGAAGCTGGTAGCGCTTCTCTGTGGGTAAGGCCTGTAGGTCTTTTCATTTATATCGAGCAGAAATAAACCGAGAAAAAAGGCAGCATTTAACACATGAGCTCACAAGGCTTCTGCTGCATTTTTTACAAGGGGTTGGGTGCGTTTGCCAGCAGGGTCGTCAGTGACTCCTTGAATTCGCTTTTTGGGAGCAAAGCTTTCTACTCAAGCAGATTCAGCCTTTCTAATGCCAAGGAGAGCACCGATGTCAGGGGCGCTGACTCCGTTTCAAAGCCCAGCCACCCAGGGGTTGTTTAAAACCTTACATTAAAAACTTTCTGCTCTTGCAGAAATTCAGCGGAGGCATCTCTGCCTAAGTCTGAGCTGCCTTCTTTTCCTTTATATGACATCTCCCTTCTTCCCCTGGGAAAGTGCATTTATCTGCAAGGGTTGGCGGCTTGGAGCTTTGAGACAGCCAGGACTGCTGCTCAGGTCTCGCTAGCTTTTGGTACGCGTGGAAACACGGCATGTGCAAAAAGGGTCAATCGCTGCAGAAACTCTTGTCCTGGCGGGAGAACTGTGACCTACCCTCTCGTGCTCTTAGAATTGAAGCTGCACGCCATCTTTTTTCTCTGCATCCCACTTCTGTTTTTCTCACTGCATAATATTTAGCAAGCAAAATGACCGTCTTGCACAAGTAGCGTTCCCCGTTGCTGTGCCTGCGTTACAAACCCCCACCACTGCTTTTGGGTTTCTGCACCAGGTACCCTCTTTGGAGACCTTCCGCATTTCCGTAACGCGCTCCCTCGATTCATCTCTCATTCTGAGAGGGGGGCGTTTGCAGAGAGGCACCCCAGGAACTGCTGAAAGAGGTATTTCACTCCCTCCTTCCTGTCGAGATGTTCGAGGCGACGTTTTGTAAAGAAAGCAGGCGATCAGCAGAGTGACGACGGTATCCAGGCGGTACTTACTGGTGCCACGTGACAGAGTCGATCACCTTCCCTCCCGATTTAAGGAAGCTGCAACCAAAGGGGACGCGGCGGAGAGCAGGGGGTTAGTGGCTACCGGTGACAGGTTGCGGCCCCCCATGAGCGAGCAGCCGTGCGCAGCCCTCCCTTCTCCCCCCCGCGGGCAGGAGTGACGGTGAACTGCTTTGGGCACTTGCCACTTGCGATGGCTTTTAAACGGGCTGTGGGCAGCCTGGCTGCCTCAGCGTGTTACCAGGAGGCTGAATTAATGCTCGTATAACACGTGGAGATTTCCAGGGTGAGAAGCCCTTGCTGACGCAACACTAGACCCAGCACTCAACCAAAAGGTGTGCAGATCACTGAAAGTACTTCTAGAGTTTTAGTTTCAACCGGCTGAGTATTTAAGCCTTGAGCTGATGCATGCAGGTAAGATTTCAGTCATCCCCCGTCAAGGAAAAAAAATTTCCCACGTTTCTAATCTAAGCAAAAATGCAGGAAATTAGTTCTCAGATAGGCTGGATGTATCCATTTGTACATCCTTGCTGTTGATTTGGAGCAGAAAATCATTAAACCCTGCCCAGATATGCCTCCTCATGCTCCCCTGCCATTGGGTGCAGATGAGCCACCGCTGTCCACACCTGCCCACCCCGGGGGGTACTGCTGGGGTCCCACACCGTTACCTTCTCAGCAGCTTCTGCGTGTGCTTTCGGGGCTGTCCGACATCGGGACCGTAGAGCTTCGCGTGCCGGTAGAGGGTATAGTCACTCAGAAGTTGGCGTAAGTGAATAAAATCTTGCCCCAGCTGGAAGCCATCGATGTAGACGCCGGCTTTCTTCCTGAAGCTATTGGGCTCTGGGGAAGACACATATGCATCAGCACCCCGCTCTAGTTTTGGATCATAAAATAATGCAGCTCGTTCCACGTGGGGAGTACCAACCCCTTATGTTTTCATGTGATCTGTCACGGTACGTGTGAGATATTTGGAGGTGATGAGCATGAAACTGAAAGCCCAGGTGGCGCCGCGTGCTGCTCTCCAGCACTCTGTCCCAGACAGTCCCCCTAGGTGACATCCTGTACCTCACGGGGTTTCATTCACCTCATCTCAGAGCCTTGGTAGGAGTGGCAAAATCATCTCCATTTGCTCATTCGTTGGACCTTCTGTGACATCCCTCCTCGCAAATTAAGACCTTAACGTTTCCCAATAAAACGTCGCTTTGCCTTTACGGGCTGTCATCTGAAACATGCAAAATTACCAGCAACGTACCCAGCGGTCATACCTTTCCAGGTGTCCGCTGGCCTGGCCCACGAGTAGGCTTCGCACTTACCGTTCCCAAGCTCCCAGGAGATGTTGTACCTCTGCGAGGCGCAGTAGTCCAGCAGTGCCCGGGCATTCGAGCTGTCCCACTGCAAGCCACCTTTCCGCAGCAAGGCGTTGAGCCCAAAGATGAGGTGAAACCCTGAGCAGTTTGCAAAGCTGTAGAGAATATCTAGCGTGTTTCCTGTGCGGGGGAAAAAGGGAGGATGTTTATCTCAAGGTTACGGCGTGCTCGTGGAGCTTCAGCCAAGTGACGATCTTTACTGCTGGTATTTATTTAGCCCGATGCTGCAGATGTGCCAAGTTCTCCCAGCTGGACAAAAGAGCCCAGACCTTACTACACACCATCCTGCCCGGTGTTGAGATCCTCCCAACTCCTGCAGCAGCTGAATGCTATGAAATACGAGGTGGCAGACAGCAGAAAATGATTTCTTAAAAACATTTCACCCGCTTACTTAGAAAAATATTCATTTTTCAGTGCTTTCAGCTCCTAACAGCCTACAACCCCCTTTATCATGGGGCAGAGGCTTGCAGCCCCCTGGCTATAAACCCTAGCAGAAAACTCCACTGAAGCCTTACTTGTAATGGTGGTGTTTTTGTGCTTTTTCCGGTTATGCTCTGCAAGAATCAGCTCCTCCTGGCTGGGCCACTGGGCCAGCAGCAGCTTCTCAACAGCAGCAAACGCAGGCCTCGAGCCACAAGCCTCTGTAGGGCGAAAGAAGGTTGCTAGCCATTAAGTCCTCGTCTGCACGGCCAGGGTCCAACGTACGAAGGGCTGCATCCCGCGGGAGGAAGCACAAGTGCTGGGTGCCAGGCTGAGAGCCACTCGTGGGCTTCTGTGAAAGGCACCCCTGCTTTCACAATGTTAACCACACAGAAAAAGAGGGCTCGCTTGATGCGTAATTATGCTTTACAGATATATAATACGTCTATTTCCCAATTTAAGGTGACGAAGACGGCGGGTGTGGGAAGACTCTACTGAGCTGGTGTCGTGGCAGTCACACCCCAGTAAACTATTTTAGCTGGAGCACCATCCAGAAACCCTCGTTCCGGCGAACTGACAAAGCTTGGGCTGCGGTGCCCGAGGAGCAGATAAGCCACCCCGGCGCGCGGCGGTACGGCAGGGTTTGTGGCCTGCCTTGCTGTGGGCTGATATTGGGCCATGCTTCCTGCGCTGCCCGTCTCATGCAGGAGAAAACACTGACGGCGACACGGGCAGGAGTCACGAGACACTTTTTTCTTCCAAGCTCATGGTTTTTCTCGGCATGCAAACAAGGAACAAGCCATAACCAGAGAGGAAGGCGCGGTCTGGAGTCAGTTACCCAGAGGTCAGCAAAGCGGTAGAGGGGGAAGAGTACCACTCAACTTTAAAACTGAGCATCACCGGCCGTACAGTGATGGATGATTGTGCGGTTGTGCTATGTACCGCAGGAAGAGGTGGGAATTTTTTCATCTGAAACACGTCTGGAAGGGTTTATGTGCTTTTGCTAGGTTCAAAGAGGAAATGGACTTCAATGCAGTGGGAAATCATGTGCGCCAGGACCAAGCCCAAGCAGTTAGCAGTGGTCTGGTGGGTTTGCACTTGCCTTGTCGAAGCGACAGGAGGGCAAGGCTGCGCCCCCAGCCTAGCTCTGGCCTTGGCCAAGACAGAGAAAATGGACGCTCTGTTCTCATCAGATTATTTTTTCCATCCGTTACTTAATTTTCATAATGAAACCACAACTTTTGAGATGACCTTGACTGCCTCCCAGGCGGCGGGGGAGCTCCCAAGGCTGCTGTGGGGAGCACAGGGCAGCAAAGAGAGAGTGCCAGCGGATGCCAGGGTGGACATGAGGGCCCCTGCACCCTTCCTCACTTTCCCATGGCTGGCACAGCTCCTCCCATGGACTGTGCTGAAGGTCCATGGATCTCTTCTCCATGGAAGAAAGCAATGCTGACCCCCTGGAGGATCCCCAGCGTTGCCACCATGCCCTTGCAGCATCCCCAAGCCACATCAAAGCCACCTCCTAAACCTAGGATGGTTTCAAGTCTAACACATTGATGACCATTTTACCTTGCTGGGCCTGAAGTTCCCAGAGGATTTTTTCTTCCGAAGTTGAATCCTTGTTGGGATCAAAGATAAGAAAATCTGTCTCTGTGCCGCCAAACCTCAGGAAGCCTGGGGACAGGGCCGTCGCCAGGGCACGCAGCTTGGGATTGCTGAGGAACGGACGTCAAGAAACAGAAAAAACACTATGTTCATGCAGACTATGGCTTTGGCATAGAGGCTAAACATGGCAAGTACTCAGAGGAACACGCTGCAGTAGGTGACCTGGGGCTACCCGGTAGCCTCAGGGCACTCCTGACCCCTTGCTGGACCTGCGCCCCAGCCCTCTGTACTGTGCAACAGAGATGCTGCTGGCCAAGCGGGCCAGGAGAGCGCCAGCAAGGCAGCAAGGGGGAGATGTGCCCCAGGGAACGTGCTTATGGGCAGGGAGTCAAAGTAAGGCAGTACTTCAAAACAGGTCTTTATTTGTCCTAAGCATCCTTCTCCCTGAGATTTTTTTCGTTTTGTGTATACAAAACTAACATACCAGTCCCGTGAGAAGGTGGATGTAAAACTCAAAAAAACAAAACAAAACAAAAAAGCATTTAGCTTTACCAAAGCATGTTTATAAAATACCATAAGCTCTCTCATGCGAGGCGCTGACACCGGGCCTTCACTGGGGGAAACCGCGAGGCATCAGGGACGCCGGGCGCACAAGCGCTATCTGCTCAGTGGCGAAACACAGCAGATAAGAGGCCGCCAAGTACTTCCCGCTCCTCATGGCAGTGGGGCTGGCCCCAGACTGAAGCCCAAGATGTGCAGCCGGGGCTGGAGGATGGAGACCCGAGCACTTTCCAGTAAAGCTGGTGTCAGCTTTTCCCTCACCTTGGTGAGGAGGAAGAGATGAAAGTGGTGGGAGGAGGGAAATCAGGACTGGAGAATTACCATGGGGCTGAAAAACGGGATCAGAGACTGAAAAGGAAAGAATTAAGATAGCGTCTGAAAAAGGTAGGACAAAAAAAGTAATACAGTCCAAAAAACCAGAGCAAAAGCAGGGAAGAAAAGGCAAGAGAGAGGTCAGAGCCAAAAGAACAGGCAGGGAACACCATCTCTGGGCAGTCCACAGTTGTTCAGTGTTACCCAATGGGGGGGGAAAAAAAAAAAAAAAAGCTTCATTTTTAGGACCTCTCGAGTCAGCTTTGATGGTGACAGACCTTCCTCAGCACTTATTTGACTTTGTGTTGACAGTGCCCCGGCAAACGTCTGCAAAGCTGCCGGAGGACTCGGAGCATTTCTGCCTCGCAGAGCAGCAGGGCTAGCAGCCCCCAGCCCCCTGCCCCTCTGCTCGGCAGCTTACTTCTCCTTTTTTTTGTTGGGTTTTTTTGGGTTTGTTTTTTTTTTTTCCGCTCCCAAAACGGCTCCTCTCCCGAGCTGATCCCCGTCCTGCTTCCAGCGAGCTGCGCCTTTCCCTCCATCCACCCAGCCCCGCCGCCCGCTCCCGCAGCGCGACCGAACGGGGCCGCTCGCACCCGCGGCGGGTACCGCCGTGCCGCCCCGCGGCGGTGGGGGGGATGAAATTAGGGAATCCCGAAGCAGAGAGGATCCAGCAGCCTCCCCCGGCCCCAGCTCCAGGGAAAGGGTCTCCGCGTTCCCCCCAGCCCCAGGGAAGGGGTCTCCGCGTTCCCCCCAGCTCCCTCCCCCGGCCGGGAGAACAC
The DNA here is from genome assembly GCF_963924245.1 of Chroicocephalus ridibundus. Lineage (NCBI taxonomy): Eukaryota > Metazoa > Chordata > Aves > Charadriiformes > Laridae > Chroicocephalus > Chroicocephalus ridibundus. The sequence goes on from NC_086288.1 coordinate 7,950,301, forward strand.
GCCGGGCGGCGGCGCCGCCTTTGCCGGCTCCCCGCCGGGATGCCCGCGGTCCCTTCCCCGCGGTCGCGGACATCTCTGCCTGCCGGGTTCTTCCCAAGCGGCTCGGGGGAGACCCCCCCTCCATCCCCCCCTCCATCCTCCCCCAGGGCCCCTTTTTCCTTTGCCCAAAGCGGGAGGGAGGCGGCTCACCTGAGCAAGGCGACATAGCGCGGGTCCCGGGCCAGGCTGGCGTCCAGGGTGAGGGAGAGGAAAGCCGGGTTCACCTCCCCGCGGGGGCTGCCCCGCAGCCCCAGCCGCAGCACGGCCGCCCGCCGACCCTCCGCCAGGGCCGGTAGCGGCAGCAGCAGCAGCAGCAACAGCGGCGGCGGCAGCAGCATCCTCCGCTCCCGGCCCGCCGCGCCGCTCCGGAGGTACCACCCCCGCGGAGGGCGGGCCCGGCCCCCGGGGATGGGGGTGCAGCCCTCCGCTCCCCGCCGGGAAGGACAGGGGCGTCGTGAGCAGCCAGCGCCGAGACTCCCCTTACCCTCTGCAAGGGGGCTTCGGGCTGCAATAGCATCCTGGAAGCGCAGCCCGGTCCCTCCGAGCCCCGCCGCCGTGCGGTGTCTCAAACCAGCGCTGACACCGGCAGCCCCGGGGTTCCTCTCCCAGCAACCCTCAACCATTACAAAATGAACCTGGGCGTCAAGCTGGTTCCTCGCCTGCTCGCACCTTTTCCAGCGTCACAGCACGCCGCAGCCGACTTCTGCGGCTCTCCGCCTTGCCCGTGCGACCCCCGGGCCTCTGCGTGCGAAAACAACGGGCTGGAAAAATCACTGCACGCTGAACGCTGCTACCGCTACTGCTCAGGAGATGAGATGTCAGCCTGCCATCCCAGCCGCGGGCCTCCACTGCGGGAAACTGAGTCACATCGGCACGCAGCGCACCTGTGACAAGTGCCACTTGGTGAGCTTGCTGCCTCTGGCTGAAACCCACCTTCCCTGCGCTGTGACGCTGCTGCGGCGAGGGTATTTCTTAATTACAGCCAACACGCAACTTGGAATTTGTAGCTGTTACAAAAAAAGGACTCAAGCAGGCGCTTGGGTCTGCCCCCCGGGGTGCTCCCTGCAGAGTCCAGCCTGTGCCGAAACTCCTTCTTCTTTGGCAACACCTAGCCTTGCCAGGGAGCCCTGTCAGGAAACAGCCAGCTGCAGCCACGGGGCAGGTATTGCTTCATATGCCCACTATTGAAACATTTGCGGAGCTTTTAAAAAATAACCCTTAACATCACCGTCACGTTTCCCGCCTGCATCGGTTTGTCCTGAAGCATCCACGTTTCTTACTAAGTTTGTTCGCAAAACGGTTGCCTGCTGGAGCACAGGGCAAATCGTCCGGTCCTTATCTGTTACTTTATTTGGGTGCAGCGCTTCCCACGCTCACCGAAGTCGGGGCATTAATCAGCGTGGCTCAAGCGCTCGCCTGCCTGGCCCTTCCTGTTCCCACTTGCTCTACATTTTTGTACTATTAAGTAACTCACCACCAGAACGAGAAGGACTAGGCCAAATTAACTCTGTTTTTGATAAACACATCCATGGCTCTGCCAGAAAGGAAACGTCAGTGACACTCCAGTATCTTAGTCAGTGTGACACTTCCTATTTTGGGGGTACACCACCAATTATATGCCTACGCCCTCAGGAAGGGCTGGGGTGACTGTCTGCCAGAGGAATAACTCATCTATCAGCAGATGACCGGAGCACCCCACAAACTACCTGACCCCACGAGTGAACCGAGAATTTAAGAATGCAGCTCAGCATGTGACAAATCATTGCTGCAAACCAGGTTAAAGTCATTACTGCAGGTACAGAAAATGTTAATAGCCGTCAGCTGAGATGCAGCCCACACACAATTTCTTTTCTGTTGGAATTCACTACTTCTCCCTTAATTTCCTCAACGTGCTTCTTTGGACGGAGGCACTTTGTGTCACTTGCCACCGCGCTGCACTTCTCAGGGCAGAGGCACAAGGTATGTATTTCAAATGATCAGTGCTACATTTGGGATTCAATTGTGGTATGCGGGATGTGGGTACGAAAGGTCTAGCGTGCGTTATGCTTTTAGCAGCCTGAAAACCCGGTAGCTGGAAAATAATGCCTTCCAGCATTACTGTCTGGAAGAGCTTCAGGAGTTAAACGGGAACGGGTAGCTTTTGCCTGGGCATTTTTCATATTCTATTATACCCATTTTAAAATATTGTGAATCAGGGGATATCAATACAGAGGTATTGGAACGCTCATGGAAATTAGGGCAGAATTTGCACGACACCCTGTGAGCTACAAGGGGACAGCGTGAAGAACCGGGATGGGGCTTAAACCCACTCGTGTGTTGTTTGAAGCCAGCTCCGTAACAGCACCACACCGTCCCGCTTCCTCGCTCCGCAGAAAGCCTGGCCCCTGCCTTGGGGTGTTCAAACGCTTGGATCATGCAGCTCCCACCCCACAGTCCTGCTTCACCCACACCAGCGATGCCATTAGGGGGCACGCTGTGCCCGGTAGGGCTTTTACAACTAGGAAGAACACAAAATAAAGCTTTCCAGGAATGTCAGCCGTCCAACAGCAGCAGCAGCAGCGTGCTATTGCTAACAGCGACCCCACTGCCGTTCCTGGGCAAGAACTAAGAGCTGATATATCTCTATCTATCTCTATCTCGGTGCTTTATCTGTGCATATTAAGGGAATTCAGAAGGGATTGTTGTTGTCCGTACAAAAGGTCAAACCAATCCTGTGACGCGGCAGTGTTTGGGTGGGTGAACAGAACTCATCCCTGTCGGAGTAGCACCTAATCTGTGTTTCCGTAGAAGAAGCCTCAGGAAGATGAAACTAAGACTTAAGCTGATGCCAAGAAAGCCTGCAAACTGTAAAAACAGAGAGAGGTGCCTATCAAGGTGTTTTTGTAAGCTACCCTTGCTCCCAAACCCCCAGCCAGACCTTCTCCAGGCACGGCCCACAGCTCTCGGCACTCCCAGCCGCTTTGATTTCTGAACCCAGCTGGTTATGAGGGTCTCGGGATGGCACACGCTCTGTGTATTCCGAGGTGGAAATGACACTTTGGGTCCAGTTTTTAGCAGCTCTCTTTGATGCACACACATCTTTATAGGTATCGCTGAAAGACTTCGATTCTGCCGAGTCTGCAGCTGGCAAACTCGGCTCCCGCAGGAGCTGCTGAGCTCCAGCACTCCGAACAGAGCGCCGCGAAATCACTCAGCCTCCCTTCTAATCAAATCAAAGCTTCTAAGTGCTAGTATCTGGCTCTCGTTACAACCAATACTCAGCGCTGGACCGTCCTGCTGAAAGAGATGAAATGAAGCTTTTTAAAGCAAAGACAAAGTGAAAGCTGCCCGGGCAGGGCGAGCTCACACGGGAGCGGCTTTCCAGAACACAGGCACACAATAGGTCTCGTCACACAATGAAAACCAACGGCTAAACGTTAACCTAAGCCTGACTCTCCCACCAGCCCTTCCCGAGAGACAGTTTTCGGTAAAGGGATTTCTGAAAGTACAGCATTATGGACTCGGGGGAGGAATTGCACAAACACAAGGACCGTATTCTCTTTTTTTCCCTTCTCTCATCTCCACCCACCCAGAGGAAAGCCCCAGGTAAGAAAGCTTTCTGCAAAAAGCATTTAATCACACACCCTAGAAAGAAAAAAAAAAAAAAAACCAACAGTGTTAAAGATGTGTTCCGCCTTGCAGGGTAAGTTTGATTTCAGAAAAAAATGAGACAAGCTACACATAGCAAAGTTTTAGGGCAAATCACTGCAGTTCCATTCATTTAACTTCTAATGTTACCAAAGGTCACAGAGAAAGCCCAGGGGGAGCTGCACTCATCCATCTGGCAAAGCACAGCCTGTATAAACAGAGCAGCAGAGACGACAAACGTCAACCTCATTTTCTTTCCAAGACCAGCTTCACGCAGACCTGAAACCACCCCCTTGTTTCAAACCCGCTTTTGCTACCCATTTCCCAAGGGGCTCCGGCATTTGTAGGGAATACTTGACTTCATTCCTAAACACGTATCTCATCAAAACCTGATCTCGCCACAGCACCGGTGTGCGATGTACGGTGATGAACAGTGTGAGGATGGGCATTTAGCAACCCAACAACCAATAATTTTTTCCTGCTGTTCCCCTCTGCAATCCCAAAATAAAAACGTACACTTTTATTATTTTTTTTAGTTAGCATACGGGCACAAATATCACAAAGTATTGTGACAGAGGTTAATTGCTCATTAACTACTCCCGTAAGCAATTAATGGGTTATTTCCACAACATCGGTTATTGCAATAACTCAGTACTCAGAAGAATTTTACAGTCATTTGCTCTCCCTCCCCCCAAAAAAAAATCCATGCAAAAAATCCAAACTTTGGAGTAACGCCATCAAGCACCAATAAACCTTTAAAGCAACTGGTGAAGCCTTAAAGGCATCACTGAAGTTTTCTTACATAGGTGCTACATAGAGATGTACTCACATCTATGCCAGACTGAGCATCGTCTATCTTGCGAAGATAACGCAAATAAACCCCTAGAGAATTTCATCTTATCTATCATTCCGTCAGAAATATATCCCAATTAGAAGGGCAAGGCATGACGAGACAGTTAAACTCAAGTCATGGTAAACATTGCTTCCGCACTTTAGGGCCAGTTATACCTTATTGGTAGAACCGACTTATGTTCTCATTTCTAAAACCATTTGTGCCTTAGGCACTTAAGTATCCGTAACAGGATTCCCCTGGGGGCGCTGAATCTAGCGGTGGAAACGAATTGTGCTGCCTCTGACAAGTGCTGGTTTTAGATTCTTGGCCTGGCTTAACACTGAATGCACTCAAATATTTCACTCATCCAAATTTTATAAGCAACTATGAAGTATCATAATTATGGTCTTCCATGCCTGTTTCTGCTAAATAGCCTTTTCATCAGTTTTTCGCCATGACCCCTTTCGAGTCAAGCGTTCAACTTCTGTCGACCCCACTGGATTTAAAATCATTCCCGTTTTATCTCTAGAATCCCCACACAATTAACCTCATCTGAATAAAAAAAAAAAAGACACTTTAACTAAGGTTTATCTTGCTTTTGCTTTACTGAGAAGGGACACCTGATTTTGCATAGAAATGCCATATTTAAGCGTGTCACTGTACTGGCTACCATCATTTAACCCAGCCGTGCAGCACAGCTTTCATGTTTTTCTTCACGTGCAGTGCTCTAACATTGTCATGTACTACATACCAGCTTTGAAAAGGGGTTTACTGTACCCCAACTGAAGAAGTTTCAGGTATCTTCAAAACTACCTTCATGAAGCCTTACTTTTTGCTGGAGTATATACGGTTCAAATGCCTTTCAACATCCTAACTAGCATGACTGACTCATGCCCATGTAATCTCAGAACTTACCATCACTTCTCAGAAAGCAGTTCTTCAAACTTTTGTCTTTATTAGTCTTCATACTTAGGCAAGAAATTTAAAAACATTCTGTTTGGAAGACTGCTACAGAAGCATCCTGAAAGAATCCTCTCTCAGGGAATTGCCAGAGGCTGAACATGAATTTGATCTTTGCATCTAGTAATAACAAGGCTTAAGCTAGGCATCATTTACAATTCCTTGCAGAACTCTGGGACAACTCCTTTGCTATGAAGCTCAACTCTCTCTCTCTCCTCCCATTAGCTACACCTAGAGGACAGAGATTCCTGCAAGTAGGAACTTTGGAGTAGCTCGCTCAAGTGTCCTAAAGGGAATATCCAATGTAAAGGCTTTATTTGTCAGCTGTGAACTCCAGGCAGAAGTACACACCAGGCAGTTCGCCCGGTCCCCAAAGCACTCCTAGGGCTACGTCTAAAAATAGGAATGAATTAAGATCACATCTTTTGATTCTAGCCTATTGTTCAAGAGGTTCATAATCAAAACCTTCAAATGGAGTCAGCTTTCCCAGAAGTGTTCTGAACACAGAACTCACACAAAATTGAGGTATACAAAAGGCATTAAATATTTATTATAATTGCAGCAGCTTTACACAGGGAAGTTAAAAATTTAAAAATATCCCAATTTTTTGGATTCATGATTTTTTTCTTCATGACAGTTGGTCAGTAGGTCCCTGGGATATCTGTAGGCACCTTTAAGAGTTCTTCAACTTCTTCTTGTAAAGCCTCAGCTTTTTCACTCAGCAGCATCTATAACAGGAAAAAAAAAACCCAAACAAACCCAAACATTAGAAAATGAATACAATCATTAGCTTTAACTGTTAGACAGGTTAACACACCAATGCTTCCTTCCAAATTTGCATCTAGTCTGTAAAAAAAACCTCCTGCTGCTGCTCACAGGACCACCGTACCTTTACCCGAAAGGACATTTTCCCAAGTACTACCACCACCACTGTTTACTGATTAGTGTATACCCATATGAAAAACACTCACAGAAAAATGTATACGGTACACAGCTGGTTTTCTCAGTTCTGTCATCACATAATACACAACATTTAACAAAACAAAGCAGTTTTGTCTGGAACTGTGTCCTGGTTTCAGCTGAAATGATAAGAGTTAATTTTCTTTCTATTGGTTGCTGTGTTTTCATGTTTGGTATGAAAGGAACATCAATAATACATATTGTTTTAGTTATTGCTAAGTGATGTCAAAAAAAGTCAAGGACATTTTTCAGCTTCCCACAGCAGCTGAGAAGGAGCATAGACAGAACAACAGAATGACCAATGGAATATTCCATACCATAGACCCCATACTCAGTATATAAATGGGGATTGGAGCGATCTCCGCTTGGGTCAGGCAATAAATTCACCGGGCAGTGAGAGTGAACTGTGCTTGTATGTTCTTTTATCATTATTTCCCTTTTCCATTATTATTCTATTAAGCTGTCTTTAACTCAGCCCATGAGGGTGGGGTTTTTTCCCCTTTCCCCTCCTCTCCCTCTTGTTTCTACCCTTCTGGGAGGAGAAGAGGGGTGAGCAAGAAGCTTCATGGTCTTAGTTGCTGGCTGGGGTTAAACTTAAACAAGAGCATTTTTAACCTTAAGCATTTATTTTCCATGTTGGAATAAACATTTCTAAGTTGTGCCTGCCAGGCTCGTTTTAAGAAAAGTTTAAGTTTGACTGCCATTCAGAAGCATGAAAACCAACAATCGCTCAATTCATTACTCTTAACCATCTTTAAATAGATGATATTGTAAAGAAAATATTTCAATATATTCTTAACACATTGTGTCTGGATCACAAATATCTAACTAGCGCCTTTACTAGAAAACTAAATCCCTCACTTCATTCCAACTTCCACTTTTGATATATGGAAATTGTGAAACAGGTTTTTCTAACTTTGTTTCTAGCTTACCTTTGCAGATGAAACGATCTGTTTGGCTTGACGTAGTGACAAGTGCTCAATCATTTTGACCAGAGTTTCTGGATTTGCATTAGCCAAGTGCGCTAAAGTTTTGTACCCCGCGTTATAAAGCTGTTTTGCTCGTGCCTGCAAGTCCAAAACTGTGTTAGATTACTAGAACCAGCCATAAGAATTACTGGTAAGTGCCAATCTCTGCACCAACCTCAAACATTACATCTTTGCATATCAATCCAATTCTCTTTATCTTTCTCAGAACATGAATACTCACCGAGAACCTCCACTCCCCCAAAATACAGCTTTACCCAAGATTACTCAAGATTCACCTCCCCATACAATCTCACCCAGCTCTTCGGAACCCATTTGTCATTATTTTCTCCGAGCCTCGATGACACTGACCCTGCCATCGTCTTCGGTTATTATGCTTTCTGCATTCCCTGTCACTGACAGGAATGACTCTCTCACATTCTTTGGAGATGTCTAAGTGAAAGGAGGGCTGATTTTGTCAGATTTTTTCCCCCCCACAGAATTGTCACAGAACAGAGCTTTCACAAAATTCCAGAAGAGACTATACTTTCCTGTTTTGAGCTTATAAATATTTTTTTACTTTCGTATCACAGTAACAGGGTGTGCATTATCTGCTTCTCTTAACTTGGTGTGATCCCGTTGCTATGTAAGGCAGCCAAGAAGTACTTGCTTAGCAGAGGGTCTCTGGGCAAACATTTCTTTTGCAAAACAAATACTGCTAAAGCTTTACAAAGCTTAAATTAAAATGCATTTCTATACTAGTAGTGGAGGGTAATTTAGTATACCCAAGGCTTTAGTATCCTGAGTTATGAAACAGTACCCATTTGATGACCAAGTGTTACACCTCCGAACATTCGGTAAATTACTTTTCGTTTTATTCCCCACACCTCTTTTAAAGACAGCAAGGAATAGAAAGACATTTATTTGACGGTGTATGTGGGGTTTTTTAGCATTCAAGAGGTAACAGCTTACAATATATTATCTTCCTCCATGGTAACTGAGGACTATGCAAGTTCATTGATGTGAAGCAGGTGTCACTAATTTCACAAGAAAATAACCCCTAATTGCCAGCAAATATTTTTTGTGCTCTATTTGGCTGTTACATGCACAGTGTGGCTGATGACGCAAAAACCTTCCCCCACTAATGACTTAAGTCTCATGAAAAGATTTTAGATTGCTCTTTGAAAACTGTGCAAGCAAACGTGCAGAAAATAATTTTCTCTTTCACCACACCAACCTTAAGACTGATTTTATCACTTCCTCCACAGAAATCTAAGAAAATCGCATCTGCTCAACATGACAGTCTACCTGCTACAAGTATCAGCTGTCAGTATAGTTTTAAGTCCAGTGCAGAAGTACCTTGGTGATAGCAGTAATTTTGAAAAGCTATCTTTAAAATACCACTTCAGCAGAATCACACTGTCCAGGCTGGTTTTGCCCTTACACAGAAATGCTCCCCTTATGGAGTGAGCCATGAAAAAAAAAAAGACTATTTACCTTTTGCATCCAATTCAGAAAATTTGATGTATACCAAAAAAAAAAAACCCATTAGGGTCTAAGTCTTCATCCTTATTTAGCTTCTCAGAATAAAACCTTACTGCCACTAAATTCAATGGTTTGCCGACAAACTGATTCTCCAATAGCTGGACAGACAAGTTAGATCATTTTCCAAAGAGCTCCAGTGATTGCTTATAACCTTGCACTGACGCCCAAAAGGATTTTCTACTTTAACAGGAGTCTCCAATAAGTTTCTCCTCTAAAATACACGCAGCACTGCGAGTGATTGTAAAAGCTTAAGTTCCCAATAGGACTTCACATATTCCTGTGAGGATCTTGTAACTTAACTAAATATGTAAATTCTTTTTCCTCTTTCTTCCCATGAACTGAAAAATGCTTACCACAAAAGAAATCCGGACTCTGTTTTCCAACCAAGTACGCAGCTAAATTATTGTGCAAATACAGCATTTTCACTGTTGCAGTGGGAGCAGCCAGAAGAAAAACATCATTGGCTCCAGCCCACGTTTCCTCAAACTACTTTTTCCCCCCAACCTCCAGGACCATTGTGGGATTTCTGCACTATGCCAAATTCACAATAAAAAAAAGGCTCGGTCTTCTAGATATACTTGAAAGGCACACCAACATTTAGCACTCACAAAGTCAGGTTTACTAACCTCTAGAACCCCTGCTACCTCCATCAGAGGGATGAGTTCTGCCTTAACGCAGTACGTCAACTGCTTGGTAAGTTCTGTCAGCAAGGCTTTATAAACCCAGAATTCTTCCAATTCCTGCAGAGACAAAGAACACTAAAAACCAGATCCTGAGCTTTGTATTTAGGGGGGGTACGACTGATAAGAGCTCTACTATGGCAACGAATGTATGTTTGGCTTTTAGACAGGGGAAGCGCTACTATTTCTAGTTATCCTTTCCGCCAGTTGCAGAGTTGTATTCAGCACGCTCCAGCTGAAGAGCCCAAAGTTGGGGCAGTTCTGAAGGATAAGCAATGCATTATTTCAATAAGGGGGGGGGGGGAAACCAAGAGAACAAGCCCGGTTAGCTGTTTTCCTGAGATGACATTCCACAACCAGATGGCCTTATTTCCAAGAGAAAGGTAAAACTGTCAATTATTTCACCAACAGCACTGAACACTGATCAACGCCCTGTACAGTTTGTGTATTTTCATTCTCAATGCATAAAGCTTACTTTTAATACAAGAAATAACACTGTACCAGCACGCTTTTCTGAGCGGGAAAGTATTTTGAACAGGAAAAGTGACAAAACACATTTTTGCACAGGAAAGGCGAAATACAACACCCGCATTCAGTTCTAACATTAAAGAACAAAGCTGCAGATTTTCTAAAACCAATGTCAAAGAATTTAATGGAATTCATTTAGCACACTACCTCACAGAAGTGTAGAATGCAGGAGGTGAATGAGGCAGCAGAATTGAGGAGATTTTGCACATATCCTCGGGACATATTAAATTTCTCTGAAACACTCCATATATTGGTCTCTTTCAGTAGGGTATAAAGGACAAACGACAGGTAGAGCCTGTTTACCACAGCACTGTCCACGTTCTAGGAATAAAGCAAGTCACAATTCAGAGACAATATTACATTCAAGATATTGTTAGCACTACAAAGAAATTCTTCTCATCTCTACTCCTTCACATCTCTAAAGCATGTCTATGTTATACCCAAAGACATTAAACAGCACTAAAACCAACCAATGAGGTTAAAAGAACCTTAATAAGTAGAACAGTAACAAAGAACACTAGCAGAAAAAAAAATTCTAGAATTTGTAAATAATAAGTGAAATGACCAAACTGTCACCTTAGGTATGAGAAGTGTCCAGCCTACCTTTCTGATGGCTTGACCAGAAGCCTTTTTTGTAATAAAGCTTTCGGGTACTCCCACAATATCCGCTACTTTTTGCTCTGCTGCACTTAACTGGTTGAACTGAAAGAAGATTGACAACAGTCAAGATTACTTATTCACAACTCATTAACAGTTACAAGTGTTACAAGTCAGAAGAGCTGCAGACAGTGTGAATATGCTCCATTCAGCTGTAAAAAAGTAATTCACATCTAATTTATATAATACTGATACCACCTGCAGACCATTTGCTTTCCCCTTTACTCCATGAAAGACAAGCTTTAATTCTTTTTCACCTTGAACTCCGCTGATTTAGAAATACATTCACATGTGTGTTCTGCTGATAAGCTTCTGGTGTGCATACATATGAAGCTTTTCTTTTATAAATGTATAGCCTACTCTAGTATAAAGGCGCACACGCTTTTCTCACATCCCTTGGTAAAAATGTCTACTCGTATATTTAAGATTCAAGATGAACAGGTTAAAAACTCTGGAGAACTAAGTCACTTCTAAGTGCTCAAATATTTTTTTTGAGAAACATCATCGATGTTAAAGTATTTCCTGGATTTAACGTCTTCACCAAATGGTGATCAGAGGCTGTTCTCCAAATGTAACAACTGCTCTGCAGACTCCATGATAGTTTTATAAAGAATTTTCAGATATTTAGTTCTCTTATTATTATAGAAAACACAAGTCTATCACTCAAAGTGAAACGATGTTTTTCAATATCTCCACATCGTAGTCACTATACTAGTACTATAGTCACTAGACACGCTCTGCAGTTTCTTTGCCTACTTGGTTGAATTACCTGTAACTATCCATCTCTGAAGGCCACATTTAAACAAAGTCAAATAGATTTTAGTGCTACCCCTAGTATACAACCTTTTACAGAAAAGGGAGTAGCAAATTACGGGTGGATCTCGCACAGTGTGCAAGACCAGGATAAGGGCTGTGCTGCTAATGCTGACAGAAGCACAGTAGTGCCCAGGAAGGTGTTGGTCACAGTGCAATACTTGCAGTCATGGCCAGAGTTAAGCATTAGACAGATATCGAACAAAGATTAAGACTTAACACTCTCTAAACGACAGATAAAATGAGTGAGCGTCAGAAGGTAAATATGGCTCTTGATTAATTTAATAGTGTTTTTCTTGCAAGACTACAAGATGTGATTACATATAACTAGTTTATAGGACAGTTTAAGATTAACCAGACCCTGGTGATAGCAAGGCTAGTACGAAGGTTAGAGTCAGGATTTGAAGTACTGGCAACTCAAGAGATGATTTTCATTCCACTGTTTCCGCCAAACAGGGTCAAATATTGTAGATGCAAAAGAGAACTTTGGTTTTTATGCAATACAGGAAAGCAATTCTGTTCTGTGACTTGAAATAAAATAGCGTATCTTAGTTTTGCACCGAATCGTTCCCCCACTATCTTCATTTCCTATGTGTAAAAACTTAGCTAAAGTTTAATAAGCAGGATTACTGTCTGCCCCAACGTGTATTTGCTAGTAAACTCTCACCTGTCTTAAGTATATCATCCAATCTGGGCTACAGTTAGAAGTCATATCATAAGGAGTTGCCAGATATAGAAGATGAAGATTGCTCTCAAGAATCAGCCCTTCCAAACCTTTCTTCAATTCTCTGTAAAGAAGATTGCAGTATGCCAAGTCTATAGACCCTATAATAAGCACACAATGTATTGCAGTTTTAAACAGGCATACAGAGTTAAGCGTAGTAGATTTTAACATAGAGTCAGTATTTCCTTTACCTTCCATGAAAGCTTGTCTAAATTGAAGAGAAACAGTTGTAACCTGAAAAATTGCTCTAACCTAAGCAATGAAAAGGAACCGAGGAAAGGCAGTCACCTACAAAGTGTCTGTGAATTTCCTTGGCTTTAATGAAATCCTGGAACAATCTTGTACATTGAAGGAATCTTTCAGAGATTCCTTCTATTCCAACCGCACTCCATACCCCGTACCTTTACACTATGACAGCAAAACAGAACCTTCTGATACACTCTATTACAGTTGGTCTACATGTCATATGCTTCCTTTCCCTATTAAGCCTCCCTCTAGGCCAAGAAATCCCCCTGTTGACGATGCCCGTTCGTAACAATGAGTTGTGAAATGAGGTCAAGCACCATTTTGATTACAATCACTAAATCAAATCATTAAATCCTTTTTTGGGGGGTAAAGTTCTGGTTTTACTCTCTTTGTGACCAATGTTATTGTACTTCATTCCCATCATGTTCAGTCATGCAATCCTTGTTCCTTCCCAATTTCAGTCCAGCAGTTGAAATAAAGTTGAAATAAAGATTATAGTAAGTATAAAGCAAAACAAGGCCTTACCTTTGTATGTAGCTTTACCCAATGGTGTGATTGTTAGCGTACATTTGGAACTGTGGTCCTTCTCAGATATTCTTCCTTTTAGAAGTCCTTTTTCTATGAGATTTTCTAGACCATCTTTAGTTATCTCTGAGAGGCTCTTCTCTTTAGACAGCAGCTGCTGCTGAACACCCAGCAAAGTACTGCACATAAAATTGTCGACTTCCTCCTGGGTAACTGCTATCTGCGTCAGTTTTGCAAGCGATTAGCACGTTTAAAGGTGTCATTTCACCTAAGACATTTCATAAGCTATGTGAAAAAGTTTACTGAATAGAACAGTTTGATATCCTCTTAATGCATTTCTATAGAAATACATGACAACAAATGGAATGACAGACAGTCTATGATGGATCTGATGGGACTGCTCTCCAGCTGTTCTATTATTTTAGCTACTGCATCATGGTAATTTGTTTCCACTGTTTGTATTTTGAATCAAGTATCAGAAAGGGAAATATTATTAATACTGTAATATATCATAAAGTAGATATAATTTTGACTTTTACACATAAGAAAATTGTCATGTTACATGATTACTTGATAACCGAGTTAAGAAGGACAAAGATTGGATTAGTCCTTTTACTTATCTCATTAGAAGCTGTTCTGAACTCGTAGCCAATGTGTTTAAAAGTTTGTTCTTTCTCTAGAAAGAACAGATAAAATTTTGTTTGCGTTCCCAAGCACTTAAGTTACTCACAGAGAAGAGTTAACTGATACCTTCAGTCCAACCAAAGACAACAACAGGCTCTGCATTCCCTTGGTCAGCTCCAGCAGAAGATTGCTGTAACAGTTCTCCAAAGGACTGTTAACTAAATCCTGAACCTAAAAAGAGCAAGAAATGTATTAAGTTCAGGGAAAATACTTATGCATTAGTTTTACATTTTTCAAGATCCTGATACACATCATTCAGCTTATAAAGAAAAATCAGTGTAGATGTCTAAAGTTTACAGTTCCCACCTGAAAACAAACCACAGAAAGGGAGTTTATAGGTATTATTACATGAGTCAAATACTGGAAACGTTGAGAAATGAAGAAAAATTAAGCTAAGCAGCACAGCTCCTCCTGTTTATCCCACCAGCTCAATCCAACAATTTAAATTACCAATAACTTTATAAAAATTACCAAGTGTTTGTCTTTTTCTTGCGCTATGAGAATACTTTCTCCAGCACTGTCAATACCAGCTCGACCAGCTCTGCCAATCATTTGTTTATACTGGTTCTTCCTCAGGAAGTCATTGGCGACATAAGGAGCTCTTAGAATAACCCTGTAAAGAAGTCTTTAGTAAGTTATGCTTTACATTAAAAATTATAAAGCACGCATTTGTAAAATGTTATTGATGCTTTAGTACATGCCCCTTGCTTAATAACTAATAAAAATCAAATGTACCTGTCTAAACACATGTGCAAGTCAACCAGGAAAACATTTGACAACTTAAGGTTTACTGAATGATAAACCATGTTTATTATGTTTCGTAGAACCTTAGTCATTACATCTATTCAAAGCCCTGAGTTTGGGTGACAAATTGACAAGATCTAAAATAAACCCTACTAAAAAACATAAGGAACACTGAACATACATCAGTTGTGCTAGAAAGACAACGCTTGGCCGTATATTTCTTTTCCCCCCTCAGATGTATTATTCCAACATAGATGTACACAAAACTGGACTCTTAGCAAACAGTGTTTCATCATACAGAGTACAGCAGCCATACCATCAGCACTTGTATAAGAAAAGATAACATGTTTTTGTGTTAAAAACTATGGTTTGTGTATAGTTAAAAACTACTATTTTGTGTTCAAACTGTAAAATAAATCCCTTCTAAGGAGATACAATTTAAATACTGAAGCATTTCCTCGATTCATTATAATTTCCTTAATCCATTTAGATAAGTGCTCTTCGGCTATGCATGGAGGGACTTGCTACTGATTCACATTTCCTACGTGAAAACTTTGCAGTCCAAGTTGAACACAAAATCCCTTATGCTTCCAATTTACTAGTAAAAGCAGAAAAAGGTTTTGAATAGCCCTGGTATTTCCAACATTAAAGGAATTTTTTTTTTTTTTTTTTTTTACAAAGTAAAAAAATCAATGCAACAATGAAATACGTTTCAGTTACTAACCTTCTAGCTGGCAGGTTGACTCCAGCAGCTAAAGTAGCTGTGCAAGCAAGTAGACACAGGACGCCTGTAGAATATGCTTCCTCTATACTTTTTCTTTCATCGTTTGTAAGGCCGCTATGGTGATAGGCAATACCAAAAGGGATTGTTTGCATCAGAACAGGACAGACGCTGCCATTTCCAATATTCTTTAGATTCTTGATGAGATCTTGTTTCTCTTTCTCCCTGTGAGCTTTAAATTCTCTTGGAGGAGGAAAAGCATTTCTTTAGACTTCAATGAATCATTAACTACTTTTAAAAAAAATTACTGTTTATTTCAGCTTACTGTCTATTTCTGCTCATTATCCATTCCTCTAACATCTAGGTTGGAGAAAGTTATTTCCAGTAATTTAAGACAGCAATACATGGGAGATTGATTAAGTTGCAATAGAATTATTTTCTTATTTGTCGGCACGGGTATAGAAGTGATCAAATACTGACCGAGTGTAGGGATTGAGCGAACTGAAGAAAGGAACTGGGGCCAGTATCAGCTCGTAGTGAAGACTATAGATACATTAAAAATGGTTTCTGTTTTTATAGCAACTGAGAGGTTTTGATTATTTTAATGTAATTTCTTCCTACATAAAATTTATCTTTGCTAGACCATTATGAGTGGATCAAATCACACTTAAATGAAATCAAACATACTTTCTTTGCTTTACTAATGAGGCCTGGTTTAGATTTTACAACTTATATTCACAAAGTAGGTATGGAACAGAGATACTTGACCTACTAGTAACAGACATGACCAGTACCAGGCTACAGAGAAAATGTTTGTTTTCTAAGCTTGCAGAGACCAGTGCCAAAGGGATACAAGGTTAGATTCATTTAGTATGCTTTTCCTTTTTTCTTCATTATTTGTCCTCTAAGAAGCATTTTTTCAACTGGTTTACTTAAAATATGATATTTTTTTTTGGTAAAACATTTCTTTAATGGGCCTTGAGCAGTTTGCCATCATTTACGTGGTTAGCAACTTTACATGATTCCATATTCGAAGTATTTACTTCTGATCACCAGGGAAAGTCACTTGCAAACTAGTGAAGATTAAGCCTAAATTATGACCAATTATTCCATACGTAATTAAAAAATCATGCCAGAAACTTACTTCTTGAGGTACTTGCACACCATTGAAGCCACATTTTCACAGTTCTTTTTAGTGGGACAGAAGATTAGGCAGGAATATTTAGGAATAACTTCAGTAACCAGTGCAATGATGTGGTCAGGGTCTGCTTTCTCCAGATTACTAGAATACTATCATAAACACAGATTGACAAACACTTAAACTTAGAAATTAAGTCATAAATTAAGTATTCAAGACTTATTTCTCAACCTTCACTAGAATACTCCCATTTGTTTTAATGTAACGTAACCGCAAGCAGATGTAGGGTAAGCTTTTCTCCCAATCCCTCACTTGAAAGAGTTTACTAGCACATCTAGCTTGAACTGAGGGATACATGGATATGAGACTCAAATACTTGGCTTTTTTCCTTTAACACTTTGATTTCTTCTAGCAACACCATAGTGATGTTACTTGTGCTGCTGGCAGTGTACCATAACACACATTTTTCTTTTTAAAGGTTGAAGTGAATCCCTAACAAGGCACTCATAAGCCAACAAAACCCAAGAGAGATGTCTTCTTTTAATGCCACCTAAGAGTAGCCAACTGCTGAGAAAAATCGACCCGAAACCGTAAAACATTGGGTATACTCAAACCCATTGCTCTTCACACACCAAAATATTGAAGAAACCTCTACCTTAAAGAGGGGTAAAGGAGTGAAAGCCAAGTAAGCTCTGTAGACAAATCATTGTCAAATAATACATTTCATAACTATAGTTCAAAGGAACTATAAGCACTTTGGTTTTACCTTGAAATTAAGGAGACGTGAAAAAGTAAAGCCATTTTCTGTTTTGCTGTCAACTGCATAAATGGTGTCTCGTATCTTTACGTATTCTTTTAATTCTACCTAGGGGGACAGAAGCCATAAACAGAAGCTTTAGTTAAATTACCACCTCTTCTCTAAAGATTAAGCTATTACTGATGTACAGCTAATATTTTTTTTCCTAAGCATGACACTTCATATACATACCTACTTGCATGCACACAAGCACACATTCTACCCTATCAAGAATTTTTTTAAAAGTTGTTTTAATTATTTGCCTTGAGGAAATATCTAATTAAAACAAAGAACATGACAAACATTGTGTCCCATGAACGATTCATAAATCATTGTCATGATAGCATTCAAGCACCAGCAGTCCAGATTCTAGCTATATCAAATGAACTGTAACGAATTACCACAGTAGCTGTAATTTAGAAATTTGTTTAGTTAAAATGACACAAATGGCTTAAAACAATACTATAAAGGTACTGGCACTTGTGCATTTACAAGTGCATAGTGCTATTTATCATATTGGTACAATTGCAAGCAGTAGCAGGCATTATATTACATTACACCATGAAATTAAGCACAAAAGCTGTGATATGCCGTAATTTTAAAGTCAAATATCTTCTTTACTAGTTTATGTTATCTTCTATACAGACCGGTCTAAAATTATTAGTATAGTACTCCGCTTGCAGGAACTTCTGCAGGTCTCCAACATTATTTAAAGTTGCGCTCATTCCAATGATTTGTGTGTTTTCTGTAAAACGGAAGCTGAGATCAATTTATTGCCATATTCACTTCTGCTCGGTATTTAATTCATAAGCCACCTTCTCCATCATTAGTCTTTTTAAATGCCAAAGTAGTAGGTTTCAAGGGAGATACAGTTAGGAAATATCACTAGAGACATAAACAAAAAAGAAATCCTTCTCTACAGAAGCAATTAATTAGAATCACTAAGGGGCTCCTATGAAGGAATGGAAGAAATTTGACAACACTCTGGATTTCTCAGAGAAGTAGTATCAAAAAAAGCTTCAGAAACACCCAGCCCATCATTACAGGGTCAACTGACTAACACTTAAATGAGTAAACACGGCTAATGCATGAGGCATGCCATGTTTTCCAGAAGCAGCCAGAACACCACAAATCCAGAAAGTATGACTTCTCTCTACAGATTCCATCACTACAGCATTTTAGTAACATTAACTGCAGCCATGACTTACTACTAGTGTGAAGAATTTTTGCAAGAGTAATTTCCAGTGTTGCTCCACGACTTCCTTCACCAAGCATATGCAACTGTGCACAGAAGGTAAAAAGAAAACGCAAGAATACAACTGAGTTAAGAGTATTTCTACAAAAGGAACACTAATTCTGTAGTCCTAAACAAATATTACAGGAATGTCTTTGTTGGACTTCCTCATGATATGCCTCTGGTAAATTTTGACTGCTAAGCTCCTTCTGGAAGTACAGCCTCACTGAAACAACATTTAAGAATCACGGAAGAGCAGACCCAAGAGCAAATGCAGATAACAAGATTTACCTTCCATTTAAGCAGACCGCATCTGACACAAACAGTTAACTCCTGACAGTAAACAGCCAGTGTGGAGATCTTTGTATTCACCAGCCTAAAGCAATTCTAAACAGACTGTGTTTTAAGCAGCACTCACAGCAGAAGTTAATATAAAAAAATTCCTAGCAGCCAGCTACTACCAGGAAAAGTAAAACTTAATTCTGAAACTGCCTTCTGTTTAGAAGTTACTATGTTAAAGTAAGGTCAGTCAGCCTGAAGCATTCCACGAATTAAACATCCCTGTTAGATGTTACACATGTGATTCAACCCCACAATCAACCCTAAGTAACACAACTCAGCCACACCACTAAAAAGCAGAATAAGGGGCAATTCTCACAGTCGAATGTTACTTAATTTTTTTTTTTTATGTTTCATTTAGTTATTATTAATACTGGACACAAAGTCTCATGGTTACACATTTAGGAATTAAATTCTGAGATTCATAAAATACACCCCATATGATCAAAGTGATTTGGTTTTTCTAATCCATCAGAGATGTTTAATTGACATGCAGTTGACAGTAGATCTCAGTATAAAATCTATTGTCCTGATGTAGCAACAAATGCTTCAGCAAAAGAAAAATAGCTTCCAATATTACAGAATCATGTACCAATACAGAAAAAAGTTAAGTAGTAATAATTTCATTATAAACACTCAAGGCAAAAGCAAGTAATCAAAAAACTGGTCCTTGCTGGTAATTATGTATTATAAATGTAAAAAATTGCATATTATAAGTCTCAGTAAGTCTTGTAGCATACCTCATCTACTACAACCAGACCGAGGTCATCAATTCTTTCTGTTTCAATTAAGGAATTCACTAGACCATGTCCTTTTTCTATAGTAGCAATATAAAGAGACTTTTTTATTCTCCTCTTAATCGGTGGAAATCTTCCTTTACTTCCTGCGTATTCTTCAACCAGGAAACCCAATTCTATCCCAAAACTCGATAAACCCCTAACCTGTAAAAAAAAAATCAAATTGAGGACAAACTCATGCTCATTTTAGATTTCAGAGCTGCCTCAAGAACTCAACATGCATACAACCAACCCACATCACAATCAACAGTTTGAATGACTAAAAGCATATTAGCTATGACTACTTTTTCCAATTGCAAAGCTGAAGTGTTTACAAGTATTTCAAGCTTGGATTCTATCTGTTCTCTAAAATTAGCTTTCATTTATATCAAAGAAATATCAGTTTTTATTTCAAGACTATTTCTTTAGCAAGTTGGGCAGTACAGATCTAAGACTGCAAAACTATACATAACATTGCAAAAAGCTATTATTTCAAAATTCAGCACACTTTACAACGCAGCATCTCACCTCATAATTTAATTCTGATTTATTACAAAGTTACTGACCCTCAGAGGAGTAGTTAGGAGAGAAGTTATGCACTTCCCACCATATATTTATGAAAATCATGGAGTTTGCCACAATTAGTGTCAAAACCAGCCAAGTAACAAGGCATATCAGACAAGATAATCAGCATCAGAAACACTATATCCAGACCTTTTCTTGGACAATGGCAACATATGGCAGGATCATCAGAACATCTTTCTGCCTGCAGAGTAATTCTTGGAGAATTATTATTTCAGCTACAAGTGTTTTTCCACCACTGGTTGGCAATGAGTATATTAAATTCTTTCTTTGCTGTAAGGATTCTAACATTAAGCAATCATGCTGCCATTCTGCAAAATTAAAAAAAAGAATTATTAGTAGGGGTATGTTAATCAATATCAAAATGCCCCTGTTTCATATAAAGTACTTTATGCTTTGCGTTTCTCCAACAAACCACTAAAAGCTTTCAGTGATCAAGCCTTCCAAAGTCTTCTATAAGCCATATCAATCTTTCCCACCCATCTAAAAAAACCAAAATAACCACTTAATAAAACAACTGCTTTCCAACATCATTTAAATTAAATATTAACTTAACTTAAATATTTTACAGTGTAATGGATAAAACAGGCAACACTTCACTAGCAATTTTTTTTTTTTCAACAAACTGTTAGTCACATTACCATACAGTGTTTCAATCCCTCGAAACTGTCTGAACAGATCTTTAACTTTGCTAGGTAATCCATAAAAAGGGCCTATATCAACAGAAGAAGATTCAATAGTTTTCCTAGCAACACAAATCTCTTCAGATAAAACCGCTTCTTTAAGTTGCTTGGTCTTAGAGACCTGCAGAGTCTGGGCTTTGGCGTTTCCAGTCATAGCGCTTTTCAGATGATCTTTAAGACTCTCAGTTTTAAAGAAATCACGCTTAGAGTCTGAGGAAAAGTCATTAGGTCTGGTCCTGTGTTCAGCATCAGGACAAAAGGATGATGGACTCCTGATTTTGTCCAAGGAAGAATTCACACATTTATTCCTCCTTTCTGAGACTGGAAATATTTTAGAACCAGAAGAAAGTTCATCTATTTTCTCAAAATACAAAAGTTGTGATGATGGCAAATCATCTAAAACCAATTGAGTCAGCTCTTGATTGCTATTCACTGGGTCATTTTCATTCATTTGGAAACCATCCTCTTTGTCAGCTTTAAGGACGGTCTTATTTTCTGACGTAGAAAAATTATCTTGCTTTTGCTGCTGAATTCCTGACTGAAGATTCCCAAGTACAGTGTCTCCAGGTCCTTTAATATCCGTGTTTTTATCCTGCAGGTATTTGTGCTCTATATCATCAACTTGAGCTAGCAAAGAATCATTTCCATAAAAGCTGTCAAAGTCGCCAAACATGTCTTCTTCACTATCATTGCTGCACTGTAAAAACATAACACTGAGTATTAATACTCCAAAGTAACATCAACACACGAAGGCAGCATAACGTCCAGCACACACATCAGGTACGATTCATTTAAGTCTGCCCCAAGTTAATAAGAGAGTTAAGTGTTTTCTGGTGTTGTTTGTAGGGAAAGCCTAGCTTGACTTCTAAAGGAATGCATGCTTTAACTCGGCAAAACTTAACCTACAAGGAGACGTGATGCCTGCACAGCTGCTTAGTAGCAATGCATTATTTTATACATATATATATATAGTCTAAGCCAAAACGTATTCCCTCTCACACAAACCAAGACCTCTCCCGACCGGCGCCAGGCAGGCTCGGTCTGGGCCAAGCCCCGCTCCCAGGCGGAGTCCCCCCGCCGCCATGCCCAACCCCTGCCCGCAACGCGCCATGCCCGCACCGGGGTCTCCGCCGGGGGCCCCTCGTCACCGGCGCTCGGTCTCTTGCGAGCCACCGGCGAGCAGACGGCGCTGGGCTGCACCGGGACCCGGCTCCGCTTGCGGACAGAGCTGGGGCGGCTCTTCCTCCGTACCGCCAGAGCGGGCTCGGCCATCACCACCGGCCCGGGGAGCTGAGGGGGTATCAGCCTCCACCCCGAGACTAGGGCTGCCAGGGAGCGGCACGGAGACCGTCACGGCCGCGGCGGGGCACGGCAAGCGTGGGCCGGGCCAGCCGAGGGAGACGGGATGGCCATAAGGAGAGCGGAGCTCCGCCAGCAGCATCACTTCCGCCAACGAGACGCTGAAGCGCGGGAACCGTCGCCACGCAGCGGCCAATCACCTGCCTCAAGTAGGGCGGGCCGCGGCCCCATTGGCCAGCGCATGGCGCTTAGCGAGGCGGTAGGGCGGGCAGGGATGACGCGCAGGCGGAAGTAGCGCTTGCGGGCGGCGCGCAGTATGGCGGCGCGGGCGGTGGTGGCGGGCAGGCCTTGGCGGCGGCTGGTGCCCGGTGCGTTCCTCCCGGTTCGGGCAGGGCGGGCGGGCCCACGGGGCTGGTCTGTCCCGCCACTAACTATGTCGCCCTTTCCCTTGCAGCGGCGCTGTGGGAGCGGCCGCGCCGCCCGCAGCATGAGGGGCGGCCCGACCAGGTGAGGAGCGGCTCCGGTACGGCCTGTGCTCAGGCCTTCCCCACTGGAGGGGCCCCGGCCGGGCAGCAGGGGGGCCGGAAGCGCCTTGCTGCGGCCTTCGTGTAGCTCGGGCTCCTGAAAAACCTGAGCTCGGTTCCGCGGCGCGTTACTGAGCGGGAGCCCAGCGCGGCGGGAGGTCGGCAGGTGTTGAAGCTGAGGTGCCCTTGATCAGTACCTTAACTGTGGTCACAGCGCTCTCAGGAACTCGAGCATGAAGCAAAACCTCTGGCAGCGCCAGCCAATTTCCTGTATATAGCTGAGAAAAAGCCTTCAGAGAATGCAGAAGGTGTGGTTATGTCATAAAAATGCATTGTTCAGTACCAGCAAAAACTCTTTAAAAAGTCTTTCTCTGCCTAAATTCTATGTCTGCAAAAAAATGAAATTTCTCCTTTCGCTTATATCTTGTGAGGATTTGGTGCTGGGTGTGTTCTGAAGCTTGAGGAGCCTTTCAGGGTTTGGGGGATATTTGGGAATCTCTTAGAAGTGTGTGAGCAGACAGGAGCTCCCTCTGGCTATTTGTTTGGAAGCTGTTTTCTAAAAAATCTCATACGACTTACCAGACAGAACTACCTTACTATCAGATTCTGTAGTTACTGCCTTCTAAGTGACCCGTGTAAGCGCTGTCCTGTTGATTGCTTTAACTGACTTGTTACATTGTCATTATTACTAAGACCCTGTAGCTGTGAGAAGTCTTTTAGATGGCTACGTACCAATTAGTATGTTAGAGAAATAGAGATAAGAAAGCTGCTGAAAAATTTCAACAATGCACTAAATATCTTTTTTGGTTTCAAGGCATGTTTTGCCCAAAGGATAAAAATAAGAAACATTCCTTATTTTCTTGTGAAGCTTATAGATGTTAATAATTCTCTAATTTCAGCCTATACAAATGGAGAACCCCTATAAAGAGCCTCCTAAAAAATGTGTCTTATGTGGAATAAAGGTGGACTACAAGAATGTGCAGGTGAGTTTAAATATTTGTGTCCTCTGATGAAGGTAAGTGGTTTACTGTTTTTAAATGTGTGTGTAGGAAGTCAGCATAAATGAAAATTCATATGTGTAGGCATTTAAAACTTAAGAGCTGTGTGCAGTTAAGGGTCAAATAATGTAGTTGTGATAAGCTGTTCTATCTACTAGTTCTACATGCAGGTGTCACCTTTGTTGTTTACCAGAGTCTGCAATTCTAATTCCACTGTCATATTGCTTAAATGTTATCACATATAAAACACTGTCTAACTCCAAGCTATGCTTTTTCATGTCTCTAGGTAGAACTGAGTTTTGTAAAAACAGATCAAAAAAATGAAAAATAGAATGCAAGTAGTAAAACAAACTAAAGATCTCTAAAACAACTTCTTAGACTGACTTTGGACTTCTTAATTTTAAACAGCTTATTTCCCAGTTTGTTTCTCCACATACTGGCTGCATTTATGGCAGACATATAACAGGTAGGTGAAGTATTAAATTAAATCATTTACTAGTTACTATTAATGTTCTAGTGAATCCAAGTAACTGTGTATCAGTTATCTTTCCAAAAGTAACTACTGCTAACTCTATAGATTTTGTAATAGTGTTCCTCTGACTTAATAGCTTTCATCAAGGAATGAAAATATCCCTTAATTTTATGGGGTTTTTTGTATTTAACAGTATAAGCACACATGCATTTTTCTAGGAAGGCTTAGACAGAGATAGAGGAAATTGTCAGTAATATCTCTTTACCCTTTAAACTAATGGTTTGGTTATCGTTGATTTAAGAGACTGAAAATAATTTCTCTCTTTAGGCTTGTGCAACAAGAAGCAGAAGGAAATTACAAAAGCCATTAAAAGAGCTCAGGTATTTGGTAAGTATGATTATGCTCTTGACTTTTTAAAGTGAAGACTACTTTCCTGTTAAAAAAAAACCTCCATCTTATTTTTTTACAGGATTTATGCCAGTTATGTTTAAGAACCCATCATTTCTCACAGACCCCAAGATATGTAATGTCAAGTATCCAGAGTAATATTCTGTCAAGAAATAAACAATAAAACTACTTTTCATGTTTCTATCCTTGTTTACTGGAAATGTGGTTGGCTAGCATAATGCATCACTGACTGAAGGGTGGATGTCAGATGCTTTTTTATGAAGTGTCAAGTCTCTAAAATTGTCCGAAGGAAGTACGAAATACAAAAGCAACAGCAGAAATTGGCACCTGTGTGGACCACTTCCTCCACTCACAGGTCTTGATAAAGTTCAGGTGGCGGTTTTTCCCTTGATGGATTGGAAGGGGGAGAAAATAAACAAGTAGTAGATAGCTAAGGATAAATGAAAGCATTTAAATTGTGACAAGTTATGTAGACAGCTTGTTCTGTTAAGCGTGATACCTGTATTCATTTGACTCTCCCTGCATCGTCTGCTGAGGGAAGGGTAGTACTGCTTCAACAGCAGCTTGAAGTTGTCTTACTCCAAGGCAGTATGCGACAGGGTTATATAGCATTGTCTTTAAACCCTGAGAGTGAATACAGATTTAACTCTGGAAGGCAAAACAAGGGAATGTCATCTCTGTATGTCCTGCAAAAATGCACTGGTTTTTTAATCCCTGCAGTACTATAAATTGATATGTCCCTTGAATATCCTGTCAGTAGCTTTAGGTGCAAAGTCACCTGGATAAATCATTGACAGATCAGAAAGTAGGAGATTGTGGGTATTCATTTGTGTCTGTAATTTTTTCCAACACGTCCTCATCTGTTTCAGTGCTACTCAGCATAATCTTCCTTTCCTGGTCACTGTCCTCTTGGTCTCGAAGTAATTTTTGGTGAAGTTGCAGCGATCTGGATTTCTTGAATGACTTTGATCCTGTTGTGGTCCCTCTGACTTTCCGCTTGGTTAGGTGTCTTGTTTCAGCTTCAGTGAAGTCTCTTTCCTCTACCATGAGAGTCAGTTTGTCCATGACGTTAATATTATGGTCAATGTTACAGCAGTTCTTGGATATCTGTTGGCCTTTAAAGGAAACAATGCATGCCTGAAGTCCAGAATTGGGGAAAAATGTTTGCAGTGCCTGACAAAGGAGAACGTTCTCCTTTGGTTCTTCTGGGTAGTTTCTGTTTTCTCCTGGGGGGGGAAAAAAAACAAACTAGAGTTGCAGTCCCTCTTGCACACTTCTACTGTTTTGGCTGCCTCAAGTTCAGCAGTGTTTTGTGCTTCTGACAACTGAATCATCTTTGTAAGTCTTGCTAAGATTGGCATTTATTTAACTTACTTACCTAAACAACTTTGCTGCTTTTTCCTCTTTACTTCTTCTTTTAATTGGCTCACTTCTGCTAAAAGTTTCTCTACAGATCGTTCACTGGCTTCGACTGTAGAGCATATTTTCTACAAGGAAAAGAGCATTTGATGGAACTAACAGTATTCACAAAGCTTATTTTAACCTTGTTGCAAAATCCTTTAAGGTACTCATGACTTTAAAAGTTGGACACAAAGTATTAAAAAGCTTAAATAATGACCTTGAGATGGATTTTAGAGATGATAACTTAAGCCTTGCGTTGAATGAGGTACAAGATGTTTTATTTGTTCCCATCTAAGCAAAGGAGTTCTGACAAATTACAGATAGTCCTCCTTCAAAATAATCCTCTTGTGAGAATTTATCACTGGAGTTGAGGATTTATCAGTGTACTTTTGATCACATGGAAACTTAAGTCTTCAACTTTGAGAGCTCGGTGTACAGCTAATAGTACACGGAACTCCCTAATTTTTCAATACGTGCTTCCAAGACACAGCTTTGTTCATCATTTAGTGCAAGATGGTGTACCCTTTGCTAGACTTGTAGTACTGCCAAAGGTGATGGTATAGGCAGGTATGCTTGACTTACCTTCAGTTCCTCCTGCAAGGTGGCATACATCTTATTTATCTTATGAACCTCTTGTAAGGATCCATCTTCGTAAAAGAATTCTGACCTGTAGACCAAGAATATAATTGTGTAATTGCAAGTTAATGATCCTAGTGCTTGCTTACTAGGAGCTATAATGAATAAAGAAGCATTTTGAGCTTCAACACTAGGTGCCTATGTTGAGACAGACAGCTGCTCTCATGGCAAAGTATGGGACTTAACTGATTTCCAAGTACCTTGGAAAGGTACATAATTGCAGGGAACAGGTCAACAAGTGAGCAGGGTATGGCTGTAGCATCTGCAAAAGCACTTAAATACTTTTATAGAAAGATAACTATCCTTATCCGAAAGCTATAGCTACCATTAAATATGGCATATATTGTACCTGTGTTGTCTTACTGCTCTCACAAAGCCAGAAGATATACAGGAACCAGACACTGTTCTGTAACCTTGCTGTTCTGCCATACCCAAGTTGGTAACCACCAAAGGAACTTTCTGGAAAAGACTTAAAAAGCAGGAGTATGAGAACATAACTTATTAACATCCAAAGGCCTCTCTTTGATAGTTAAAAGTTCTTGACCATTAAGCATCCCAGATGGAGGTTTACAATATAGTGAGGTCTTGCTGAATGTATCACATCACTTACAGCTAAAGGCAACTGCAAGAGCAAAATGACCGAGCAATGCCTCTAGGTTTGGGTTTCTTCCCCCCCTGTTTCTGGGTTTGAGTCACATAACAATGCAACTTGCTTGTTCAGCATAGCCTATGGGCAGCATATCTCTGAAGATAACTGAAAATTACCACCAATTTAAATATTTCAATGCTATGTGAAGGTGAACACCACGCATAGTTGCACTCCCATACTTAACACAAAATTGATCAAGAACAGCTTATGTGCATAAGTGCACTGACAGTGCCTGACCATTGACACTGTCACTACAGATAGTTACAAGGGCAAATCCCTGATCAGAAAACTCCAGGGTAAGATTTCAACTGAGCTCTAGCAATATAATGCATAATCTTATTTAATGTTTAAGTTTTAAGGCTAAAATAAGCAGTGTTAACAATAACTCAGCTGCAACAAACAAAAAACCAAACTGTTCCAAGTGGTGGCACGTGCTGTGCTACTGCTTTGTTAAAACTAGAGAACAAACCAATTACCCTTCTTGTGGACGATGTAAGGCATGTTCCAGTCTGTAAGTAGAACAGCTTTCTGTCATCACGCTAGAGGTTAATAAAAGGAATACAAGGCCCTGATTTGATAGATGTGACTGTAAATTCTTATGAAGAAGTCTTTCCCGGAATGTCATAGTCTGGTCCGTGTTACGTCTGAATTTGTACCATCCTATTACATTCTGCAGGCAGAAGAAAATTCATTATTACTGTTGAATCATGCTGTCCCTGTGTGTCATATTGAAGCAAGTTAGAGGATACAGTACAAAGTCATGAATCTGAACTGTACATATTCAAGCAGTTAGTTGAAACACTCAAAACCATCTAAGCCTAATGCCAGTATAACAACTTCTCTTTTGCCTTCAAAACCATGTCTTGAACTGGCCTGTTTTCTGTACTGAAGCTCTGCAAACTTGATTCTGCTATCTTGCTCTCTGTCACTTTTCCAGCTTCTACTTTCCCCTTGTGAACCTTTCTTCTGTGGAGAAGACTGCAAATTTTTCTTTTTGGTCAAGTGGCACTTAACCACTTGAGTGAGCTGACCTAACTGATCTTCATCTAGAAATCAGTAGAATTCCTTTGGGATACTTGAACTGGTTGCTTGAGAAATGAGTAAGAAAAAATAAAGTTGACGTATATGTAGGCAAACCCTAGTGAAAAATTAATCTCAACTGTTCTTTCAGGGGGGAAAGATGATGCAGCTGCCTTGCCCAGCAGTGTGAGGGACTAGATACAAGATTTTTTTTTTAAAAAGAGGAGAGAAAAAAACACCTTGATACACGAGGTATGCAGAACAGCCCCAAAAATCTGAGTAACCTTCTTGGTATGGTTTAGGTTTGAAAATAAATACCTTCTTACAGCCCGATAGTATTTTCTTCAGGGCAAGTTCATTCAGTTCTCCTGCAGAATTATAAAAGCTAGAAGAAAATTAGGACAATTAGAGGAAAAAAATGCTACTGTAGAACTAATTACTCCCTAGTAGTCTTGCAGTCATCTCACTTTAATAGCTTTTTTCCCCGGTAAGCATAAAGATATCATGACACAGCTTATCTGCTAGGACAGTGCAGTTAATTTCATTACTGAAATAGCTATGTATTGTGTATATGTGGTCTTGTACAACCTGGATGCTGTTCTAGCATCAGTGCTACTGGGACACAAGTTGAAGGTAGCATCTGTGCTCTCTTAACTACAAAACAGTAAGATGCCTTCAATTTGATATGAAATGCCTTTCTAATAACATCTGGGTTTATTCATTTTCAGAAATATTTGAGAAGGAAATTATGTTGTGATTGTCCTCTTTTAAGGGTGCAAACCTGCACAGTTGTGTTCCCATCTATGATGGGAATTATTTAGTATTATAAATAACTAGTATTATAAAGTATTATTACATTATTATTTATTAGAGTAATACTATATTATTATATAGTGTTATTATATTAGTATTATTATATATTACAGTATGAAGTATTCTATATAACTAGTCCTTGAAACTACTCCTGCCATGGGGTCAAGAAGTGTTTCTTCTTCTGGCCTCCTTAGAAGCCTATGGCTGCTGCTACTTTTTTCTTTCTTTCTTTTTTTTTTTTGAGGTGTATGCTTTTAGAAAAACATTTTTTTTCAGTATGTTGACATTATTCTGTAGTTTATATGGTATCATAGCTCACCTGAAGGTGCAGTATGGCATATCTCTCTTTCTGTATGCATAGACAAACACCAAAAAAACCTCACGGAGAACCCAGGTAGGAATAACATAAGATATTTTGCATCTGTAATTCCAAGGAGTTGATATGGCTACTGTAGTTATAGCTGTGTGATTTTTCTCAGTAACGTAATGTAACTTTAACCCTTGAAGAATTCAAGGTAGGGTTCATTTAACTTTTTCGTATCTGTTTACTTAAGGTTCTTACCTGAACAACTGGTAGCATGGAATATGCTTTTGTATATCTGAAAGAGAAACGTAGTATTATTATTCTGGGTTCAGCAGTTCAAGATGTATATTCTTCTGGATGCTATGATCAGAATATAACTGGTAGAACCAAGAAAGAATGCTATATAATTTCTTAATCAAATGCATTAAAATCTATTAAATAAGGTTAAGAAAGGAAATATTTTTTAAAAATATTCTAAATAATTTTTCAAATGTAAAGGGAACTACTTATATAAACTGTATTTTTTAATACATTTTTCTGTTTTATCAAGTGAAAAATCAAATTGGGCACTTTAGTTTTCCCTCCTTTCTGTTGAGTACAGTAGTACGTAATATGAAGGATTTCACTTGAGTTACTCTGCAGCAAGGCATGGATGCTGTTAGGAAGAAAGATGAGGCTGGAAAACAGAAACTCGTAGGGTAGATGATGAGAATGAGAAGACTGACTACGAGAAAAAAAAAAAACAGTAAGTGATCTAATGGCATTCTAAATCCCTTTCTTTTCGCAAATTCTCCACTACTTTCATTTTCACAAGTTAACTAAAAAAAAAACCCAAACTATGTAGCAACTAACTCTGCCTATGAGAATGTGATGGTGAGACTCTGGGTAACTTGATTGATGCCACCACAAAATTTTCCCCTTATTTTTGTTTCATTTGTGAGACTCAGTGGAGGAAAGTGTTACACCATAATTGTAAACTGGGGTAAAACTAGCAAATGGGATGGAACTTCTCCCTACTGTTTTTTCAGGAAGATTGGAAAGAGGGTACACACTGTATTGCCTTGTTTTCTTTCTTTTTGTGTAACTGCATTTTAAAGGAATGGAGTTAAATGTGTATGCATGTATACAGATGTTTTTGTTATGGGCTAGTATAAAATCAAGAAAAATGCATCTGGCATCTGCTCAGTGAAATAAATGAATTGTTTGCAGCGTTCACACACAATAAGTTCCAAATTAGGTAAATAAATTCCAAATTAGATGCTAACATGTTATAGTTCACATCACTGAAACAGGCCA
The DNA here is from genome assembly GCF_963924245.1 of Chroicocephalus ridibundus. Taxonomy (NCBI): domain Eukaryota; kingdom Metazoa; phylum Chordata; class Aves; order Charadriiformes; family Laridae; genus Chroicocephalus; species Chroicocephalus ridibundus. The sequence goes on from NC_086288.1 coordinate 7,980,919, forward strand.
AGTTTTTCCAGGGCAAATCTAGTCCAGGAAAGTTTGTGATGTGGCCAAGACAAAGAAGGAGTATAAGCCCTAAATTACCTTTAATGTAACAAAATATTTGGCAAAGATGAGCTATTCAAGGAACTAAGAACTAGTGTTTTTGTTAAATTATTTTCTGCAGTAAAATTGTAGATTTTTTTTATCAGTTAAAATGCTACAAAGTAACTCTTTCCTGTGGGAGTTTTGTTGTTTTTTGTTTTGTGTTGTTTTTTTTTTGTCAATGTGGAACCCAGGATCTAGCAGCTTTGATCCTGCTGTAAGCAAGCAGCAAACCCAAGCGCGGTATTAAATGTGGACAGACTAACCGATTGTATAAACAACTTCAACATCATCCATTTGTGAGTCAGTAATGCTGTTCTTGGCTTCGCCTTTCACATCTCCAAGGAGAAAACCTTCCTTTAGAGGTGGAGAGAAGAAAAAGTTCACATTAACAGCAGCATTGAATGGGACTTTGTTATTCACAGTGTAAACGCTGTCTTCAGGAGAGGAAAAAAGCTGTCAAAATGAATGGGTTTTTTTAAACAGAGTAGGTTCTCACTGCATTTAAGGGAAAAAAAAAAAAAAAAAGTGGGAATGTGTACTGAGCTATTTTCCATTCCTGTTTTCCTTCACAAGCGAGCAGTTTGTGGCGGTGCAGGTGATGCCCGCCTCCGAGGCTTAGCCCAGAAGGCCTGACCCGCATTTCGGTCAGTCCCTGCCTGTCGCCGGCCCTTCGCTGGCCCGCACCTCCCCGTTTTAAAAGCAAAAAAAAAAAAAAACAAACCAAAACCCCACGATTTCCCGGCATTCGTCAGCACGGAAAGCCACCTCCATTGCAGCGAGGAGGGAATACGCTGCAACGCCCTGTTCCAGCACGGCATGCAGCGAGACCCCGCGTGTCCGTGGGGCCCTCCCCGGCAGCGGGTTCCCGGTGGGGGCCGGGGGAGGCCCGGCGGCGGCTCCGCCATGGCGGCGGCGGGCTGCCCGCGCCTCCGACGGCCGCCCCTCCCTCCGCTCCCCCCGCCCGCCGTGACCCGCCCCGCCCCGTCCCTTCCCGCCGGCGGGGACCGCGGCACCCACCGTGTCCGAGTCGGTGCTGAGGTGCTGGAAGGCGAGGGCGCCGAAGACGAAGCCCGAGAGCAGGGCCGACGTGCTCTCGCCCTCCATGCCCCCGACAATGGCGGGCCGCGCCGCGGCGGCGGGAGCCCCCAGCGGCCGCCGGCGGCAGGGCAGGGCCGGGCCGGGCCCGGTCGGGCACATCCCCTCCCGGGAAGGAGCAGCGGCGGGGAGAGGAGGCGGCCTGCGGGGCGCGGAGAGCAGACTTTCCCGGGGCTGCGGCAGGCCTGACCCTCCGCGCCCACCTCAGCCCTCCCTCGCTCTCCCGGCCTCTTCCCGCCCCCTGCCCGGCGGAGCTCGCGCCATAAACTAGCCCTTTCGGTTTCCCTGAAACGGGGTAATTCTTAAATCTAAGCTGCCGGTTTGTTTTTACCCTTAAGGTGAAGCAATGCTGGGGTTGAGGAAGGCTGCTCAGCCCCCCGGCGTCTCACGGGTGGCTTCTGGAGGGAAGGGCTGGAGGAGCAGCAGCGAGGGCTCGTTGCCGGGGGCAAGGTGGAGTGTGCTGGCCCCAGTGAGGCCTGCCGCTTGCCTGCCTGCGGGCTCTGGGACCTGAGATGGCTCCACAGGATCTGCACTTAGAGACCTCGTTGATCTGTACTACGAGCTTTAGTAAGGCATCGAGCCAGCATTTAAACCGAGCTGCCTGGCCCGCATCATCCATCGGGGAGCGCGGGTGGAGCGAGCTGTCTTCATGTCTTTGGAGTGGGAGGATTGTGTCATGCCAGCCTGCGCTCTCAGAAGGCATGGCACTGGCTGAGCTCCGGTCCGTAACAAGGTTGTACCTTTTGAAACAGGACATGCAGCTGTGAGTACGTCTGGAGGTGCACTGTACTGTTCAGGATCGTGGTGGGAGTCTTCCGAGTTAATAACCTAATAAATTGTGGTACTGCTAAACAATAATCAGACAGCGGCAAATTGTACCACTTTTTCCTAAGGTATAGACTGAGTTTGCAGATGTATACTTTGCATTTTTCCAGTAGTCACATTTTACTTCTTTTTAATATTTGTAGTAACGTATTTTTTTCACATTCTAGCAGGTGTTCCTAACCATATCAGCCAGAAGAAAGCTCTAGAAAAATGTTTCAGGAAGGGAGAGTTAAAAGTGATAGCGTTCTTTGAAACGTCGTCAGAGGTCTGGTCTAAAGGCTGCAGGAGTTTTCCCCCTTCACTTCAGGAGAGCAAATGTTTGATTTCATCCTTCACCAGCACCATAGGTGAGCATACTCAGCCTTAGACATTAATTTCCTGACTCTTGATATAGGATATGTGCTCCTGCGGTCTTCCAAGAGGTGTTTCCATGATTCTGGGGTCTCGTGCATTTATTTTTAGGTTGCATATAAAGTTAACTCTTTTAGTAAAATTTCTTTTCCCTTAGAACTTGTTGACAGGATTTAGAAGGAGAATAGTTAGTTCTGGCATATTTACATTTAAATAAAATTCCTTAAGTATTATTTAAATATACGTGAATGGTGACAATATTTAGAAGAGGGAAATTGTTGTGATTCTTATCTGTTGTCGCAGTGGAGAAAGGGACCAGCTAAGACTTTTATTTCTAAACACACTCATAAATAGCCTAGATCTCTAAATAAGGGGGTGACGAGTCTCCAGATCATACAGAATGATGGACAAGATTAATGGGAAAGAGCCAGTATACGTTTCTTGCAATGCAGGCCATGTGGTATTAAACAAATGGGTAATAAGTACAACACAACTGAAGTGATACATTGCAACAAATGACTCCATTACGGATCACGTTGCCACGGTGGAGACAACAAGAACAGATGGATATGACCAGCTTCCATAGCTATTTGTGAAGAAAATTATGAAAGCGGACATGAATGCTGATATCTTTCAGAAATTGCTCCAGAGGACCCTGTGCTGTGATTGCAGTCGCTCCTAAGCCAGAGCTGTGAGAAAATTTTATGCATCTAATCCATGCAATAAATGTTGGGCATTGACAAATTACTCTATTGCATTCAGCAGCGATGAGACGCAAACTGTATACAAGATTTATATTGACAATGTATGAGAGATTTGTTGACGGTCATGTAATGCCTACACGTCCGATGGGTACGTTGCTGAGGTAAACAAATGTAGTCAGAACATGTAGTTGACCTCCCGCTTTTGTGATAGAAAGACTAAGCCTGTTGTAAGCTACTCGATATGATAAATAAGGTTCTGCAATTGAAAAAGAGGTATTCGTAGCAGTTTTCATGTGTGAGTACACACATCAGAATTACTGGAGTGCGGAATGCCCTGGTCAGTCCTGTTTGAAAGACTTTCTTACCCTGCAAAACATCACCCCAGCACCCCTGGATGTTAAGAGGTGCTGGGAAATCAGCCCAGGTTTGCTCTCTTGGCTTTGTGTCATTGACTTACAGGGCTTTTCTAATTAGATTTTTGCTGCTTTTGTAGCACTTTGCTACACGTAGCACTTTCTAGCATGGCAAAACTTGTAGCACTTTGTAGCATGGCAAAACTTGCATAGAAATACCAGGGAGTCCTACAACTGGGGTCAGAGGAACAATTTTAGCAATAGTAACACCTTCATGTGCCTAATGACAATGCTAGGGTGTACTTCTAGATGTAAGCAGCTTTTGATGATGTTGCAACTCAAACCAGGTAAATAATATACCCTGTATATTTACTGTGAAAAAAACCCGCATCAACTGATAGAAGTCTGACCATGATTGATAGTCGTGGAGCCTCTTGGCATTTGCCTCAGGTAGAAATATCTCTTTGTTAGCCTGTGAGGACTGTATTACTTAAAACATCTGAAGCACCACCTGGCTGAAGCTGATGCGTCAGTGCTCTTTTGGAACACTATGTGCTAGGGACATATGATGTTCTGGTAGTCTGATAGGAAAGACATTACAAAAAAGGCAGGCCAGTATTGGCCACAAACCTTCCTCTAGGACATCCCTCCAGGCATCTTTTGGAGTGACTGGAATAGTTAGTATTGGACAGGAAGGAGGTATACGTGGAACGAGTGGTTCCCCAAATGTCTGTGACTGTATGATTCCTCTTTAGAGGCCACGCGGATTGTTCTTTCTAGTCCACGTCTGCAGGAGGTAACGTATCAGAGGGAAGGCAAAACCACAGTGGTGCTCCTTGAAAGCTGTTAGGGTCTGTTGCGGTTTTGATCTATTCACAGTGTATATATGCACCTGCTTGAAAGATGACTGCTGTATATCCACTCCTGTGCAGGAAAAGGCTGTTTATATCCAATTTAACCCTTCCATATAAGGTGCTACAGATAGGCAGTGCTACAGAGGTCAGTGCTGTGTTTGCTTCTCCTTGCAGTGAAAAAATAAATGGGTCATAATTCTGGTTCCCTCAGACAATTGCAAAACATTGCCTAATAATAAGAAATCAGTAGAATGAGTAGACCTCAAGGATCGAGAGCCAAGAGTAGGCAGCTGACACCCACTCCATCTCCTTCTTATTTCCCGAGGAGACCAGGAATATCTTCATTGTTTCAAGTGAATTTCTTATGCTTGCAGGTGTCAATTTGAGATTTGTTAAATTAAAGGGAGCTTTGTTCTTGAATTCCTTCTGTGTCAGCAGCATCCCTTTTTTTCTAAATTGGATCTCATTCTTCCAAATGAACAGAGAGTTTTGCACATTAAGCGTCTGATGACTTTTCCTGACATACAGGCTACTTCGTCATGAAGAACTGCTTATAGTTATTTGGTATAAATTCATCAGCTGTTATTTACTGGACCTTACAAATGAGTGAAACGACATTCTGTTGCTGCATGTTTATTTGAATTACCTTCACGCTTCTGGATAGAGTGTCTCTCCCAGCTTCAAAATGGACACGACTGCAGCAGGCTGCCTATTGATAAGAGGGATAAATGCAAGAAGGACAGACGAATGACATGCAGAAGCTCTGTTTAGTCAGTGGGTGGCAGAGCTAATTCTTGAAGAGATTATAGTGCTGTAGTTATTCAGCTCATAGTGTTGGATGCATGGCTATTAATACTGGAATTCAACAAACGTACCTTTCAGTGGTTCTTTTGAAATAATAATAAAAAAATCAATGATTGTGATGGGGGTATAACAACTTTCTGACTGGAAAATAGGAAGCTGTGTTATGAATTGCCTGGAGAAATAAAGAATTTCCTTTCTTCTTCACATCACGAGCAAGTGCATTGCCTTCACATAGGGCAGAGATAAAGTTCAAGTCCAGATTTACTTCTATAGCAATCCTGAGTGCTTTGGCGTTAAGAAGTAGACCTGCTTTGACCACCATGTCTCAGTTGTTGCCATGTTCATGAGCCCAAGAACAGAAGGGTGCTTTAGAAGCTTTGCCAGCCACTTCTGGCAGAAAACTAACCAGGACTGAACTCCTTGGTCCTGACTGGACCAATGCCAGTACTCAAGCTCATTCTTTAGTGCTTTCTGGGGCAATTTTCCATTGCATTAGGATTTTTATTCCATACTGTTAATAGGTAGGCATAGAGGCTTGTCTTGATTTTGGTGTCGTTCCCAGTTTGGGTGGTTTTAGTGTTTATTTTTTGGGTTTTGTTTTGGTTTTGTTTTGTTTTTTTTTTTTAACGCTCCAAACCGTGTGGTGTTAAAGGTTTGCAAGAGAACAGTAAGAACACTGAAATGTTTTGCATAATTTCAGGAGGTATAAAGCAGATAAAGCAAAGAATAAAGATAAGAGACCTGGCCATATGGATCTTGTAGTGCCTTTGGGCTAGATAGTTTGACTACCTCAGTAGAGAGGCTACTAGCAACTCTTCATCTTCTTTGACTTTATGTGGGAATGCCATCTCTACGGCCTCCTCTTTCACAGCCCCGCAAGATGCTGGTGCGCCCAGGCTGGCCCATGAATTCAAGGTGATGCTTTCACTGCAGTGGATTGTTGCGGTGCTGCGTGTCCAGAAGCAAACTGAGTGGAATGGGTGTCGCAGTTGTCTCTTGCTGTGTGGCAAATATGACACGTTGGGTGAAAAGCAATAGACTGCCAAAGCCCCTCTGTTTCATTTGTTCCCTCTCCAAACCTGTTCTGCTTTTTTTTTCTTTTGATACGCCTGCGTTAGCTGTCTGAGAAGCCCCCAGAAAACCTCATATGTCTTGGACTGAGTGGTTTGCCAGGGAAAATTATAGCTGACAAAGAGCTGCAGTCCCGTCATTCAGCATGACGGAGGGGTTCGCATGGGACGGGTTTGCTTGCTGTCTGTTTTTTTAGAAGGTGTCAAGGAAGAATTACAGTGTCTGTCTGTGCTCCTGGTGTGGCAGGGAATATGACCTTGTAATGGTTAGACAGGCAGTGCAAACGGTAAAGTCTCACAGGATGGAGAACAATTCTCCCTCATTGAGGAGAGGAAACCTCTTCTTCCTCCCCCCAGGGTAGGGAAGTCTGTCTTTACCACTCTTCTTTTAAGAAATTACCCCCCTTTTCTGTGCCTAGGCTTATTGCTGAGGCATCTCATTAAGAGAGTCACCACACCTTCCCGTGACTTCCTAGTGTGCTATCAATGCTTCATTTCGCCCACCTTTCCTGCTTCAAATCAGGTCCCAGAAACTACCTCCACCCTCCCACCCACGAAGTTTTTAGCACCCAGACGACACGCATACCGATCCCCTGTGCTGAGGATAGCTATTCAGAGATGCGCTGCGTTGTGCTAGAAGATCAACGCCTGCTCATCCAGCTCTCTACCCTATGCCACCCTAGGGAACGCGTGTTAGCAGGGCAAGCCACTCAAGGAAGAGCCCAGAAATTAGAACGTAAGGAATGGCAGCTGAACAGAAAGGGGTGAGACAAGCTGTTTTGCAAACAATCAAACGTTCCTAGACAAGCCTAGAACTAGAGCCTTTTGGTGAGGCAGGTGAGAAACAGTCGGTAACGGTGTGCCTGGCAGCAGCAGTGTACTGGGACAGTGAGGGGCTCGAGGTCGCTGTTGAGAGAAAGAGCAATGGGAAGGCAGAAACAATTGACAAACAACCCAGCAAGGTTTGGTAGAAGATACAGAAGGCTCAGAGAGAGGTCAGCAAGGGGCGAGAAGGTAAAGCAAATAAATAAAAGCAAAAGAAAAGTTAGACTGCTGAAGAAGATGCGATGTAGTTACAAAGACCTGAGGGATGGCATTCGACAGCAAATCTGAAGATACAAAAGCTACTTGACTCATATGGCACAAGAAGCATGACGTGGTATCACGTGAGCTTGTGACATGTCAGGAGCCTGCTCGTTGGTGCCTGGGTGCATGGTATAAACTAGAGGACTTTAGCAGTGCTGCAGCCCACTCGTGTATCTCTGCTTCTGTTACTGGCTGGAGAGTATTAGGGCACTTTCTACAGGGGATTTTTGGGTCTGCTTTCATTCTTAAGAGATCCAGTTTGCGCATACCAAGGCTGGTCCACGACAGAAGCCAAACAGTGGCACACGGGGTTGGAGATATTTTAAAAGGACAGCCCCAGCTTTAGACAAACATGCTAATGTAAGCGTGTACAAAGGAAAGATCTTTCTTGGACCAACATATCACTCTCAGAAGTTATGCCCTAAATGCACATTCCACCAAGGTTAGTTAATTTATTCTTCCTAAGGCTGTAAATGAGCAGCTGGTGGGCTCTTCTTAGGTTCTAGAGATACAGTTATTCACCTTTGTTTCTTTTGTGATGCAGACAAGAAGGCAGGAGAGGGGTTGGTGTAAGGAGCTGAACTGGGCCTTTCCTAAAAAGTACTGAATTAAATTATTGACATTTGATAGGATAGAAAGAGAAACCTGCTTATCTATTGTATTTAAATGCTGTAGTCAAATAGATGCACAGGGACTTGTTATTTCACCAGTGTATTTTGTAACCCTGTAATGCAGTTTGGTTAATTTCTTGTAGAGCAGTGGAGGGGGCAGGTTTTATTGTATTGTCAGTTTCTGCCTGCTGTAATTTGCATCTTCATTTCACAGTTGTTACAAAAAAAAAAAAAGCCTGATTTGCACTTCAAGCTTCAGTTTGGTTCCTTTGGTGAAATATCAAAATGAAGTAGTTGTTTTGCTATGAAGCAGAAAGTCTGACTAAACAAGTCACTAATTTGAGCAAATGTCAGTTGGAGAAGTGCTTCGTGGGTATTAAATGAGTTTTAGAAGAGATGATTTTTGGCGGTCTGAAAACCACACCTGCTTGGTTCTGTATTGTAATTTCTTGGTGGGATGCCTTGTGAAAACCAGTTGACACATTGACAAGTTTCCTTATTGGCAGCATCTTATTATGTTAATATGTATTATTACTTACCATGTATTTTTCTTTCTTATCCCTTGTATTATATCTGTTGAGTAAATGCTTGTCAATTAAAAGGAAGTGGGTGGAGTTAGGGTGGGACAAGGGGTAGAAATTGCATCATCACTGAGGGTGTCTGTGGTGTCAGGCTTCAGAGGACAGTAGTCTTCTCCTAGAGATAGATTTGGCTCTTAGAATGTGTAATTTTTATTTGCCTCTGTCTCTTGAAGCTTGCTGGATTCTCCACTACAGATGAGCATTTATTCTCAGAAAGGCAGCGGGTTGGCATTTTGAAGGAGCAAGCATGGAAGAAAATAGAGAGGGCCATGGCCTTGCAGAAGGCAAGATTTTGTCTATCTGGATGATTTTGTTTGTGGTGTTAGTTTTGTTGCCTTCGATGTTTAGAGTGTCATTGGGGATTTCTCATTTCTATGTGAAAATTGTAATAAAAATATTTGAGGTAAGTTCAGAATTGGGTTAAAAAGGTATGTGTTTACTACAGGACATGTTTAATAAAAAAATTAAAATCTGTACATTTGATATAGATGCCATGAAAGTCAGCAAAAATAATTTCATTAACTTGGATGTGTTGTTTGCAGCTTTAACTTCCATGATAGTTCTTTTTAATGGTGTCTTTAATGATATCTTTAATGGGTTATAATAAGTTATAATCTAGTACTCGTTTGAGGTTTTCTTGGGTTAAAGAAATATATTCCAATATATTCAATGATATATTGCTTCGAGTTCAAGCTGGTTAGCATATTTCATGCTATTCTCATGACAATTAAATAAAAAGTCGTATTAGTTTATAAGAGTTGGTAAGTAACAAGAGCATGTATTTTAGAATTATATAAGTTTCAGTGGTTTTATTTGGGTTATTCGAATTGCGTGATATTAGTGAGTACTGTTCTAGGTAAGAATACTGACTCTGTGTGTTTGCTTCTTCCAGTTATAAACCTAGGGGATCCAGCAGTCACACGTTCTGCTGTATGAGACTCAAGGAATCCATGCAACCTTCTAAAAGTGTAATTTTTCTAGAGATTAACAGGTCATGGCTAATATTGTGATTCTGCTGAGACCGGTAAAAGTTTTCTGGGGCTTTTGATAAGCCAGAATTGCACTTAATTTTTCAAGTCTGACTTTTCATATCCATCAGTGGCCAAAAGTAGGTGCTGTGAATTCATCATATTGAACAGTGAAGCATTTCCATTTTCCAGTAGATTAACTTTGTTTTTCTGGCGTAAAGCCGCTTTGCATGAATATGCTTTCTACTTATGGCAGAAAACGTATTACTAGTATTGTCACTATTATTAAGCTGTTAGAGCCATCTATTTGTGCAGTACAGTATGTCTATAACAATGTGATACAGTTAATACGACCATCTTACCTTGCTAATTCTGTCTTATTTCTGTCTTAGAATTCTTCTGACTTTTTTTGTTTAATACCGATGAAGAGCTCTTGAGCAGAGACTGTCTTCAGCTGTATGAACATCATTTAGCGTAACGCATATGGCTGCAAACTTTAGGGGTTACTTATTTTTTTCAGATACTGATGTCAATGGGAAATGACTGCCTGTAGTGGCTGTATGTAATATTGGCTTTTATATGTGATTTTTTTTTTTTTTCTTTTAATCAGCCAGTGGTATGTTAATTAAATTCTTACTGGTACCCTGAGTAAGAGGCTCATGGCCTTGGAACTGATTTCATCAGGTGTCTCACATCAAACACAAACCTGAGAAGGTCTTTGGACAGTGTTGCTGCTGCAGTTGAGAGATATTAAAATAAGTTCTGGGATTTTTTTTCCCCTGTGCATTTCATAACGTTGAAGGACACTGAGTTGACCCACTCAGTGGAGCTTGATAAAGGAAGGCGCTTCACTTTGGAAAAGCGTGTTAAATGTTGTCCTTTCCATAGTTTTTGTAACACGTTAGGAGCATGATAATTTTGTGTTCACAATGTGGATGATTAATCTATCAAAAAAGAAGTAATTAAGTTAATGGTTATGCAGTTAGATATAGCCTTTTATGTCTAGTTCCCCATTGCTGCAACAGCTAATAACAGGGAGAGCACAGCTCCATGTACTGCAGTTCAGGCTGGCTTGTTTTCTTCTTTAGTTGAAAACTGTTCCCTAACAGTCCTGTGGGCAAAAAAGGAGTTGCCTCAGTTTTTATTTTAGGATTAATTTCAGCTGTTTTCTTTGAAGTATCCCTCAGTGCTTCTCATTGTGCCAAAAGCGTAACTGAGAGTTATCTTGGCGGGAAATGGGAAGGAGAGGTGCCTTTTTCTTGTGCTGGGGCCTTCAGAAGTAACGTTAGGGCTGGGAAATGCTGAGTAAAAGCTTGTGCATGCAACTGTTGGGCCTTTTCTGGGAGTCCTGGGGCTCGTTCACCAGAATATGGCTGAAACTCCTGCTTTAAAGTTAGCTTTAAAGCAGGCTTATATGCACCCTTTGTTCGAGAAATGAACAACTTGACATTGATAGCCTAGTGAAGTGTCGACTCATTTCTAGCTGTGACGTTATCTGTCTGAGATCTTGCTAATGGGGTAATGCACAAAGGCGTTGGTTTCTGTTGTTAGCCTGCATGGTGGCATAGGACGCCTTAGCTGATAGCTATGCTGAAAATGATGAGAGCAGATGCTTAGTTATGTATTGGCACACTGCTGGCTATGTTGCAGGATTGCTCTTGGAAGTACCAAACTACTGGTTGATCCAGCCTTGAGCACTATGACTGGATTCTCCATTGTGTTGCGTTTGATTTAGTCGGTTATGTAGACCAGCACAATTAATTGAAAACTTCTCATCTGAGAACGCTTTAGATTTGCTTCTTACAGCTGTAAATGACTATGCAAATTGGGAGGTAGATGGCAAACATGTTTTATTTTCCTCCATGTTTTGTCAATTTGAGAAAAACAAAAGGGTAGAGACTGACGTCAAAAGATATTTTTTCTTTTCCAAGTTGTGTTTTCAAAGAAAGCATATCTGTAGCCCTTGCTGAATTTGCTGTGAGCTCTAGGTGTTTTAGGATAAGGTCCAAGTTTGCGTATCTATTACTAAGCAATGAGTAATGCTGGCATATGATGAGATAAGTAATTTTGATTTCCTGACTTCACCGAAGTGTTTTAGCAGTGTGAACAGTGACTGGAACAAATGGGCAAGATGTAGTCTATGTATGGAAAGAATTTCTACCCTTTACTGCTTCTCCATCAAGGAATTTAGATACTTGTTTTCTAGAAACAAAACAAGCCTTTTTACAAAAGCAAGATTCAAGGTTTGAAAATTTGGGGGTGATTGTTTTTGTTTGTGGTTTTCTTCTCGTTTTGGTGTTTTGGTTTGTTGTTTTGGTGGGTTTTTTTTAGGGCATATGAATAGTATAATAGTAAAAGATCACCAAGACAGTAATTTCTCAGTTGTATAGCTGTTAGCCCATAATTACTATTATTACCATTAATTTATCCTTAAAGTATTTCTGGAAATGATAAAGATTAATTTGGCTTAGTTTCCAATAGGGCTATTCTTTCCCAAATGCTTTTTATTTGTGAAATAATGAGTTTTCTCTAAATTTTGTATTTTCTTATCTGTAATGGGGTTTGGTGGTAATGGTGGTATTAGCAAAGCTGTGCTAGGGATATTATTCCAGCTCTTTAGTGTTGCAGCTGCAAAAGAAAATGTATTTGCTAGAACGAAATCTACACCATACTCTCGCAGTCCTGTGGAAAGTCGAATAAATGTGTTAAACAGCTGTAGCTCCATTTGCCAAGAATCTTCTGGAATTTAATGAGATCTGAGCTTTTGTATGAAATTTGAGGATTGTTTCTTGAGAAATACTGATGTGTAGGAAAGACATCAACCAGCTACTAATTGTGGGTTTCTTTGAATTGATAGCTCACTTGTATATTGGGGTAGATAATGTGCTGTAAACTCCTACATATAATATACAGATCATTTCATCTGGGTTCTTATTTGGGACGTGAAAGGGGAAAAGAGGCCAGACAGAAAGGACTGTTGGATGAAAAGGTCGTAAGTACTTGATCTTACAAGGTGATTTCAGCTTGCACTGAAAACCTGCTGACCTTCTCTTTGTAATTATATTGGAAGACTTTACATGGAGCAATTGCCCCAAGGCCTTTGCTACACATGAGAACAAAGCCAAGAAGAGGATTGGAAAAAAAAGCCAGTGTAATGAGTGATTAGAAAAAACTTTTGTGAGAACGTGGGAGAAGAGGTAGCAAAATATGAGAACACAGAGGAAGAGAGGCAAAACTGAACTGAGTTATTACACAGTATGGAAAAAGGGAGTACCGAGCAACACACTGAACTGTACTTAAAAGGAAGGAAAAACCACAAGAAGTGATATTTTTTAAAAATGAACATTCCGTGTTGTATTGATTTTTTCATATCATGTACCATGAAGAAAGTAATTAATCCAACAAAGTATTAGGTCTCCTTATTTTGTTCAGCATTTAATTACAGGAAGCCTCAAACAAATGGGCCATTGGAGTTAAGCCGCAAGTCTTCAGTGTTTCCAGCTGGGATCACCTGCTGGATGTTTGGGCTCTGTGTGTCTTCATCACTTCGGAAATGGGAGGGGGGGAAGGCACGGCACCTGGATTCTCATTTGGTCAGCCAACTCAGGAATAAAGTTGCTCCATTTAACACCTAAATTCTGTGTTAGTTGCAACACCTGTGTTTTTGTAAGGTATTTAAAACATCCTTTCATTACTCTTTTGCAACAAAGACCAGCATGACAGCTCTGTCTCAATACTGTGCAAAACAAAGGTGATCACAAAGCCTTATTTCATATTTTAAAAACAAATTAAACATACGGATGCCACCAAATGCAGAACAAAGTAGAAACTACTCTGTCGGGTCAGTCCCATGAGTTTACGTCCCATGATAACTTTCATCGGTGCTTTTCTGTAACTACTCCCATTTCAGATGATCTCTGGCGATGTGTCTTGGACAACGAGCTCCACAACTTAACTGTGTCTTGTGGAAATATATTACCTTTTTCTTGCTCATACGCCCTGCCCAACACTTTCGTACGATGCTCCCCAGTTCTTGCATTAGAAGATAAAGCGGATAATGGTTCCTTATGGCCCTGCTCTGTGCCAGTCCAGACTTCGTAGGCCTCTGTTTTATGCTCTCTCTTTCTCCATGCTAACAAGCCCTGTGTAACCCTTCACCTATTCAAAGTTCTTCATCTGCCTTGTTCTCTGCCTTTGTAGCCTCGACTGACTATTTAATTACAGGCTGCCATTTTTGTCCTGCTGTCTCTCTGTGCTATGAGGCAGGATTTCATACTTTACTAGTGAACTTTATAAATTTTTGTTGGTTTTGACTTGTCTTGTTCATTTGAATTAGCTAACGTATTTTTGTGAGTCAGTTTGGTCTGTGATTATCACCCTTTTTCTACCTGGGATTGAAAAGCCACCTTCCTTGAGGTATTCTAAATCCCTGGGGACAGTATGATCAAGCTAATTTCTGGCAGCGCTTGCCAACTAGCAGGTGCTTGTTCATGTAGCAGGACCATGATAGGCAAGATAAGGGTAGTAGACAGGTAAACAGGAGACAGGAAAGCAGAGAGTACGGCAAAAGGCTTTATTTGCCAAGCTAGATGATTTTTATTTTTTTCCTCCTTCATGCTATATCCTAAAGGATAGTGGGGAAGGGTTGAGGACGTTATAAAGAGGTTAAGTTTGCCACATGTCTGCCTTTACTCTCTTTTGCAGCATTATTGTTCCTATACCGTATGCTCTTTCATGTCTCAGTGAGCAGGCTGCTGTTTTCATGACATCCCCTGGCTCCCCAATTCTGAATGCGTTGTAGAAAATTGAGACAGATGATGTACTGGTTCACCTTTCCTAGGGAATAATTGGAAAGTATATACAAGGTGAAGGTCTGTTTTTCGAGGGTATTTTTTTGTGGTGTTAGATGATTTGCATGGACGTTAAAATAACACATCACTGCCTGTTCTGGTTTCTCTTTTTTTTTTTTCCTTTTAAGGTGGTTGGTAAAAAAAGAAGTCAGCTAGGGGTAACTAAAATGCCCTAATTATGCTGTGATAAAGTGCCCCCTTTTGGTTATTGACTTAAACTTCAATAGCTACAGTCAGAGCTGGTAGAGGGCACGCAAAACTTAAGGATGGCAAAAAGCTAGTCAATATTGTTGGCACATGCAACACATAATGTGGTGAAGACTGAGATCAAGCTTCACGGTTACTTAAATGGCTGTGCGTGTCAGTCACAGGGAAGTAAACTGTTTAGCAAGGGTTTCTCCTGAAGCATCCTTATCTGTTGTAGGTGGGAAGCCTTAATAGCAGGTGAGGACAGAAGTTGAGTGGGTCATTGATTCCTTAATAATGAGCAGAGCCTACGCGCAAGCACCCTTTGTTAGTGCAGATATCTTAAAGTAAGTACAGGAACATCTAGTGCTCGCCAGAGCTACTATTTATATGTCTATACATGTATGGTGAAAGCGTTTAAAACTTTGAAAACTTCAAAAATTAGGCATATTGGTGTGTTCGATTTGCTGATGGAGGAGTTTTATGCTGCTCTGCACAGGGAGGAGAAACTTGGTTTAGCTCAAAAAGGTAAATACAGGGAATGGCGAAAGCTCATTACCAAAACCACTACTTTGGAAATACTGTGGATACGAAATGGCCCCGCCTCTGTTTTCTGGTAACAGAAACTGCATGAATGCCCTAAAACTGTGGTAATATCTTTTATTCCTTAAAATGCATTCTTAGATCTATTTTTCCAGCATGTGTCTAGTGTTAGTGACAGTATTTTACATCATTCTGTTGCCTGAAGCTAACTGGGGAAGAGAAAGTTTTGGACCTGTGGACCTCATAGATTCTCTTAGGTAGCTCAGTAATTTGTGGGGCTCTAGGAAAATAACAGCTGCTTGTGTCCTGAAAAGAAGTTTGAGCCAAAAATTTTTTCTTGAAAGTGGTAAAGGGTAATCTATGTAACAAACGAAACAGGAGGCATGCAGGACAGCCTTCAGGCTGAATTTGAAAAACGAAAATCTAAGACCTGGCTTCAATAAAAGAGGCTCAGGCAATTCACCTACGGTAATTACAAAATGCCTGGAAATAATTAAATGAAAACCATCAACATCTACTTTTCTTGTTTTGGGAACAGTGGGCCGCCCTGCAGATTGAGGAGGGAGTAAAAAAGCAGAAGGCGCTGGCACTTGAAAATTTAATCTCCACTGGTAAGATCTCTGAACGAAGGTGACACGGCATTCTTCGTCTTGTAAAAAGGCAACTATTTTAATATCTTGCCTAGAAAAGAGTAAACAGAAACATAAATTGCATGTGATGTTAAGTAAGAAAACTGGAATGGCCAAAATGGAGTTTGATGGGCAAAGTTGAAACTGCTGAAGTTACTAACTTGCAAAAGAGACCTTAAGTATGTTATACGCAAGATAATCTGTGAATTATAGTGTCGTCTGAATAAAAGAGGCTAGTGTGGGTATAGACAGACATTGCTAATAGGCATTTAGGAAGCTGTCCCTGTCTTCACGAGTATTTTGTACTTTCTGACTCCCATCAGCTCTCCCTTTACAAGATCAGGAGGAATGAGTATTCTTTGCCCTTGATATTGCTCTGTATGGATTCTTTCTTGCTTCTTGTAACTCTTAGCATGCAAAAACCCTGTGTCTCTCAAGTAAAGGAGCTACGCCACCCACAGATAAAATCTGAGAGAGTAACTTATTTATTTTTTTCTTTCCAACTGTTTTTCCTTTCTTCTTTGACCAGAGGGGACTGGGTTAAGTTCTCATAATAATCCTTTTACTTGTAGTGCCATTTTTAGTCATTAGTCACATAGGCTGCTCGGTTTGTCAGCTAATGATGGTCTGATGATTTCCTGGACATTGAAGGTTTGACTGAAGGGCAGCTGGGGGAAAGCGTTGTGATTCTGATCCTGTTAGTATGTTGATTAAGGTAAATGAAATGTATTTTGAATAATACATACTTAATGTCATCCAATACCTGACCCACCCCCACAAAAAAAAACCCAAAACAAAACACAAACAAACAAACAAACAAAACCCCCAAAACCCCAACCAACCAACCAAAAAAGCCAAGCATTAGCTGGTATGAATCGAAACCAATTTTAGTCACTCTAACCAGACAGATAAGAATCTGGCCTGAGTGATCTCAGCAAGCGTCACTGAGACTTGCTGTGTGGCCCTCCTGTGAGGCGTAGTTTTACAGATATGGAGCACGAACGTGTTGTCACTCTTCCTGCACGATGCTTCTGTGTTACACTATGTATATCTCGGTGGAAAAAAACCTAGACACTTTGAAGTTTTTCAGTAGTGAACTGACTCTTAAAGGAAAAAGGATGGGGGAAGACAGAAGGCTCAGAGAAAAAAAATACCAGAGGAAGGTGTTTGTTACAGCTGTGAAAAAGTAAAACTAATCAACAGCTGCAAGAACAACAACTCTGCAAACACTGCCTGAATTTGAGTCAAGGCACCATGAGGGGTCTGCAGTCTTGGCGGTGTGCTGTTGACATTTCTAGGTGTGCGGATATATGTTATTTGGTAAAGGACAATGAAGTAGGTGTTGTGCTTAAGCTTTTATTTGCAGTGCTTTTCTCCTTTCTTCAACAATTTAGTGGTGTTATATGGCATAAGATTAGAGAATTAACTTGTGAAACTAAATGCCAGTACATAAATGAGGCATAACAATGCAATGAAGGTGCCTGGAGTAGGAGGAGAGCTGATTCTAAAAAGCACATATATTTTACTCTCTTTGGAATCCGTGTTGTCCATTCCACTGTGTGGAAGGAAGACTCATTTCCTCATGTAGGGATCATCCAGAAAGAGGAAACCTCCATGGAAGAGGAGATTGCTGGCCAGCGCCGAGGACGCTTCAGCCTCGCTGATGTTATGTACTTCTCCAAGAAGGGGTGCGAGGCAGTTGCGGAAGACGAAGTCACCCGACGGTTCTTCTCTGAGGAGCTGGTGTCCTGGAATCTCCTCAGCAGAACCAATGCCAACTTGCACCACGTCAGCTGGCAACTGACCGTTGTGTGGGTTGTTGGGATTCTAATTCGGTATTGTCTCCTGATGCCTTTTCGGTGAGCCAGATGTAATTTGCTGGTACCTGGTTTTTTTTGTGTTACTTTCTACAAAAGATGTGAAATAATGTTATTGACTAGTGCAGAAAGTAGAACCTGGCAAGACTGTGTTTTCTAAGATGCCATCGAAACTCAAATATCCCTAAAAGGGGAAAAGAAAAAGGTGCTGAAGATGTACCTTTCTCATGTTCCATATGTTTTATTAGCAATTAATTTGTTTGTAAAATCCAGCAAAACTTTATGGAAATGATCTGGAGATCTTGTTATGTAAAATAACAACTGTGCCAACTAAAAGGATTGGGCTCTACCCGTCTAATACAGGGAGACTGTGTGCTGAACACTTGGGATTTGAAGCAAAGCCAATGTTCAGGGAGCACAGGGCCGGATGGAAAAGAGAGACATCCACTTGGAATGTATTAAATTCTTCTAAAACTTTCTTCTAAGCAAAACCAGCCTTTATCATATTGACCAAACAGTTACAAGTATTCCTGTGTTCTTGTAAAGAACAGGAGCTCTTAAAATGTCTTATTCCTTTGATGGGAGGACAGTATATTTAAAACATGGCTGCAGTGCATAGAGATATTTTTTTATATCAGTCAATCACATGGCAGAGCACATAAGTCTGTGTGTGGACTTAGATACGATGCTTAAGAAGACAACTTTTATATAGAAATGGCTTCAATATTGGTTTTGCTTAGCCATTAGTAACCAAAGATATTTAATTTTCATTGCTTGGGGTGGAAATATGTACTGAAATTTCTGGATTGCTTTTTAACAATCAAACGATGAGTCCCTTTTGGCACTGAGAAATCTCATGTGCATTAAAGAACACTAGCCGCTCTTCGCTGTCCTCTTTGAACATGGTGACTTCTTTACCGTGTGATAGCTTCCAATCAGGGTGCAGTGCTTTTTGGAAGGTAGGCTCCAGGCAGCACAAGGTTTTGTACTCGGGGCAGGATTAATTGAGTGAAAACATGCTCATACTATCCTGTTGGCCTTAACTGGTTTGTATTGCTAGTTAGATGCTATTAATAGTGGAGGGAAGCATTGAGAAATGGATCAAAGGGTTAAAGAAAATATTTTCTTGCTTGCTCTTCCAGTTTTGCTTCTTAGCATTTAATTAAGATTATTTTACTTCATAGCGTCTGCTTGGCTGTTTTCAGCATCCTCTTGCTGGTCTTGGCCACTACGGTAGTAGGACAGTTTCCAAATGGCAGGTAGGTGTTTGCGAAGGACTCTTTCCACTTCTTTTTTATTTCTTTAAGGATTTAAATTAGTGTATTGGAATATAAATCTGCTTGAGCCCAGAGGATTAATGTGGACTATCCTGGGGTGACTTTTTCTCTACTGTAAACTCAGAGAGCACTATGAGAGACCAGTGGCACCTGAAAGTGGACATGCAACGTAAGCCAGGTAGATACTGCTGGAAGCATGTCTTAGAGCGGAAAACAGGGTATGCTCTACTTGAGTCAGAATAGGGCAAGTAAATCATCTGTCCTGAGCAATTCTTTATTAAAACTGAGATTGTTATGTGCTGTCAGTGCAGAGAACTCAAACGTGATTCACCAGCTAAATATTTTTATATTAGAATAATGTTAATGAATGAGTCAATAGCAGTTGCTTCCAGAGAAAAAATCTGTAGAACAAAACCTTGACTGTTATCTTCTCTGCTTTGAATCTGGTGGGTTTAGAATAGATGACAGTAGAAGCATGGAACAAGAATATCTTTGATACCCGATAAGCTCCTCCTGCGTGGCATTGTTAGTGCAATGAATCCTCTTAGTATGGTCTTCGTAATAACAGCTGTTGGGAATAATTTGGAGGGTTTACATTACATTGTTGTATGAGTGACTGCGTAGAACTGGAAATGTATGTATGGCTTCATTTCTTTTAGAGTTAAATGCTGGCTGGGCAACCAGGTTCAGATGATATGTGCCGCGTTAGGTATCCGATGTCTAAGTGGTCTTGTTCATTTCCACAACAGGTGAGTGATGCCGCCCTGCTCTCGTTGGTTTGGTGTTGATTTTTGTACAGTACTCAATGTCTCAAGTCTCTTAATCCATTACCGCACAAATACTATGATGGTGTGGTTTGATCCAAGAAGCTGTTAGGATCATCTAGTCTCTGTCAAGACGTTTGCGTGCCCTGCTGCATTTTCTGTTGTCTATTGGCAGGGTATGCAAAGGTGTAGTACTACTGTGTTCTTAATTAAATATACATGTAGACATTTTTCTCAGTGTTTGCTGTGATCTTGTTATAATTGCACACAAGAACATTGCCATAAAATGCTCAGCTGTTCTATTAGCCGATTTGTTTGGTAACTAGCCGATTTGTTTGGTAACTAATTCTTCACGTTCTCTCCTAAAGTAAGTTATGGATGGTATTTCAGTCAGTTTTTGTAGTATCTTGCCTTCTTAGTGGTGGAGCTTTATGTAATGGAGGCTTCTGAAATACTTTTTGTTTGTGCTTTAGAAAACAAGCAAAATCGTGCTCTAGTGTCTTTGCTTTTAGAATTTTAGCGTCCAAATATTCTTCAATATATGTCTCTATGAATGGTAACTTATGCAGCTAAAATGCCTACTCCAGTGAAGTCTCCTCAGCTAAAAGTAAACTGGTTTTGGTGAAATGCTAAACTACTGAAATGTGAAAGGACTCTTGAAAGTGTGAGGAAAGATGACCTATCTGCTGTAATATACTGCCAGAAATTTCAACATATATCATGGTAATATTAGTGTTTTAAAATGTTTTCTTCCACTTCCTATGGACCTGCAAATAAGCTGGGTGCCTGAAATGCTTTTGGCACCGAGAGTCTCGTTTGTGGATATATGCTCGCTGGATGGATCACCTGATGGGGCCTGCAGTCTGGAGAAGAAATATGAAATAATTACTTTTATGGTTGTCATTGCAGAGAAAACAGACCGCAGGAAGGAGGCATCTGTGTAGCCAACCACACATCTCCATTAGATGTTCTAATCCTGGCCAGTGATGGATGCTATTCCTTGGTATGAACAAGAGAGTTGGTAAATATTGGTAATGTTGAGATGCCCATAAATGTAATGTTGGATAAGAGGATAAAATTACTGGTGGAAAGAGTGGAATTTGATAGCATTCAAACTCATGTTCAGGACTGCAAAATAATAGACACAGGCAGATGCGTGCACACTTTTGAACAAGAGGATCAGTATTTGTGAGCAAGCTTAGAAACTGATGCGTCTGTGTTCAGAATTTTATTATTTAAGTGACTGTGTGTTTGCATAGTAACCAGTTTCTTTTCTTCATGCAGGTTGGCCAGGTGCACGGAGGGCTTATGGGACTTATTCAAAAATCTTGCATGCAAACTACTCAGCATGTTCTGTTTGAACGCTCAGAAATGAAAGACCGTCATCTGGTGAGGAAAAAGTAAGGTAGTGAGGTGTTTGCTTAATTGTCCTGTCAGCTCTAGTAATTGTGAGGTCCAAGCGTGAGTTGAGACTGTTCTTGCCCTGTGTCTCTCCCTGGTGGGCAGCTGTAGGTTGTCATCAGTGTAACCTTTGGAACCGCTCCATCAATGAAGGTGCAGGATGTAGCAATCATCTACTGAGCTTCTGATTGTTTGCCCTGTAACTTCTAGGGGTTTCCACATTGCCCCAGTCGCCCTGCGGGCCACAGGCAGAAGCCTGTTGGTTCATTTTCAAGGATGATGATTTAGGATGTCAGAGCAGAAATCTGAGTTCTGTCAGCACATCTGCTTCCCAGATCATGCCTTGCCCTGGTACATTTTTTCATCAGCTCTGAACACTGAAGCTGGTTATATCTGCTGGGAGTACAGGATAAAGGCTTGTAAAGATACAGAGGCTGACTGTAGCAAAAAAACCCCAACAAAACAAACAAACAAAAAACCCAACCAAGGTACCACCAAGCTGCCAGAAGCTGGAAGAGCATCCTGGAGAAGTGTCTTCATATGTTTGCTTCATGCCTATACTATTCTCCAGGCCTGCAGTATTGATCCCTGGCAGAGACAGCACGTTGGACTTTAAGGACACGAACAGGATTGACTCAGTATGGCAGTTCTTATATTCTCAGGTGGTTACAGAGACTGTTCTTAGTCATCCTAAATCTTCGTGAAATAAGGTGCGATGCAGCTAACATTAAGTAAGTGTCTATGACAGTTTGTACTTAAAGAAATAGAGACAGTCCCTCCATGCTGGATCATTCTCTCCTTTTTTTGATATCTCATGCTTTGGGTTTGTTCTTTAATGCAGACTGGATAGGAATTGCATGGTCTTGAGTCATAGGAAAGACAGGTGTCTCAGGGGCCTGGACAGCCTGGATCAATGGGCCGAGGCCAACTGTATGAGGTTTAATAAGGCCAAGTGCCGAGTCCTGCATTTTGGTCACAACGACCCCATGCAGCGCTACAGGCTTGGGGAAGAGTGGCTGGAGAGCTGCCCAGCAGAAAAGGACCTGGGGGTGCTGGTGGACGGCCAGCTTAGCATGAGCCAGCAGTGTGCCCAGGTGGCCAAGGCGGCCAACAGCATTCTGGCTTGTATCAGGCATAGCATGGCCAGCAGGAGCAGGGAAGTGATCGTCCCCCTGTACTCGGCACTGGTGAGGCCTCACCTCGAGTGCTCTGTTCAGTTCTGGGCCCCTCTGTACAGGAGGGACATTGAAGTGCTGGAGCGGGTCCAGAGGAGAGCTACCAGGCTGGTGAGGGGTCTGGAGACCAGGTCACATGAGGAGAGGCTGAGGGAGCTGGGCATGTTTAGCTTGGAGAAGAGGAGGCTGAGGGGAGACCTCATTGCCCTCTACAGCTACCTGAAAGGAGGTTGTGGAGAGGTGGGTGTTGGGCTCTTCTCCCAGGTGAAGAATGACAGGACCAGAGGAAATGGTCTGAAGTTGCGGCAGGGGAGGTCTAGATTAGATATTAGGAAGAATTACTTTACTGAAAGAGTGGTCAGGCACTGGAACAGCCTGCCCAGGGAGGTGGTTCAGTCACCATCCCTAGAGGTATTTAAGAAATGTCTAGATGTGGCACTTCAGGGCGTGCTCTGAAGGGCAGAGATTGTAGGTTGTTGGTTTGTGGTGGTGGTTTTTTTGGGCTTTATTGTTGGGGTTTTTTTTTGTGTGTGTATGGTTGGACTCAATGATCTTAAAGGTCCTTTCCAACCATGACGATTCTATGAAAACAACAGATTTTGTGTGTCAGCAGTCTGCTTAGTGGTAATACATTTGTTTTTAAGCAATGCAGCAAACGTAGTAAAATAATGGCCTATCTCTTAACTAGATGCAGAGAATCATGTAAAACTGAGTTATCAACCTAGAAGGCATGAAAACTTGAAATATGGAATATGCTTCAGTCAAAAGAGAGCTTCGACTGTGTTCACAACTGGAACTTCTCGAAGATAAATAGGAAGAGATTTTTACATGCTTCAAGTTCTCTGGCTTTGTGTTAATTGGTTAAAATGGTGAAATAAAACTGCGTAAGATTTTGTAGAAAACCTGCTTTTGCAATTGTAACGGATGTTTAGGTTCTTGGCCAAATACAAATATGGAGTATACACTGAAATTTTATTTTCTCTCCACAGAATTAGAGAACACATTGCAGATAAGGCCAAATTACCCATTTTGATTTTCCCAGAAGGTAGGAAACAACTACATTGATTTTATTGCTCTTCTCGCTTCTTGCCACTAAGTGCAGTTTACTGTACCCAGTCTTTACAAATGAGGTGTTTGTTTTTAGTCTGTAGAATTAATTAGCTCTTGTGAGATATTAAAAGTCAAATCCTAGTATTTTACGACAGTCTACTTGCTTTATTATATAGCATAATGGAAGAGAGAACAGGCTCTGGGATTATGTTTTGGAACTAAAGCTTACTTTCTCCTTTAGTATCTTACATCACCTTAAGATAGTTTAGGATTAATTTGCTGATACTTTTGTTCCTGGCTTAAACTCTTCATCTGCTTTAATTCTGGCCAGGTACCTGCATAAACAACACATCAGTAATGATGTTTAAGAAGGGAAGCTTTGAGGTAGGAGGGACCATCCACCCAGTAGCAATCAAGGTAATGTATCTGCAGTTTTCCAAACGTGGAAGGACTATTTGCAGAAGCTTCTCATGTCAGAGAAAAGCTGTTCATGTATAAAGCCTTAAAAGGGGGTGGTTCTGTGTGAATAAGGTACTGAATAAGCCCTGAGAAAATGGAATCTTTCCGTGGTGTGCAGTGTCTTGCAGTTCAGCACAGTATGGAAAACGTTTCACTGAGTGTCTCTACAACTGGTTAGGAGCAACCTCAAAACCACAGTTGCCATTGCTATGCTGCATGTTTGGTTCTGCCTGCTCTTTCTGTCATAGGGCTCCTGCCTCTTGTGGGCTTTGGGGATAAAGGAACTCTTCTGGGTACTTCCAAGGCTTTCTGAGTAGCTTTAGCCAAGCCACCCTAGCTCTAGATACGTTAGTTACTTTTTCTGGAACTATAGTGTTGCCTAACCTCATGGAAATTGTTAAAACCGGTGTGAGTGTTTTCAAGGAAACCTTTGTAGTCTGCATATTTGGAGAAGACAAGTCTTTACGTTTTGAGTAGATCTATCTTGTTATAGGTGAGATGTGTTTCAATGGTGCTGTCACAGTTTGAGGCCCTGCCTCGCTTGTAAAGGTTAACTCTTATAAACTTGTAATAAATGTTGAAATGTGGAGCTTTACTCTGAATTTACGGCTACTTTTAGGAGGTGTGGTTAGATTTGCCTGTGGTTTAACAAGTTGAACTGTGACTTCATGGCCAAAAAAGAACAGCTTACGTGGTTTAAGCTAAGGTAGCAGACGATGCCCTTTTGCTTATTCTTCTTGTCTTCCAGTATGACCCCCGCTTTGGAGATGCGTTCTGGAACAGCACCAAGTATTCCATGATGACCTATGTTTTTAATGTGATGACCAGCTGGGCTATTGTCTGTAACGTGTGGTATCTGCCACCAATGGTCAAGGAGGTACTTACGCTTTTGTAAGTTTTGAAAATACTTGCAAAATATTGTCTAAAGGAAGTCTGCATTACTACGCACGGTGTGTTGGCATTACATTTGCACATCTTTATTGACAACTTAATCGACAAAGGCCAGAAAGCAACGCTGTAGTCTTAAAATGAAGTGAGCATGGATTTATGTGGGTTAACCCAAACAGCTTTTTCACTTGGGTGCAGCTGCCTTGCTTTTCTCTGCTCCCAGAGACTAGAACAGATGTTAAAATGTGGTTTTATGCCGCAGGAGTCCTGCCCCTCATCATGGCACAGACATTCCTTTTTTCATCCAGAAGTGATACCTAGATTCAAGCCTTCTCTTCACTCCATACTGGGGTGCTTCCATCTTCTGTGTCCCGCCTCTGCCTCCATCTGCACAGCTTCCTCCCACGCCCTTGTTTCTCAGCCCCACAGAACATCCAGCTAATCCTCCGCTTAGCGGCCGTACCCCGCAACTTGGCACAGCCTCTCAGCCCACGGCCCCTGCATACTGACCTGACGCTGACGAAGCGGTCAAGGCCTTTGCTCCAGCAGTGCTTCCTACCCCGGCCTTTGGTTGGCCCCGGTCTTGGCAGGAAAGCTGGTGTAATGCATGTATCTTCAGCCCTCTGCAGTTTGGGCAAACAGATGCCTGTGAACTCAGAATAATTCGCTGATCCTGAATACATCGGGGCCCCAACCCTGTTCAAGGCACCCCATCTCCTCCAAGGTGATCCTGTCAGTGTATTCCCAGCTTCAGCATCATGCTGAAGTACTGGGAGGAGGTGCATCCCTTGCTCTGGCCAGAGCTGGGACCTCACGCTGTGTGTTGTTTGAGATTTGCCCCAGAAACCACGGAGCCTCCCACTTAGTTCTTTTCGGCACCGAATGGTGGCAAACCAGGTAGCCTTCCCTTGGACCAGCTGGAACCGCCCTGCAGGTCACATTTGGCTTGTAGGCCTGGCATAAACCCAAGTGCCTGCTGTCTGACAAAACGTATCGCTTTGGGACATGCAGAAACTGTTGAACCTGTAAAGCAAATCACTCATATATATATATATATATATATATATATATATATATATATATATATATATATATATTTTTTTTTTTTTTTTTTCAGGAAGAAGAAGATGCTGTTCACTTTGCCAACAGAGTGAAGGCTGTCATCGCTGCTCGGGGGGGAATGTCTGTGCTTCCTTGGTAAGAAGCAACACCTTTGAGGTTGGATTTAAAGCATATTTAGGTGTTCTGTATTCTGAAACGTTAGCCTGGAATCTTTTAAAACTTCTTCCCGGTTTGCTTTGCTTGGGCTGTAGTCCATCACCCTTACTGACTCTTGAGTCAGAAAATTCTATTTTATTCCTTGAACGGTTCCACTAGAATAAATAGACTAACATAGTATAAAAAGAGAAATGGAGCTGACAAGTGGATCTAGACAGCAGGTAGTATTTGGTGAAAACAAATTATTTGCCTGTTAAATGCTGCATTAAAGGAAAGGCCTTGTTTGCATTGTATGGTAAGATTTGGTAGTACCGATCATTTAGCATTGTATTGCAAAAGCCAACACCTAGAGTGAAAACTGCTTTGACTACGTAGTCCAAATATTGTAACGTTTTTCTGCCTTGAAGCTGAAGTAAGCTTAAGGCTGTTTCTCTTCTGTGTCTTTCAGGGATGGGGGACTGAAAAGGAAAAAGGTCAAGGAGTCTTTCAAGGAAGAGCAACAGAAAAAATATTGCCAGATAGTAACAGAAAATGGATCTGTGGGAAACGGAAATGTTTGTTAAATGGTATTTATTTTATCTTATTTTTTCCATGACTTATCTCCACCAGAAAATGGGCTATTTTTTATATTGAAACCGAAAAAATATATTATCCTGTAATATATTTTGGATATGACACAGCAGGGAAACCATAAAGAGATGGTATTTTGTATAAAGTAAGGATACCATTTTATAAATAGGAAGATTTACAACATACTGGTAAAGTTCTCTCTGATGTTGAGTGAGAAGAATCTGCAACAAAACTACTTAAGTTCATTAAACTGTCTTTTTTTTTTTTTTTTTTTTTTTTGAAATCTTTGTGTTACCCTGAAGACTTAAGTGGTAATTTCTCAACTCCTAATAAAACACGTCTGTACTCCTAGCCTCTGTCAATGACTTGGACTAGTAGTTGTCCTGTGAGCCGCAGTCACTGCATTGCTGTAGAGAGGGATCTCCTGAAGTCAGAAGACGTTTGCTCTCTGACAAGCCCACCCTCCAAAAATAAATGGAGCACGTGCACTCTAGGAATCTGAGACAGTAATATTTCTGTCCCCTATGGTATTTCATTCTCCTGTTGAGTAGCTCCCACGTGGAAGAATCTGGCTTCTGTAACGATCTGAACATCACTAATGAAGCACACATGAATAGGTGTTATTTTGCCCAAGTTGCTTTAAAATGGACGAGTTGGTAAGGACAGTTAATAAGGCTTATTGTGACAGCAGCCTTTGGACTGAGGTCTCGGCAGGGATGGAGGACCTGTCGTGGTGAGCACAAATACACCCTGCAGAAAGACAGGCGCGCAGATAGAACACTGCCCAGCCCGGGGGAGTCTAGAAAGCTAATTCTTAGGCTTATCACCCCCAGGCTTAGCTGCTACAGGTGTGTGAAACCTCTTGGTGGATCAGTCAGTCCAAATTTTTGGTGTCGGAGGTACGCAGTAGGAGAAACTGCCCTTTTAGAAAGCTATTGGCCACCCAGGTAGGGAGAGCACTACAGTGGAAAACTCTTGTAGGCCCTTCTGTTGTGTAAGGGGTCTGCTTGCTTCCAACCGCAGTAAGCTGTGCTTCTATGTCTCTTGAAGCTGTTGATTTAGTTTCAAAGTATAAAAATCTGAAGACATGTGACAGACTATCCTGACAACCGTTAAGTCTCTTCAGTGTGCCGGAGTTTAAAATTGGGAGTTTTTTTCTCCTGCGTAACTGATGTCTGAGAGTTGCTAACAGACTGCAGTTGTATGCAAGGGGTTAAGACAAGTGTTGGGAGCATCCTTCCCACGCTACTGTGTGCCGCCTTCCTCCTCAAAGGTAAAACAGAACAGGCAACAAGAGGGGCCAGAAGCAGGAAAAGATGGGGAGATAAAGGAGAACTGTTGGAACAGAAATCTTCTCATTTCGGCTCTGCTTCTGTAAGAGATGATGTGCCTTTTTTCCTGTCATGCAACACTACCCCAGCTCACCAAGAGGAGAAGAGCCCTGGAATGCGTGATCGTCATTATGGTTAGGCCTCCAAGTCTTTAAAAGTATAGCTTGGACCTCTGAATGTACGAGTATTCCATGTCACCTGTTGAGCTGTGGCAGGAGTGGTGGGGTCGTCTATATTTTCTCTGCCTTTTTTTGGCTGTCTCAACAAAAGATGCTAAAAACTCTGTGCAGTAGGTACTTACGTATAGAATGGGTAAGTTGAAGGCAAATGATGAACCCAAGAACCTGTCAATGACAAGTCAAGACTACCTTGTCTTGCCCTGCTCTAAAGAAATGTTTCTGGGTTTTGGTGGTGGTTTCTCTACCTACCTTCCATCTCCTCCTTTCCTTTCCCTTGCTACTCTGTATTTCATTTGTGTTTATCAGCAGCGGCCTTGGAAATTGCTATTAACTGAAACTGTATGCTGCCCTTAAAGGGCTGAGAATGTGGAGGAACCGATTTTTTCCAAAAGGATACCACAGATAAGTGTGTCTTCCTCCTCCAGCGGGAAGGCATGGTAACAGCAAAAAGAAGACATTCTAATAACATGTGAGTGGGAAGCCAGTGAGCTGCAGCTTATTTTTCACAAAGAACCCACACTTCTGTTACTCCTCCTCTTTGCTTATCTTCTGCTTGGTCTTGCAGGAACCAGGCTCCTAAGCTGTTTGAGCTCCATTTTCACTCCGTACCTTTGCAGCATCAAACGTAGCACAGACTCACGCTAATTTGTGCCAAGTGATAGGCTTACATGGAAGAGAATGAGTATTTCAGTGGATCAGGCACTCAAAAACAAGCAAACAAACAAACAAAAAAACCCAAAGAAAACCCCCCAACCCAAAAACCCTTAAAAAAAAAATCAGTCAGTGTAAATAATGGGGTTTTTTAAATTTTTTTATATTTTTTTTTTAATTTGCTAGCTGTGTAAGCTCCATAGACAAGATCTATCATCATCTTGGAGAAGCCTGCGGCTCCATCTTCCTCAAGAGCGCAAACTTCCTCTATTGTTTACCGTTTAACGTGTTTGCTCTTCAGCTCCTTACCTGATGAGCCTTGCACGTTTGATTGATGGCGTGACCTTTTCTCCAAATAAAATATGACTGTCTTCTGATACATCTAATCAGTGTAGGGAAGACCTATATTGTAAACCTTAGCCGTGCTTTCTAATTCGGTGCTGCTGGCTAATACCTACGTAGGGAGCATCTAAGTGATGCTAACTGTTGCTGTGGCACTTGTGTCATGTTGACGAAGTGGAAACAAACCAAAGCAGTCCTAGGTGCATTCATCCTGAACTTCTGGGACGCCCAAGACAGTGGGTTGTGAGCTGAAAATAACTGTATGTCGGAATGAGTGAATAAAATCAGGCCCTCTTGCTGTGGGGGTGAACCAGAGGGTCAAGATAGCTGCTTATGCTAACTTTTGAAGACATCACGGTCTGATCAGCTGTATGGTTTGAAAAGCAGATATGTTTAATAAACTCCACCTTTAGGTCCTTAATAAAACTCACCCAGCATGCCCAAGGTGCGGTGCAGAATCTCTCTATGCAGTGGGGGTCCTAGGGTAGTCTGGGACCTTACGTCACTTGGGCGCAACCCTGCTTCTGCACTGGGCTGAAGGCTGGAGCTGTATTTAGAGTAGTAAATTTACAGTACTGTATTTAGAGTATTATTTTCTTATATATATTACCCTTGTATTTAGAGTCCTGAAGCCTTGAATAAGGAAGGGCAACTCTCAGAATGCCATAAAGGCTGGGTCACTGTGTCTAACTGCTTCCCCTTCCTCAGACAGGCTTCCAAAACTGGAGCTTGAGAGGGAGTCCTCTGAAAGCATCTTTTTGGATGTTCACATTACTATTACCTGAGTTTTCCTTGGTTGGGGAGTAGAACTTGTAAAGATGATTTAGGCTTTGACTGAAAGACAGCGTGGACTGAAATAGCTACAACGTCTGGCTCACATTTCTGTGTTTTGAAGTCTGGACTGGTTATTTGGACATTATCACTATTCATGTTTAAAAATATTGTACTGCTCTGCTACAAGAGTAAAGTCACCTGAAACGCGTTGTAACTGTACAGTGTTAAAGCAGTCTAAGGTAAGTTTCTGTGTAAATGACCATCGTTGCCTTAACGTATTTGAGGCAGTTTTTCAGATAAGTTCTCTAAATTTCCTGGGCCTCCAGGAACGTATGTGACTCAAATACGAGATGGGACCAGAAGTTTTGAGGTCTCTTTTTAAATATATATAAATATACATATTTTTTCCTCTGCGTGTATCCTTCATATGTATATAAAGGGGTGCCTAAATGCCTCCTATCTGTTCGGAGCATAGCGCCGACATGAGAAACATGAGTTAATTATAACAATAGAAGCATTACAGGTTATTAGAAGACGTAGTGATAAGCAACTTAGTGACCTCTTGTACTCTGGGAGAACTGAATCGGAGTTTGCTAAAACATCTAATAATCTTTCACTGTAACGTACATGGACGTTAAGACAGATCGGCGTAGCTCGAGTCCTTTATTCTCTTGACTGCAAATGTCTTATTCTACAGCTGTGTCTTACCTTTGGGAATGTCTGAAATGCTCTTCTCTCTCCGTCTTCTGCTGACCTGCTCTACCTTCTTAGAGACACCTCTTTTTCCTGAATCGCTGTTGTTTTAAGGCGTGTTTTCAGTAATTGTATATCCCTGCGTGTGCACGTACGTCTTCCATCCCTTGCCTCTTACACGGTAAGAACTGTGCAAAGGGTGCCATCTAGTGGCCTCTTGTTGGCCACCAAATTGTTAGCGGTGGCAAACGTTTCATTTCAAAGCAGGCTTGGCCCTAAATTCCCACGAACGAGCCTGTTATTCCACCTACATTGCCAGGAAGCCACGAAAACGCAGAAATTAACTCTGCATACCCCCAACACCGGATCTGTGATTATCAGTCATGGTGTACTTACTAGCAAACCTTGTGCTTGTTTTAAGTTTCAGCAGTGTTTGTGGTGTGGGTTTCCACAGGCTGTCGCTTCCCTGTGACAAACCAAAAATCAGAAATACTTCTGTCCTTTAGTTGCTTCATAACCAGGTATGGGTCTGACCCATACCTTTTTGACCCATACCCATAGCTTTTGTTTGTATTTTAAAATTCAGTAGAGGCAGCAAGCCCCGGGATGGTCCTGAAGGCAGTACAACACTTGCATTTGCTCTGATGAGTTTCTTCAGTGCCTTGATACTCTCTGCTCCTGATCTGCAACTGCAGAGGCTTTCAGAAGAAAACATGTTTTCAGAATATGGGAGATGTTCTGAACTTGTTTTCTACCAGCATGCGTTTCCCTGAGCTGCAGTGAGAACAGCAAGCAGTTAGTGCCGAATTTAATGACCCGCTGTTTTACTCAAACTCCTCCTTGTGCAGCCTGCCCTGAATCTGCTTGGGGATCTGCTTGGTAGAGTGTCACAGGATAAAGCCCCGGAAGGAAGAGGGGATAAGAAAGATGGTTAATATTCAAGGATCACCTCCTCCAAGCTCAGGAGCACTGCATCCCAACAAAGAAGCAGCCGGGCAAAAACATTAGGAGGCCTGCATCGATGAACAAGGAGCTCCTGGACAAACTCAAACAGAAAAAGGAAGCCTACAGAAGGTGGAAGCAAGGACAGGTAGCCTGAGAGGAATGCAGAGAAATCGTCTGAGCAGCCAGGGATCAGGTTAGGAAAACTAATGCCCAGGTAGAGTTAAATCTTGCCAGGGACATCAAGGGCAACAAGAAAAGCTTCTGTAGGTATGTTGATGACAAAAGGAAAACTAGGGAAAATATGGGTCTTCTTCGGAAGGAAACGGGAGACCTGGTCACCTGAGACATGGACAAGGATGAAGCACTTAATGACTCTTTTGCCTTGGTCTTCACCAGCAAGTGCTCTAGCCATGCCATCCAAGTCACAGAAGGCAAAGACAGGGACTGGGAGAATGAAGAACTGCCCACTGTAGGAGAAGATCAGGTTCAAGACCACCTAAGGAACCTGAAAGTGCATAAATCAATGGGACCTGATGAGATACATCCATGGGTCCTCAGGGAACTACCAGATGAAGTTGCTAAGACATTATTCATCATATTTGAGAAGTTGTGGCAGTCTGGTGAAGGTCACGCTGACTGGAAGAGGGGAAACATAACTCCCATTTTCAAAAAGGGGAAAAAAGGAAGACCCAGGGAACTACAGGCCAGTTGGTCTCACCTCTGCGCCCGGCAAGATCATGAAGCAGATTCTCCTGGAAACTCTGCTAAGGCACATCAAAAATAAGGAGGCGATTGGTGACAGCCAACATGGCTTCACCAAGGGCAAGTCACGCTTGACAAATCTGCTAGCCTTCTACGGCAGTGTTACAGTGTTGGTGGATAAGGGAAGAGCAACTGACACCATCTACCTGGACTTTTGCAAAGCATTTGACATTGTCCTGCATGACATTCTGGTCTCTAAATTGGAGAGACATGGATTTGACAGATGGACTGCTCATTGGAATTAGCTAGAGAGCTGCACTCTAAGAGTTGCAGTCAACGGCTTGATGTCCAAGTGGAAACCAGTGATGAGTGGCGTTCCTCAGGGATTGGTACTGGGACCACTGCTGTTTAACATCTTTGTTGGCAATGTGGACAGTGGGACTGAGTGCACCCTCAGCAAGTTTGCTGATGACACCAAGCTGTGTGGTTCGATCAACATGCTGTAGGGAAGGGATGTCATCCAGGGGGACCTGGACAGGCTTGAGAAGTTGGCCTGTGCGAACCTCATGAAATTCAACCAGGCCAAGTGCAAGGTCCTGCACGTGGATCAGGACAATCCCAAGCACAAATACAGGATGGGTGGAGAATGGCTTGAGAGCAGCTCTGAGGAGAAGGACTTGGGGGTGTTGGTTGGTGACAAGCTCAACATGACCCGGCAATGTGTGCTCACAGCCCAGAAAGCCAACTGCATCCTGGACTCCATCAAAAGAAGCGTGGCCAGCAGGTCAAGGGAGGTGATTCTGACCCTCTACTCCACTGTGGTGAGACCCCACCTGGAGTACTGCGTGCAGCTCTGGAGCCCCCAACACAAGAAGGATATGGACCTGTTGGAGTGAGTGAAGAGGCGGGCCACGAAGATGATCAGAAGGCTGGAGCATGTCTCCTATGAAGACAGGCTGAGAGAGTTGGGGATGTTCAGCCTGGAAAAAAGAAGGCTCCAAGGAGACCTTATAGCAGCCTTCCAGTACCTAAAGGGGGCCTACAGAAGAGATGGGGAGGGACTCTTTATCAGGGAGTGT
Source organism: Chroicocephalus ridibundus (assembly GCF_963924245.1). Classification (NCBI taxonomy): domain Eukaryota; kingdom Metazoa; phylum Chordata; class Aves; order Charadriiformes; family Laridae; genus Chroicocephalus; species Chroicocephalus ridibundus. The sequence continues at coordinate 8,013,825 of NC_086288.1, forward strand.
AGCAATAGGATGATGGTTAACGGTTTCAAACTGAAGGAGGGTAGATTTAGATTAGATATTAGGAAGAAATTCTTTATTCTGAGAATGGCGAGACACTGGAACAGGTTGCCCAGAGAAGTTGTGGCTGCCCCATCCCTGGAAGTGTTCAAGGCCAGGCTGGATGGGGCTTTGTGCAGCCTGGTCTAGTGGGAGGTGTCCCTGCCCGTGGCAGGGGGGTTGGAACTAGATGATCTTTAAGGTCCCTTCCAACCCAAACCATTCTATGAATGAAAGCGAGGAAAGCGGCCTGGGCAGATCTTCACCTGGTGGGGTTTTTGTTAGCCTCAAGGCACTCTAAGTAACATATTTTGGTTATGTGTGCGGGTTGAGACCTGATTTCAAGTAGGCCAATGGAGATAGGTCACAGATGCATTATGGATGGGACCTCTGGGTTTTCTAGCCTCTCTGCGGGATTTGCTTTTGGAAATGTTTGTGCTGAGGTGAAAAACCCATTGTGCAGGCTCTTTTGAGCATGCTTCCCAGCTGTGGCACAGATTGTGGAGATGACCTGCGAGGGGTTCCCAGGTTCATTTGGTTTTGGAAAAGTAGGCTTAGAAGTTAGTGGATGTATGGTAGAGAGAGAGGCCTTCCTGGGTCTTTGCTTTTTTATTGTTGTTGAGGTACAGAAAGGAAGGTCCTTAGCTTTGTAGCCGTTTCTCCTCTCCTCTCTTCCTCCTCTTATATTTATCATTCTATTTAACAATGGCTCTTCAATTAGTGTACCAGACTCCTCTGTGAGCAGGGTTCATCATGATCAATTGTCATCAAGGCTAGCATTTAGTACATCCAATCAGTGATGTTCTATATAATGGCTGTAGTATTGACTGATTTCTAATTTTACAGTATGTTGAGCTCTGTTGAACTCTTTTAATATGATAATTGCTTTACTGATCAGTAGTCATGATTTGTGTGCAATTGTGGATTATTGACATCGGCTGATATCCCTTGGTATTTGAATTTGACTATACGAAAGATGCGTGTGCGGGAAGACATTAATATCTACATGGCGGATATTAAATAGAGTAACATTGGGGGAAATACTATATCCTTGCACATTGGACTTTTAAGAAATAGGTCATTAGATAATTTAGAAAGGTATATTTCTTTTGATATGGGATAGCTATTGCATACTACCTTTTAAGTTCATACGGACATCTATTAAACAGCTTATTTTGTAACTATGTCATAAGCATTCATTTGTTCATACGTTAAATACCGTGTTCATAGTGTTATATAATAGATTTTTTAAAAAAAAATATGCTTATGATATATGGCTACGGGCAGTCCCTTTTACTCATATAATTTATAACTTCACATAAGTGCTGGAGCGTGTCCAGAGGAGAGCTGACAGGCTGGGGAGGGGTCTGGAGACCAGGTCACATGAGGAGAGGCTGAGGCAGCTGGGCATGTTTAGCTTGGAGAAGAGGAGGCTGAGGGGAGACCTCATTGCCCTCTACAGCTACCTGAAAGGAGGTTGCAGAGAGGTGGGTGTTGGCCTCTTCTCCCAGGTGAAGAATGACAGGACCAGAGGAAATGGTCTGAAGTTGCGGCAGGGGAGGTCTAGATTAGATATTAGGAAGAATTACTTTACTGAAAGAGTGGTCAGGCACTGGAACAGCCTGCCCAGGGAGGCGGTTGAGTCACCATCCCTAGAGGTGTTTAAGAAATGTCTAGATGTGGCACTTCAGGGCATGCTCTGAAGGGCAGAGATTGTAGGTTGTTGGGTTTTTGTTGGGTTTTTTTTGCGTGTGTTTATGGTTGGACTCGATGATCTCAAAGGTCCTTTCCAACCATGAAGGTTCTATGATAAGTTAAGTATGTACACTTACATAAATACACTTTACGTAAAATCAAGTGTATGTTCTACTTAAAACACGAGACAAACGGAGCAGTTACTTGATTAATACAATTTTCTAAAATATGGATTATAAGGAGAGATATCTAGATAAAAAATACATTTATGTTAGATTTGAGCTGAGGCTGATTTCTATCCAGATGCTGTCTTACACGTTTGGGCTTTTAAGTTATTCTCGGCATGTTGCGCCCTGGCTCTTGGCATCGTCCGTGTGACACGGGAAGGTGGCGGGCGCACCAAGCGCAGGCGTTACGGTGCCCGGTCTGCTTCACCTGTCGAACGGGGACGGGTGGCTCTGGCTGTGGGACCAGGAGGTGGCAGCGCTGTACGCCTGTCTGCCACTGCCGTGAGGACTAGAACCTTAGTAATGCTCTTTGGGGAAGTACAAGCCTTAGTATCACTTAAGGAAAAAAAAAAAAAAAAAAAGATGAAAAGGTAAATTAATATACTGGACATCAGCATGTTTTGTCCTTCCTTAAAATACTGGCATGAACAGCAAAGTACAGTATCATTTTAAGTGGTAATTTTCTTATATTGGAAGCGTAAGTCATTAAAGAGATCGTTAAATTCTGGAGTAATACATATATATTTTTCCTTCACTCCTTCTCCTCTCCAAGTGCAGTAGAAAGCCAAGCTGCCTGGCCTCAGGTCACGGTGGGCAGTAGAAGGAGGTGCCATCCTTGTGGTGCCGCTCCTTGCGTTGATGTGGCAGATTCTCTCATGTCTGATGGATTGTCTGTCCGGCTTTGCTCTGACAATGGTGTCTGCGTCTCCTCCTGTGCTTGACGCATAGAACCGCTCAGATACTCACAAAACTCCTTCCACGTTAGCACAGTGGTGAAGGTTTCTAGGTGGCCAGCTGAGTGCAAATGCTTTTAATGTCATGAAGGGAAGACCATTGCTGGATTGCTTTCTGATGCTCCTCTACTGCTACAGAACCAAGCTTTAAGTACGCACTGAACTATTTTGTTGTATAAAGGCCAGCAAATTTAGCAACTTGCAGGAACGAGCACTGAGATGTCTCACTGAAAAACATGCAAGCGTATTTCTTGCTAGGAAGGTCTCGAGGTCCTGTTTCCAAGACTATCAAGGAGTCTCAGCTGTTACGCTCCAAGTGATAAAATTCTGCTCTAGATGGGAGGCTAAATGACCACAAAGCCTGTGCTTAGGGTATCCAAATGAAAACTAAGTGCCAAACACCTGGGAACGTTTGCCCCTGGGATTTATTTATACGACTGTTGCATTAGAGGAGATCCCTCTCCTCCTCCATCTCCCTCCAGCATTACAGGCTCAGCTTCTCACTGAGTCACCTCAGCACAGGCACCTCTAATACACTCAAGGTTGTGTGGGACGCGTGCATTTCTGTGGCCTGCAGTTGTCTCCACCACAGTGTGTTTCCTGTTGTCTGTTCTAGCTTAAATCCCCTCCGTTTCTGCTTGCTTCTGTTACTGTCGTTCTCATGTGTTCGCATTTTCCCATCTGTTGTAAGGAGAAAGTAAGCTCGGGGTTTTAATTGTAGCTGGGTTGCTGAACTCCGAGAACCTAAATTTCTAAATTATTGAAGTTAAATATCTTGAGGTGGGGCATGCCTGGGCACTGTGTTTGTGAAGCACACAGTGCTCATGAGCCCTCATCTTTGCTGGAGACAACACACAAGGCTGCAGCTCTGTCAATACACGCTGCAAGGCACAGAAGCCGGGATACTTATATTTATTTTCAGTGTAATAAGAATTGGAGGTCCCTGACAGCAGAAGGTAAAATTCCACTTGGGTTCCCGGATACAAAGTGAAGCTGAAATCCTTGTATAAAGGGTATCAATTTTTACGGGGAGTTATAGCAAATACAGTGGTGGAGGGAAAGCGTGACCTGCCTGCAGCCAGAAGACAGATGAGAGAGTGCAGAACTCCCCCCGAGTGGTTTGCTGGCTACCTGCCATTCCTCAACAGCAGAAGATAAAAGGGAGTCCTAGGATAACTACCCTGACCCTATTTACTTCCAATAAAATACAGATATTTACATAAGAGGAAACTGTTTGATATTCTGAAGCTGCACAGATCCAGTGACAGGAGACAAATGAAAAGCTACTTTTTATTAGATCTGACCTACCAGAAGCCAATAACGCGTGCAATAACTTAGCAAAGGGAGAGCGTGACTGCCTCACAAGGTGACACCATCCGGACTCTCTTCCTGAGTCGGTTCAGCAAGATTTCCCTCGTCCTGGAAACCAAGTTTGCACCAATGCTCCACACCGCCAAAACTCGATAGGCTCTGATAATTAAGCAGGATAAGATAAGTATAGCCAAAGGAATGTAAAAATAAATCACTCAGAAAAGCGATGTGGTAAGACTGATGAGAATTTTACACATGCTTTTTCTCAGTCTTTGAGTCAATCCAACCCCTTGTTCAAATCATGCATTACATTACATTACATAGCCATTTATATTAAGGCAGTAACTGTAAATGTATTCTTACTACAGACATAAAAATACATTATTACTAGTGTTTATAGGAAAATAATGAAGAATCTTGAGAACTGCTCACAAAGCTAAAAAACAAACCAAAACTCTTTGGATCCCTTTGGAGCATTTAGACAAACCTCATTTAGACAAACTTGAAGCATATGATTTCAACGGAGGCTTTTTTGTATGTACTGTACTTTGTGAAATAAATTGAAAAATAAGGATATATGAAAATGTTTTCTTCTAAGTTTATCAACTCTGATGTGTTCTCACGGGATGTTTCTTTCTCATGGTTTGCACTTCTTACTGGAAAATATTCCACTAGAAAGCATGGCTACATGTAGCCTTTGTGCATAAAATAGGCCTTCAAAAAATGAAAGCATGGAAAATTGTTAAAACTAGCGCTCTTTTCCTGTCATCAGTGAAATCGTGCTTGTCCTACCCGTGCTGAAAGTATGGTCCTAGTGCTTGAAAGAATAAAAGTCGTCCTCTCTTAGGAGAACAGGCTCACTGGTAAAAGTGAGGCAGAGAAACTGCGTGTTCTCACAGACTACAGAGCAAACAAATAAAATGTAGTGATGGAAGTAATTTGAACCTAATTTATCAGTAGACAGGTGATCAGTGGCTTATAATAGCTGTATCTTTTTAAAAGACAAAGGCCACTTGGCAAAGAGAGCAAGCTGTTTTATTTTGTTGTTTTTTTAATAAGTCAACAGTTTTTGCAGGTAACTCTTTGATGGGAGTGCGAGATATGTGCAAAGGATGAACTTCAGCACATTCACGATAGGACTTTGCCAGCAGCTCTGTCACTAGGAGCAGGCTGTCGGGTCAGCAGGCGTGTTTCCTCCCTGCTATCCCAGGCAGAGAAGGGGGTTCTTCAAGCAGCTGAAGAACACATTTGGGGTTTTTTCCGATTTAACATGAATGGCTTTGTGAATTATTCATGCAAGCGTAGAGGGGCAACCTGGATGCAATAAAGTAAGGGTTTCTGTTTATGTGTGAGTTTGCCTCTGTCCTGCTTCTGTTCAGCTTATACAGAATCGCTGTCCGTGCCTAAAACTGCCTCCCATCAAAATACCTCTTTGCCAGTGTTTTTTCTACACCGGTGTTGTTTCTGTTCCAGACTTTGGCCACTCTTCATTGACTTGGATCCACACACCCCTGTACGGCTCTGACAGGCTACTGCCTTTTGGGCATGATCAAAACTAAATGCTTAGAGGGATGAAAACACTGCAGTGCTGGTTGGCAATCTGGTTGAACGATTGTTTCTGTGGTTGTTGTGCCCAGAGGCTTCATCAGGCATCATCCTGTCTCTGCCTCAGTGAAATTATCTAACCAGATGAGGCAAAGAGTGGGAGGAGAGGTGAGATGCCGAAAGCAGAGAAGACTTGTCCAAGATGCCAGAGCCAAAAATAGGAGCCAGAATCCAACGCCCTTGTCCACATGACTCTCCTGGAAATAGTTCTTAAAGCCTTGGAGTCTAATTCAGGTTTTTCCTTGGATCCTAAGCACTTGGCTCTTAGATACATTCCTGACCTCTTGACTATGGAGAGGGAAATCAAATGTCCCTTTGCTAGGAAACGCCTATGAAAGATGCATGCGGACATTACGTTGAAAGCTTTTTTCCCTGGAGGAAAATGTTCTTCCCTTCCCCCAGAATACTTTGGCAAGGCTGCCATCCCTCTTCTACTTTGGATTCTTTCTGCTAACACCGCTTTCTTGGTGTAGATCGTGTCATGCCAAGTGCTGTATGACTGCTGCGCACAGGCCCGCGCAGATAAACCCTCTTCTAGCCGATTTGCACAAACTTTTATTTCTCTTGGCACGTGCCCTCGGGTACCCTCGGGGACGGTCCCTTAGCGAATCCCTCTTCCCAGCTCAAGGCACCAGACACAACACAGACGAGGCTAAAGTGCACACCTTGTCCCTTTTCGCTTTTTTAGCAGTCCATATCTACTTTACTGTTCATAGAGCCAGGAGCTTTCCCCAATTTTCCTTTCTTCTTTCACCTCACGAGCTGCAATTTTCAGGCTTCCCATGGCTTTCCTGCCCATGCACCTGCCACGAAGCACCACGGTACGCTGTGGCAGTACTGCCGCCCTCCCCGTTTTTCCTACAGGAGGAGATTTTAGCGTGGACGTAGCCTGTTTTTAGCCACTTTCTGTCCCCCAAGCATCACCCCAGAAGGAGAAGCCCCATCTCCCTAGCCCTGTGCTTCCAGAAGGATGGATGCGTTCGGGAAGGCGCACCCTTCGTTCCCCTTTCCAAGATCACACTCGGTGGAGAAACGCCACCCAGATAACAAGCCCCCTTTGCCCTCACGCGGCGGCGGGGCGGGGCGGGGCGGTGCTGCCGGCCCGGCCGCAGCCTTCGCTCGGCCCCGGGCGGGCGGAACGGGGCGGGCCGGGGGCGGGCCGCCGGCGGCCGCGGGGCTTTAGGGCGGCGGTTGGCAGCACCGCCCCTCTCACCGGCGGCGTCGGGCGCTGGGCGCCATGGAGGACGTGGGGTGGGCGGTGGTGCGGGTGGGCGCGGTGTGGCTAGGGCTGGTCCTCGCCCTCATCGTGGTGCCCTCGGCGCTGGGCGTCTCGCTGGGCATCTCCGAGGCCTATATGTGGGTCCTGGTGAAGACTCTGGAGGTAGGCGGGGGCCGCCGTCCCCTCAAGCCCGGCGCCCTCTCTCGCTCGCCGGGCCGCACCGCGCGGGGCTGGGTGGGGGGCGGCCCGCCGGAGCCTGTCCCGCCGCCCTGGGGGGACTCCAAGATGGCGACGCCGGTGAGGTGTCGCCCGGGGCCGAAATGAGGCGGGGGGCACCCAGAGGGGGCCGAGCCCGTCTTCCACTTCCCCCGGCCCCGGCTGCTTCTCTCCGGCAGCGCACCGTGGCGTTTGTGCCCCGTCCGGAGGAGACCTGGCCGGCCCCGGCTCTCTGCGTAACCGCTCCACCGCTGCCAGCCGCGCCCGGGGCGGTGGCGGGCCTCCAGGGCGGGCGGGAAGGGCCCGCGGGCAGGTGTGAGGGCACGGGGACGGCTTTTTCCCGCCCCTGAGGCCCTGTCAGGGCTGGAGAGAGAGCCTGGAGGAGCGCCTGCCCCCCTACCGCCTGGGGGAGCGAGGGCAGTGGGGGAGAGGGGTAGGTTATGTCCTGTCTGGCATCATCTGTGTCTGTAGTTTTGGAGTTCAAGACGTTAGGCAGAAACCTAAATCTATATGAATTTAGCGGTTGTGCAGACTCTGGCATATGCTCCTTGGACCTGCGGGAGCGCCAAATGAACCTTGTTACCTGAGGCTGCCCCATGTCCTGGGCGCGGTTGTCTCTGCTTGGTGTCAGCCGTTCCCCACCTGAGAGAAACGGTGCCGGGTCATGCTCTTAAGAGGGTGTAAGTGTCTGGCAGCATTCCCAGCGCCTGTGACAGCAAGTGCCAGGAGTGCTGATGCTCAGAGAAGCGGATTCCCATCTGAGTTGAGTGTGTCCAGCACCTCAGTCGCCATCTTCCCCCACATTCTCTGGGCAAGTGAGCTTCTCGCAAAGGAATTGCTTTCTGGGTGGGACATAGTTCATATGTGTGTGAAAACGTTCCCTCTGAGGCTCACAGTGGTGTTGAGAAAGAGGGTTTTAAAATGGCTGGTGGAAGTGATCCGGTTTAAATCTTTACTATGTTTTTTTTGCAATGAGGAGGGGGAACCCAAACCAACAAAGCGGTTGTAAGGACTAAAGGGAAAATGATGCAAGGCGCAATCTGTGGCAATGCAGTATACATCAGTACGTGAGTAGAACGTAGGTCTTGCCTAATTTCATCCTCTTCCATGAGGTTTTCAGTCAAACCTTGCTCATGTACGTCAGTGCCTTCGAGATCCTTGGTGCTCGGCTAATAAAAATGGCATGTGTTAAATGTTTCTGAAATTATTTTAAGGCTTTTGGTGAGAACGAACCTGCTTCAAGTACTTTCTGGGGCCCTGAATGGTATGAGGATTGCTGGTACAAGATGGTACAAGATGCAATCGTTACTGGAAAAAAATTTTTGGATAGCAAAAGCTGAGGAGGTGAAGGTCACACTGGCCTGAGGGAGCAATCCAGATGGCCCAGTAAGATAGTCTTGTTTGGATGACTTGCCTTCACCTATGATTAACCACAATTTACATTCTTTATTCTTAGATCATTAATCATTATTTTGTAGTGTCATCAAATGTTGCGACAAGAGGTGACTGATAATGTCTTGCTCAGAAGTATGGAGAAGTAGCTGACAGCATATCGATGATGGTGACTTCTTAGGCTAAGAGTAAGAGCTCTTCTGATGCCTAAGGAAGGAAATAATGACTTATCTTGAGAGCTGCCATTAGTTTTACGTGAAATATTTTCTGGAATTACATGCCATTCATTACATTAAAAATACATTAATACATAATTATATTGTATATAAATATTACATATATGTTTTAAAAAAAACCAAAAAACCAATGATAAAATGGGAAATGTTTTGAGAAGAGTCTGGTAAGTTGGACTTGCTGCTGGAAGAGTGAAGAAGCTCAATCCACCTAGCTAATCCACTTGTCTCAGCTTGGCCTGTGAATTCTTTATACCCTCAGAATACCTGCATAGGGAGAATCCCTGAAAGTGTTTTGTTGTGAAGTGTTCCTTGGCTTACAGTTCATTCTGGCTTGGTCAGCAGCCTGACAGACAGCCTGGTAAGTCTGCCAGCCAGTTCCAAGCAGCGCCCGCAAGAGCCCCTGAAGATATGTGTTGTTGCACCTGATGACTCTTCCCTGCCAAAAATCACGTTAACAGTGGAAAGTGTTAAATACATAGCTGCTAAACTCGTGCAGTTGCCTGGGTGTCTGAAACTTCCTGGGCTGCTGAGTTGAGCATGCAGCCTTTCTACTGAGAAGCAGTGGTGTGTTTTGTGGGTATGTTGAATCATAGGGTGCTGCAGTCTCTGATGGCTGAGACCTTTTAGAATCATCATCGAATCTTCATGGTTGGAAAGGAGCTTTGAGATCATCGAGTCCAAACAAACAACCTACAATCTCTGGCACTAGAATATGCCCTGAAGTGCCAAATCTAGACGTTTCTTTTCCAGCACAGTGGTTACTTTAGTGGCTTCCTTAGGCTTCCTCTTTACCTTCCAGCCCTGGATCTCCCAGGCCGTCTCCCCTGTCGTTTTGCAGGAGGGTGGGCTCTTGGGCCTGCAGAGTGTTCAGTCTGGATGGCACCGCTGATGATGCCTTTGCCTCTTTGATGTGCTAAATGGCAGGAACTGTCTGCAAAGTGGTGGCTCTTTGTGCACCACAGCTGAATACCGACTTGCTTTCTGACTTTGCCTGTTTATATCTCACACATTTGCATAGTGGGCGGACATAGTGACTATGTGAGCCCATATTGTCAGATTAAAGCTTTCTGTTACAAGGGTCCAAGTCTGTCAATGTGGGCACTGTAGTCTAGGACTAAGTAGATGGAGAGTCTACAGTTTGTTGTGGCAGGTTTGCTGGTCCACTGCCATGTCAGATAAAACAAGGCATATAAAAATGAGTCTGGTGCTCAGTTGTCATCTAGGCTGTGGTATGGGGTGAGCTGAGGATGATACTGGGCTTGTGCTTGATTTTTTTTTTTTCTTCCTGCCAATAAAAACAAATCTGTTCCCACTTGTTTCAGGAGGCCGGAAACTTGTTCCCAGTGCTGCAAGCATGGTCCAAGAAAAAGGAGGGGAGAAGCTTCTTTGAAGAACAGAGTGTTCTTTGACGATCTGCCATTACTGACAATGGAGATCAGTTGGTGCACAATGGCTTTTTCTCTATGCTGGGCTGCCTCAGCAAGGCACATGCTTTTAAGCGAAATGCAGCATGTACAGATGGCAGTGCTGAGAACATGCGTCGTGGGTTGCATTTGACCCTTAAGTACTGCACTAGGGGTGACCAGTTTTATGTGGAGTATATAAGTATTTTTTTTTCTATGTGATAAGGGGAAAAAGAGCAGAAAAGCACGACCAGCTATGCTAATACCAGAGGAACGCAATACAGCAAGCAGACTACTCGCTATTAGAAAACCTACTTTCCCCAGCATGTAGGTATTGCTTAAAGTACATCCATTTGCTTCTGAATTGCCTTACCAAACTAAGCAGTCTATAGGAAACTGCTCACTTGCTTCTGCTGGTAGCTTTCCTTTCAGTGTTAATAGAGGGATCTCTGGCACCATGTTAGCATGTTGGCTTTTTTTAATGGTCGATTACTGCTACAAAAGCATCTCCAGCAGGTGTTTGCTCTGACGAGCTAGTCCGGGCTAGTCACCTGCTGTGCCGATGCTTGTGGAATCACTTGCCACAGAAGTCTTTCCTATTACTGAAATGCTTGGGACTGCTTCTTGTGACCATTACTGTGCTGCATTTCTCCCTGTTTGTTTTTAAACATTGCCAGATAGCTTCCAATTTTAAATTTAGTTTGTCTTTACCTCTCAGTCTCATTTTTCGTTTGTCTCAGTCCATGGCCTCATTTATAAGCTCCACTTACGAGTTGGGGTTAAGACACCTGCAAGCATGCCATTTGAGGTCTCCTGCCAAGCAGTGGGGAAGTAAATAAGGCATTTCAGGAAGTGATTTATCTTTAATTAAGGGCCACAGAGCAGCCAGTACCACAGAGCAATCTGTTTCTCTATTTCCATCAGTTTGTAGAAAATCTGGAGGACTAGTTTAGCATGTATGCCTATATATTTGGCAGTAGAGATGAGCCCCCTGAGTGATGATCCTTACTTGACAGATTGCAGCTCACCTTGTTAAGAACTAATTCCAATACTTTTTTTTCCCCCCTGGAGTCTGCTATGACCGTCGGGGTGTGCCTGGCTCCCTGATACAGCAGGGTTGACTTGTCAGCAGTGCTTGTACAGACTGCCCTGCTTGCTCTTTCTAATGGGAAAACTTTCTTGTATTTTTAAACTTAGTACATGTTACTTGTGAAATATTAAGAAATGAGCTAGCCTGAGGGAAATGAAGTTACTAGGTCACTCTTCTGTTAAGAAGCAGCCCGGCTATAAACTAACATCACCTTATCGTGTATTTTGGGCTAATGGTTTGTTGATGGCTGCAAGCACTTTGAATGCAGGACCCTTCCCACCCGCTGGTCTGGAGGCTCTTTGATGGCAGTTTGCAGAGAAGGCATTTCGTGGGTGGTTAGTTTTGCCAGTTGTGCTGTAATGCACAACAGATAGTTGAAGTTAGAGGTGTTTTTAATGTCCAGTAACTGATCCATCTGGGTTTAGTAGCAGCCCCTTGTAACAGAAGCAATTTATAATAGCTTATTATGCTGCCCTGCAAGGAACGTGCTTTTGCTAGACAAGGGCGTAACATTATTTGGTATCTAGGAGGTGAAGTCAAAGGTACTTGTGTTGCAGATGACCCTGGTGATGTGAATGGACCTAAACTTGAGAATAATATACCTGTGGGGAAAAAAAAGGACCTTTTGGTGCCTGTGGTCAAACTATAAGTTGTGGCTGTGCAGGTTAGATGGGATGGGCTGTTATGGCCTGTCCCAAGTATGCCAGGCTGCAGTTTCTTCTCATGAACCACCATCAGGATTGCATGTGGTGCTGGGTATAAGGGCGGGGAAGGGAAAAGGAGAATGTGTAAGCTAATAAATAGGTGAATCATTGCGGGTTTTTGCCTGTTTCCTCTGTAACTCACTGGCCTCTGAAGCAAGCTTTGCTGACTAATGTCATTGCGCAGTGTCAGTGAAGGCCTCTGTGTAATTGGTATCCTTCAAGGACTGCTGGGCAGAGGAGAACCGGAGAGCTCTGAAGTGAGAGGGTAACTCCGAAGGCTGTCAGCTCAGACATTAGCAAGAAGCATGTCTTGGAGATGTGCCTGATGTGAATGATGCACCCTTGTTTACAGGGCTTGGACTGGCTTTCAGAATAGTATTTTAGCAAATCTGCTGCATAATCTTGAAGTAAATCTCTGGGCTGTATTAACCTAGACCCCAGTCCTGTGGAAGGCCATTATGTATGTTTTCCACAGATTTAATAATCAAGGCTCCTTGCACATAAGTAAGGTTGGCAGAGCTTGGGGTTACCCCTCTGCTGGTGGTTGCAGCACTAATTAACGCAGCATCTTTTTGGTCAACAATCCTGACCTGAAGCTGCTCTCAGTTTCATAGTGTGTGAATGCTGGGATTTCCGATACTGTCGACAAGCAAATGTTGTTTAAAAAAACAAACAAAAAAACCCCCAAACAAACCAGCAGCTGTATTCAGAGCTTACCTTAAAGTAACAGCTTGTGAAGCTGGTGTAAAAGCAGCTGCTTGGCATTCCTGTTGCTGAGGCCCTTGGTATTTTCTGCTGAAGTTGGACTCTTTGTTGTTCTTTGGATACCTATCCACCAAGAAGGACTTGATATACAACTCACGTGTGCGGAAGAATTTGGAAAGCTGCTTGGAGGCAGTGACAAGGATGTCCCATCAGAATGAGGAAAAGATGGCATGGGAGACCACGAAGGACCTTTTGCCCTCACTCAGAAATGGTTGCTCCTCTTGGTGGTGGTGTTTTCCTCTCCTCCTCCCACAAAACAACCCAATAATTGGCATGCAGATTTTGTTGTGTTAAACGATATAGTATTGTGTGGGAGGTGCTATGAAACCTTCCTGTTGTTATTGAGGTTTGGAGAGCCTCCAAGGAGGAGCACTCAGCTAAACTAGCACATAAACTTTTGCTCTGAACATGACCTGACAGTGCCTTTAAAAAGGGGAACACCATATGATTGCAGATGTCAGTCATTGTCAGTAATTCTCTCCTTTTCTGAATAATCGTCAAGCATTGCTATTAAGCCAGTGGTGATGTAAAGGTGATAAACGGGTGAAAGGCAAAGCTCCATCTGTTAGGGAAGCAGGGAGTCCCTGAAGTGTTCCTAAGAACTTGACTTGTGATTGATCCTAACAAAGTATCGCTACATGTGCTTTCATGAAAAAACATGTCAAGCTTGGCTTTGGAGGTGGTTCCTTATCTGGAGATAAGCTTTTTCGACATCTGATAAATAATGTGTGATTTTTCTTTGCCTCTGAGGTCTAACTGGATCTTTCTCAAAGTCCTACATATGTGGGAATTGCTCGGTGATGCATAAGTGAAACTGATCTTTTGGCCATTTTGTATAGGCTGTTAACTTGCTGTGTGTTTGCTTTGTTGTTTTGTTTGTTTTTTTTTTTAAGGTGCTGATAAATTAGAAGCCTTTCCTATGAGGAACCTTCTCAGGGAAAGGTTGATATGTTTTCCTTGCCTAGTGAAGTGTGGTGTCTTTGGACTGTGCCTTTAGTGATTAAAGTGTCCAAGCTACTTCGTCTTGGGCAGATGGAATACCAAAATTTCAAAAATCAGACCGTGGTGATGTTTGTGTAGTTTCTGTGATCACGCTGCTTTCTAAACTTTGTGTTAGTTCAGTGGGTAGCCCCATCTGCAGAAGTATTTTTAATCTGTTCAGGAGCCTGGTGTTTTATACTCATTCCCCAAAATCGCTTCAGGAATCCTTGCTAAAGATTTGGGTCTGCACCACGGTACTCAAGATTGCCAGCTTAGCACCAGCTTGCAAGCTGGGAGAAGCCACTTAGATTTGTGGCAGTGTTACTGGTCAGTGATAAATCCAAAAGACCTGCCAATCTGCTTTTTGCTTGTTTCCCGAGTAGAACAGAGGCAATGGCTTATAGTTTTGTTTCATACTTTTTGATCTCTAATACACAAATACGTTATTTTCCCCTCTGTGGGATGGACCAGCCTACATTGTGATAGCTCTTTGTAGCATAAAGTTGCTCTTTAGCATAGGAACCAGCTGAAAAGGTAGTGGATGATGCAAACCCCTAGCTAGCGGGAAGGAAGGGAAATTACTCACACTATTGCATGTGGCGTCTCTTGTTTTTCAAACTGGCTATAAACAAGCTTTTCACTTGATCGAAGGTCAAATTTTGGCTTTGATAGTCCCTTTATTTCGGGTGCCTGAGAGTTAAGTGGAAGGATTAGATTAAGTAAAGCTAAACAAAAATGTCTTGCTGTTTGGTTACTGGAACATGCATAGCTTTTGGAAATATGATGAATTGAGGGAAGAAGAAAGGTGGCGTAGAGGACTTTAACCTGGTCTGCTGTAGCATCTGGTAGACATGGGCCCTTATGAATGCCCAAAGGCTCCTGGGCAAGAGGGCGGCAAGAGGGGGAGCTGGTCCCATCCTTGCTGTTCTTATGAAGCACACTTAAATCCCCTGGGAGATCTGTCGCCAAAAGTAAAACTGCCTCAACTATTGAGTTGTGGAGCACAAGTCAGCGGTCTCCCAGAATGCTCTGTGCAACCTTAGTGCAACGTGGTGTCAAGCTTGTGGCGGGGCTCCCATCTCCTGGGAAGGCATGGGTGAAGAGAACTATCCTCTTCAGTCTTTGTCCCTGTCCTCCCCATCTCCCAGGTGGGGTACTGCAGCTTTCTGGAGTTAGATGAACTTGTGGGCCAAAGGTCAGACCACTTTGGAAGCAGGAATGTACTTTTATGGATAGAATAGATAAATGTGTCTAAGCAGTAGAAACTTACTTGGGTTACATGACCCTGCAGTTTTTGTCTGCTGTAGGCAGTCCACTGCCTCCTCTGTATAGCGAAGTGTCAAAAGTTGCTGCAGTGCAGTAGGATGTTACAAGCTTTGGAGCATTACAAAGGCATGTCTCAATAGCCTGTGTCCTCATGGCTTGTGCTGAGGCTCAAACTTTTTGACACTGTCTGGCGTAAACTTGCAACTGCAGGATTTCTGTAGCAAGATCATTGTGAAGGGAGTGTTGCATGCTCTTTCTGAGCACCAAACAGAAACTGTTCTCCCGGGTTTTGTAAAGCAAAAGGTGGCAGTGCTAGGTTTTGATTTACCCATTTGAGAGTATTTGGAAGGTGAAAACTTCTTTCTCAGCTAGCTGAGACCATTAGCCAAGTATGTTCTTACTCTTCTGTGTAATAAGTTATTTACCTGCTTATGGAGATTTTAATTCGTTGAATACAGGGGTTCAGGTCTGGTCAGAGAATGATTTGCTGGTCTGCCTGTACCCTCAAATCCATTTAGTAGAAGAAATGTAGAAATGAATAGTTTCTTCCTTGAACAATGTTTAATTTTGGTATTTCCCAGAACTTTTATGGCCATAGCACTGCTGAGGATGATGTGTAGCTGGAAAGTACTGAGTTACTCCTACAGGTAAAATTAGTTTCTGGAATAGCTCTTGCCTTAGCAGCAGTAGAACTGAGAAAATCAGTGAATATATTGGCAGGAGAGGTTGTGATTCAGCAAGACCTTGTAGAGTAAGCAGTCCTGGCTGTTCCTGGGAAGCTATGTGGTGGAAATAATGCCATGAGTCACAATTCTGACCCTTCAAAAGGGAACTGCATCCTAAATGGCCCACAGTTCTCTTGGAGGGGAGAGTTGGAAACTGCGTGGTTTAGCATTGGGCTGGGTCCTTTCTGCGCAGACTAGCGAGGACCATCTGTATGCTGTTAAAACAAAGTATGCCTTTGATACTGTTTAAGTTGTTACGGTTTGAACAGGATAATATCCTTATCTTTTGACATGATCTCCTTTCTGCCAGGTCACCTGTCTGTCTTGGAAATGCCTATTATAACAGTATTCCTAGAAATAGAATTAAGTCTCATGGGGGAAGAATTAGTGTGTGTAATGGGGAGCCACAAAGTCAGTCCTCTGAGCTTTCCATCCCTTCGCAAAGCTGCCATGTAGGGAAAGGAAGAATCCAGGCTAGAAGGGCTACTCTGTCATCACAGGCAGGCTTTGGGGTGGCGAAGGGGTTGTAATTGTTAACTCAGTAAAAATGAAGCCTGACATAGGAGGTAGAAGTGCTATTTGAAAGCACTGTGTGGAACTGAGTCAGCTGAAGGTCAAGAAAGCCTTTTGGCCTGAGAACAGGTTAAACTGGCTCCAGCCCATTCAGGTCTGGAAGTGAGAGGAAGCTTCCTGACACCTGTGTGGTTCTGCCACAGGGGTTTGCAGGGTGTGGAGCTGCTGTGAAGCTTTGACACTTGCTGGAGAGCAGAGCTTACTTTATCACTATTTCAACGTCCTTCTCCCAGCCCACCCACTAGAAAAGAGCAGGTTAACCCCAGTGAGCTAGCAGCCCTTCCTAAGAGCAGGGGAGGGGGCTTTCTGCGGCTATACACTAGGGCTGGTGATTTAGCCTGTTTCTGTGGTGCTCAGAGCTCTTAAAATGCCAAGAAATGAACAGTTGCAGAGTCAAGGGATACTTCAGTTTTGTTCAGCTTGGAAAAATATTGGGTGCAGTTCTCTTTGGACTGAGAACAAACTTAAATGACACTTTCTGTGACTGCAAATGCTCTTTTGGTTTTTAGCAAAGTTAGCTGTGTGCAGGCCTTAGTTTGACTTAACCCAGTTAGTGTGTGGGGTTTTTTTTGTTTTTTTTTTTTTTGCTTCAGTATGGTGAAACTACTCTGAAAGGAGACAAACTGAGTCGTGATGTGTCTGTCGGCTCTGTGAACATGTGTGGTGTGTGCTCAGAGTCTGTTGTCTAGCTCAGCTCCTGGAGTTTCCCGTGCTGCTGTGACTCAGTGGCTGGTGTGCAAGTAGCAAGGCTGATGGAGACTTATCAGGCTCTTGGTGTCTGTGTATCTGAACTGGAACTGAAACATCTCTGAAGCACTGAGTTGGCTCTCTGAGCACTGGCAAGCAGAGTTGGGAAGCACTCACTAGCAATGAGTGTTTTTTTTCATTATTAAGTACACTGAGGCAGTGTTTCTTCAGAGGAACTGTGTATAGCTGTTTCAACATATCTGAGGAACCTGATGAAGATACTCTTTGAAAATCACAACCTATCTTTGATTAACTGTTGCTTTCTTAGGTGATTTTTTTCTTAAATGAATACTACATTTGTGAAATTAATGTTTTCTTTCTCTTCAACAGTGGGCCACCATACGGATAGAAAAAGGTGTCAAAAAGCCACGGCCACAGATGCTAAAGACTCCTGCTGCCAATGGTGAGAGCTCGGGGTAAAGTCAAATTGATAAGACTAAAGTAGGAGAACAGAGTCCTTTTCAAATGGAGACATTAGATGTGTGTGTGAGAGAACTGGAGAAGAGGTGGGGTGGTTACAAGCTAGCTGTTGCATCGAATTGTGTTGCAATGCTACTGGCATGAGCACTGTTCCTGCAGAATGAAATGCTTCTTTTACTGGCTTGTACTGAATGGTTCGGAAACCAGGGGATGAAGAAATTAAGGGTATGAAATAACATTAAGTTAAACAAAACAAAGTAGAGCATAAGATGGAAACTGTCAGTTGAGAGAAACTTGTGAGTTACAATGAGCTTAATTTTTTTTTTTTTGGTCTTGAAATCTGTCTTTAGGTCACTGCTTGCAGGGTGGCTGGTCAACTATCTCAGTCCTAACAGCATCAGAGTACACTTAATAATCTCTGAGGTGATGTGAATGTTTAGTGGACAGCAATCTTCTTTCCCAGGCTCAGTGCTTTTTCTGTTGTGGGACTGCTGAATGGAAGTGTGTAGTGTTATACTTGTTCCCTCTTTTCAGTCTGCTACTATTCACCTTTTGGCCCCTGGAATTACCTCAGTGTTTGCCAGTTGAACTACTTATGCTCATTGGCTGTAGAAGGACAGCTGAAGAGTTGCTTCATATTTCTTCCTTTAGCCTAATTTTGAAATGAGTTCTTTTACTATATCTTAACGCATACTCTGTGTGTGTCGTGGTAGGCTGTACTAGGTCAGAGTTGGGTGTAAGGCTTTGGAGCTGTAAGCACAGTGAGAGCAGTCTGTTTGCCCAGGAAATCGCAGAAGGCTGAACAAAGCGTTGCAGTCAGCATTTGGGTTTTCTCCAGATTCTTGACTTCCTTGGTATTGCTATTGATTTGTGAGTTTCTGACTGCATTTGACAGCAGTGTCAGCATTTTCTGTGTACTCCCTCATTAGGCAGCACAGCTGGAAACAGGACCTGCTTGCCAGTTAGTATACAAGTCAATTGTTACCTGATTCTACAAATTAGCTCATGTGAACGAGATACAATAAAGGGGACTGAACTGCTGAACTGGTTGTGTTTTCATCTCCAAAGGAGTATCCTTATCAATACTGTAAGCACTGGTATAGTACCAATCTGTAGGCCAGGCATGAAACAGACTCCGATGGTAGCAGGTTGAACTGTCAGTTACCACCTGTAATAATAAACTGGAGGTGCTGCCCAGCAGCTCTTAAAACAGGTTAAAATTTGTCTTTTTTAATTGTTGACTTTAAAGGGGCTGAGAAAAAGTGTGTCCTGTATCGCTCACAAGTGTCCTGAAAGTTGTAGGGGTGTTTTGGCGGTGGCAGGAAGGCAAGGTGAGTGATCCTTGCAAATAATGTCAGCGCCCTGCTATCTGTGTTTCACAGGTTGTCAGCGATGCAGCAAGATATCCTTTTTCTCCCTGTAGAGATGATAGTGTCTCATCAAGTCATGGGTCAGTGAGAAGGCAAGAGACCCAACTGTGCTGCTTTAGCCACACAGTAGGAGCTCTTGTCTTGCTAGACATGTGATCATTCTGGCACGTGGTTTTCTCTTCTCTAGAAAAGAAAGGTAAAGAGAGAGAGGACCGAGCTAGTAGATCATGTTCTTTGAGATATCTTTCAGTAAAGCTACCGGTACCTATTCCCTGTGTGACTGAGAGGTGTGCAGTGCTAATTAAGTACTGTTGTTCAGAACCTGGACTAATCTGGGTGCACTCCACTGCCTGGAGGATTAGTGATAGTAAAAATGGCCTGAGGTAATTCATATAGATGATTGCATGCAGGCTATGTTCAAGCAGTCTTATGGATGGGGATACACAATTGCAATGGTTGCCTGAAGCACGCTTTTTAATGTCCTTTTATATTTGAAATTAAAATTAAAACCTTTCTGCACTCTAGGTGGCTCTTACTGTAGTAAGATGGAGTCTAACTATTCCATACTTGAGAAGGTATGGGGAGCAGGGGAGACATGGAGTTAGCAGTGCCAGGCTGTGCTCTGTATATTGCTTTTGGGAGCTTTTTATGCATGGGACTAATTACTAGGAGTAATTACTAATTACTAGGAGTTATTCTTGTTGCTAGGAGTCTGTGTTCCTGTAGTGGATGAAAGTACTTGAGGGCAAGGGCAGGTGTAGGTCTAACAGTGCAGTATGTAAGTTGGCATCCGTTGAGGTGACAGAACATGAGCAGATGGTGAGGCCCAATTGCATTACACAATATTTACTGAGGGAGGGGAAATTCCAAGTGATAATGAATTACAGAGTAGCTGATTAAAACAGGGTAAAGGTAAGTGTCTATGTGTGTGTATGCGTATACATGTTATATGCTGAAGGGGAATGTGTAGCACCTCTTTCACCTTTCCTGCCCATCTAGTCCTCACTAGGAGGTGGGTCAGGATGGGAGGGAGCATTGCAGATGCGTGTGCAAGGGCAACTTTTCCCGTTCCCAGGCAGAGCAAAAATGGTCCTTCCCAAAGACCTTAAAATCCAGTGTCCCTCAATAAGGCAGACAAAAGAAAGCATGACTGAAGAGACATAACCTTTCTCTGCAGTACCAAATCTGGTGTATTTTGCATCTGTTGGCAGAAATGGCAGCTGGTGCCCCTGTGGTGGTATGATAAGGTGTCCCAAAAAAATGTTGGCTGGTGTAGTTGCTGCGTGGGGAATTACCTGTTGCTGTCACCTCAAGGTCCTTGTTAGAGGACAATGTGTTTATGTGCCGGGCCCAATGGTAGCTCTTGTCTGAGCAGATACTTGGAGGCTAGTTGTCTATCTCATTGCAGCTGAATAACCAACTCTCAGGTGTCAGTGTGGTTGCTGGCTGTGGCAAAAGGCAGTGCTCTTCTAGTTGGTGGGTTTCAAAAACACAAAAATGCTGTTAAGTCAGAGTTTTGAAAGTGATATCCACTGAAAGAAAATCTTAGGCAGATAGTGTGACTGTCGATAGATGGTGTCAAGTTTGAGCCTGGTATAATTAGCTGACTTGAGTATGTTGAAGGCTTAGGGCATATGCTTTGACACTGAGTAAAGCTGTGGATACAGCTT
Source organism: Chroicocephalus ridibundus (assembly GCF_963924245.1). NCBI lineage: Eukaryota > Metazoa > Chordata > Aves > Charadriiformes > Laridae > Chroicocephalus > Chroicocephalus ridibundus. Next base: position 8,034,210 of record NC_086288.1, read on the forward strand.
TTTTTGGTTGAGTGATGTTTGCCGTACTCCTCCATAATGCTGCCTTTTAGCTGTCTTTGGCAAACTCAGCTCTGCCCACGGCCAAGGGATTAAAGGCTGTTAAATGTTACTTCTGATTACAAGAAGGCTAAGTACATCACCTGAGGAGCATATGTTTAGTTCTGTTCATAATAAATTCAGGTGCTGCTGAGATCTTGGCTTAGAGTAGACTGTTCCAATGCTACAAGGCAGCTTGTGCATGCGGGTGTCGTGTGACAATGACAGTGCAGGCTGGTGAGGCAAGACATTACAGTCATGCTATTGCAGCTGCGCCAGCAGCGTGTTAACCTTGAACCCTGGGCTGGTTTCAGCCACAAAGCAGGAGCCAGGAGAGCCAGCTGCTTGGCTGATGCTGAGCTGGGGGCTGGATAAGGAGGAAGTGTTCCCAGTTCTCCTGGGAACTGGAAAGAAGAGTGGTACTCATGTGATGGGGGCTGGAGTGTTCCCTTAGCCAATTTCTTGGCTGTGACCTGTTTCCCACTCCAGCAGCAGCAGGTTGGGCTGACTCACCTACAGTCCTGGATGTTTCACAGCTTAGAGGTTTAAGGGACTGACTGAGAGGAAAAACTGAACCACAAGCCAGAGCTCTGGTTTGGGTTTAAACTATGACACAAGTGTAGTCTGTCCTGCTAAATGTTTGATGTGATGCATGTTTGTGTAATTTAGATCCTGAAGGGCATGTGGGTGTTCGGGTGTGCCGTATTAGCAATTTATAGTTACAGGCTAGTGATAGGACAACATACTAAGACGGTCTGCTGGTGGAATTGCGAGTTGTGCCAGACAAGTTCAGAACTGAAGGTGCTAATAGGTTTTGCTGCAGTGTGACATCTCTTGCATGTTGCACTTAGTGTTTACCACAGTGATTTGTGGGACTTGTATCTTGGGCCTTCTTGTGTTATCCCATGTGTACGCTACAGTGCAATACAAAGATTTTCCATGTCACTTGTAATTTAAATGTTGTGTGTGATTGGCACAGCAAATATATTCACAAAATTTTGCTGCTGTCAAGACTTCTTGGGATGCAGACTTCCACATTGTGGGATGTGCATTTGTGGGGAAATGTCTAGTAGCTTGAAACAGTTGAGTGCTTCCTCATTTCCTTTTTTTTATCTCAACATGGATGCACAGAGATTACGCAATTTGTCAGAGGGTGTCTTGACAGTGGCATCCTGAACTTGGACATCTGTAATCCTAGTTGAGTGTCCCAGGGGATGGTTGTTCTGGTTAAATGTTATTCTAGATTTCTTCAGCCATCAATTTCTGGAGCCAGACTTGCCTACCAGAAAGCAGCTACTTGATCTCTATATTTAACTTACACAATTTGTCCTTGCCTTTGAGAGCTCTAGTGAGAAATTGGTGCTTATCAGACCATAAGTATAAAAAACAAAAAGGAGGGATGAGAGGGAATACTTGCTATTTGTACTGTAATTTGGAACTCCCCAGGTTTCTCTTCCGTTGCCAGGCATTATATGGGCAGAGTTTAGCTGAAACACAACTGTTAGTTCCAAACTAAATTATATCAAGGCACATCTAGGCACAATTTTCTGACTTTGTGTTTTCTGGGTTTTTTTTCTTTGTTTGATTTAAAATTAAAAATAGTGGGATCCTATCTGTATTTACAGAAGAGATATGTGCTGCGAAGGGAGGTGTGTTTCGTTCAGAGCTGGTCTGTGCACAGATAGGATGTAGCTGTTGTGATCTGGGGCTTTGGCAGGTAGTAGTAGAGTGTGTCTCAGCTGAATGTGGTTGCGGGACACCAGAATGTCTGACAAGAGATGGGCCTAGGGAACAGGGAAGCCTCCATGGAGGATACTGAATGCCCTTAAAAACACAAAGCACTAAGAGATGGGACTGGAAAGGCCAAGGTCTCACTTGGAAGCATGAGGTGGTTTTGGATAAAGTTGCTGAGTTGAGGGCTTGTCAGATGGTGGAAAAGGTTTGTCTTTTTGCTTCACCTTCAGTGAGCAACAGAACTTGATATATTTGCTGCTCAAGGTGTTTATGGGGCAAAGGGAAGCTAGAACTGGCCTACTGAAGAGTATGCTGTGTTCAGCTACCCATCTGATCCTGCTGTCATAGGAGGGGCTCCGACAGTAAACTTGTCTTCTCTAGTAATGCAGAGCAGCAAGTGACTTGGAGGATGACTTTATATATAGAATGATTTCCTCATATGGTTACCCTTTCCTTCCCAAGGTATCATTGAAAGAGATGAAACGCCTATGGAGAAAGAAATTGCGCGTCTGCATCGAGTGGACTTTGAATTCTCTGACATATTCTACTTCTGCAGAAAAGGGTTTGAGGCCATTGTGGAAGATGAAGTCACGCAAAGGTTTTCCTCTGAAGAGCTGGTCTCCTGGAATCTCCTCACAAGGACTAATGTCAACTTCCACTACATCAGCCTGAGGCTGACTGTTGTGTGGGTCATTGGGGTTATAGTGCGGTACTGCTTCCTGCTGCCCCTGCGGTATGCTCATGAGTTGCTGAGGATTTTGTCAGTCTGGGAATGCATAAATGTGTGTTTTCTTGGGAAACGTTATCTCACTTTTTTTAACCCAAAAGCAGTGTTAGCAGATACAGAAGATGAACTGGGTTAAACTCTCCTTTGAATGGTTAAGAAGCCACTTAGAAAATTTTAACTTGCCCTTTAGTAGAGTAGATTAGGGCTAGTGGTTATCTTTTCTGTGAATGCTTCTCCTGAGTCATGTCTATTGGCAACATAAGTGTAAGTAGGGTGAGCTCTGAAACTCCTTGACACTATATGCATTGGGGTGTCTGAATCTGCCGCCTTTGCCAGACCATGATTTTGAACAATATGCCAGTGAATTACTGTGTTAGAGAACTGGATATGTCAAGTATCTGAGGAATAATTGAATTTCTGCCATCCCTTTCCATTTTAAAGGGAGAAGTGATATTAAAATGAGCAAAACTGCTTACTTTCATTTAATGTGTATTTTGTCTGTAGCTTTACCCTTGCTGCCATTGGGATTACCTCAATGATTGTGGGGACAACAGCGGTAGGACAGCTGCCAAACAGCAGGTAGGTAGTGTGTGTGGTGTGTGAGGGATGAACTTGCCAAGTTGTATCAGTGCAAACAGCTCAAGATTGGGACTGGACGTGTTTTACAAGTGTTAGACTACCGATAGTCTGCTCCGTCTTGTGGCCTTGCTTTTAGTGGCATTTTGAACTTGGGCTGAGGTTGGCTTCTTTCCAGGCTTCACACTGAGGTTGGTGGTTTCTGATGGGCTCCTCTTGCTTGCATGAGAGGCTCAAAGGGAGCATTGTAGGGAATGTAACGGTGCTGGGATTAAAAAAAAAAATACCCAGTGAGGAGGTGACAGCCTTGCCTAGGTAAGTGAGACCAAGGGTATGACATGTCTTGGCTGAGCTGCTGTAGGAAGTGAGTCATAGAGTTGGGAATATCCCTCTGTGCTCCAGAGTACCAGGAAAACATCAGCCCTGAGTTGTGTTGAGTAGGATGGAGAATATTGCATGTGTGTCTGGCTGCTTTCCAGGATCCTCCTGATGCTTGTCATTTCTTTCAGTGTGAAAAACTATTTGAGTGAACTGGTCCACCTCACATGCTCCCGCATCCTTGTCAGAGCTCTGTCTGGTACTATCCGTTACCATAACAAGTAAGTAAGCTTATGTTAGGATAGCAAAAGCGTGCGTATGCTTCTACGCGTGTGAGTATCCCATTTGAAATGGGGTAGCTCTTTCCTGACATGCAGATTAATGTCACGCTGGATGCTGACTCACCTGACAGCTTTATGGAACTAGTGTGTGTGTAATGTGGTGCTTAGTACCCTACTAGCCTAACAAAAAATTATGTAATTGCAGGGAAAACAAACCTCAGAAAGGAGGAATTTGTGTTGCCAACCACACATCACCGATAGATGCGATCATTTTGACAAATGATGGATGCTATGCAATGGTATGAGGACTTCCATGATGATCACAGCAGAGGGAGAGAGACCAGGAAAGGGAAAGGTTAAGGTTGTGGGGTATTGGTTGTGGAGTTGAGTTTTTAACTTTCACAGGAGAGATGTTAACTTGGGCATTAGTGGGGAAAAGTGTAAATTGTCTTGAAGTTGGTCCACAAGTTACATGCTGGTGAAGTCGTCTGGTCAGTGTCAATGCTAGGCTCTTCATCTGGTGAAATATGTGAGAGATGCTTCCATGCATGTGTTGAGATCCTTTTCAAGTGAATGTGTTTTAATAGTTTCTGCGGGCACTGCCCAGTCCCGGTTTGCAGTCTCCAGTGTGTTTGGGTATTTTTGAGGGGAAATCGGAAGAGGAAGTTCTGCTTTGCAGGTGTTCCATGTGCTGATGTGCCTCATTGGGCTTGCAGGTCGGCCAGGTTCACGGTGGATTAATGGGAGTTATTCAGAGAGCCACAGTCAAGGCCTGTCCTCACGTCTGGTTTGAACGCTCGGAAATCAAAGACCGCCATCTAGTGACAAAAAGGTGAGGTGAGGCTTGGAGCCGGGCGTTGCAGTGCTGGTGTAATGCCTGTACCGACTAGTGCTTGAGGGACGTGGACGGGTGTGTAATCCCTGAAGAGTCGTTGAACGATCAAAGACCGAGTTAAGGAATTAAAGCTTGGGAAAGATGGAAGCCCAAGAAAGCTGATGAGGTTGCAATGGGAAACAGGGAACTTGGAACCTTGGGATCTCAAGAGGGCAAAAAGCTGACTTGTGAAAGCATCTTTTTAGCAGGAGTCATATCTAATTGTCCTGTTCCAAATTATGACTGTTGCTTATGACCCAGGGATATGAATTATCTGTAATTCCACTTTAATTCGACTTTAGGCTGGAATGATGCAGGGCGTTGCAATTTGATGGATGTAGGTAGGAGTGGAAGTAGTCAGTATAGTAGTGGCTCAACAGCAGTTCTTGGAGGGAGTTGGAAGGGTGGCATGCAGCAAACTGGAGCATTCAGAATGACCCAAATATGCCTGCTTGGGTGGACTTTAGTACAGTGGACTGAGGTCAAAATGTCAGGTTCCCAGGTCACCAAGGAAGGCTTGGCAAGTTTATACAGGGTGACGTGGTTCAGACCAAAGGTTCTGGTAAGGTCTGGATTGCAGCAGACTGTCACAGAACACCTCATTCAAGTAGCCATCAGCATAATAGCTAATGTCTGATGGATTTGGATATGCATTTTGAAAGGATGTGAAGATTCATCAAATTCTGGGACTGTCTGTTGAAGAGAAATACTGATGAGAATAAAGAGCTTTCTGCGACACAAATTGTCTTGACATCATTCGAAATTGTTATTTCTAGTGGCTCACAAGCTTTGCATATTTGGGTAAGTGGCAAAAATGTGCTTAGTTATAAACTTGAGCTGCTTACAAAGGTAGTTTTCTGTAGAATGTCACCAAAGGCATACCCATGAACACTGTAGTACAGTGACAGAAATTCTTCCTAATTTTTAGAGGACTTTTAGGTTCATTGTGACATAACTTCTTCACCACCTCATTGGCTTCTGCACAGCAGGACAGCTTCATCAAGTCAGCCGAGTGTTATTCAAGTAGTGTGAGCTGTAGGTGTTCAGGTCTTCTTTTAAGAAATCTGCTGTTAAGTAAGCAGAGCCTGGGTGGACCACTGCATGTGACCTTTTTTTCTTTTGTAGGCAATTTCTTGCAGGTTGAGTTGATCAGAGTTAATTGGACTGACTTAATAGCATACACTTGTTGTCTTTCTTGGCAGTTGTTAATAAAAGAATATGGAGGAAAGAAAACAGGATGTTGCCTCAGTGTAATGCTCCAGGGGCCTAGGGGATGGCTTGCACAGAAGCAAGTGCAGATTAGCGTCCAGTAAAAGGCTTTGGTTTCAAACAAACGTGTTACATGTGAAGATATTTCTGATCCACCTGCCTGGGGAAAGAAGAGTGGAAAGGAGCTGTTTTTAAAGCTTTCCTTCTGTTTCCACAGACTGAGGGAACATGTGGCAGATAAAAGCAAGCTCCCGATCTTAATTTTTCCAGAAGGTAAGAAGCCAAACTGTGTCTTATTTCCATTCAATGTGAATGTCATCCCTGTTCTCTTCTTATGGCTTCTGGTCCTCAAATGTATCTTCATCTCGGGCATAGATTTTTATTAGGACCTTCCTGTTTTTCATCTTTAATATGAGATTACATGAAGACAGCACAATACTGTCCCTGGCTGTTGGGTCTCCTGGCAGAAGCTGTAGGTAGAAGAATGAGAAGATTATTTCTTTTGCCCTGTGCATATCGATTCACTGTGCTAACCTTAGTGTCGTGCTTTTGGTCTCACCCATGTTCTGGCTTCATTCAGGGAGTCAGTCACAAGACAAAGAATGAAAGCAAGCAGGGGAGAATTGCTTAACTTGCCCATAAAGTGCCTGCATTTGCTTCTCAGTGAGCGTAAGACCTGTATGTTGATGTAGTGTTGCTACTGAAATGTGGTAGGCTGTGTGAAAGAATTACTTCAGTGTCTTTTCTGGACAGGTACCTGCATAAACAACACGTCTGTGATGATGTTCAAGAAGGGGAGCTTTGAAATAGGAGGGACAATCTATCCTGTTGCAATCAAAGTAAGTGGAAATAGCTGGCTGCTGTTTCAAAGTTTGGGATCTGTTTTTGTCAGGGTGGTAGGAAGCAGTCTTAGTACAGCTGCTAATGAAAGCACAGTAGCTCTGGCAATTGGTTACATGCTGGGGATGACTCCTAGAGTGTAAGTGGCTGAAATGAGAAAGTGAAGCCTTTCAGCCCATAGAGCCTGGTTGGTAGGATCTAGTGGGTGACCCCAGAGAGCTGGAAGGAAGATCAAGCTAGTCCTTTCCAGTGCTGAAGGGAAGAGAAGCATGCAGCTCACAGCAGACTTAGCTCTTTTGGCTGTCCGGGGAAATGGGTGACATCTGCTGCTGGTTCTGTTGTGTAATTTTAAGCAGCACTAATAAGCACAGGCTAATTTTTCCAAAGCCTCATTCTAAGCAAACATGTCAGTTGTGAATTTTCTCTTATTCTGGCATGTGACTGAAAGCATCCATGTCAGTTCTGAGACAGGCTGTGATGGTCTGTGGGGAAAGGGTTTTATCGCTTGTTTTTTTGTGATCCCTTACAGTATGATCCTCAGTTTGGAGACGCATTCTGGAACAGCAGCAAATATAACATCGTGAGCTATCTGCTGCGAATAATGACCAGCTGGGCCATTGTTTGCAATGTGTGGTACATGCCACCAATGGTTAGAGAGGTAATCTAGCATTGATTTAAGAACCTAACTGTTTCTGCAAGTACCTCTTTTTACTTTCCCCCCCACCCCCTGCCAAAACCCTTACTCGCCCCATGTCTCCAAATCAGAGTTTTATACTGGACTTACGTTAGTGTTGACTTTGTATGATTGGACTTAGCTTTTCCTGATGCAGCTTGGTACCATCAGCAGTGCATCAAATATGCAAAGCATAGCAGTAAATATACTGCTATTCACAGTAGCATTGCTGTTAATGTTCCATCCTGTTGGAGCAAAATTTTCCCCTAATTTCAATGCTTTAGGGGAAAAATGAGCTAAATTATTATCACATTGGAACATTAAATTATGTTGGCATGATAAGGGACAGATCGTTTGGCAGTGAGCTAATTTGATGAGGCAGCAGATGAAAAGAGTTATGGAAGTCTCTTTCAATTCACTTCTCTCTGCTTAATGTTGAATTTATGACCCTTGAAGGAAGGTGAAGATGCTGTTCAGTTTGCCAACAGAGTGAAGTCAGCCATTGCTCGCCAAGGAGGACTGACTGAACTTCCCTGGTGAGTGATGCCATACTTGTTAGACTTCACGGACTCTCTGTTGTTAGAGAGGTGCTTCCTCCCTTAGCTCTGTGACAGTAAACATTCAGTATAACTTTATTCCACTCAAGAGAAAACAAGGGAGTAACTTACATGCACATATGTGAAAGTAAAAATAAAAAAGATGCATGATGTCTTTGGAACATGTAGCAGTGTGTTTCACCTAAAGGCTTGATGCTTTTGAAGAAGGTCTCTTCACAGTTGTTTCTCATGTTGAGACTCATGCTGAGATTAAAGAGCGGAAGTGAAATTACTTGGCAAAACTGATGAACAACAAAAAAATAAAAACACAGGGCTTGAGGCTTTCTGCTGTGGCTATCTCACATCCAGTAAGTAGCAGCATAATGCCTAGATTTCATAGGACTGTATGAAACAAACTTGAGAGCAAGATTCTGATGAAGAGAACAAGAAGATTGAACTATGAGGCCTAGCTGGCCCTCTGTAAGGCAAGAGACAGCTATGGTGTTGCACAAGATTGACTGCCTCCGCAGTCTAGGGAAATAGCTTCCTAGGCTGGCAAAGATTTCTGTGGTAGCTGCAATCTGTTACCAACCTGAGTAGGCCCCTTTAATGGGCTAAACTCAAAATTTGGGCTGCATATGCATTATGGCTCAAGGTAAACGTAGTAATAAATATGCTTAAACTTGGATATTCTAGAAGTCCGAAGAAAAGCCTTCTGTATAATCTTTTCAGGTTAGGACTCTAGAGTTGACCAAGATAGTTAAAATAATACATAGTTTGATAACAATAGCGGTAACAGTCACGATGGGTTACTTTTCTCTCTTGCTCTGTTCCAGGGATGGAGGTCTGAAACGAGCAAAAGTCAAAGACACTTTCAGAGAAGAACAGCAGAAAAACTACAGCAAGATGCTAGTGAGAAATGGATCAGTAGGAAGTCTGTCTACAGGAACAGAGTCAGACTGAACGGTGGTTCTTGAAAACTAATTTTGCACAACCAGCCTTAGCAGGAGTAATGTTTTTTTCAATCTAAAAAAACAACCAACACAAACTGGAGCAACAAAATCCCTTATGACGCGTATGCATATTCTCTGTATGGCTGGTGCAGAGCCTGCCAAGGGCAGTGTCTCTGTATCTCTCCCTCCCTTTTCTCACTCCCCTGTCCCTCCCCGCCTTCATGTGATGATGCACTGCAGCTCCTGGTATTCTCTAGCTGAATGTGTGGAGAGTTAAGAGACAAAAGGAAAAAAGCACCGTGTTTTTTCCTGAGTTTGTAAGTATGAAGGGAAGTACACTGAACCGATGCTGTCAGGACACTGGTTGTGAAGATACCTCTTGTTCATGGTCCTTTGAAGCTTTAAAAATAACAAAATTTTGTCTCTCTTCCTGTTGCTCACAGTCTTTTAGTTGTAGGTGACTTAAATAACACGTTTCAGGATGTTGCCAGAGCTGTGACATTGACTCTTTTGGTTAGCTTGCACCTGGATGTGCAAGGCGGGGAAAGGAAGCAAGGTCTATAGACCCTAGAGAATGGGAAGGGAGGTGCCCTGCCAAAAGCACAGTTCACGGACCATGAGGAGTTTGGTGGCCTTATAACATGGTATTGCCTTTATTGAGAACTGTTGCCTGAGGGAAGATTAGGGGCAAGTCCTCAATCTCCCTGTCCGCTGCTACTTTTGAAATTGCTTTCTTGAGCTCTGGACCTTTAAAGGAAGGTAAGATACAGTAAGCAGCTGGATAATGTAGGCTATGACAGATGAGTTCTTATGAAGTGGGTTTTCAAGATTACCCTTCCGCAAAAATCGCTGCTAATGGCTTAAAGATCTCAAGAGAGCCACTCCAGAAACACATCTTGTGTTGATCTGGGCTAGCAATAGCTATCACAACTATACACATAGGATCCATAAGTCACCTATGATACAAGACGTGGCATGTGCAAATCTACAATATATTGCTGTCTGAATGTAAAGAGAAATAAATTCTATATTTCTAATGGGTCTTGTGTGGCATTTATACTTTTCTCTAAACACCTGTAATAAAAGTTATGTTTCCTGAAAACTTGAAATTAGGGTCATGGAAACTTCAGTCACTGTGACAAAAAGAAACAGTTGTAATTGAGCTCTTACCTGATTTCTAACCTGACTTTTTCCTTTTCTGCCCCTTCTACTCCCACTCTCCTTGGACTCTAAGAAACATACATGGCTTAGTGTTTGTCCTGTCTAGAGTAGGAGGGATTCATCATGCAGACTGAACTTGAAGTTACAACATCAGCTCACATCAGGGAGACTCAACTAATGAATCTGCAGTCAACGGGAAGACAACTATGAGCTTCTAAATTTGTAACAAACTTGAGTTCATTTGTGAGTAGTCTTTTCCTGTAGTAAAGCAATTTTCAATTTAATGCTGAAAAAAAAAAGTAAATAGCTTTTCCACAGCTGATAATCAAGTTTAAAAATCTGATGGAGCATATTTTCCCAAAAAAGGGGTCCTGATCTGTTTTCCGTTATTCCTCAGTCCATGAGGACAAGGATAAATATATTTATTCATTGAATATTATATAGGCATACAGCATACTGTACTTTGTCTCAGAAATCTGGTCATGAAGCCTGTTGGAGGTATGTGACCTTGAAAGAAAACATTGGGAAGGGGCTCTTAAAGAAATGCTTTCATGTTTCATAGCAGGCCTTAAAGAACAAACTTCTTTATATTAAAAGAGTGGTAAGACAAGTGAGACACAGCAAGAGGCTCTTTGTTTAATGTGAACCCAGTTCAACTTTGAACTGAGATATGTTATTACTATTAAGATGAGCTGGTTGTGCAGGCTTTGGGCTAATGAATGTGTTTGCCGTAATTTACCGATATTAGCTGTAAGGTTGAGCTTTCCTGGATTGCACTCAAGGTAGGAAGCTTTGTAAGGACAACTTAATTTTTAAAAACATGCCTGCAATGTGTGCACGTGCATACACACAAAAAATAAAATATAACTTAAGTAACACGCTTAATCTATTATGTATAAATACTGGGGTATGTACATATAGAATATTTCTTCTAAGGTGTGGACTGTGATGTATTTCTCTGTAGGTGGAACAAGAATTGTTTTGGTGAAGGCTTAAATTCATGATTCCTAAAAGAATCTTCAGTCAGTTTATGGGCTGATCTCCTTCTGCTTTCTTCTTGCTTTTGAGTTGATCATCAGTAATTGAACTGCGTGCAGTGTTCCTTGAAGACTTAACTATGCTCACGGGGATGGCCTGTTAGGTGCACATGTTGACAGCAACAGGATTGTGAGGTTTGGGAAACCAAAGACTGCAGTTTGCTTCTTGCTTAAGGTAAAACTGGATTTTAAGGCAAAAAAGCCCTGCTAAATCAAAGGATGATGACAATAAGGTAATACAATGACATTGTAATGAAATGTTGTCTGGAAAGCCAAATGGAGTTTGTAATGTTTTTAGGATCTGTGACTTCAATGGATTTACAAATAGCCTCCGCTGAACTCACTGTTAAACAATCTGCCTTATTTTGGAGACAATTTGTCAAAAAAAAATTAAATAAATTAGCTGTATGAGTGGCACTAAGGACTGCATGAGTAAAGTATATCAGTATGGCCATAAGAAGAGGCATCACAGACTTTATTAAGCAAAATGTCCTCTTGCTTATTCTTTGACTGCATTCCAGGCAAGAATTGATAGGTTTTTGTTGTTATATCCCTAGGCTTCTCATATATCTGTCAATATTTTCAGAAAGGCTGAACCAGCAGTTGTGACTACTAAGAGATGGTTCTGTCCCATATACCGAATTTGTTTAGATATAGAGGAAGACCTTTGCATTTAGTGAAGGGGTGACCCCTTTCAAGCTCTGACAAAACTTATGTGTTCCTTGCTGGCTTTGGGCAAAAAAACCCCAGGCAGTTGGTTTTAAAGATGGTGATGGGACCCAATTCAGATGTCACTAATTTTTTTTCTGATTGCTGAAATCTACATGCTATTTCTGCCTTGACCACATTGGGTAGAGCCAAGGGTTCTGTTTGTATCATGTGAAGTTGCTCTGCCTCTAATACATTAAACATGCAGGCTGTCACAGAAAACTTATGCTTGATGTGAGGGAGACCTAATGAAAATACTTGAGAGTCCTTGGAAACTTCTTATGGGAAAACTCAGTATTTGCTCTGGAAGCTCCTGGGCCAAAAATCTAAATTTTGTTTTACCCTGACATTTAAGGTACTTAAAAATGTGATTGTCCTCTCCACTACTGAACAGACTGATAAAGGTTTCTGGTTAAGATTTTGGCCGCCCTCCCCCACCCCCAATATTTATCTGATATAACTTGTAGAAGACTAAGCACCAGGCTAGCAAATGTGATGTAATTCCTGCTCTTCTTTCTTTTGACTAGTACCACTCAAGTAGTGGATGCTCCAGGTGTTATCCGATCTGCAAATTCTCGCTTGAGGAATGGAAAGGATTTTAAGCAGTATTGAGGTATTTAAGGAAAGATGCTAAAGACATAATTAAGATGAAAGCAGACTTCAGCCTGATTTTATATGCAATTGTATCTCAACTTAGACTGCAGTCTCTAATTGAAGTTGTGGTATAATATAGTGTTTTCATGGAATCATAGAATTGGTTGGGTGGGAAGGGACCTTTAAAGGTCATCTAGTCTAGTCCCCCTGCAATGAGCAGAAACATGTTCAACTAGATCAGGTTGCTCCTGAGCCCTGTCCAACCTGATGTTGAATGTTTCCTGGGATGGAGCATCTACCACCTCTCTGGGCAACCTGGTCCAGTGTTTTGCCACCCTCATCATATTTAAAAAAAACCCCTTGAAATAATTAAATTAATTTCTTTCTTATATCTAGTCTGAGTCTACGTTTTAGTTTAAAACCACTATCCCATGTCCTAACACTACAGACCCTACTAAAAAGTTGGTCCCCATCTTTCCTGTAGGCCCCCTTTAAGTATTGAAAGGCAGCAATAAAGTCTCCCCAGAGCCTTCTCTTCTCCAGACTGAAGTACCTCAACTTTCTCAGACTGTCCTCAGAGGGATGGAACACCCCTCCTATGATCATTTTTGTGGCCGCCCTCTCCAAGTCCATGTCATTCCTGTACTGAGGGTTCCAGAGCTGGATGTACTACTCTAGGTGGGGTCTCACCAGAGCAGAGGGGCAGAATCACCTCCATTAATCTGCTGGCCTTGGTGCTTTTGGTGCAGCCCAGGATGCAGTTGGCCTTCTGGGCTGCAGGTGTGCGCTGCTGGCTTTGTGTCCAGCTTTACATCCACCAATACCCTCAGGTCCTTCTTGGCAGGGCTGCTCTCAATCCCTTCATTCCCCAGCCTGTGTTGATACTGGGTGTTGCCCCGACCCAGGTGTGGGACCTTACACTTGGCTGTGTTGAACCTCATGAGGTTCACATGGGCCCACTTCTTGAGCTTGTCCAGGTCCCTCTGACTAGCATCCTGTCCTTCAGGTGTGTCAACAGCACCACTCAGCTTGGTGTTGTCTACAAACTTGCTAAGGGTGCGCTTGATCCTACTATGTCATTGATGAAGATATTAAACAGTAGTGGTCCCAGTACAGACCCCTGAGGGCCATCACTTGGAGCATGGATATAGGCCGGTATGTTATGCAAAATGTGGATCTTGATTCCGCCATGTGTGAGCGTATGCAGTTAGGCTAGGAAGCTGCTAAAAAGCCTTGAGGATTTTTAATATTGGTTTGGATGACAAGCTAGATGTTCAAGCCTAACAGTGGGGGTGAACTCTTGGTGTTGTCACAGCTATGCTTTTTGACACTGCTGCCCCTGAAAAATGTGGCTGTGCTATTACCAGCTCTGATTTGTTCCCATCCAGAATGTTTATTTCTTTTTTTTTTTTTTGTTTCCCTGAAATGAACGTAACAAAAAAGGCAGAAATGTGACCTCAAGAGTCAAGATACAGACTCCAATGATTGGTCGCTGTCTCCATCTTTTTATTAGATTTTCTGAGGCTGTTTTTTCCCCCAATTTGCTGGATAAAATCCATACAAATGAAATACAAGCTCAGTCAGTAAATAATAATGAAAAGGTAAATTCATTTTACAGAGAAGCCAGTGCATGTAAGACATCATCTGGAATGATAGTGACTTTTTTCTTTTTTTTTCTCTTTTTTTTTGCACAGATCATGAAGCTATTACAGTCTTTCAAAATTACTATTTGGCTTTTAGGCTCTGTAACAGTTTGTGTGACCTCCTCTTACCCTTTTGCTAATAGGAAAAATTATATTGTTTTTAAATAAAAGACAGACAGGATATGTTAGTTATGTGGCTAACACCGATACTCCAATACTTCTGTTAAATAGCAAGGGATGGGCAAGTGCTTGGCTCAGTTTTCCAAATTGAAGAGTGGTGATGGAACCACCACTGGGGCAGCGGGTATGGATTGGCCCCACAACATGGCGAGGAGGCAGAGAGAAATCTCCCTGCTGGCTTCCTACCTCTCCTGTGTAGGCCAGGTGTGGCACAGGGCTGGAAACTCGGCTGGGCATAGACACGTTGCAGTTTCTGCATCTCTGTGGTGGGAAGGGTCACCTGGCCTCACTAAATTCCAGGTCGTTTCCAGTGCTGCCATCAGCAGCAATGACTCTGTCGTGTCCTGATGCCATGGTAGTGTACAGCTCATGGGCTGGACTGTATCCAATTTTTTCCTCACGCACCAAATGCCGTTCTGTGTGCACAGCACGTCTTGGAGATCTAACTTTGTGTAGGGATTTTAATTTCAGAGAGATTAATAACCCTTAACTTCTGTGAATTGCTCTGCCATGTGATGTCATTACACTATTCCACCGGTGTAACTTGGGTCATTTTACTGGAGTCATGTTAGTTTAAAACAAGAACGGATCTCAGGAGTGAGGTTTTTAGCTACACCTTGAATACGGGCCCTGTCTTTGTATTTGAGCTTTTAAGTCCTGATAATTCCAGAGTTGTCTCATGTAAAAGCAAGTTGCACAAAAATCTAAAGGAAGCTTGCTTTGGAACCTTGAGACCGTCACCTCGATGCAGCCACACACTGAATACATTGCAGGAAATAGACTTCCTTGCAAAGCAGTCCCATCTTGCAGCTGACAACTGCGTGAAGGTTTATTGGGTTTTGTGGTTTGGGGTTTTTTTTCCACAAGTTACCTCCTTGTGCAATTGTCTGGGGAGTAACTTATAACCTTATTTTTCTACAAAACAGTGGGTATGTTCTTGCTTTGGGTAGAGAAAACAGCTTTTGGGATGAACTGGTGCTGAGCTATGGTGGGAGTGGGGGATTTGTGCCTTTTACAATTAAGTCTTCCTTGATGTTTTTGTAGTTTTCAAGTAAAGGGGATTCTTACCAGAGCACTGCCACCTACAGTTTAGGGCCCTGGGTCAGCGATAGGCTAGACATACCAAGACTTTCTGCCTCTGAAGTGACTTGTTGACATGAGTCAGAGCTTTACTGAACAGCGGTGGGTTTTTAGGTGTGCTTTGTTCCTCAGGAATTCCCATCTTTCCATATATATTTTGTCATGCGTTTGTTATAACCTAATTTTTATTTTTTTTTTTTAATGTTCTCTGGCTGTGCAGTTTCATACCTGATGGTTTGGGTTGGGTTTTTTTTTTTTTTTTTTCCAAAGGGAAGGCACAAATTTTGTCACTGAAGAAGAATGTCTGTATTTACTTTCAGTTTCGATTTTCTCATATTACTCGCCTGTGGGCTCTGTCTCTCTGCCTCTGTTCCTATACAATAGCAAGTCACCGTCTCCTGCAATTAGTTACACAGAAGAACAACGAGATTGGCCCTGCGTTCCCCTCACTTCATTCTAGGATAATGGATTAGTCCAGATGCTTGACAGCATTGTATAAAGTGAGTGTGATGGAGTGCAAACCCATGCGGGGACAACTGTAGCACAAAACATCCCTTGCGTGGCATACTCTAATTTTCTTCCTCATGCTTCATCTCGTGCAACGGTTCCACTTAATTATTGCACTCTGGAAGTCGGCTGCGTGGGCAGGGATTAATCCTTTCCAACAATTGCAATCAAACTTCGACTCGTGCACTCGACTCCTAATGCTGGGTTCATGCTTAGGGGAAGGGATGGGAATTCAGAAGCACGGTCTTTTGTCAGCGGCAGAAAATTCTTCCTTGTCTTGCTCAACAATACTAATGACAATACCTATTGGGGAGGGAGAGGAAGAATCTTGTTTAGGAAGTAGTCAATCCTCAAGTTAGCTATATGAAGAAACCAGTGATCAACGGAAGTCCCAAACCCACCTGTTTATTTAGCTGGGCTGGCTTAGGGTAAAAGTTAAACATTTTGTCTGGGGTTTTGAGAAGGGGTTGGGGAGTGAGGGATGGTACTTGTAGGGTTAAGTGCCTGGTGGGTATTAGATACTGTCTTGAGATGCCTAAAACCCTTGTATCTTCATCTTTAGGTGCCAAAAGATCTTTGGAAATTGTCCCTGACACCCTGAGAAAGGTAGTGCTCAAAAGTAAGTCTTCAATCTTAATGAGTTCAGAAGTAGCACAGGCTTGGACTAGTTCTGTGAAACTACAGATAATAAATGAATTAAAAAGAAGACATGACTGGGGAGAGAGTTCAGTTCTGGCTTTTGAAATAACTTGCTGCTCAGAAAATGTAGTGCTCAAGCCACACTGCATCCTTAGTTTGTACTCGGTGTCCTTTGGAGCTGTGCTGGGAAGTCTGATGACCACCTCTCCATGCACCAAAGGGGCAAAACCTTTGCTTGTGTTTGAGCTTGAGATGTCCTCACAGTTCTGAATGTGTTTTTGTCGGGATTCGCCTGTGCTCCCACTTCAGTCAGTACAGGGTATGTTGTGTTTCAAAGGAGCTCAAAATAAACCTTGAGGGTGGCAGCAGTGTTTGTCTTGCATCCCGCTCCTCCCCTGAAATCACATGTACTTATTTATCTGATTAAAAAAATCACGGGGAGTTGATAATCTCAGGGTTAGGATTTCCAGTCTCCATAGACGTGTCGATTTCTGGTCCTTAAGTTATTTGACAGGGTGTTCACTGCTGTATTTGCAGAGGTTTTCAAAGCACACTGAGTGGGCTGGGGTGGTTGGGCAAAAGGGCTAAGGTTTGTACTAAGGACTATGACTGGGAGCTAACTTTTACCCAGAGTGGCATTGCTGTCACATTACTATCTAGTGGAGGGAAAATATTAAGGTTAGATGCACATCTGCGCTCACTCGCAAGTACTAAGCAGCCTGTCTTATTTAATCACCGCTACAGGTGCCATCTCCAACTGCCAAAATGAAGGCATGCTGTTACTTTCTTTAAATTACCGTTACCGTTTTTATACCATAATGAGCCTCTGGCATAACTACATTTCTGTCAAATGAATTTCACATCCTTTTAAACTGCATATACTCCTCATTTTAGGTTCTTTTCAGATACTGCATCTTCCAGCAGGACATTGGCAGTGAGTATCTGGCATTTTTATATATATATATATATATATATATATAGAGAGAGAGAGAGTTATATGTATGTTTCAAGTTCCACATATTGATCTCTATCTATTTCACACAGCCTGGAGTGCTCATGAACCCAAAATACTGCCAGAATCCATTGGCAAAATCTCAGACCATGAACTGTGTAGATAAGTTTTACTGCTTTGCATTCTCCATGTTTCATGAAAAATGAATATGCTTTTGACATAAGTACCATCATGTGTATGGTGTAAAATGACCAGGCTCCATTTTCACATCTTGCCTGATTGCTTGGTAAAAAGCTTCTGGAAATCTGTGTTACTTCACGTTCTGATGGCACTCCTAGATAATCAAAATTCCCCAGTCATTGTGACCATTGAGGTTCATTAGCTACTCTTCCAGCTCCTTAGATAAACAAATTTTGGGGACATGATTAATTGTAAATTTTCTTGAAAAAGAATGAAACAATTGCATGTAATTTGGTAGAAACAGATCCATATGCTTCCCATGTGGCCTCAAGGTTTATTCCAATGACATTCACATTCCTAATTTGCACTGAAATCCCTTGAGTAACAACAAAAACACCCCAAAAAACCAAACCCCCAACCCCACCATTTTGTGCACCAATAATTTAAGGATGACAAAGGTGCAAGTAATATTGTAGACGATCGGATACACAGAGAAATGGGGATTTTCATACTCTAAGGTTATTCAAATCTGTATGTCGCAAACCAGACCTTGCTTCTCTGATGGGCTCTGCCTGGGATGTATGAGTTCTACAGTTGTTGCTGATGGCAACACCAGGAACTGGTAACTGGTGCTTTGGGGATGCTGCTACTCTCACTTTGGGCTTTACTTTGTAGGAGCGTATAAGACCATTTGGCTCCTCCTGGTGGAAATACACACCAGCTTCTCACATAGAGTTTGAGTTTGATCTGGCTAAATCATAGTAAACACATATTGTAGAAATCCAGTTTAGGGAGCCAGCCAAGAATAGGCTTATTGTCAAAAAGATAAAACTATTTACTTAAACCGGTATTGTCCGGCTTTGAAGAGCTGAAGTGGCTTAACAACTTGAGCCCTTAAACTGGATTAATCTTTGCTTGAGATAGCTTTATTTACCTTGTTACATCTCCAACTGAAATGAAATTGGGCAAAGATGGAATCTGCGTTAAATAGGCCCACTGTTGGGACTTGCATGGTGTTGCATTTTAGCACCCTCTATGCAGGGCTGCCTTCCGCACAGCACGTTATGTTGCTTCTGCCAATTCTCCAGGCTTGTTGCTGTCCTTGGGATTTTCCATCAGTAAGGCAGCCTTCCTCATTTTGTCTGCTGTTATGTTCTGGCTGTTTGTGGAACATCTTTTCCCGTAGGCTTAAAAAAAGAGAGATAGATCAGTGAATAGATAAAGAATAAGGTTGCTTGTATACGTCACTGTGGTTGTTTAAGAAAACGGACTCTGTAGGGAGTAAAACTCTCAGCCATTAAGAAAATTGCCATTTGAATTGCTTACGACCCAGAGAGAAAGCAGAAGAAATACATGCCACAATGCGACAGGAGAAGTGCTGCCCTGAGAATGCCCTTGATAGCCCTGAAGTTTTTTTCTTGGGCATGTGATGACAATTCCAGCAGACCTCCTTACAGCTTAACAGAATTCC
Organism: Chroicocephalus ridibundus; assembly: GCF_963924245.1. Taxonomy (NCBI): domain Eukaryota; kingdom Metazoa; phylum Chordata; class Aves; order Charadriiformes; family Laridae; genus Chroicocephalus; species Chroicocephalus ridibundus. The sequence goes on from NC_086288.1 coordinate 8,053,119, forward strand.
CTTACCTGCAGGACCTCAGACAGCCTTCTAATTGTGGGTGTTTGTGTGTGCATCCTGAAAGGAGAGTGGTTATTTCACACTACTCTTAGCAAAAAGGTAAAATAAACTATGTTCAAGGAGGCTGTTACGCTGTTGAGCATCATGTTACTTTGCACAAGGGTTTGCTCATTGTTTTCAAACCTGTCTGGAGAGGATGCTTTTTCTTGCATATAGCTGCTTGTAAGTAATGAACTTTTTTTTTTTCTCCACTTTTTTGCTCTAAAGATTTCAGTTCTTGAAGTTAGAGATGTGCAGTATTTAAACAGGAAGATTTTTTTTTTTACTGGCAAAAATGCTAATGTCCAGATTTAGCTTAGAAGCCAGTGTTACCTGCAAATACGCAAAAGGAGCGAGGGTCAACCGTGTTTGGAGCAGTTGATCCCCCAGGTTTGGCTTGTTGCATCTCTTAGGTATGCGTATCAAGATTTAGTGTTAAAAGCAGAAATGGTTTGTCTTCCATGCTTCAAATACAGCATAATTATGTTCCTTTTCAAGGTGCTTCAAAAAAAGCCCTAGCTATAATATGACTAACATAAACGTAAAAGAAAAAAAAATCCAAACGCACGCAATCCAAAAGCCTAGGTTATGCTGTGACATCAGAGTTTCAACGCGGCAAACAAAATTGGAGGCACCCTGATCTTGCAAAAGTTGCACACTTTAAGTCCTTCTGTAGCTGCTCTCATGTAGTTTACTGCAAGTCCTGCCAACACTGCCAAGTGTGGCAGTAAAGTAAGTATTGCTTCGTATTTTTTAGGTAGCCAATGTAAAGATGAAGCTGTCTATCAAAGTTGTCGATAATGCCAAGGGTAGAGTCCCACTACATGGGCAGAAAGCCACTGTGCACGAGCCTTTTAGCCAAAAATGTACTTGGGCTGTAGCCAGACAACTGGGAAACTCAGTCCCTGTAGGTGACTCCTTGAAAGGAATAATCCTGTCTGTTGTGAGCAAACTATGGGAAGATTGGTCAGGATGAATGGGATCCAGGGAGGTCAGAAGTTGCGGGTGGATGAAATTGGATCTCGTGGTCTGGCGGGTGCGTGCCCACTGCATGCACGCTGCAAGGATGTGTGTATAGTCACCATCCACTACGTCAGTAGTCCCGTGTGTCTGGGGTATGCAGAGCTGTGGAGCGTCGGCAGTAAAAAAAGGTTCAACTCAAAACAGTTCATCACGCAGCAGCCTTGTGTCTCCAGACAGCTGTGGAGCACACATTGCATGCGTGAACATTTTGGCGAACTTTTCCTTCGTGCTTTGCATTTTCACAGTGAAGAGGACAAAACTTCTTGAAATGCTACAATTTTGATTTTTTTTTTTTTTTGTTTGGTGGGGAGAAAAGCAGGCTCAGGTTAGAGTGGTGGCAGGGTGGATGTTGGTAGACAGAAACCTGTTCTAGAGACAGCGCTTTCAGTTGTGAAGGGCAAGATGTTTAATTGATGTAGGTGGCAGTTGGATGAAATCCTTTCCTTGCGATGTAACTATGTGCTTCTTAAAATGCCTTTTCTTCTTGATGTAAGACGATGAAAGGAAGGTAGGCTCACGCAGTTTTCTGTGGCTTTGCACGCACCGTTTCTTGTAACTTGCTTTGAATCTGCTTTCTGAGACACACTGGCGGCCCTTCTGCACCTGAAATTTCCGAGGAGGAACCTGATGAAGAACTGCTACTGGGCGCGTTTGGTTTCTGCTGCTTTAGCAGCTGCTTCAAATAAACTGGGAAGCAGCTGGTATTTTACAGCACACGCAGCTAGGGGCCAGCACCAGCTCACGTTTGCCTTGGCCTGACAACCGTCTTCCTCGGCAGTGCCCGAAGGGAGAGCAGCTCGTCTACGTGGTGCACTATTTGCATACTCTAACGAGATGGGCTATAATTGGCCTTCATTGATTTTGTTTTCATTGAGCTGAAATAGAGTCCGAACTTCTTAGGCAAGAAGAGCTGATTGATTTGTGGTAGGATTCAGGACTATTCGGTTGAAGAAATAATTAATTATGTTCTTATTTAGTAATTGTCAGGGTCTAAGTTTGCTCTTACCTTTCAAGCAGACACTGCTGAATTTTCTCTCTAGACTGGGTCTCTCCTTTAAAAGCTGGAATAAGGTGCCCACATAAGGAAGATGGTTCACAGGAAATGCTCATTTCCTTCCCTATCCCTTCGCTAGCACTTCTTTTTCTCCCTCCACTTCCTCCCTACTTTTCTATATGCATGCCATTCTTCTTTTGTGGTGCTAATTGATCAGCTCCTTTCCTCTGGCAATTTTCTTTTAAACGATTCCAAGAAAACACCTTTCTAACCAAAAGTTGGAAAACATAAGAAAAAATAATTCCTTGCTTAAGAGAATGTGAACGGTAACATGCTGTTAAGATTTTATTTATTTATTTATTTATTTATAAAGCCAAGCTTTTGCCCAATTGAAGTGCTTTCCTGTGTTGAGTATGGGTGTTGAACAAATACACCTGCGTAGCTCAGGAGCTGGGGTGTGTTGATTGTGTGCTGTTACACGCTCATAAACTTGAAACAGCGGATGTGTTTGTGTGCGGGCGAGTGAGTTACGGTCTTGCTGAAACTGGCAGGGTACTTGTCCTTCCTTGTGCTTTTCTTGTGAAGTATCCATTTAATTAAACGTTAGCACTGTGTGAGCAGACAGTGCTGTACAGCAGAGGCAGATTTTATGAGCTGTTTCAGTAGAGTTGAAAGCAAGGTTATAATGGCCACATACAGCAAAGTTAACGTTGGCAGGAATGTAACAAAGATGATTTAGTACATTTTTCTCCGCTTCTTATCTTGTGCTCGCAGCATAATACGGTGGCAACGTTTGCTAGTGCTTTTTAAGTGGTGGATCTTATTACGAATATAACGTTAAATGCAAATGAATTGAGTCCAAGCGGTTTCTGTGCTGCTGCCAGGAATGTGAAGCTCAGTAAATACCTTGCACCAAGCAAGTAAATGACAAAGCAACTCCCTGGACAAACAACAACCAAATGCAAGAGATCGTTCTTTATAACAAATTAGATCTTAAATAGCAGGGTCTTCCACCAGCTTCACCAGATGAAGCCTCCTGACTCAATGAGTGCGCTGAAGTGGACGCAATTGCCAATAAGAAGTAGGACGCAACCCCTGAGCGAACTCAAATTCTTTGTGGTGTGTGAGCTGTAGGGGTGGGAAACGCAGAAGTGAAAATTGCTGAAAAAATAATAGGGGGTGAGGTTGTCTTGGCCGCTGGCTCCGAGTAAAGCACCAAGACTAGCTCTGAGGGGAACCGTTCAGCAGCTCTAGTCTCTGCTGGGCAGGTGAAGTCAAGGTGGGCAGGCTAACTCCTGCCCGCTTGCTGCCTGCTGTACGGGAAGAGAAGCAGCACTGCTGCAACAATTGTGTCTTAGGTGCTCGTGGGCTGTGCTGCTGTTCAGATGGAGAAGGCGCCTCTAGGCCCTTAGCTTGCCTTTGTTCGGAGGGACGCAGTTTGCTCTGGGGAATGCTCTCCTCCTTTGCATGAGGGCTGGTGGAAATCTTATGGAAACTGCCATGGAAAAACCATGAAGTTCCTTTTCTTCTGTGCTTCGCAGGAAAGAAAGAATTGAATCTGGAAGGATCTTAGCAAAAATACCGTGTCAGAACTCAACTGTGTTAAGGTTTCTCCTTTCTTCCCCTTTCAATTCCAAGGCAAAGCAGGAGGAGAAAGATTTTGGTACACAAAAAATCTTTTTTCCACTCATCAGTTTCCTTCAAAAAATTATGAAAAGATAGAACGAAAGTAGAAGTTTTCTTGTACTTTTTCATTTTGGAAGAAAGGTGTGTTTTTTTCATGGGAGATCTCTTTAGAAAGTTGGACCAAATTTCTTTATCAGTTTGGGGAATGTCATTCCTACTCACGTTTCCCAGATGTGAGCAAACTTCTTTATTCCTGCTGTATGGAAGGAGCTCCCACAGAGAGAGGGAAAGGACTGGAGGCAAGGTTCTTTAAACTGATGTCTGAGTGGACTTTGATTGCCATGCTACATCTGACAAGTTTCCAAAACTGTGTCAAAGCCACAGCTAGGTAATAGCTGCTTAGGATCTAGGGCCCTTAGTTGGCTGTGTAAGCTCCCCTGTATACTGCTGGGGTGAGTAGCTGTCTCTGGATAGTGTGTACAACCCTTTCTCCAGCCCCTACTGCCCCCGCAGATCCATCAGCTGTCTGTGGTCCCCAGCACTGAAAATGCTCGTTTCCTTCTTTGCTGCCTCGCTTTTTGGCGAAATCACCTTTTACCACAGGTGGTGCTTATGGACTATGTATACACACGCACCCCACCACCGCCCCGCTCCGATGTCTGCCTTGGCCTGGCACAAAGGGTCCGCAGACCCTCTGGGTGTTTGGTGGCCTGTGCAGCTACTTCCGTGTCAGGACTTGTGCTTTGACTGGGATACAAGGTTACGTGGGAAGCCTTGGGGTTGGTGTCTGAAAGAAAGGAGGTTTTAGGGGCAAGAGGGAGTAGGAGGAGACAGTTGTCTGATCTTCTGGTGGTAAATCAAAGTCTGTGCTGACCATCGTATTCCTTTGAATCGGACACTCCTGTTACATCTTCTAAGTTGTTCTCTTTTTGGCAGTGACTTGTCTCTAAATAATGCTCTATGTTACTCTGTATGGTCCTGGTTTTGAGAGCTTAAGGTCACAGGCTTTGCCATTTCCATAGAGTTGTTTTTTCTCTTTGTTACTGACCTGTTTTAAGGGGCAGAGATGCATTGCATTACTTTTTTTTTCCCTGCAGAATCTTCCTGCGTATAGTTGAGATGCTTCATCGTAAAGTACCTTTTTGTTAAAAAAGTGAATGAAGACAATTAGCATCGCTTTGTGTCTGGCTGTTTTCTAGCAGGGAATTAACTTAGGTGTGTACCTCCTGGGATTTCTGTGATTTGTGCTGCCATCTCGCTATTTGTTCTGCATCGAGGTTGCAGGTCATTTCAGAGCAAGGAAGGCAGGAGCTGGGCTGTTTTGCACGTGTGCTGTCTAGCTTTCATGCACCAGAAGCCTGAAGGCACTTCCTGCATACATTCAGTTTACCGAAGGCAGCTTTCTTCACTGCGTATGCATCTCTTGGGCTGGATTCTTATATATATTTCTGCCTTGGGACAGAGGTAGCACTTAGGGCAGACCAGTGCATTTGTAAAGGTGACCTGGTTTTGTGAAGTGAACCTGGATTCCGAGTGCTCAGTAAGAGTTTTTCCCTTTGCTTTCGCTGAAAGCGGGATGAGGCTTTAAACCTGCTTAAGATTAAACTTGTTTACAGGCCTCTTAAACTTCATGTGTTTAAAGGTGGACCGGAGCTTCAAAGACTCGTCATCTCTACTAGACTGATTACCCTGAAAAATGAAGACTTTTCTGTGCTGATATGCTCTGGGTAAAGAATGATCAGCTTAGGAGAAGATGAGCACCTTGGGGGTTGTAAGGATTATTGGACTGCCTACCCTGGAGCTTCAGCTATTGCATTGTAAAGATAATGAATGATTAATTGATCTCATACTTTGTACTTAACTTAATTGGTAGCAGTGTTTTGGCTGCATTGGCTGCTGTAGCAACTTAGCCTTAGAGGATATACTCATTCTGAGTCAAAAATCAAAAAATAAAAAAAAGCGAAGGGGTTATAGGACAAGGAACAGAGAGTGACACATCACTGACCCACGTAGTTGTTTCGGGTAAAATGGGACGAAGGGGAAGAGCTGGGAGAGGGGACTACAGCAGGAATGCTCCCAGCTGGGAAGATGCGGAAACTGCCCCTGTCTGGAGAGAAGAGCTTGCATCGCATCCTTCTGCCTTACCAACTGAGACCTTATTTTCTCTTTTTTCAGAAGAATGCAGAACAAAGTTAAATGCCTGAAGTTTCTCTCTTGCATAATATCGCTGTACCAGCCTCTAAATAGAAAGAGGCTGACCCGGGTGTCTCTCCTGAGTATCTGCTCCTTTACAAATGAATTTATTGCAGCGAGCTCCAGCTACAAGGGCTTGTTACAGCTGTTATTTCCTCTTCCTGGCATTACTGCTTAGGTGTTCTGTGTCCTTGGTGGATTATTAAGCCCTGTGCTCCTGTGTTTCAAGGGGTGAGTTACAGAAATAAGTGGCCATTAAAAGAGGCAATTGGCCACAGTGAGTCCATGTTAGACATGAAGTTAGTTCCTGTTAGTGTTGCCTTTGTCTTTGTTTCTATCCAGTAAATCCCTATTTTCCGCCACCGTTTGTGTGGTATGTAAAATAACTTGCCAGGTCTAAAGGGAGCACTGGCAGCTGTGCAGTTCTAATCTTGTGTGCAACAAGGGAGGGTCACAATCACATTTTGCCTAACAGTCTGCCAGAAACCATCGCACATTCATTTCACAGAGTGGAAGGAAAAAGCTCTGCAACTCCTCAACGTAAACCAGGGAGCAAGCCGTAGAACTCCATTGTCTTTCCTCCTTCCTGATGAAAGGAGAAAGCATCCTATGACTTGCATCAGAATAAGATACTGGAATAGATGCTTTCTGGGTTGTTCACCCATCATCTTGCCAGGTGAACCGTCATCTTGATGGAGGTGGTGATTGTAGCATATAATGGTTAGAATCGTTGCTGACATTTCTCACTAGTTTGGAAAAAGGCTGGAGTAAAGCTAGTAAAACTGCACTTGAAATGCACTCCAAAATGAAAATACGGACATTACATTGTGGATAAATGGTTGGATGGGTGGAGTATGAACTTGCCAATACTTCTGCAGCAATCTTTATGACCAGGGTACGTTCTTGGGAAGAAATCCCTGGTGCAAAGAAGTGCAGCTTTCGGCCAGATTTTGAAAAGAAGAGACATCTGTCATGAGTGGCCCAGGGATGTGAAATCCTGGCGGTGGGAAAATAAGTCAATTTTCTAATGTGCTCTTTCTGCTTTTGCAACTTAGAAGTAATTGCCAATATGAGAGTGGAAACAAATACAAATGACTAGACACTGGTGTTAGCAAATGGAGGTTATGTTAATTTTGGTGTGAAGAGTCCATGCACGTTAATAATGATCAAATAAAATTGCTCATTAATAATCATCATAAGTAATATTGATCTCCACAGCACTTTCCACCCAGATGCTCAAAAATATTTTATGAACCTTTGAAAATCACAGCAAGACGAGGTAAGCAATTTTATCTAGCACGGGTACTGGTGTAGGAAAGTGAACTCTGGGGTCATAATGACTTGAAAACTTTCAGTGAACAAAACCAAGTTGTCCTGAGAAGAACTGAAGTTTCCTGACTTGGTCTGATGCATGAAGAAGCACGTTCACTGACGTTGCTGGAAGGTGGCTCTCTTCTGGGTTAAAACTGGAGAACTGCAACAAAACTTCGTAGCTCTGTACACCGCTTCTGCGGCTAACTGTCTCTGGCATGCTAGATGCCCTCAGAAGACAGCAAGTATCGTCTATTTCATAGCAATAATGTGTGAAAAATCTTTTAGGTTGGCTTTCTCATTTGTTTCTACTTCAATTAACTTTTTAAACTGCATATCTTGTCTCATAAAATGATGAACGCTTTCCAATTTATTGAAACAGTGGTTCTATAAATGAACAATATGCTTGAGCAACTCTTTGTACTGATACATCATCATCAACCTTAGTAATGAGTGGGAGAGAGACAGGGCTGGTTTTGGCTCCATTGAAAACATTTGTAGATTTTATCTGGGACGGGTTTTATTAAAATTGCAACAAACTTTATAAAGCCCAATATACGCTTCATTAAGGGAACATTACCTTACAATTATGATTAATTAGATTAAACTTATGAAAGTGTGTTATTTGTTCAAATCAAAAGGGTGGCGGGGAAGAATGATGGATGATGAAAGAGTGTGATAAATGAAGAAAGCAGCTGAACTAAATTGAATGTGTATTCATCCGTTTTCACTTCATAACTAATGATAAATTGAGCATGTCACATTTAACAATACATGTCTGAGCTTAAGCACAGTCCCAGCTCCTGTAGTCTAATGTCTTTTGTCAGGTAGCTGCATTCAGGGGACGTGATATTTTGTTTGGAGAAACCTACGCAGTTCATTATCTATCTGTCCCTGCAGCTAAAATCACAAGTGAAAGCTCTTGCTCTCTCTTGAAATAAAATCGCGGAAGTCTCAATTAGAATAGAGTTGTCTAGGAAGCAGAATCTGACTGTGAAGTGTTAATTTGACTCGAAAAGCAGGTGATGTATTGAAAATGGTGCGTTGTTGACAAGAATACATTTTGGGATAATTGCAAACTTGAACAAGCCTGTGAGGGTCAGAGTCTCGCTCATGGGCTCGCAGTCACTTGTTCAGCCACTTGAGAAAGACGCTACTCAGCACTGCTGAAATGTCTGAATTTGTCCCAGAAGACTCAGGGATTTTGTGTGGGCAATGCCTGGGTGCCTTGGGGTGGTTTTGTAGGCTTCTGAACTTGTACCACGTTTTCTTCTGGGTTAACTGTTCTTTCCTTCTGCCCATCAACCTAGAAAACTCTTTCTGATGGTAATCAGCAGTTCTGCTTCTATTCTTCATTGTAATAGATGTGAAGCAGGATGGCAGCAAATGTGTACTGGGGAGAGGATCTTAATTTTGTTATCATCAAAACCAAAAAAGGAAAACATTTTGTTCTGGGATCACTAAAAACTTTGGTCAACACTTCATACCAGAAATACTGTTTTATCTGACTTCGTTGTTCCATTCCCGTTCCAAAACTACTCGAACACAGCCCACATTCAGTGATGATGGATTGAGCTGCTGAACTACACCACAGACGAATTTTGGGCATGAGATGTTTAGCATTTCCAGGAATAGTTCAGCTGTGATCCCGCAAATCCTTGTGTGCTGTAGACCAAAGAGCAAGAAAAGATTGTTGTACAGTTCTAAGGGGTGTTAGGAAGCAACTGCCTAAGAGCTGAATACATGAAATAATAGCTATGGTCCTCCAAAATGGAAATGGAAGAAAGCCCTGCATCTCTTGAGAACACTGGGCATAAAGGGATGTGCTGAAAACAGATAACGAATAAAACTGTGGAGGTAAGCACAGCCATAAATGTCACGTACAGCTGTAGCCAGAGTGTAGGGAAAGGGCAGTCTCTTGTCATTCTCGGGTAATTGGGAGGGGGTTGCTTGTTGCTTTAGTGCAGGATCAGAGACCCCTTTTACTCGCTGTGCTGTTCCTAAAATGGTACGTGTCCCCTGCTTGCTGTTGAGTGCTCTGTCCTTGTCCCTTGCTAGCAGCACCCTGTAGAGTTTGAACAACAGGTAAATTTTTGAGCCTCTGTGTCAGGAGTGGACCAAGCCCCATTCCTATATGGTACTGCCTGTAAGGCTGGATATTAAACAGGTTCTGGACAATCAAAGTACTTGAAGAGAGTTAGTGAGATTTAACTTTGCCAGCCTCTCTAAATTTCATGATGGGAAGAAAGGAGTTGGTGTGTGTAAAATTAAGAAAAAACTAAAGGCTATCAATAAAGGGAAGCAAACTGTAATGTTAAACTTTTCAGGCAGTTTTAGTAATGATATTGTTCCCCCCTAGACTAACGCCAGTGTTTTAAGTGGCTGTAGTATTGTTCTGCCCTGGCCTCAGGTGGCCGGACGCTTTGTGGTTCTGTGCCAGACGTCACACCTGGATGGGATGGATGTGAGGGAGCTTCTGTGAAGTCGTCTCTGCTTTCCCTTTATCTGTTTCCCAGCAGTGCTGTAAAATGTTTTAGTCTGTTTGACTGAGGAGTGCAATAAAGAATTTCTTGGTGTGTAAAGGAGTAATTTATTTACACCTGTAACCACCACCCATAAAACCAGAAACCTGACTGCGTCCAACTGTTAAGGTCTTATCCTTTGGGAAGGCTGTAATAGCACATGGCAAAGAATTTGCTGTAGCAATCGGGTTAATAGGAGTAGGATTCTGTTTAAATGATGGGCTTTGTAGTGAAATTAATTCTGCATTTCAATTGTGTAGTCACTGGCAACAAAACTTTAGGGAATGTAATGGAAGTCCGGTGCAAATTAGCAGTTTTATTTATCCCTCATTCTGTGAATACGGTTGGGTGGCCTTTTTGATGTAGTGGATATGTGAACAGCTAACTTTGGGCTTATCCTGGCTGTTATTAGTGATGCTTCTCAAACAATAGTTTATGGCTGCCACAGAGATATTTCTGACTGTGATCTGATTGATTGAGGTGGACTCTTTGAGAAATGATCTATGCTGTGAAGATATTTAAGACCCTGGAAGGTGGAGGTAAGCGGACCATGTGGGTTGTTTTAGCCGTCTGAAGTATCTCATTACCTGATTTATACAGTGATGCTAAATTTGGATGAGAAAGGAGGGTGTGAGGTGCTGGGCTTCTTTTTGGAATATTCCCACAGGATCTTTGGTTCGTACGGCCTTAATGCAAAGCACTTGCGCCTCCGTATTGCCACTTCTGCAAGCCCCTTCCCTGTGAGCTCTGCTCTGCTTAAGCTGCTCCATTGTCATGTAAAAAAATAAGTAAGTTGACTGAGGCAGATGAGAAGGTGATTTTTCTGGAGGAAATGCTGTTCAGCCCCTTTGAGGAGATCACTCCTTTGGTGTGCCACCATTTTGGGTGGCCCAGTTGGAGACACCTTGAACGGAGAGGGGTCTGAGTACTTTCTGGACTTCACATTTCTCCGAGGCTTTGCAGCGTAAGCTCCTATAAAATGGATGCACTGGAAGTGACTCCCTTCTTAAAACGTAGCCTTTCATCTTTAAAAAGCTACGTAGGCCACCCTTCCCCCACGGTTGGGTAGAAGGAGAAGCACAGAGGAGACACGGGTGTAGGAATCATTAAAGTGAAATGTGAGTCATGTTCATTAAAGGCAAGCTAGCAGAATGTCTTATATTAGTGGCTGCGTAATGATTAGAGCTTCCTGTAATAATGATGATGGCGATTCTACTATATGAATTGAACATTCATTCTAAGTTAATTCACATCCTTTTAACTAATAAGTTATTTAAGGGAACCAAAAAAAAAAAAAAAAAAAAAAAGCAGACCTTTTTAGCTCATAATTTGAATAGACTGGTCAGAAGAATACTGAAATAGCAACCCTCGCTCTGTGCTGGGGAGATTCAAACAGTGATCTGTATCTAAATTTTGTAGTGCAGGCATACTTATATTTATTTATTTATTCATAATTAATTGCATCTCTGCTAAATACTAGACCTTCCTCTCATCAGAGATTATATGTGCGTTCACTAGTAATATGTTCCTAGTTGAGATGATGAGCTTTATTTTGGTGTGAAATTATTTAAAGAGAACTTCACTTCGCTGTTTTGTTATTCTAAGACATGGCAGGGAGATGAATGATTTACTGTTTGTTATGCAAACATCTCCATTTTGAGAGAGAAATCGTGTTGTACAAATATTTTTCATAATTAAAAAAATTGGAAAAAGGGGAAGAATTATTTATTGTATATAGGAGATAAAAATTTCGAATAACAAGATGAAAATGTTTAGTTTAAATATTGAAGGAAAAGTTCAGTGGTGGCAGCCATGACCTTGCAGTAGTCTCAGCAAGGAGGAAAACCTGTGGTTAAAGCTGTTCAGAGATAGCCTGGGAGCGTAAAAAGGCATATTAATTGCCCCAGCAGTCTGGAAAATGGATACAATAAATTAATCAGTCTTTTGCCCTTGCAGCTTTGGTCATTCTGGAGACCTGGATCCATTAGCAAGTTGAGGACTTTAGAAGATGTGTTCCATTGATGTCAACTTCTGCATATTTGCAAATTCACCTGAACAATTCGAGGTCTGTGTTAATAAGGTGGGTTTTCTCATCATTTTATTCAATACCTTTGCCTTGCATTCAGAATAGGTATGTCAAAGACAAGTTTTGGCATAGTTAGGTGCAAACACTGTACAGAATACCTCAGTGTTTGTGTTGTGAGTGCTGCTTGCTGCTTAGAAGTAACAACTGAATAATTACTATGATTTCCCTTCTGATTAAAGGATTACATTTATTAAAGTATTTCTTGCATTGCCATACATTTCAAGATTAAACTAGTCAAAACCTCGGCTCTGAACACTATAAAAACTTGGAGGAATTCCAAATTGTGTGAACTGAGAGGTTCAAAGTGAAATTCAGATTAATACAATGTGGTATGAGCCTGGACAATGCATTCTGATGCCTTTGTGCATTCAAGTTTGTTAAGCTGAGTTCTAGCATATAATAAGCCTTTACAGATTAGCTCGTGCAGAACCGCAAACATACAGGAATAGCGAATAACTTGTCACAATTTACTCTGTAGGTTCCGCTCTTGTTTCTGGCATGCAGTCTAATCTGCAGAGCCCTCAGAGTCAGTACTTATCTTCTATTTGAGTCGTGGCGGTTATCTCCTTCCTTGTAAATTATTCACGTGATGGTGGACATCTGGTTTTTTGAGGTGTGACTCAAGTCAGTTTGGAGGCTGTTTCCTTTTGGATGCCGGCAGGCGTTCTGGAGTCCGTCCGGGAGGGCCGGGGGCCGCGGGAGCTGTCCAGCCAGCTCTTCCACAGCCGTTCTCCAATGGTCATTCTTACAAAATTCATTGGGTTTTTTTCCTTTCCTTGAGATGAAAGCTTTCCCATTTCCTTCTTCACAGCTACAAGCAAATCCTTACTGCGGTCAAAGACGCTCTGGAATAGCAGTGCTGGAATCCACCCCAGGTCAGGCTTGGGTAATCTTTTCATGAAATAGAAAGCACTAACTACCCTAGTTAAAACAGGCTGAAACACTAGCACCTTACTATGTTATGATGCTGCAGATGACGTTCTCACTTCAGGATGCAACTAACTTGAAATAACGTCTACAATATGGCCCTCTCCTCATCCATAGCCCTGAGAAAAAAGTCACTTGAAATTTCTTATAGGTAGTAAGCAAACAAATACCACTTTCTTTAGGGTTTGAGAACACACTGTTAATCATTGGTCATCCTCAGGCTTTCTCTTTGTTTAGTTCTTTCTGTGTAGCATCTAACGTAGGGGACTATTTCTGTTGAGGTACTAACTCAAGTAGTTTCTGCATACTTCTGATGATCTTAGTGGTTTGCACATGCTTGGACTTTGATCTGGAAGACATGATATATTGCACCAAAGATTCAGAACAGCTAATAATCTTGACCTGAAATCTGGCAGACTTCTATGAATCTATTGGTGAATGATGGAGTCTAAATTCTGCTGGGTGAAATACAGAGATCTGGATCTAGTAGCACACTCTGCAGTTTTTAACTTCTTGGTAGCCTTAACTGTTCTGATTTTAAGCCATATTGCTTCCCTCAGAAGTGTTTATGTGCTTTCATCATCTTCACTGATGACAATATCTGAACAGAGCTACCATGCACTGTGATAGAAATATAGAAGGATGCTGACTTTTCTAACACAAAACTTATATGAAGTAAAATATGTGGCAAAGCCTAGTATATCCCACATAGCACTTGCATCTTGCAGGGAAGATAACTGGATGTTAGGAAATGAATCAATAGTGAGGATGGTAATGTTCAAAAAGAATGTTCATGGATTGTAATTAGTGATCTTCTGGCTTTATTTTTTTGCCAACAAATATAATGTTCTGATGAAGTTGCAGTTTAATTAAGCTTATCTTAACCATATAAAAAACCCCTATTCTTTGCAGGAATCAGTCATGCCCTGTCATCTGTCTACAGTGATGTTACCATCAGTCGTCTTTGCTGTAATCTTCCTGTGTTGACTGTGTAAATTGCATCTGGCTTTACTAATTCCCGAAGAACTCTACTTTTGAGCAACTGTCAAAAGAGCTTTTTATCCTTCCAACCTGAACATTCATGTATTTACGTTTAGCTCTGCTGGGAATCACTTGGAAAAAAGGGATTTTCTCCTCCCTCTCTTACTTTCCTCTTTCCACTGCCTTTCCCAACGCTCTCCTTTACTTCCACCTCCCTTTCATAACCTCATCTAGATACCTATTAGCTCTCTCTTTCAATAACACTGCTCTGGCTTCCATGAAAGTGCTTTTTAATGTAGGAGATGTACTTCAGCCATAACACCAGGGTCACTTTCTGAGTAACGTTTTATGGGATTGATTAAACTTTAACACCATAACTGTTGACTTTATAGGCCAAGGAAGAGACACTGAGTGCTAAGCTCCGGATAATTTGTGCTTCACAATTTTTTAAAATCAGATAGATATAGACTTTAATGTGTTTGATAAAGCAATGCTCTACTTTTTCCCAGTGTACCCTATTTTAAAAGACCCACAACATTTAACATGAAATAATGTCTTTAACACTAATGAAGTAAAGTTATAGTAAATAACCAGATAGATAGATAAAAAGGTGTTTAGCTCTATGGCAAGAATATGAGAAAAATTTTAATTTGCTCTCTCCTTGGCTCGAAATGTGAACACCTCATATTTTTTGTTATTGCTAGAAAGTGAATGAATGGGTACTGTTGGCTGAGAGTTGACGTTGCAGAAACATGTCATTCCTTCTCATTGCAGATTCTCTCCTTGCGGTGACTTTGGTAGCATAGAAAAAATGGCAGTTTGCTAAATTAACAGAAGACCCTCAGCTCTCCTTAAATTGCTTCTTTCACTGTGCACGAGCATTGCTGCTGAGAAATTGCTGGACGGTAGTGCATCTTGCCATGTACCAAGAAGAAAGATGAGTATGAAGGAGTGCTTGATGGATGAGTGTGACTGCAGATTTGAGGACAGTTCGCAGGTTGGTTGCAGTTTCACATGACTTTGAGCAGATCATCTGTAATCTCCTCATGACCTCACCTGTCAAGTGGCTATCAGAGTACTTATCTGCCAGGCTTTCCCTATTCATTTTAGCCTTTGGGTACCTCCTCTGCCTGGAGCTGACACACTGTTCCTAATTGCACCTAATTTGCCCAGCAAAAGGGAAGTGCAGGTGTACTTTTTTGGTGGAGCCTGGTGACTGAGATCCAATGCATGATTGACCTCAGATGGGAGGACACAGGGTTTCAGTTTCATCCTGGCTGAGTGACTCAGATGCAGGTTCCCTGGAGACCTTGGGGACACACATGGGCTGCTAGGATTCTCTGCAACTTATGAGACTGGTGCTTCCCTGCATGTTTTTACTCTGTTAGAGCAAGTTAGCGTGGGGATCTTGGATAACGCCATGCAGATCTGTACTATGAACGTGAGGGTTTATTATGTCCATTGGGGTTTCTGGGCCTTAGATAATAAATGATAGTTAAAAGCTCTTCATGAATCCCTTGAAGTATTCAGGCTGTGTCATGGTGAAACCCAGGCATCGTCAAGGTGAGAGAGACCTTCTCAGTTGGAAAAGATGTCTTGGTGTGGCCAGTGAGTGCAGTTATGGCCTGGCATCAGCAGATTTCCTGATGAAGTCAGAGTAAGATTGCTATTTTAGAAAATCAATAGCATGGTTAATTGTCTTGTCCTAACATTTCTTGGGAAGGGTAATTGTACAGCTTAAAAAAGAGCCAGATTTTAAAAGCCTTGTGGCTTACCATTTGAGTTGAAACATTTTTAAATTGGAAGCCAAATCATGCTTGTATTGCTAACTTTCAGAAAAGGGTTCACCTGTTTGAACACCTCAGCCAATTTCTCCTCTTGAGACTCAAGAGTCACGTGGAGTTCTGTGTCTCCTCTGAATGCCCAAGAGACCTGTCCTCCTAGGAAGGCAAATACCCTGAGAATTGCTGAGAAAAGTTGAAGAGCTCAAGGTGGGTTATTGCCAAGGAAGGCCAGCCCCTCCATGAGCCCTTCACATGATGCTCTTCTGGCTGGGCCATTGCCAGTAGCACTGACCAACACCTGTCTTAATGCCCTTCTCCAGAGATGGGCGGTAGCGGGAAGGGGGAGGGATAGCATTGAGTTAAGAGCAGGCCTCTAGAGTTGCTCAAAACTGTTAGTTCATGAAAAGCACAATTACGCTGTTGAGGAGGATTGGATATATTACAAGTGATGTGGAAGAGGCAGCCTCTGGCTCAGGAGATCCCCAAAACGTTCATTGCTGGAAAGTGGGAATAACATCCAGGAGAACAAATGCTCTGTCTTGATCTTACGCTGTTTCTTGGGGAGCCTGCTGCTTCCACTGTCACAGCGAGGTGCAGTACTGCGTGGAGTCTTGAGTCCGTTCTTAGTGCTTGTGAAACCCAATTCTTACCTTATAACAAAAATAGATATAATCTTCCAGGCAGCTCCATAGCACACAAAATAAAGGTTGCTTTATTTTAATTCCCGGAGTTAAGCATTTGAAATTTAGCACTTTTTTGTTTGTTCAAGTTTCTGAGTTGTTTTATCCTGGCCTCTCTGACTGAAAAAAATAAGAGAGGAAGGGTTTGCATTTTTTTTTTTGTTCATTTTATTTTAAAGCTAGTCATCCACAGTCTGTGTATGTTTTGTGTTCATAAAGAGTAGCATATTCATAAGCCAAATCCCGTATTTTTTAAGATTAAGGAATGCGGTCCAAGATCAGATGAAAGTAAAATCTCTACGAAAAAGCAAAGTGTGTACTTTCTCTGGATTGCTGTGCTTTCTCAGCTGCAGCACGCAAAGGTTGCTATTTCTGCGCACAGGCTGAATCCAGGAAAGTTTAGATTGCATGTGGAAACCAGGAGGGACCTCAATCAGTGTTCCCTAGGTGGGATTTCGCAAGTGGAATCTAAGGTTGCAGCTGGTGGAGCCTTAACTGCATGAAATACTCTGTATCAGGTGCCTGCTTTCTCTGCTACTTTTTTTTACATTGGTTGTTCTCCTTCACATGATTATTCTTTTCCCCTAATTTTGTACTTTGCCTTCCCAACTTTCCCAGAGCTTTTCCTTCTGCTTCCATTCTCAGGCTTCTTTTCATAGGGGTTTCTTTTGCATCCTTAAACTTCATCTTTCTCACTCAGCAAAGAAGTCTAGTAAACATCAAATCTCTCTTCCTTTCCATACCGATGAGTCGATCTGTATTTTCTCCTTAAGTCAAATTTATTTCTTAGATTACTTCCTTTTAGCTGTTACCTTCTCTCTCTGAATCCATACAGAATTTGTTACTTGCAATTCCCCTCCAGTATTTTCTTTGCTCTTGAGTCTCGTGTCCTTCAGCGTGCCACTTAAGCTGATCGCTGAAGTCTCAGGAGGGCCTGGCAGGCACTGTTGCTGTTTTCTGATCTTGCCAACAGTAATATTTCTTCCAGGCAAGGCCCCTCATAATTCAAGTGAGGTCAGTCAGGACCCAAGAGCTGAACCTGTCCTTTCCAATGAATCAGCAGTGGGACCGAAAGAATTTATGCAAACCGTCAAAATGATTTTTTTTCGTTCCTGTGCTGGGGATAGGTCTCACAGCATCGCAAGTTTTTTCTTTTCTGCAGCAAACAGTAAAATGTGTAGGATCCATTAGAGGTCAGCTCCAGCCTCCTTCATCCTAGATGTGGGCCTTGAGTCAGTCCTCCTACTGCATAGGAAACAGAAGAATGAAGCTAAAACCAAACATTGCAGGGGGGTTAGAACTAGATGATCTTTAAGGTCGCTTCTAACCTGAACCATTCTACGATTCTCTGCTTTTAGGTAACAATCTATCACAAGCCTGCTTGTTGCTTATTGGAGTTGCTCGCTACCACTCAGGTCCTCAGAGCGCTGCTTCTCACTTAAAGGAGTGTAGTTTTTCCTTCAGACCATAATTAATTGCCTTCTCAGATAAAGGCACTAGGCTGGGAATTTGTCTCTTACTGTGAGTTTGGCCTTTTTAGAGACTCTCAGAAGAGAGAAGGAGGTGTTTTCCTTAGAGCAGCTGTACTTTCAGAATTAGGTAGTGTGAAAAAAGCCCATCCACCTGCTATGGTTGTTTTATTGAAATTAGAGCTGTTCCAGACTCAGCAGTGTATATTTTGTTATCACTTAACTTTCTGAAGGTTTTGAGATCTGACTCCTGGTCCAAGCATGAATTTCTGTTTTGGACACTTACGTTGTAATGAAGCAGATCATAAGAGAGAGAAACACAAAACACAGGATTTGAACCCTCAGGGAAAGCTTGGCTCCACAGAAATGCTATGGAAAAAGAACCTGAGTGAGTAAAGGTACAACAGTAAAACTGATCAGTAAAACCAGTCTGTGAACACCCTGGGGTAAAGGTAGTAGGTAAAGACAAAACTTGTTCCGTGCTTGCTCCAGGCTGCTTGGAGCCAAGTCTGCTCTAGTGGGGAAGTTCTTCTGTGCCGTGCTTCATCTAGTACCTCACTGCCAATTTGACTTTGTAAATAGCCTGTCCTTAAAGGTAAAGATAAGATACCTTCTAATTCTCATTCCAAAAGATTTTGCATGTGCAGATCGCTACCACTATTGCACTAACACGCTTTAGAAATTAAGTCAGCTCAATTTTCCTGAAATTTTGAGTGTAGACGTATTTAGATTCAGCTCTTGGAGATTTTGAAACCTTTTCCATACATATCCTACTCTAAACACTGTTTATTTCACCCTAAAATAAATCAGGAGCATTAGCAATAGCTCTGAAGTGTGAATTGGACTCACTGCATCTCTTCACTGCCTTTCGGCCATGGAGCCTGTACAGTCCAGGCCCAATTCCAAAAGGTGCAGATGTGACCCGTTCTTTCTTTCAATCACTTCATTACCAAGGAAATATGTCTTTCATCCATGTAAGTATCCAAACGCTCTTAAATCCAGGGTGTGTTATCTTTGCTCACATGAATGCCACCTCAGTTCCCGAGCAGTCCTTGACTTGTCGGTGCTTGCCCGAGCAAGGTGCAACCCGAACAGCCCGATGGTTGCAATCTACGCATGACGCATGAGCGACACAGAGCACTTTAAAATCACACAGTAAGTTTTTGCACACTTCTCTCCCTCGAGCATGCTGCCAAAGCAGACATTAATCAGCTTTACTCTAGGAGTTAGAATAGAAACTCGCTTGTAAATTACGACCATTACATTTCCGGCTTAAATTTCCCTAGTCCTTTAAGCTAATGTTTTAAAAGACTAACCCTACCACTCTGGCAAGGGCCATGTCTCGCCTTTATATCCATTTGGCACTCTCTCTCCTTTTTTTTTTTTTTTTTTTTTTTTTAAAGTTGAAGAATTACATTATCTCTGTGAAATAACTTTCCTTCTTTAGTTGTTCAATTTGATTCAAGGATTTTTGATTAAGCGTTCAGGGGTTATGAATAAATAAGAACCAGCAGCCCAGTAATTGGTATATCATTACTCCCTAGTAGCACATTTAATCCTCAGCTTCGCTGCACCACATAACCTTTTCCTGCAGTCCTCCTCCTCCTCAATATTGCTTACAAAAAAAAAAGGGGGGGGGGGGGAAGGCAATGTCACTGCAAGCTTCGCAAGTTACCATTAAAATGAATACTTTTTAATTTCTCTGGATGAGATGGGGCCCTGTGCTCTGGGACAATGCTGATGGATGACATTTTAATGCAGCTGAAATGTTATTTTTACTGAACCAGGGAAAACTATAAATTTTGCTTCATTGCCACTGATGGCTCTATGCATAAAACTATGGTGGCGCCCATTGCCCATGAATAATCACCTCAGCATGGCAGATGTTACTTCGCGGGGAAAGCAATTCTTATGCCGAAGAATTGTGGAAAGATTAATTGTCTACAGCTGTTTCATGGCCCACAGCAATCTTGATACATTTATGATAAGTTTAAGAGCTCACTAGAGGCAGCTCCTATTCCCTGTTGTGAGAGGAGGAGGGGGGGAGCTGAATGGCTTTATTTTGACACCTGGATTCATAGAATCTGTCAGCTCCATTACAGCCTTCATAGAAAGCCGGCTGTTGGCAGGTTTGGGATGATTGTGAGCCGGCTAAGATGCAGGAATTATCTAGACATAGATAAAGAAAAGGAGACTGAGAAGAATTATTCAAATTTGTGCAAATGAATTGCTTCCATTTTTCCTCCCTCTGCCAAGTGGAAATTGAACGTAACCCGCTCTGACCTTTCTCTATTAAGTGCTGCAAATTGCAGTAAATGCATAGTTCTGAGTGCCCTAATGAGACAAAGCTCTAGCAATGCCTCATTAATAAGGAAAGTTTGACCTTGCTGGTCAGCCCTTCATTCGATATTGAAAAGAAATAGGAAAAAAGAAGAGATGACCTGCTGTAAATTTTGAACAATACCTTTGATTTAGTTTGTATATACTCCCAAGCAGACACTTCACAACCTTTTTTTTTTTTTTTTTTCTTCCATTTTTACTATACAAGTGAAGAAGAGGTTATTTACTTACTGGGTTCCTCTGTAAATTCATGAGGACAGCAGTGATTTGTGGCAGGAATGCGCACAGGCAGTCTGATGAAGCTTTTTTAAATGTGTTTTTAGTGTCCTTGTATTGATGAAAGAATATCGATACCCTCCATCCTATACAGGTTTGTTTTCCTTTTTTCCCTCAGCCCATATCCATTACCACTGTATCTTAGTGCCAGCGCATATTCGTGCGTTACTTGAAAAGAGTGCCACAAGCAAATCGTATTCTATCCTTAAATATACGGTCGCTGGAGCAGGAAATGCCTCTGAGAAGGTGATGGGAGATGTTTGCTCCCCACCCTGACAGACAAGCTCTCTGAGTCCGGTCACTATACTGTCCCAGATGAGATGTAATTTAAAGGGCGCAATACTTTATTCACTGATATGTGCCAATAAATCAGCCTAAACAGCTCTATTAGAAAATCCCAAACCTGTGAACGCATGCACGTTAAGGAGAAAAAGTATTGAATGAGGGCAAAAATGAAGAGAGAAATTTAGAAATCAATAAACAGATTTATATAAGTCGAGTGGTTATGAACTGTGGTGTTCTATGGTAGTCTCGCTCTTAGAAATCCTAATGCCTCAAATATTGCAAATGCCTTTTGAATGGCTTGTTCGTGATGCACTTCCCTTTTTGATACTTACGTGGTCTAGCTTGATTTTTATGTTCTTTGGTTTTTATGTTCTGTATTTGTATGTATACTTGTGTTATTTGTTATATATTTGTATTATTTCAGTTACATAAACAATATTTTAATATTTTAGTTATAGAAACAATAGTTTATGTATTTATCCATATTTTTGTTCTATACTTGCTTCTTAGGTTCTTTGTTTGTCTTCATTATTTCAAATGTTTTAAGGCACGCGTTCAAGAAATTTAAATAACGAGTGTGGCTTAGATGTTTTCTCTGCTTGCCAAAACCTGCTTGTGTTAGGTGGCTACAAACAGTAAATGAATAGGTATAAAGTTGAAGTCTGCTCAGAAATGGTTGATGAACCGAAACAATGTCACTCAATTTGCTGGATAACTTACAAATAATAAGTTGGCCAGCTCTGTTAGACATTATTGTTTCTCCAGAAACTGCATCCCCTGGGATTTGTGGGTGGCACGGAGGATGCCTTTAGGGATTCTGGAGCAAAAGGGAGCTGGATGGATGTTCTGCGGGTCCTGCACAGACCTCCTGCAGCAGTATCCTTAGGTCAGTTTTTGGAAATTTAGCAAAGCATTGAAAACTGTGATAAGTTTTGTAAGTGGAGCAGTGGCTCTCTTGAGCTGAAATATGCTGCCGCACAGAAAAGAATATGAGCGTGCGCGTTGTGAGATCAAAACACCAAATATTGAAATATTAACCAAGGGATCCGGTTTTGTCCACCCAATTTTGAAAATGTTAGCTTTAGGGGCTGAGGGATAGTAGGTCTTCGTTAACAGTACTGTTTTCTAGAGAAGAGCCTTACAACTGTGCTTGCCATGTCCCTGTTTGGGACGTGCTGCTGACGTCCGGGTGGCTCATGAAGCAGCGTTAATCTTGCAGGAGACAAAGAGGGTGCCTGGGATTATGTTTTCCCGCTTGATGGGCTAATTGTTGCCATTGCCCACAGGCACAGATGCTCAGTTTCACGTTCCGGTGCACTATGACTGTCGTGGATGCTAACGTTACGGGTTCCAAATCAGAAACAGCGTTCAGAAGAGTTTTGAAAATGTGCTGATGACAAAAAATCCCCCCCCCGAAAGACTTCAGGAAATAAAATAGATGTGTTACAGTGGTTTTATATATACAGTGCTGTAATCAAGAGCAGAGTTGTGCCTCTTAAGGTGCACGTCTTTGAATGCTTTGCAGCAACACCATTTATTCCGTAGATGTCTCTCATGTACAGCTGGTGGACCCTATGCAAACGTGCACAGCTGGAAATTGAGTCTCAAACTCCTGGTTCCCAAATGGCAGTCTGTGGTCCGTGAGGTCAGGATACATGGTCTGTGACAGCTCTGCAGACCTGTAACCTGGAATAACATTTATATGATCACAGATTTCTAAGCCGCAGTGCAGGCGGTGGAGAAAATTTGGGGGGTGACAGCCATCGTCAGTCTAAAACGTCTGGGAATCTTTGTAGTAAAGGGACATCAACTGACCGGTGAAGTCCCGTAAAGGGAATTCTAAAAGGAATCTAGGTGGGTGCTGTGTACAGCAGGATTCTGTGTAATGGAAGATATAAGCGTACGGAATAAGGGCATTTTTAATGGGTGGAATAGTTTTAGATCATTTTTTGACATGTTTTACATTTCTAGCTTTGCCATCCCTCTGAGATTTTACTATTAGACCTAGAGTAAAAGGTCAGTAGCAAAATGAACGCAGAAATACGAGAAAAGACTCCTAAACAGCAAGTATTACAAATATCAGCTTAATAGTTTCCTTCCATTGGCATACGTAATGTAAAGAGTGCGAGTGCTACGTACGTAGCAGCATTCATTCCCAGCTTACTAAGACAATTACTTTTTATTTCTTTCAATAAGTTCTACCTGGGAACCGATAGGATTTTCTCAATGTATTCATAATTCCAAATAATTCACTAAAATTCTGCAAGCGTGCCTTAAAATCCATATTATTTGTAAGTGGGCTCTTACCGATATAATTTTAAATATCCCTAAGTCAAGGCAAGCGGGACAGATTTCTTTGGATGTGTGAGCCTCGCACCTCTGATCGAATGAGACTGAAGCTTTGAATCACAGTCCCACAGTGAATATTTATACTTAAGACTTAAAATGTTCATTTTATATCGATATTTTCCAACATGAACTTAAAACGTACTGTTTCTGCAAACATTCCTCCAGAAGGAGTCATTTGTTTGAACAGGGTGAAAGCGTCTCAAAGAAGGTTGCCTACACAGCTGGAATAATTTTGAATAAAAATTCTGATGTATTTACCTACAGGTTGTATAATACTCGCTTTCCCCTCATAAAGGGTGCCATTTGAGCCTGATGAATAAGATTAATAATCTGCTGCCAAATTCTCCATCTCTCAGGATCAGGTTTTTAAGCACAGCTCAAAAATTGCAAGTGTTTAGTGAAAGATTAATTATGTAAAAAAACCCTTTTTTCTGGTCTAAAGTGCCTTGTAAATAGTAGAGACCAGTCTTCTGTATTACTTGAATGGGAAAATACAATAGTATTTATTCAGAGAAGCAGAAAAAATACAGAAGCCGCTTAAATGATCTTTTGTGGGAGCTGTCACTAAACTAAAATATGACATGTGATTTCAACTGGATTTTTTTTTTTTCTGCTATAATTAACTTTGTCTTTTGACAACTCCTTCTGAGGCATGTATTAATTAAATATGGGATAATGAATAGAGACAACTAGATCACCAGGGTATAAATCAATTGAGGGGTTCTGATGATACCATAAACCACAAGAATGGAGTATGTGCAGTTAATAATAACATCAAAAGACTGTGATTGATTTGGAACTTAGCGATCCTTCCACATTCATTATTATTTTATATAAAGCATAAAAACGAGTGGTGTTTTATGCAAAGACAAGACGATTTTTCTCCCCCGGGTTCTTTGATAATGGAGAAATTGTCATTGTTCACAGTTAAAGAAAAAGGCCATGCTTGTTATGTGGAGGGGGATGGCGGAAGATCCTTGTGTGGTCACAGAGAAGCCCTTGGACTCAGAAGAGTTTTACTGTAATTATTTATATATCTTCTATGGAGAATTTGGGGCAAAGTTTTCTGGTGGCTTAAAATTCTGCTGCTGCTTGCAATCCACTGAAATTTTACCCATTGATTACTTCTTAAAATTGCCTTTTTTTTTTTTTTTTTTTTTTACCCTCAGGTTGTGCCCATTTGCCAGATTCTGTTCCCATGGAGTCTAAGACCTTTTCCCTGCAAGTGACTTCAGGTTTTAATTTTTCCAGAAAAACAAAACCAAACACTTAAGTAAGTTTAAAGTATATAAATTATATAAATGCTAATAACCTTTATTTATCGATGGTAACATTAAGGTCAAACTAGTGGATTTTCCCTGCAGTTGTGCCTCTTGCGCAGTAAATCTGCACCAAAGTGTGCTCTCTATGGTATGACAGTAGTTGTTTTAGAAAACTGCGTGGGGATAAATATGTTTGTGTTTGTATACACACACAGGGATATATAAATGACATTTTGTAAAGTAGTACTTAATGAGCACAATGTGCCTCTGGGTTATGCCATGCACACTCCTTTCATACTCAGTGTTTTCCATTTTTAATTTATTGGGTGTGGGACGATGAAGTGAGGGAACGTGGGATGCTTTGGTTCCTACTTCAGAATGTTCAACGGGAGAGCCTTCAGGCAGGAAAATGAGCTCGTGCTCCTCTTAGTTATGCTGTGATGCTGTAAGTAGTGCATATGGAAACGTTTTAACAGATAAATAGGGCATGGGTCAAAGTCTTGTTACTATTCCTTAATAAACCTTTCTAATGTGATCAGGTATCTCTGGGCTATGCAACGCTTCGTAAAACAAAGAACTAGAAGATGGCTCTGTAATTGCCTACCGGGCACGATGGTGGGATGTGATTTTTGGCTATTTGGTCAGATACAGCATTTAAGAATGAAGAGCCAGGTTTGAATCTGTCAGTTAACCCAGCTATCATCGACAACTATAAATAAATGTATTAACCTAAAGTCTCTGTCCACTGCTGCCCAGTTGCTTTTCCCAGGCTAGTCTGCAGAGCCTTCTGGCAGCTCTAGCGCTCGTTCTTTGCTGGTAACTTTTGAAGTTACAGATATTGAAAAGAATGACCCTGTAATCCTGGAGGGGATGTGAGCCCTGGAAATTGTTGGCTTTGCAGTTTGGCGCTTGCTGCTCCTCTGAACGTTGCTCGTTTTGACACTCATGCCGGGCAGCTGAGAATCTGCCGTATTTCGTGTACATAAGGTTAGAGCCAGGACGTTGAGGAGAGGCTGTGAGTGGACAACTGGGGTGATGCAGGTATGAGGTAGCATACCGGCTCCAACCCCTTGTGGAGAGGCAGGCTGGGCTCAGGGGCCAGGAGGCAATCACTGAGCACTCCAGCACAGCCTTGTCTGCACAGGGAGCAGCACGCTGCTCCAGGAAGCGAATCCCCACACATGTAAGAAGCTCTGAGAAAAGTGTTTCCAAAGCTGGAAATGCACGGGATGTAGAGAAGGACCGTCAAATATGTGGTGGTGTTTATCCAGCAATATAAAAGGAGGGTCCAGAGGCGTTTTGGTTTATCTTGGCTGCCTCGCGCTCTAGGTACGTTTTAAAACCAAGCTCATTCATATAACCTTGTGGTTACGATTGCGTGCACGCGTAATCCAACACAACTGGTTGCTTCAGGAGCTTCTCTTTCCATGTAATCTGCTCGAGTCCTAGAAGGAACCTGCAGGTGGTTTGGACTCAAAATCTTTTTATATCAGCTTAAGCTGGCTTCCAAACACTTGGGCAAACACAACCATCCGTGATTTTTAGAAATGTCTGTCTGTCCATCTAAAATGTAGATTTGCCGCTAAGGGCACTGCATATAAGTAAATCACATTTTAAACGTCAAATCCATTTTATTTGCTGAGGCTTTGGGCATATTTTAATACTGCAATGCTAGCATTTTAAGTGCATTTTTGTGAGGCCTCTAGAGCGCTGTCGCGGATAGGCACCGTATAAATAACATTTATTGTTATTATCATTGTATGTCGTATTCACTCTGTTTTGCTACCATTAATAAACCATTCAGGCAATGTTGTTGTAATGTATAATATTAGCAGCAGCCTCCTTTGGGAGACATATAACGGGGTACTTAATATTCTAGCTGTTTCCTGGGCCATCTCTCCACAGGCGCAGACGCTACAGTGTGTTCAAAGTTCAATATAAAAAAAATGGGCCGGCTGTGCAAAGATCACAGCATCGTACAACACGCCTTGCAGTAACTCACACTGTGGCCGTTGCTGTCAAAATTCTGCTACACCAGATAACAGTAAATTAGTGAAACCGCCTGTAATTTTGGGAATGGTATTTTGCTCGTTTTAAACTCATCACTGCTCAAAAAAAAAAAAAAAAAAGCATTCACTCAATTCATCCCCCTCCTCCTCAGCCTTCCAGATCGGGTTGTTGCCCTGCAGCTCACTTATGGGGCTGCCTAAATTACAGAAAAGAATCACGCTAAGGAAAAGTGAACTGTGAAGCGCAGGGTTGTTTGAGGGCTGTGTTAATTTGTGCTGAGGATCTGGGCCTTATGAATACTCTCCTGAATGGCTCACAAAGCAAAGTCGCTGTGACCTTTTCTCTTAATCAACGGCATACAAAACCCAACCATGCTTGACATTCCACTCTTAAGCGCAAAAACAAAAAACATTTTTGGGTAACGATGATGATGTGAATATGGAAGAAAGAGAGAAAGACGTAGGTGTGAAGGCACCATTGAATTAGCGAGTGGCTTTCCCGGCCAGGGAGGAAAGATGGGGGAAGCATCCCCGCTACAGGGCCTCTGTGCCACCTAGCCACCCAAACGCTTCGTTGGCTCACAAGGCAAAACGCACCCGCTGGCAAATGCCCCTGAAGGGCCCTGCTGGCCAGGCATGGGGGGCTGCTGTCAGTGCTTGGCCCCACAAGGCCAGTCCTGGCTGCACCCACCTGTCTGCCTGGCCAGTCTCCACGGGCTTCCTTCCTCTAGTCTTGTGCACTATTTTTGCATTGCTGTTTTCCCTCTTGGCTCCTGTCTTCTAACAGTCCTGCTTCTCCTCGTGATGTATTCACCTTTCTTATCCCTCTGCGGATTTTTCTCACAGCTCTTCCTAGGCAGCCTGGGTCACGGCGATGTGGCTGGGACATATCAGAGCTGGCCTGTGGGTCTCAGCACGCCAGCAGCTAACGTCAGGAGGAGAGGATGGAGCTCACGCCGGGCAGCCTCAGCGCCAGCAGGCATCCAGGTAAGAACACAAGCCTGTGACTCCGTCAGTTTTTTAGCTCTAGACACGCTTTCCTTTCCTTGTTGCTTGTCCTGCTCTTACGTTTTACCCTTCTAGGAAATAAAACCTTGCTGACATCAGTCACCAATAACATGCAAAAAGCCAGCAGGAGCTGTTGGTTTGGAGGGCCCCTGTGCTGTGACCCCCCCCCACCCCTCCTGCCAGCCTGGAGAAGTCTCTCAGGGGCTCCGCTGCCCCCCACGGCCAGCTCACGGCATGGGATGCAGCTGGTGTCCTGCGACAGGAGGACCTTCTTGAAGGTAAGAGTGCACTGCCACCTCCCTCCCATTGCCATCCGTCTTATGGTCTTTCCGGCAGCTGATGCTTTTTTCCAGTCTTTCTTTCCTCACTCATTCCACATAAAGCTTTAGATGTGATTTGCACACTCATGCATTACTCGCTTAATGGCCTCTCTGGGACTGATTGTTCCACCTCTTTGAAGGTAAACTGTTAACTTTTCTGTCTAATGACGCGATCGTCATTTTAGTCTGTATTAGACCACATAAAAGCCCTCCCGGCCCTGCATAGCCCATAAGAAATGTTTCCTTGCCTTTTATTGGTGGGAAACTGCGTTTCAGGGCAGGCTGACTCACAGGTTTCCAATCTGCACACAGGACGGGAGGGCAGGGGGGTAGGAAGCATGTCCTCCTCCAGGTCTAGTCTAGTGCCCAGCTTTTTACATAGACAATGCCATCTGTGGAGGAATCTGAGTAATGGGCACATTGTAAAACAGCCATCCGAGACTGAAAAGATTAAACTTGGTGAAACGATGCTGTAAATGTGCTTCATGGTTTCCTTACATCCCGTTCACTGCGTGCCTGCTATTGGTAGGCACCTGTGTCTTGAAAACGTGAATAACTAGCAGACCAGTCCATGGCGATCCACAGCAATCTCCTGCCCTAAGTTCAGTTGAGTGCAGTCGTGTCACCTCATGAAATGTTTGCAGCCAGATAATGATGCCATTTTGCCTGGTGGTCAGAAGTGCAGTGAAAGTCTTTGGGTTAACACTGTATATGTTTCCCTAAACGTTCCTGCCTATTTGCAGGGCAGCTAGTGCTAAAAAAAAAACCCACCAGATAAATTTATTTTAAAAAGAAGAGACTTACTTAAATAAATTAGAAAACAATAGCTGAATTATATATAAGACATAATTAAGATCCAAAAGCAGTTCTGGCCGCCTTCTTAAAGATTATATAAGAGAGGAATGCAAGATTTTAAGGATCATGGACACTGTTTTGTCAGCTCTCTCTCAGAAATTGGCAACCATGTAATAGACACCGTGTCCAGAAAGCCCAAAAGGACTGTAGCCTCTGATTGCCTAATGTGTTTCCTGGGTACTAAGCCAGATTGTATCTCATGATGTCAGAATTCTTTTAAATACTCTCCTGCTAAAGACTTGGTCCTAGACAAGGCTGGAGGACTAGTACCAGTGTGTCTCACTTGGATTTATGCAGTTTGGTCACTCACTGGATACAGCCCGTTGTTTTCCCTTGGTAGCGTGGAGCTTTTCTGTGTGATCAGTTGATGGGAGCCTGAGGGTATTAAAGAGGAACAGAATATGGCAAAGCGTGAGGAAAGGTGATGGGACTTGACTCGGTCTGTAACTTAGATATTTCTGTCCATATATAATAAACATACTTCAGTACACAGGTCAGGCGGGCTGTGCATATCTTGTTTTTCAGCGGAGCTTCACTAGTTCAGTCATGTATTTTATTGTGAGAGTAATGCTGTCCCCGTTCATGACCACTGCAT